>NC_135647.1:27327371-28527371 GCF_053574225.1 Canis aureus
CTCGATGTGATTCGATGCGTTTTGATTATTTTCGATTTGTTTCAAATCGAATCTATTCGATTCTTTTTGATTCAATTCGATTCGATTCTTTTTGATTCGATTCGATTCGATTCTTTTAGATTTGATTCGATACGATTCTTTTCAATTCGATTCGATTCGATTCGTTTGGATTAATTTTGATTCTCTTTGTTTTTTTTGATTCGATCTTTTCAATCGATTTCATTCGATTCGATTCTTTTCGATTCCATTCTTTTTGATTCGATTCTTTGCGATTCGATTCTTTTCTTTAGATTCGATTCTTTTCGATTCGATTCGTTCCAATTTGAATCTTTTCGTTTCGATTAGATTCTCTACAATTCGATTCTTTGGATTCGAATCTTTTTGATTTGATTCGATTTGATTCTTTTCGATTCAATTCGATTCGATTCGATTCTTTTTGATTCAAATCAATACGATTCAGTTCGATTACTTTTGATTCGATGCAATCTGAATCGATTCTTTTCGAATCGATTTGATTCGATTAGATTATTTCCGATTCGACTCGATTTGATTCGATTCCATGATCGATTCAATTGAATTCCAATTATTCTCGATTCGATTCGATTTGATGATTTTTTATTCAATTCAATTGCTTTCGATTCGATGCGATTCGATTCGATTCGATTCCTATCGATTCAATCAATTCGATTTGATTCTTTTCAATTCGATTCGGTTCTTTTCGATTTGATTGCATTCGATTCAATTCTTTTCGATTCGATTCGATTCTTTTCATTACGATTCAATTCGATTCGAGTCTTTTGGATTTGATTCAATTCTTTTCCACTCGATGTGATTCGATTCGTTTTGATTATTTTCGATTTGATTCAAATCGAATCTATTCGATTCTTTTCGATTCAATTCGATTCCATTCTTTTTGATTCAATTCCATTCGATTTGATTCGATTCTTTTCGATTCAATACGATTCGATTCGAATCTTTTCGATGCGAATCAATTTTATTCGATTCTTTTTGATTCGATTCGATTCGATTCTTTTAGATTTGATTCGATATGATTCTTTTCGATTCGATTCGATTCGATTCATTTCGATTCTCTTTGATTTTTTGATTCGATCTTTTCAATAGATTTGATTCGATTCGATTCTTTTCGATTCAATTCTTTTCGATTCGATTCTTTTCGATTCGATTCGATTCGATTCTTTTCGTTTAGATTCGATTCGTTTCGATTTGAATCTTTTCGTTTCGATTAGATTTTCTACAATTCGATTCATTGGATTCGATTGTTTTTGATTTGATTCGATTTGATTCTTTTCGATTCAATTCGATTCGAATTGATTCTTTTCGATTCAAATCAATTCAATACGATTCGATTCGATTACTTTTGATTCAATGCAATCTCATTTGATTTTTTCGAATCGATTTGATTCGATTCGATTATTTTCGATTCGACTTGATTTGATTCGATTCGATGATCGATTCAATTCAATTCCAATTATTCTCGATTCGATTCGATTTGATTAGATTATTTTTATTCAATTTGATCGAATTATTTTCGATTCGATGCGATTCGATTCGATTCTTTTCGATTCAAACAATTCGATTTGATTCTTTTCTATTCGATTCGATTCGATTCTTTTCGATTTGATTGCATTTGCTTCAATTCTTTTCGATTCGAATCGATTCGATTCTTTTCGATTTGATTCGATTCTTTTCCACTCGATGTGATTCGATTCGTTTTGATTTTTTCGATTTGTTTCAAATCGAATCTATTCGATTCTTTTCGATTCAATTCGATTCGATTCTTTTTGATTCAATCCCATTCGATTGGATTCGATTATTTTCGATTCCATACGATTCGATTCAATTCTTTTCGTTGCGAATCAATTCGATTCTTTTTGATTCGATTCGATTCTTTTAGATTTGATCCGATACGATTCTTTTCAATTCGATTCGATTCGATTCGTTTTGATTCATTTTGATTCTCTTTGTTTTTTTGATTCGATCTTTTCAATCGATTTCATTCGATTCGATTCTTTGCGATTCCATTCTTTTTGATTCGATTCTTTGCGATTCGATTCTTTTCTTTTAGATTCGATTCTTTTCGATTCGATTCGTTTCGATTTGAATCTTTTCGTTTCGATTAGATTCTCTACAATTCGATTCTTGGAATCGATTCTTTTTGATTTGATTCGATTTGATTCTTTTCGATTCAACTGGATTTGATTCGATTCTTTTTGATTCCAATCAATTCAATACGATTCAGTTCGATTACTTTTGATTTGTTGCAATCTGAATCGATTCTTTTCGATCGATTTGATTCGATTAGATTATTTCCGATTCGACTCGATTTGATTCGATTCGATGATCGATTCAATTCAATTCCAATTATTCTTGATTCGATTCGATTTGATTATTTTTCATTCAATTCAATTGCTTTCGATTCGATGCGATTCGATTCGATTCGATTCCTATCGATTCAATCAATTCGATTTGATTCTTTTCAATTCGATTCGGTTCTTTTCGATTTGATTGCATTCCATTCAATTCTTTTCGATTCGATTTGATTCTTTTCGATTTGATTGCATTTGATTCAATTCTTTTCGATTCGAATCGATTCGATTCTTTTCGATTCGATTCGATTCTTTTCATTACGATTCAATTCGATTCGATTCTTTTCGATTTGATTGCATTTAATTCAATTGTTTTCGATTCGATTCGATTCGTTTCGATTCAATCAATTCGATTTGATTCTTTTCAATTCGATTCGGTTCTTTTCGATTGGATTGCATTCGATTCAATTCTTTTCGATTTTATTCGATTCTTTTCATTACGATTCAATTCGATTCGATTCTTTTCGATTTGATTGCATTTGATTCAATTCTTTTCGATTCGATTCGATTCGATTCGTTTCGATTCGATTCTTTTCAATACGATTCAATTCGATTCGATTCTTTTCGATTTGATTCGATTCTTTTCCACTCGATGTGATTCGATTCGTTTTGATTTTTTTCGATTTGTTTCAAATCGTATCTATTCGAATATTTTCGAATCAATTCGATTCGATTCTTTTTGATTCAATTCCATTCGATTCGATTCGATACGATTCGAATCAATTCTTTTCGATGAGAATCAATTCGATTCTTTTTATTCGATTCCATTCGATTCTTTTAGATTTGATTCGATACGATTCTTTTCAATTCTATTCTATTCGATTCGATTCGAATCTTTTCGTTTAGATTCGATTCGTTTCGATTTGAATCTTTTCGTTTCGATTAGATTTACTACAATTCGATTCTTTGGATTCGATTGTTTTTTATTTGATTCGATTTGATTCTTTTCTATTCAATTCGCTTCGAATTCTTGCTTTTCGATTCAAATCAATTCAATACGATTCGATTCGATTACTTTTGATTCAATGCAATCTGATTTGATTTTTTCGAATCGATTTGATTCGATTCGATTATTTTCGATTCGACTTGATTTGATTCGATTCGATGATCGATTCAATTCAATTCCAATTATTCTCGATTCGATTCGATTTGATTCGATTATTTTTATTCAATTTGATCGAATTATTTTCGATTCGATGCGATTCGATTCGATTCTTTTCGATTCAATCAATTCGATTTGATTCTTTTCTATTCGATTCGATTCGATTCTTTCAATTTGATTGCATTTGATTCATTTCTTTTCGATTCGATTCGATTCGATTCTTTTCGATTCGATTCTTTCATTACGATTCAATTCGATTCGATTCTTATCGATTTGATTGCATTTGATTCAATTCTTTTCGATTGGATTCGATTCGATTCGGTTCGTTTCGATTCGATTCGATTCTTTGCATTACGATTCAATTCGATTCGATTCTTTTTGATTTGATTGCATTTGATTCAATTCTTTTCGAATCGATTCAATTCGATTCGTTTCATTCTTTTCATTACGATTCAATTCGATTCGATTCCTTTCGATTTGATTCGATTCTTTTCCACTCGATGTGATTCGATGCGTTTTGATTATTTTCGATTTGTTTCAAATCGAATCTATTCGATTCTTTTTGATTCAATTCGATTCGATTCTTTTTGATTCGATTCGATTCGATTCTTTTAGATTTGATTCGATACGATTCTTTTCAATTCGATTCGATTCGATTCGTTTGGATTAATTTTGATTCTCTTTGTTTTTTTTTATTCGATCTTTTCAATCGATTTCATTCGATTCGATTCTTTTCGATTCCATTCTTTTTGATTCGATTCTTTGCGATTCGATTCTTTTCTTTAGATTCGATTCTTTTCGATTCGATTCGTTCCAATTTGAATCTTTTCGTTTCGATTAGATTCTCTACAATTCGATTCTTTGGATTCGAATCTTTTTGATTTGATTCGATTTGATTCTTTTCGATTCAATTCGATTCGATTCGATTCTTTTTGATTCAAATCAATACGATTCAGTTCGATTACTTTTGATTCGATGCAATCTGAATCGATTCTTTTCGAATCGATTTGATTCGATTAGATTATTTCCGATTCGACTCGATTTGATTCGATTCCATGATCGATACAATTGAATTCCAATTATTCTCGATTCGATTCGATTTGATGATTTTTTATTCAATTCAATTGCTTTCGATTCGATGCGATTCGATTCGATTCGATTCCTATCGATTCAATCAATTCGATTTGATTCATTTCAATTCGATTCGGTTCTTTTCGATTTGATTGCATTCGATTCAATTCTTTTCGATTCGATTGGATTCTTTTCATTACGATTCAATTCGATTCGAGTCTTTTGGATTTGATTCAATTCTTTTCCACTCGATGTGATTCGATTCGTTTTGATTATTTTCGATTTGATTCAAATCGAATCTATTCGATTCTTTTCGATTCAATTCGATTCCATTCTTTTTGATTCAATTCCATTCGATTTGATTCGATTCTTTTCGATTCAATACGATTCGATTCGAATCTTTTCGATGCGAATCAATGTTATTCGATTCTTTTTGATTCAATTCGATTCGATTCTTTTAGATTTGATTCGATACGATTCTTTTCGATTCGATTCGATTCGATTCATTTCGATTCTCTTTGATTTTTTGATTCGATCTTTTCAATAGCTTTGATTCGATTCGATTCTTTTCGATTCGGTTCGATTCGATTCTTTTCGTTTAGATTCGATTCGTTTCGATTTGAATCTTTTCGTTTCGATTAGATTTTCTACAATTCGATTCATTGGATTCGATTGTTTTTGATTTGATTCGCTTTGATTCTTTTCGATTCAATTCGATTCGAATTGATTCTTTTCGATTCAAATCAATTCAATACGATTCGATTCGATTACTTTTGATTCAATGCAATCTCATTTGATTTTTTCGAATCGATTTGATTCGATTCGATTATTTTCGATTCGACTTGATTTGATTCGATTCGATGATCGATTCAATTCAATTCCAATTATTCTCGATTCGATTCGATTTGATTCGATTATTTTTATTCAATTTGATCGAATTATTTTCGATTCGATGCGATTCGATTCGATTCTTTTCGATTCAAACAATTCGATTTGATTCTTTTCTATTCGATTCGATTCGATTCTTTTCGATTTGATTGCATTTGCTTCAATTCTTTTCGATTCGAATCGATTCGATTCTTTTCGATTCGATTCGATTCTTTTCATTACGAATCAATTCGATTCGATTCTTTTCGAAATGATGGCATTTGATTCAATTCTTTTAGATTCGATTCGATTCGATTCTTTTCGATTTGATTCGATTCTTTTCCACTCGATGTGATTCGATTCGTTTTGATTTTTTCGATTTGTTTCAAATCGAATCTATTCGATTCTTTTCGATTCAATTCGATTCGATTCTTTTTGATTCAATCCCATTCGATTCGATTCGATTATTTTCGATTCCATACGATTCGATTCAATTCTTTTCGTTGCGAATCAATTCGATTCTTTTTGATTCGATTCGATTCTTTTAGATTTGATCCGATACGATTCTTTTCAATTCGATTCGATTCGATTCGTTTTGATTCATTTTGATTCTCTTTGTTTTTTTGATTCGATCTTTTCAATCGATTTCATTCGATTCGATTCTTTGCGATTCCATTCTTTTTGATTCGATTCTTTGCGATTCGATTCTTTTCTTTTAGATTCGATTCTTTTCGATTCGATTCGTTTCGATTTGAATCTTTTCGTTTCGATTAGATTCTCTACAATTCGATTCTTGGAATCGATTCTTTTTGATTTGATTCGATTTGATTCTTTTCGATTCAACTGGATTTGATTCGATTCTTTTTGATTCCAATCAATTCAATACGATTCAGTTCGATTACTTTTGATTTGTTGCAATCTGAATCGATTCTTTTCGATCGATTTGATTCGATTAGATTATTTCCGATTCGACTCGATTTGATTCGATTCGATGATCGATTCAATTCAATTCCAATTATTCTTGATTCGATTCGATTTGATTATTTTTCATTCAATTCAATTGCTTTCGATTCGATGCGATTCGATTCGATTCGATTCCTTTCGATTCAATCAATTCGATTTGATTCTTTTCAATTCGATTCGGTTCTTTTCGATTTGATTGCATTCCATTCAATTCTTTTCGATTCGATTTGATTCTTTTCGATTTGATTGCATTTGATTCAATTCTTTTCGATTCGAATCGATTCGATTCTTTTCGATTCGATTCGATTCTTTTCATTACGATTCAATTCGATTCGATTCTTTTCGATTTGATTGCATTTAATTCAATTGTTTTCGATTCGATTCGATTCGTTTCGATTCAATCAATTCGATTTGATTCTTTTCAATTCGATTCGGTTCTTTTCGATTGGATTGCATTCGATTCAATTCTTTTCGATTTTATTCGATTCTTTAAATTACGATTCAATTCGATTCGATTCTTTTCGATTTGATTGCATTTGATTCAATTCTTTTCGATTCGATTCGATTCGATTCGTTTCGATTCGATTCTTTTCAATACGATTCAATTCGATTCGATTCTTTTCGATTTGATTCGATTCTTTTCCACTCGATGTGATTCGATTCGTTTTGATTTTTTTCGATTTGTTTCAAATCGTATCTATTCGAATATTTTCGAATCAATTCGATTCGATTCTTTTTGATTCAATTCCATT
Organism: Canis aureus; assembly: GCF_053574225.1. Taxonomy (NCBI): domain Eukaryota; kingdom Metazoa; phylum Chordata; class Mammalia; order Carnivora; family Canidae; genus Canis; species Canis aureus. The sequence continues at coordinate 27,334,514 of NC_135647.1, forward strand.
CGATTCGATTCGATACGATTCGAATCAATTCTTTTCGATGAGAATCAATTCGATTCTTTTTATTCGATTCCATTCGATTCTTTTAGATTTGATTCGATACGATTCTTTTCAATTCTATTCTATTCGATTCGATTCGAATCTTTTCGTTTAGATTCGATTCGTTTCGATTTGAATCTTTTCGTTTCGATTAGATTTACTACAATTCGATTCTTTGGATTCGATTGTTTTTTATTTGATTCGATTTGATTCTTTTCTATTCAATTCGCTTCGAATTCTTGCTTTTCGATTCAAATCAATTCAATACGATTCGATTCGATTACTTTTGATTCAATGCAATCTGATTTGATTTTTTCGAATCGATTTGATTCGATTCGATTATTTTCGATTCGACTTGATTTGATTCGATTCGATGATCGATTCAATTCAATTCCAATTATTCTCGATTCGATTCGATTTGATTCGATTATTTTTATTCAATTTGATCGAATTATTTTCGATTCGATGCGATTCGATTCGATTCTTTTCGATTCAATCAATTCGATTTGATTCTTTTCTATTCGATTCGATTCGATTCTTTCAATTTGATTGCATTTGATTCATTTCTTTTCGATTCGATTCGATTCGATTCTTTTCGATTCGATTCTTTCATTACGATTCAATTCGATTCGATTCTTATCGATTTGATTGCATTTGATTCAATTCTTTTCGATTGGATTCGATTCGATTCGGTTCGTTTCGATTCGATTCGATTCTTTGCATTACGATTCAATTCGATTCGATTCTTTTTGATTTGATTGCATTTGATTCAATTCTTTTCGAATCGATTCAATTCGATTCGTTTCATTCTTTTCATTACGATTCAATTCGATTCGATTCCTTTCGATTTGATTCGATTCTTTTCCACTCGATGTGATTCGATGCGTTTTGATTATTTTCGATTTGTTTCAAATCGAATCTATTCGATTCTTTTTGATTCAATTCGATTCGATTCTTTTTGATTCGATTCGATTCGATTCTTTTAGATTTGATTCGATACGATTCTTTTCAATTCGATTCGATTCGATTCGTTTGGATTAATTTTGATTCTCTTTGTTTTTTTTGATTCGATCTTTTCAATCGATTTCATTCGATTCGATTCTTTTCGATTCCATTCTTTTTGATTCGATTCTTTGCGATTCGATTCTTTTCTTTAGATTCGATTCTTTTCGATTCGATTCGTTCCAATTTGAATCTTTTCGTTTCGATTAGATTCTCTACAATTCGATTCTTTGGATTCGAATCTTTTTGATTTGATTCGATTTGATTCTTTTCGATTCAATTCGATTCGATTCGATTCTTTTTGATTCAAATCAATACGATTCAGTTCGATTACTTTTGATTCGATGCAATCTGAATCGATTCTTTTCGAATCGATTTGATTCGATTAGATTATTTCCGATTCGACTCGATTTGATTCGATTCCATGATCGATTCAATTGAATTCCAATTATTCTCGATTCGATTCGATTTGATGATTTTTTATTCAATTCAATTGCTTTCGATTCGATGCGATTCGATTCGATTCGATTCCTATCGATTCAATCAATTCGATTTGATTCTTTTCAATTCGATTCGGTTCTTTTCGATTTGATTGCATTCCATTCAATTCTTTTCGATTCGATTCGATTCTTTTCATTACGATTCAATTCGATTCGAGTCTTTTGGATTTGATTCAATTCTTTTCCACTCGATGTGATTCGATTCGTTTTGATTATTTTCGATTTGATTCAAATCGAATCTATTCGATTCTTTTCGATTCAATTCGATTCCATTCTTTTTGATTCAATTCCATTCGATTTGATTCGATTCTTTTCGATTCAATACGATTCGATTCGAATCTTTTCGATGCGAATCAATGTTATTCGATTCTTTTTGATTCGATTCGATTCGATTCTTTTAGATTTGATTCGATATGATTCTTTTCGATTCGATTCGATTCGATTCATTTCGATTCTCTTTGATTTTTTGATTCGATCTTTTCAATAGATTTGATTCGATTCGAATCGTTTCGATTCAATTCTTTTCGATTCGATTCTTTTCGATTCGATTCGATTCGATTCTTTTCATTTAGATTCGATTCGTTTCGATTTGAATCTTTTCGTTTCGATTAGATTTTCTACAATTCGATTCATTGGATTCGATTGTTTTTGATTTGATTCGATTTGATTCTTTTCGATTCAATTCGATTCGAATTGATTCTTTTCGATTCAAATCAATTCAATACGATTCGATTCGATTACTTTTGATTCAATGCAATCTCATTTGATTTTTTCGAATCGATTTGATTCGATTCGATTATTTTCGATTCGACTTGATTTGATTCGATTCGATGATCGATTCAATTCAATTCCAATTATTCTCGATTCGATTCGATTTGATTCGATTATTTTTATTCAATTTGATCGAATTATTTTCGATTCGATGCGATTCGATTCGATTCTTTTCGATTCAAACAATTCGATTTGATTCTTTTCTATTCGATTCGATTCGATTCTTTTCGATTTGATTGCATTTGCTTCAATTCTTTTCGATTCGAATCGATTCGATTCTTTTCGATTTGATTCGATTCTTTTCCACTCGATGTGATTCGATTCGTTTTGATTTTTTCGATTTGTTTCAAATCGAATCTATTCGATTCTTTTCGATTCAATTCGATTCGATTCTTTTTGATTCAATCCCATTCGATTGGATTCGATTATTTTCGATTCCATACGATTCGATTCAATTCTTTTCGTTGCGAATCAATTCGATTCTTTTTGATTCGATTCGATTCTTTTAGATTTGATCCGATACGATTCTTTTCAATTCGATTCGATTCGATTCGTTTTGATTCATTTTGATTCTCTTTGTTTTTTTGATTCGATCTTTTCAATCGATTTCATTCGATTCGATTCTTTGCGATTCCATTCTTTTTGATTCGATTCTTTGCGATTCGATTCTTTTCTTTTAGATTCGATTCTTTTCGATTCGATTCGTTTCGATTTGAATCTTTTCGTTTCGATTAGATTCTCTACAATTCGATTCTTGGAATCGATTCTTTTTGATTTGATTCGATTTGATTCTTTTCGATTCAACTGGATTTGATTCGATTCTTTTTGATTCCAATCAATTCAATACGATTCAGTTCGATTACTTTTGATTTGTTGCAATCTGAATCGATTCTTTTCGATCGATTTGATTCGATTAGATTATTTCCGATTCGACTCGATTTGATTCGATTCGATGATCGATTCAATTCAATTCCAATTATTCTTGATTCGATTCGATTTGATTATTTTTCATTCAATTCAATTGCTTTCGATTCGATGCGATTCGATTCGATTCGATTCCTTTCGATTCAATCAATTCGATTTGATTCTTTTCAATTCGATTCGGTTCTTTTCGATTTGATTGCATTCCATTCAATTCTTTTCGATTCGATTCGATTCTTTTCATTACGATTCAATTCGATTCGAGTCTTTTGGATTTGATTCAATTCTTTTCCACTCGATGTGATTCGATTCGTTTTGATTATTTTCGATTTGATTCAAATCGAATCTATTCGATTCTTTTCGATTCAATTCGATTCCATTCTTTTTGATTCAATTCCATTCGATTTGATTCGATTCTTTTCGATTCAATACGATTCGATTCGAATCTTTTCGATGCGAATCAATGTTATTCGATTCTTTTTGATTCAATTCGATTCGATTCTTTTAGATTTGATTCGATACGATTCTTTTCGATTCGATTCGATTCGATTCATTTCGATTCTCTTTGATTTTTTGATTCGATCTTTTCAATAGCTTTGATTCGATTCGATTCTTTTCGATTCGGTTCGATTCGATTCTTTTCGTTTAGATTCGATTCGTTTCGATTTGAATCTTTTCGTTTCGATTAGATTTTCTACAATTCGATTCATTGGATTCGATTGTTTTTGATTTGATTCGCTTTGATTCTTTTCGATTCAATTCGATTCGAATTGATTCTTTTCGATTCAAATCAATTCAATACGATTCGATTCGATTACTTTTGATTCAATGCAATCTCATTTGATTTTTTCGAATCGATTTGATTCGATTCGATTATTTTCGATTCGACTTGATTTGATTCGATTCGATGATCGATTCAATTCAATTCCAATTATTCTCGATTCGATTCGATTTGATTCGATTATTTTTATTCAATTTGATCGAATTATTTTCGATTCGATGCGATTCGATTCGATTCTTTTCGATTCAAACAATTCGATTTGATTCTTTTCTATTCGATTCGATTCGATTCTTTTCGATTTGATTGCATTTGCTTCAATTCTTTTCGATTCGAATCGATTCGATTCTTTTCGATTCGATTCGATTCTTTTCATTACGAATCAATTCGATTCGATTCTTTTCGAAATGATGGCATTTGATTCAATTCTTTTAGATTCGATTCGATTCGATTCTTTTCGATTTGATTCGATTCTTTTCCACTCGATGTGATTCGATTCGTTTTGATTTTTTCGATTTGTTTCAAATCGAATCTATTCGATTCTTTTCGATTCAATTCGATTCGATTCTTTTTGATTCAATCCCATTCGATTGGATTCGATTATTTTCGATTCCATACGATTCGATTCAATTCTTTTCGTTGCGAATCAATTCGATTCTTTTTGATTCGATTCGATTCTTTTAGATTTGATCCGATACGATTCTTTTCAATTCGATTCGATTCGATTCGTTTTGATTCATTTTGATTCTCTTTGTTTTTTTGATTCGATCTTTTCAATCGATTTCATTCGATTCGATTCTTTGCGATTCCATTCTTTTTGATTCGATTCTTTGCGATTCGATTCTTTTCTTTTAGATTCGATTCTTTTCGATTCGATTCGTTTCGATTTGAATCTTTTCGTTTCGATTAGATTCTCTACAATTCGATTCTTGGAATCGATTCTTTTTGATTTGATTCGATTTGATTCTTTTCGATTCAACTGGATTTGATTCGATTCTTTTTGATTCCAATCAATTCAATACGATTCAGTTCGATTACTTTTGATTTGTTGCAATCTGAATCGATTCTTTTCGATCGATTTGATTCGATTAGATTATTTCCGATTCGACTCGATTTGATTCGATTCGATGATCGATTCAATTCAATTCCAATTATTCTTGATTCGATTCGATTTGATTATTTTTCATTCAATTCAATTGCTTTCGATTCGATGCGATTCGATTCGATTCGATTCCTTTCGATTCAATCAATTCGATTTGATTCTTTTCAATTCGATTCGGTTCTTTTCGATTTGATTGCATTCCATTCAATTCTTTTCGATTCGATTTGATTCTTTTCGATTTGATTGCATTTGATTCAATTCTTTTCGATTCGAATCGATTCGATTCTTTTCGATTCGATTCGATTCTTTTCATTACGATTCAATTCGATTCGATTCTTTTCGATTTGATTGCATTTAATTCAATTGTTTTCGATTCGATTCGATTCGTTTCGATTCAATCAATTCGATTTGATTCTTTTCAATTCGATTCGGTTCTTTTCGATTGGATTGCATTCGATTCAATTCTTTTCGATTTTATTCGATTCTTTAAATTACGATTCAATTCGATTCGATTCTTTTCGATTTGATTGCATTTGATTCAATTCTTTTCGATTCGATTCGATTCGATTCGTTTCGATTCGATTCTTTTCAATACGATTCAATTCGATTCGATTCTTTTCGATTTGATTCGATTCTTTTCCACTCGATGTGATTCGATTCGTTTTGATTTTTTTCGATTTGTTTCAAATCGTATCTATTCGAATATTTTCGAATCAATTCGATTCGATTCTTTTTGATTCAATTCCATTCGATTCGATTCGATACGATTCGAATCAATTCTTTTCGATGAGAATCAATTCGATTCTTTTTATTCGATTCCATTCGATTCTTTTAGATTTGATTCGATACGATTCTTTTCAATTCTATTCTATTCGATTCGATTCGAATCTTTTCGTTTAGATTCGATTCGTTTCGATTTGAATCTTTTCGTTTCGATTAGATTTACTACAATTCGATTCTTTGGATTCGATTGTTTTTTATTTGATTCGATTTGATTCTTTTCTATTCAATTCGCTTCGAATTCTTGCTTTTCGATTCAAATCAATTCAATACGATTCGATTCGATTACTTTTGATTCAATGCAATCTGATTTGATTTTTTCGAATCGATTTGATTCGATTCGATTATTTTCGATTCGACTTGATTTGATTCGATTCGATGATCGATTCAATTCAATTCCAATTATTCTCGATTCGATTCGATTTGATTCGATTATTTTTATTCAATTTGATCGAATTATTTTCGATTCGATGCGATTCGATTCGATTCTTTTCGATTCAATCAATTCGATTTGATTCTTTTCTATTCGATTCGATTCGATTCTTTCAATTTGATTGCATTTGATTCATTTCTTTTCGATTCGATTCGATTCGATTCTTTTCGATTCGATTCTTTCATTACGATTCAATTCGATTCGATTCTTATCGATTTGATTGCATTTGATTCAATTCTTTTCGATTGGATTCGATTCGATTCGGTTCGTTTCGATTCGATTCGATTCTTTGCATTACGATTCAATTCGATTCGATTCTTTTTGATTTGATTGCATTTGATTCAATTCTTTTCGAATCGATTCAATTCGATTCGTTTCATTCTTTTCATTACGATTCAATTCGATTCGATTCCTTTCGATTTGATTCGATTCTTTTCCACTCGATGTGATTCGATGCGTTTTGATTATTTTCGATTTGTTTCAAATCGAATCTATTCGATTCTTTTTGATTCAATTCGATTCGATTCTTTTTGATTCGATTCGATTCGATTCTTTTAGATTTGATTCGATACGATTCTTTTCAATTCGATTCGATTCGATTCGTTTGGATTAATTTTGATTCTCTTTGTTTTTTTTGATTCGATCTTTTCAATCGATTTCATTCGATTCGATTCTTTTCGATTCCATTCTTTTTGATTCGATTCTTTGCGATTCGATTCTTTTCTTTAGATTCGATTCTTTTCGATTCGATTCGTTCCAATTTGAATCTTTTCGTTTCGATTAGATTCTCTACAATTCGATTCTTTGGATTCGAATCTTTTTGATTTGATTCGATTTGATTCTTTTCGATTCAATTCGATTCGATTCGATTCTTTTTGATTCAAATCAATACGATTCAGTTCGATTACTTTTGATTCGATGCAATCTGAATCGATTCTTTTCGAATCGATTTGATTCGATTAGATTATTTCCGATTCGACTCGATTTGATTCGATTCCATGATCGATTCAATTGAATTCCAATTATTCTCGATTCGATTCGATTTGATGATTTTTTATTCAATTCAATTGCTTTCGATTCGATGCGATTCGATTCGATTCGATTCCTATCGATTCAATCAATTCGATTTGATTCTTTTCAATTCGATTCGGTTCTTTTCGATTTGATTGCATTCCATTCAATTCTTTTCGATTCGATTCGATTCTTTTCATTACGATTCAATTCGATTCGAGTCTTTTGGATTTGATTCAATTCTTTTCCACTCGATGTGATTCGATTCGTTTTGATTATTTTCGATTTGATTCAAATCGAATCTATTCGATTCTTTTCGATTCAATTCGATTCCATTCTTTTTGATTCAATTCCATTCGATTTGATTCGATTCTTTTCGATTCAATACGATTCGATTCGAATCTTTTCGATGCGAATCAATGTTATTCGATTCTTTTTGATTCGATTCGATTCGATTCTTTTAGATTTGATTCGATATGATTCTTTTCGATTCGATTCGATTCGATTCATTTCGATTCTCTTTGATTTTTTGATTCGATCTTTTCAATAGATTTGATTCGATTCGAATCGTTTCGATTCAATTCTTTTCGATTCGATTCTTTTCGATTCGATTCGATTCGATTCTTTTCATTTAGATTCGATTCGTTTCGATTTGAATCTTTTCGTTTCGATTAGATTTTCTACAATTCGATTCATTGGATTCGATTGTTTTTGATTTGATTCGATTTGATTCTTTTCGATTCAATTCGATTCGAATTGATTCTTTTCGATTCAAATCAATTCAATACGATTCGATTCGATTACTTTTGATTCAATGCAATCTCATTTGATTTTTTCGAATCGATTTGATTCGATTCGATTATTTTCGATTCGACTTGATTTGATTCGATTCGATGATCGATTCAATTCAATTCCAATTATTCTCGATTCGATTCGATTTGATTCGATTATTTTTATTCAATTTGATCGAATTATTTTCGATTCGATGCGATTCGATTCGATTCTTTTCGATTCAAACAATTCGATTTGATTCTTTTCTATTCGATTCGATTCGATTCTTTTCGATTTGATTGCATTTGCTTCAATTCTTTTCGATTCGAATCGATTCGATTCTTTTCGATTTGATTCGATTCTTTTCCACTCGATGTGATTCGATTCGTTTTGATTTTTTCGATTTGTTTCAAATCGAATCTATTCGATTCTTTTCGATTCAATTCGATTCGATTCTTTTTGATTCAATCCCATTCGATTGGATTCGATTATTTTCGATTCCATACGATTCGATTCAATTCTTTTCGTTGCGAATCAATTCGATTCTTTTTGATTCGATTCGATTCTTTTAGATTTGATCCGATACGATTCTTTTCAATTCGATTCGATTCGATTCGTTTTGATTCATTTTGATTCTCTTTGTTTTTTTGATTCGATCTTTTCAATCGATTTCATTCGATTCGATTCTTTGCGATTCCATTCTTTTTGATTCGATTCTTTGCGATTCGATTCTTTTCTTTTAGATTCGATTCTTTTCGATTCGATTCGTTTCGATTTGAATCTTTTCGTTTCGATTAGATTCTCTACAATTCGATTCTTGGAATCGATTCTTTTTGATTTGATTCGATTTGATTCTTTTCGATTCAACTGGATTTGATTCGATTCTTTTTGATTCCAATCAATTCAATACGATTCAGTTCGATTACTTTTGATTTGTTGCAATCTGAATCGATTCTTTTCGATCGATTTGATTCGATTAGATTATTTCCGATTCGACTCGATTTGATTCGATTCGATGATCGATTCAATTCAATTCCAATTATTCTTGATTCGATTCGATTTGATTATTTTTCATTCAATTCAATTGCTTTCGATTCGATGCGATTCGATTCGATTCGATTCCTTTCGATTCAATCAATTCGATTTGATTCTTTTCAATTCGATTCGGTTCTTTTCGATTTGATTGCATTCCATTCAATTCTTTTCGATTCGATTTGATTCTTTTCGATTTGATTGCATTTGATTCAATTCTTTTCGATTCGAATCGATTCGATTCTTTTCGATTCGATTCGATTCTTTTCATTACGATTCAATTCGATTCGATTCTTTTCGATTTGATTGCATTTAATTCAATTGTTTTCGATTCGATTCGATTCGTTTCGATTCAATCAATTCGATTTGATTCTTTTCAATTCGATTCGGTTCTTTTCGATTGGATTGCATTCGATTCAATTCTTTTCGATTTTATTCGATTCTTTTCATTACGATTCAATTCGATTCGATTCTTTTCGATTTGATTGCATTTGATTCAATTCTTTTCGATTCGATTCGATTCGATTCGTTTCGATTCGATTCTTTTCAATACGATTCAATTCGATTCGATTCTTTTCGATTTGATTCGATTCTTTTCCACTCGATGTGATTCGATTCGTTTTGATTTTTTTCGATTTGTTTCAAATCGTATCTATTCGAATATTTTCGAATCAATTCGATTCGATTCTTTTTGATTCAATTCCATTCGATTCGATTCGATACGATTCGAATCAATTCTTTTCGATGAGAATCAATTCGATTCTTTTTATTCGATTCCATTCGATTCTTTTAGATTTGATTCGATACGATTCTTTTCAATTCTATTCTATTCGATTCGATTCGAATCTTTTCGTTTAGATTCGATTCGTTTCGATTTGAATCTTTTCGTTTCGATTAGATTTACTACAATTCGATTCTTTGGATTCGATTGTTTTTTATTTGATTCGATTTGATTCTTTTCTATTCAATTCGCTTCGAATTCTTGCTTTTCGATTCAAATCAATTCAATACGATTCGATTCGATTACTTTTGATTCAATGCAATCTGATTTGATTTTTTCGAATCGATTTGATTCGATTCGATTATTTTCGATTCGACTTGATTTGATTCGATTCGATGATCGATTCAATTCAATTCCAATTATTCTCGATTCGATTCGATTTGATTCGATTATTTTTATTCAATTTGATCGAATTATTTTCGATTCGATGCGATTCGATTCGATTCTTTTCGATTCAATCAATTCGATTTGATTCTTTTCTATTCGATTCGATTCGATTCTTTCAATTTGATTGCATTTGATTCATTTCTTTTCGATTCGATTCGATTCGATTCTTTTCGATTCGATTCTTTCATTACGATTCAATTCGATTCGATTCTTATCGATTTGATTGCATTTGATTCAATTCTTTTCGATTGGATTCGATTCGATTCGGTTCGTTTCGATTCGATTCGATTCTTTGCATTACGATTCAATTCGATTCGATTCTTTTTGATTTGATTGCATTTGATTCAATTCTTTTCGAATCGATTCAATTCGATTCGTTTCATTCTTTTCATTACGATTCAATTCGATTCGATTCCTTTCGATTTGATTCGATTCTTTTCCACTCGATGTGATTCGATGCGTTTTGATTATTTTCGATTTGTTTCAAATCGAATCTATTCGATTCTTTTTGATTCAATTCGATTCGATTCTTTTTGATTCGATTCGATTCGATTCTTTTAGATTTGATTCGATACGATTCTTTTCAATTCGATTCGATTCGATTCGTTTGGATTAATTTTGATTCTCTTTGTTTTTTTTGATTCGATCTTTTCATTCGATTTCATTCGATTCGATTCTTTTCGATTCCATTCTTTTTGATTCGATTCTTTGCGATTCGATTCTTTTCTTTAGATTCGATTCTTTTCGATTCGATTCGTTCCAATTTGAATCTTTTCGTTTCGATTAGATTCTCTACAATTCGATTCTTTGGATTCGAATCTTTTTGATTTGATTCGATTTGATTCTTTTCGATTCAATTCGATTCGATTCGATTCTTTTTGATTCAAATCAATACGATTCAGTTCGATTACTTTTGATTCGATGCAATCTGAATCGATTCTTTTCGAATCGATTTGATTCGATTAGATTATTTCCGATTCGACTCGATTTGATTCGATTCCATGATCGATACAATTGAATTCCAATTATTCTCGATTCGATTCGATTTGATGATTTTTTATTCAATTCAATTGCTTTCGATTCGATGCGATTCGATTCGATTCGATTCCTATCGATTCAATCAATTCGATTTGATTCTTTTCAATTCGATTCGGTTCTTTTCGATTTGATTGCATTCGATTCAATTCTTTTCGATTCGATTGGATTCTTTTCATTACGATTCAATTCGATTCGAGTCTTTTGGATTTGATTCAATTCTTTTCCACTCGATGTGATTCGATTCGTTTTGATTATTTTCGATTTGATTCAAATCGAATCTATTCGATTCTTTTCGATTCAATTCGATTCCATTCTTTTTGATTCAATTCCATTCGATTTGATTCGATTCTTTTCGATTCAATACGATTCGATTCGAATCTTTTCGATGCGAATCAATGTTATTCGATTCTTTTTGATTCAATTCGATTCGATTCTTTTAGATTTGATTCGATACGATTCTTTTCGATTCGATTCGATTCGATTCATTTCGATTCTCTTTGATTTTTTGATTCGATCTTTTCAATAGCTTTGATTCGATTCGATTCTTTTCGATTCGATTCTTTTCGATTCGGTTCGATTCGATTCTTTTCGTTTAGATTCGATTCGTTTCGATTTGAATCTTTTCGTTTCGATTAGATTTTCTACAATTCGATTCATTGGATTCGATTGTTTTTGATTTGATTCGCTTTGATTCTTTTCGATTCAATTCGATTCGAATTGATTCTTTTCGATTCAAATCAATTCAATACGATTCGATTCGATTACTTTTGATTCAATGCAATCTCATTTGATTTTTTCGAATCGATTTGATTCGATTCGATTATTTTCGATTCGACTTGATTTGATTCGATTCGATGATCGATTCAATTCAATTCCAATTATTCTCGATTCGATTCGATTTGATTCGATTATTTTTATTCAATTTGATCGAATTATTTTCGATTCGATGCGATTCGATTCGATTCTTTTCGATTCAAACAATTCGATTTGATTCTTTTCTATTCGATTCGATTCGATTCTTTTCGATTTGATTGCATTTGCTTCAATTCTTTTCGATTCGAATCGATTCGATTCTTTTCGAATCGATTCGATTCTTTTCATTACGATTCAATTCGATTCGATTCTTTTCGAAATGATGGCATTTGATCCAATTCTTTTAGATTCGATTCGATTCGATTCTTTTCGATTTGATTCGATTCTTTTCCACTCGATGTGATTCGATTCGTTTTGATTTTTTCGATTTGTTTCAAATCGAATCTATTCGATTCTTTTCGATTCAATTCGATTCGATTCTTTTTGATTCAATCCCATTCGATTCGATTCGATTATTTTCGATTCCATACGATTCGATTCAATTCTTTTCGTTGCGAATCAATTCGATTCTTTTTGATTCGATTCGATTCTTTTAGATTTGATCCGATACGATTCTTTTCAATTCGATTCGATTCGATTCGTTTTGATTCATTTTGATTCTCTTTGTTTTTTTGATTCGATCTTTTCAATCGATTTCATTCGATTCGATTCTTTGCGATTCCATTCTTTTTGATTCGATTCTTTGCGATTCGATTCTTTTCTTTTAGATTCGATTCTTTTCGATTCGATTCGTTTCGATTTGAATCTTTTCGTTTCGATTAGATTCTCTACAATTCGATTCTTGGAATCGATTCTTTTTGATTTGATTCGATTTGATTCTTTTCGATTCAACTCGATTTGATTCGATTCTTTTTGATTCCAATCAATTCAATACGATTCAGTTCGATTACTTTTGATTTGTTGCAATCTGAATCGATTCTTTTCGATCGATTTGATTCGATTAGATTATTTCCGATTCGACTCGATTTGATTCGATTCGATGATCGATTCAATTCAATTCCAATTATTCTTGATTCGATTCGATTTGATTATTTTTCATTCAATTCAATTGCTTTCGATTCGATGCGATTCGATTCGATTCGATTCCTTTCGATTCAATCAATTCGATTTGATTCTTTTCAATTCGATTCGGTTCTTTTCGATTTGATTGCATTCCATTCAATTCTTTTCGATTCGATTCGATTCTTTTCGATTTGATTGCATTTGATTCAATTCTTTTCGATTCGAATCGATTCGATTCTTTTCGATTTTATTCGATTCTTTTCATTACGATTCAATTCGATTCGATTCTTTTCGATTTGATTGCATTTGATTCAATTCTTTTCGATTCGATTCGATTCGATTCGTTTCGATTCGATTCTTTTCAATACGATTCAATTCGATTCGATTCTTTTCGATTTGATTCGATTCTTTTCCACTCGATGTGATTCGATTCGTTTTGATTTTTTTCGATTTGTTTCAAATCGTATCTATTCGAATATTTTCGAATGAATTCGATTCGATTCTTTTTGATTCAATTCCATTCGATTCGATTCGATACGATTCGAATCAATTCTTTTCGATGAGAATCAATTCGATTCTTTTTATTCGATTCCATTCGATTCTTTTAGATTTGATTCGATACGATTCTTTTCAATTCTATTCTATTCGATTCGATTCGAATCTTTTCGTTTAGATTCGATTCGTTTCGATTTGAATCTTTTCGTTTCTATTAGATTTACTACAATTCGATTCTTTGGATTCGATTGTTTTTTATTTGATTCGATTTGATTCTTTTCTATTCAATTCGCTTCGAATTCTTGCTTTTCGATTCAAATCAATTCAATACGATTCGATTCGATTACTTTTGATTCAATGCAATCTGATTTGATTTTTTCAAATCGATTTGATTCGATTCGATTATTTTCGATTCGACTTGATTTGATTCGATTCGATGATCGATTCAATTCAATTCCAATTATTCTCGATTCGATTCGATTTGATTCGATTATTTTTATTCAATTTGATCGAATTATTTTCGATTCGATGCGATTCGATTCGATTCTTTTCGATTCAATCAATTCGATTTGATTCTTTTCTATTCGATTCGATTCGATTCTTTCAATTTGATTGCATTTGATTCATTTCTTTTCGATTCGATTCGATTCGATTCTTTTCGATTCGATTCTTTCATTACGATTCAATTCGATTCGATTCTTATCGATATGATTGCATTTGATTCAATTCTTTTCGATTGGATTCGATTCGATTCGGTTCGTTTCGATTCGATTCGATTCTTTGCATTACGATTCAATTCGATTCGATTCTTTTTGATTTGATTGCATTTGATTCAATTCTTTTCGAATCGATTCAATTCGATTCATTTCATTCTTTTCATTACGATTCAATTCGATTCGATTCCTTTCGATTTGATTCGATTCTTTTCCACTCGATGTGATTCGATGCGTTTTGATTATTTTCGATTTGTTTCAAATCGAATCTATTCGATTCTTTTTGATTCAATTCGATTCGATTCTTTTTGAATCGATTCGATTCGATTCTTTTAGATTTGATTCGATACGATTCTTTTCAATTCGATTCGATTCGATTCGTTTGGATTAATTTTGATTCTCTTTGTTTTTTTTGATTCGATCTTTTCAATCGATTTCATTCGATTCGATTCTTTTCGATTCCATTCTTTTTGATTCGATTCTTTGCGATTCGATTCTTTTCTTTAGATTCGATTCTTTTCGATTCGATTCGTTCCAATTTGAATCTTTTCGTTTCGATTAGATTCTCTACAATTCGATTCTTTGGATTCGAATCTTTTTGATTTGATTCGATTTGATTCTTTTCGATTCAATTCGATTCGATTCGATTCTTTTTGATTCAAATCAATACGATTCAGTTCGATTACTTTTGATTCGATGCAATCTGAATCGATTCTTTTCGAATCGATTTGATTCGATTAGATTATTTCCGATTCGACTCGATTTGATTCGATTCCATGATCGATTCAATTGAATTCCAATTATTCTCGATTCGATTCGATTTGATGATTTTTTATTCAATTCAATTGCTTTCGATTCGATGCGATTCGATTCGATTCGATTCCTATCGATTCAATCAATTCGATTTGATTCTTTTCAATTCGATTCGGTTCTTTTCGATTTGATTGCATTCGAATCAATTCTTTTCGATTCTATTCGATTCTTTTCATTACGATTCAATTCGATTCGAGTCTTTTGGATTTGATTCAATTCTTTTCCACTCGATGTGATTCGATTCGTTTTGATTATTTTCGATTTGATTCAAATCGAATCTATTCGATTCTTTTCGATTCAATTCGATTCCATTCTTTTTGATTCAATTCCATTCGATTTGATTCGATTCTTTTCGATTCAATACGATTCGATTCGAATCTTTTCGATGCGAATCAATGTTATTCGATTCTTTTTGATTCGATTCGATTCGATTCTTTTAGATTTGATTCGATATGATTCTTTTCGATTCGATTCGATTCATTTCGATTCTCTTTGATTTTTTGATTCGATCTTTTCAATAGATTTGATTCGATTCGATTCTTTTCGATTCAATTCTTTTCGATTCGATTCTTTTCGATTCGATTCGATTCGATTCGAAGCTTCTCGTTTAGATTCGATTCGTTTCGATATGAATCTTTTCGTTTCGATTAGATTTTCTACAATTCGATTCTTTGTATTCGATTGTTTTTGATTTGATTCGATTTGATTCTTTTCGATTCAATTCGATTCGAATTGATTCTTTTCGATTCAAATCAATTCAATACGATTCGATTCGAATACTTTTGATTCAATGCAATCTCATTTGATTTTTTCGAATCGATTTGATTCGATTCGATTATTTTCGATTCGACTTGATTTGACTCGATTCGATTATCGATTCAATTCAATTCCAATTATTCTCGATTCGATTCAATTTGATTCGATTATTTTTATTCAATTTGATCGAATTATTTTCGATTCGATGCGATTCTATTCGATTCTTTTCGATTCAATCAATTCAATTTGATTCTTTTCTATTCGATTCGATTCGATTCTTTTCGATTTGATTGCATTATACTCACTTCTTTTCGATTCGATTCGATTCTTTTCGATTCGATTCGATTTTTTTCATTCCGATTCAATTCGATTCGATTCTTTTCGATTTGATGGCATTTGATTCAATTCTTTTCCACTCGATGTGATTCGATTCGTTTTGATTTTTTCGATTTGTTTCAAATCGAATCTATTCGATTCTTTTCGATTCAATTCGATTCGATTCTTTTTGATTCAATCCCATTCGATTCGATTCGATTATTTTCGATTCCATACGATTCGATTCAATTCTTTTCGATGCGAATCAATTCGATTCTTTTTGATTCGATTCGATTCGATTCTTTTAGATTTGATTCGATACGATTCTTTTCAATTCGATTCGATTCGATTCGTTTTGATTCATTTTGATTCTCTTTGTTTTTTTGATTCGATCTTTTCAATCGATTTCATTCGATTCGATTCTTTGCGATTCCATTCTTTTTGATTCGATTCTTTGCGATTCGATTGTTTTCTTTTAGATTCGATTCTTTTCGATTCGATTCGTTTCGATTTGAATCTTTTCGTTTCGATTAGATTCTCTACAATTCGATTCTTGGATTCGATTCTTTTTGATTTGATTCGATTTGATTCTTTTCGATTCAACTGGATTTGATTCGATTCTTTTTGATTCCAATCAATTCAATACGATTCAGTTCGATTACTTTTGATTTGTTGCAATCTGAATCGATTCTTTTCGATCGATTTGATTCGATTAGATTATTTCCGATTCGACTCGATTTGATTCGATTCGATGATCGATTCAATTCAATTCCAATTATTCTTGATTCGATTCGATTTGATTATTTTTCATTCAATTCAATTGCTTTCGATTCGATGCGATTCGATTCGATTCGATTCCTTTCGATTCAATCAATTCGATTTGATTCTTTTCAATTCGATTCGGTTCTTTTCGATTTGATTGCATTCCATTCAATTCTTTTCGATTCGATTCGATTCTTTTCATTACGATTCAATTCGATTCGAGTCTTTTGGACTTGATTCAATTCTTTTCCACTCGATGTGATTCGATTCGTTTTGATTATTTTCGATTTGATTCAAATCGAATCTATTCGATTCTTTTCGATTCAATTCGATTCCATTCTTTTTGATTCAATTCCATTCGATTTGATTCGATTCTTTTCGATTCAATACGATTCGATTCGAATCTTTTCGATGCAAATCAATGTTATTCGATTCTTTTTGATTCGATTCGATTCGATTCTTTTAGATTTGATTTGATATGATTCTTTTCGATTCGATTCGATTCATTTCGATTCTCTTTGATTTTTTGATTCGATCTTTTCAATAGATTTGATTCGATTCGATTCTTTTCGATTCAATTCTTTTCGATTCGATTCTTTTCGATTCGGTTCGATTCGATTCTTTTCGTTTAGATTCGATTCGTTTCGATTTGAATCTTTTCGTTTCGATTAGATTTTCTACAATTCGATTCATTGGATTCGATTGTTTTTGATTTGATTCGATTTGATTCTTTTTGATTCAATTCGATTCGAATTGATTCTTTTCGATTCAAACAATTCGATTTGATTCTTTTCTATTCGATTCGATTCGATTCTTTTCGATTCGATTGCATTTGCTTCAATTCTTTTCGATTCGAATCGATTCGATTCTTTTCGAAATGATGGCATTTGATTGAATTCTTTTAGATTCGATTCGATTCGATTCTTTTCGATTTGATTCGATTCTTTTCCACTCGATGTGATTCGATTCGTTTTGATTTTTTCGATTTGTTTCAAATCGAATCTATTCGATTCTTTTCGATTCAATTCGATTCGATTCTTTTTGATTCAATCCCATTCGATTCGATTCGATTATTTTCGATTCCATACGATTCGATTCAATTCTTTTCGTTGCGAATCAATTCGATTCTTTTTGATTCGATTCGATTCTTTTAGATTTGATCCGATACGATTCTTTTCAATTCGATTCGATTCGATTCGTTTTGATTCATTTTGATTCTCTTTGTTTTTTTGATTCGATCTTTTCAATCGATTTCATTCGATTCGATTCTTTGCGATTCCATTCTTTTTGATTCGATTCTTTGCGATTCGATTCTTTTCTTTTAGATTCGATTCTTTTCGATTCGATTCGTTTCGATTTGAATCTTTTCGTTTCGATTAGATTCTCTACAATTCGATTCTTGGATTCGATTCTTTTTGATTTGATTCGATTTGATTCTTTTCGATTCAACTCGATTTGATTCGATTCTTTTTGATTCCAATCAATTCAATACGATTCAGTTCGATTACTTTTGATTTGTTGCAATCTGAATCGATTCTTTTCGATCGATTTGATTCGATTAGATTATTTCCGATTCGACTCGATTTGATTCGATTCGATGATCGATTCAATGCAATTCCAATTATTCTTGATTCGATTCGATTTGATTATTTTTCATTCAATTCAATTGCTTTCGATTCGATGCGATTCGATTCGATTCGATTCCTTTCGATTCAATCAATTCGATTTGATTCTTTTCAATTCGATTCGGTTCTTTTCGATTTGATTGCATTCCATTCAATTCTTTTCGATTCGATTCGATTCTTTTCGATTTGATTGCATTTGATTCAATTCTTTTCGATTCGAATCGATTCGATTCTTTTCGATTTTATTCGATTCTTTTCATTACGATTCAATTCGATTCGATTCTTTTCGATTTGATTGCATTTGATTCAATTCTTTTCGATTCGATTCGATTCGATTCGTTTCGATTCGATTCTTTTCAATACGATTCAATTCGATTCGATTCTTTTCGATTTGATTCGATTCTTTTCCACTCGATGTGATTCGATTCGTTTTGATTTTTTTCGATTTGTTTCAAATCGTATCTATTCGAATATTTTCGAATGAATTCGATTCGATTCTTTTTGATTCAATTCCATTCGATTCGATTCGATACGATTCGAATCAATTCTTTTCGATGAGAATCAATTCGATTCTTTTTATTCGATTCCATTCGATTCTTTTAGATTTGATTCGATACGATTCTTTTCAATTCTATTCTATTCGATTCGATTCGAATCTTTTCGTTTAGATTCGATTCGTTTCGATTTGAATCTTTTCGTTTCGATTAGATTTACTACAATTCGATTCTTTGGATTCGATTGTTTTTTATTTGATTCGATTTGATTCTTTTCTATTCAATTCGCTTCGAATTCTTGCTTTTCGATTCAAATCAATTCAATACGATTCGATTCGATTACTTTTGATTCAATGCAATCTGATTTGATTTTTTCAAATCGATTTGATTCGATTCGATTATTTTCGATTCGACTTGATTTGATTCGATTCGATGATCGATTCAATTCAATTCCAATTATTCTCGATTCGATTCGATTTGATTCGATTATTTTTATTCAATTTGATCGAATTATTTTCGATTCGATGCGATTCGATTCGATTCTTTTCGATTCAATCAATTCGATTTGATTCTTTTCTATTCGATTCGATTCGATTCTTTCAATTTGATTGCATTTGATTCATTTCTTTTCGATTCGATTCGATTCGATTCTTTTCGATTCGATTCTTTCATTACGATTCAATTCGATTCGATTCTTATCGATATGATTGCATTTGATTCAATTCTTTTCGATTGGATTCGATTCGATTCGGTTCGTTTCGATTCGATTCGATTCTTTGCATTACGATTCAATTCGATTCGATTCTTTTTGATTTGATTGCATTTGATTCAATTCTTTTCGAATCGATTCAATTCGATTCATTTCATTCTTTTCATTACGATTCAATTCGATTCGATTCCTTTCGATTTGATTCGATTCTTTTCCACTCGATGTGATTCGATGCGTTTTGATTATTTTCGATTTGTTTCAAATCGAATCTATTCGATTCTTTTTGATTCAATTCGATTCGATTCTTTTTGAATCGATTCGATTCGATTCTTTTAGATTTGATTCGATACGATTCTTTTCAATTCGATTCGATTCGATTCGTTTGGATTAATTTTGATTCTCTTTGTTTTTTTTGATTCGATCTTTTCAATCGATTTCATTCGATTCGATTCTTTGCGATTCCATTCTTTTTGATTCGATTCTTTGCGATTCGATTCTTTTCTTTAGATTCGATTCTTTTCGATTCGATTCGTTCCAATTTGAATCTTTTCGTTTCGATTAGATTCTCTACAATTCGATTCTTTGGATTCGAATCTTTTTGATTTGATTCGATTTGATTCTTTTCGATTCAATTCGATTCGATTCGATTCTTTTTGATTCAAATCAATACGATTCAGTTCGATTACTTTTGATTCGATGCAATCTGAATCGATTCTTTTCGAATCGATTTGATTCGATTAGATTATTTCCGATTCGACTCGATTTGATTCGATTCCATGATCGATTCAATTGAATTCCAATTATTCTCGATTCGATTCGATTTGATGATTTTTTATTCAATTCAATTGCTTTCGATTCGATGCGATTCGATTCGATTCGATTCCTATCGATTCAATCAATTCGATTTGATTCTTTTCAATTCGATTCGGTTCTTTTCGATTTGATTGCATTCGAATCAATTCTTTTCGATTCTATTCGATTCTTTTCATTACGATTCAATTCGATTCGAGTCTTTTGGATTTGATTCAATTCTTTTCCACTCGATGTGATTCGATTCGTTTTGATTATTTTCGATTTGATTCAAATCGAATCTATTCGATTCTTTTCGATTCAATTCGATTCCATTCTTTTTGATTCAATTCCATTCGATTTGATTCGATTCTTTTCGATTCAATACGATTCGATTCGAATCTTTTCGATGCGAATCAATGTTATTCGATTCTTTTTGATTCGATTCGATTCGATTCTTTTAGATTTGATTCGATATGATTCTTTTCGATTCGATTCGATTCATTTCGATTCTCTTTGATTTTTTGATTCGATCTTTTCAATAGATTTGATTCGATTCGATTCTTTTCGATTCAATTCTTTTCGATTCGATTCTTTTCGATTCGATTCGATTCGATTCGAAGCTTCTCGTTTAGATTCGATTCGTTTCGATATGAATCTTTTCGTTTCGATTAGATTTTCTACAATTCGATTCTTTGGATTCGATTGTTTTTGATTTGATTCGATTTGATTATTTTCGATTCAATTCGATTCGAATTGATTCTTTTCGATTCAAATCAATTCAATACGATTCGATTCGAATACTTTTGATTCAATGCAATCTCATTTGATTTTTTCGAATCGATTTGATTCGATTCGATTATTTTCGATTCGACTTGATTTGACTCGATTCGATTATCGATTCAATTCAATTCCAATTATTCTCGATTCGATTCAATTTGATTCGATTATTTTTATTCAATTTGATCGAATTATTTTCGATTCGATGCGATTCTATTCGATTCTTTTCGATTCAATCAATTCAATTTGATTCTTTTCTATTCGATTCGATTCGATTCTTTTCGATTTGATTGCATTATACTCACTTCTTTTCGATTCGATTCGATTCTTTTCGATTCGATTCGATTTTTTTCATTCCGATTCAATTCGATTCGATTCTTTTCGATTTGATGGCATTTGATTCAATTCTTTTCCACTCGATGTGATTCGATTCGTTTTGATTTTTTCGATTTGTTTCAAATCGAATCTATTCGATTCTTTTCGATTCAATTCGATTCGATTCTTTTTGATTCAATCCCATTCGATTCGATTCGATTATTTTCGATTCCATACGATTCGATTCAATTCTTTTCGTTGCGAATCAATTCGATTCTTTTTGATTCGATTCGATTCTTTTAGATTTGATCCGATACGATTCTTTTCAATTCGATTCGATTCGATTCGTTTTGATTCATTTTGATTCTCTTTGTTTTTTTGATTCGATCTTTTCAATCGATTTCATTCGATTCGATTCTTTGCGATTCCGTTCTTTTTGATTCGATTCTTTGCGATTCGATTCTTTTCTTTTAGATTCGATTCTTTTCGATTCGATTCGTTTCGATTTGAATCTTTTCGTTTCGATTAGATTCTCTACAATTCGATTCTTGGATTCGATTCTTTTTGATTTGATTCGATTTGATTCTTTTCGATTCAACTGGATTTGATTCGATTCTTTTTGATTCCAATCAATTCAATACGATTCAGTTCGATTACTTTTGATTTGTTGCAATCTGAATCGATTCTTTTCGATCGATTTGATTCGATTAGATTATTTCCGATTCGACTCGATTTGATTCGATTCGATGATCGATTCAATTCAATTCCAATTATTCTTGATTCGATTCGATTTGATTATTTTTCATTCAATTCAATTGCTTTCGATTCGATGCGATTCGATTCGATTCGATTCCTTTCGATTCAATCAATTCGATTTGATTCTTTTCAATTCGATTCGGTTCTTTTCGATTTGATTGCATTCCATTCAATTCTTTTCGATTCGATTCGATTCTTTTCATTACGATTCAATTCGATTCGAGTCTTTTGGATTTGATTCAATTCTTTTCCACTCGATGTGATTCGATTCGTTTTGATTATTTTCGATTTGATTCAAATCGAATCTATTCGATTCTTTTCGATTCAATTCGATTCCATTCTTTTTGATTCAATTCCATTCGATTTGATTCGATTCTTTTCGATTCAATACGATTCGATTCGAATCTTTTCGATGCAAATCAATGTTATTCGATTCTTTTTGATTCGATTCGATTCGATTCTTTTAGATTTGATTTGATATGATTCTTTTCGATTCGATTCGATTCATTTCGATTCTCTTTGATTTTTTGATTCGATCTTTTCAATAGATTTGATTCGATTCGATTCTTTTCGATTCAATTCTTTTCGATTCGATTCTTTTCGATTCGGTTCGATTCGATTCTTTTCGTTTAGATTCGATTCGTTTCGATTTGAATCTTTTCGTTTCGATTAGATTTTCTACAATTCGATTCATTGGATTCGATTGTTTTTGATTTGATTCGATTTGATTCTTTTTGATTCAATTCGATTCGAATTGATTCTTTTCGATTCAAACAATTCGATTTGATTCTTTTCTATTCGATTCGATTCGATTCTTTTCGATTCGATTGCATTTGCTTCAATTCTTTTCGATTCGAATCGATTCGATTCTTTTCGAAATGATGGCATTTGATTCAATTCTTTTAGATTCGATTCGATTCGATTCTTTTCGATTTGATTCGATTCTTTTCCACTCGATGTGATTCGATTCGTTTTGATTTTTTCGATTTGTTTCAAATCGAATCTATTCGATTCTTTTCGATTCAATTCGATTCGATTCTTTTTGATTCAATCCCATTCGATTCGATTCGATTATTTTCGATTCCATACGATTCGATTCAATTCTTTTCGTTGCGAATCAATTCGATTCTTTTTGATTCGATTCGATTCTTTTAGATTTGATCCGATACGATTCTTTTCAATTCGATTCGATTCGATTCGTTTTGATTCATTTTGATTCTCTTTGTTTTTTTGATTCGATCTTTTCAATCGATTTCATTCGATTCGATTCTTTGCGATTCCATTCTTTTTGATTCGATTCTTTGCGATTCGATTCTTTTCTTTTAGATTCGATTCTTTTCGATTCGATTCGTTTCGATTTGAATCTTTTCGTTTCGATTAGATTCTCTACAATTCGATTCTTGGATTCGATTCTTTTTGATTTGATTCGATTTGATTCTTTTCGATTCAACTGGATTTGATTCGATTCTTTTTGATTCCAATCAATTCAATACGATTCAGTTCGATTACTTTTGATTTGTTGCAATCTGAATCGATTCTTTTCGATCGATTTGATTCGATTAGATTATTTCCGATTCGACTCGATTTGATTCGATTCGATGATCGATTCAATTCAATTCCAATTATTCTTGATTCGATTCGATTTGATTATTTTTCATTCAATTCAATTGCTTTCGATTCGATGCGATTCGATTCGATTCGATTCCTTTCGATTCAATCAATTCGATTTGATTCTTTTCAATTCGATTCGGTTCTTTTCGATTTGATTGCATTCCATTCAATTCTTTTCGATTCGATTCGATTCTTTTCATTACGATTCAATTCGATTCGAGTCTTTTGGATTTGATTCAATTCTTTTCCACTCGATGTGATTCGATTCGTTTTGATTATTTACGATTTGATTCAAATCGAATCTATTCGATTCTTTTCGATTCAATTCGATTCCATTCTTTTTGATTCAATTCCATTCGATTTGATTCGATTCTTTTCGATTCAATACGATTCGATTCGAATCTTTTCGATGCGAATCAATGTTATTCGATTCTTTTTGATTCGATTCGATTCGATTCTTTTAGATTTGATTCGATATGATTCTTTTCGATTCGATTCGATTCGATTCATTTCGATTCTCTTTGATTTTTTGATTCGATCTTTTCAATAGATTTGATTCGATTCGATTCTTTTCGATTCGGTTCGATTCGATTCTTTTCGTTTAGATTCGATTCGTTTCGATTTGAATCTTTTCGTTTCGATTAGATTTTCTACAATTCGATTCATTGGATTCGATTGTTTTTGATTTGATTCGATTTGATTCTTTTCGATTCAATTCGATTCGAATTGATTCTTTTCGATTCAAATCAATTCAATACGATTCGATTCGAATACTTTTGATTCAATGCAATCTCATTTGATTTTTTCGAATCGATTTGATTCGATTCGATTATTTTCGATTCGACTTGATTTGACTCGATTCGATTATCGATTCAATTCAATTCCAATTATTCTCGATTCGATTCAATTTGATTCGATTATTTTTATTCAATTTGATCGAATTATTTTCGATTCGATGCGATTCTATTCGATTCTTTTCGATTCAATCAATTCAATTTGATTCTTTTCTATTCGATTCGATTCGATTCTTTTCGATTTGATTGCATTATACTCACTTCTTTTCGATTCGATTCGATTCTTTTCGATTCGATTCGATTTTTTTCATTCCGATTCAATTCGATTCGATTCTTTTCGATTTGATGGCATTTGATTCAATTCTTTTCCACTCGATGTGATTCGATTCGTTTTGATTTTTTTCGATTTGTTTCAAATCGAATCTATTCGATTCTTTTCGATTCAATTCGATTCGATTCTTTTTGATTCAATCCCATTCGATTCGATTCGATTATTTTCGATTCCATACGATTCGATTCAATTCTTTTCGTTGCGAATCAATTCGATTCTTTTTGATTCGATTCGATTCTTTTAGATTTGATCCGATACGATTCTTTTCAATTCGATTCGATTCGATTCGTTTTGATTCATTTTGATTCTCTTTGTTTTTTTGATTCGATCTTTTCAATCGATTTCATTCGATTCGATTCTTTGCGATTCCGTTCTTTTTGATTCGATTCTTTGCGATTCGATTCTTTTCTTTTAGATTCGATTCTTTTCGATTCGATTCGTTTCGATTTGAATCTTTTCGTTTCGATTAGATTCTCTACAATTCGATTCTTGGATTCGATTCTTTTTGATTTGATTCGATTTGATTCTTTTCGATTCAACTGGATTTGATTCGATTCTTTTTGATTCCAATCAATTCAATACGATTCAGTTCGATTACTTTTGATTTGTTGCAATCTGAATCGATTCTTTTCGATCGATTTGATTCGATTAGATTATTTCCGATTCGACTCGATTTGATTCGATTCGATGATCGATTCAATTCAATTCCAATTATTCTTGATTCGATTCGATTTGATTATTTTTCATTCAATTCAATTGCTTTCGATTCGATGCGATTCGATTCGATTCGATTCCTTTCGATTCCATCAATTCGATTTGATTCTTTTCAATTCGATTCGGTTCTTTTCGATTTGATTGCATTCCATTCAATTCTTTTCGATTCGATTCGATTCTTTTCATTACGATTCAATTCGATTCGAGTCTTTTGGATTTGATTCAATTCTTTTCCACTCGATGTGATTCGATTCGTTTTGATTATTTTCGATTTGATTCAAATCGAATCTATTCGATTCTTTTCGATTCAATTCGATTCCATTCTTTTTGATTCAATTCCATTCGATTTGATTCGATTCTTTTCGATTCAATACGATTCGATTCGAATCTTTTCAATGCGAATCAATGTTATTCGATTCTTTTTGATTCGATTCGATTCGATTCTTTTAGATTTGATTCGATATGATTTTTTTCGTTTCGATTCGATTCATTTCGATTCTCTTTGATTTTTTGATTCGATCTTTTCAATAGATTTGATTCGATTCTTTTCGATTCAATTCTTTTCGATTCGATTCTTTTCGATTCGATTCGATTCGATTCGAAGCTTCTCGTTTAGATTCGATTCGTTTCGATATGAATCTTTTCGTTTCGATTAGATTTTCTACAATTCGATTCTTTGGATTCGATTGTTTTTGATTTGATTCGATTTGATTCTTTTCGATTCAATTCGATTCGAATTGATTCTTTTCGATTCAAATCAATTCAATACGATTCGATTCGAATACTTTTGATTCAATGCAATCTCATTTGATTTTTTCGAATCGATTTGATTCGATTCGATTATTTTCGATTCGACTTGATTTGACTCGATTCGATTATCGATTCAATTCAATTCCAATTATTCTCGATTCGATTCAATTTGATTCGATTATTTTTATTCAATTTGATCGAATTATTTTCGATTCGATGCGATTCTATTCGATTCTTTTCGATTCAATCAATTCAATTTGATTCTTTTCTATTCGATTCGATTCGATTCTTTTCGATTTGATTGCATTATACTCACTTCTTTTCGATTCGATTCGATTCTTTTCGATTCGATTCGATTTTTTTCATTCCGATTCAATTCGATTCGATTCTTTTCGATTTGATGGCATTTGATTCAATTCTTTTCCACTCGATGTGATTCGATTCGTTTTGATTTTTTTCGATTTGTTTCAAATCGAATCTATTCGATTCTTTTCGATTCAATTCGATTCGATTCTTTTTGATTCAATCCCATTCGATTCGATTCGATTATTTTCGATTCCATACGATTCGATTCAATTCTTTTCGTTGCGAATCAATTCGATTCTTTTTGATTCGATTCGATTCTTTTAGATTTGATCCGATACGATTCTTTTCAATTCGATTCGATTCGATTCGTTTTGATTCATTTTGATTCTCTTTGTTTTTTTGATTCGATCTTTTCAATCGATTTCATTCGATTCGATTCTTTGCGATTCCGTTCTTTTTGATTCGATTCTTTGCGATTCGATTCTTTTCTTTTAGATTCGATTCTTTTCGATTCGATTCGTTTCGATTTGAATCTTTTCGTTTCGATTAGATTCTCTACAATTCGATTCTTGGATTCGATTCTTTTTGATTTGATTCGATTTGATTCTTTTCGATTCAACTGGATTTGATTCGATTCTTTTTGATTCCAATCAATTCAATACGATTCAGTTCGATTACTTTTGATTTGTTGCAATCTGAATCGATTCTTTTCGATCGATTTGATTCGATTAGATTATTTCCGATTCGACTCGATTTGATTCGATTCGATGATCGATTCAATTCAATTCCAATTATTCTTGATTCGATTCGATTTGATTATTTTTCATTCAATTCAATTGCTTTCGATTCGATGCGATTCGATTCGATTCGATTCCTTTCGATTCAATCAATTCGATTTGATTCTTTTCAATTCGATTCGGTTCTTTTCGATTTGATTGCATTCCATTCAATTCTTTTCGATTCGATTTGATTCTTTTCGATTTGATTGCATTTGATTCAATTCTTTTCGATTCGAATCGATTCGATTCTTTTCGATTCGATTCGATTCTTTTCATTACGATTCAATTCGATTCGATTCTTTTCGATTTGATTGCATTTAATTCAATTCTTTTCGATTCGATTCGATTCGTTTCGTTTCGATTCAATCAATTCGATTTGATTCTTTTCAATTCGATTCGGTTCTTTTCGATTTGATTGCATTCCATTCAATTCTTTTCGATTCGATTCGATTCTTTTCATTACGATTCAATTCGATTCGAATCTTTTGGATTTGATTCAATTCTTTTCCACTCGATGTGATTCGATTCGTTTTGATTATTTTCGATTTGATTCAAATCGAATCTATTCGATTCTTTTCGATTCAATTCGATTCCATTCTTTTTGATTCAATTCCATTCGATTTGATTCGATTCTTTTCGATTCAATACGATTCGATTCGAATCTTTTCGATGCGAATCAATGTTATTCGATTCTTTTCGATTCGATTCGATTCGATTCATTTCGATTCTCTTTGATTTTTTGATTCGATCTTTTCAATAGATTTGATTCGATTCGATTCTTTTCGATTCAATTCTTTTCGATTCGATTCTTTTCGATTCGGTTCGATTCGATTCTTTTCGTTTAGATTCGATTCGTTTCGATTTGAATGTTTTCGTTTCGATTAGATTTTCTACAATTCGATTCATTGGATTCGATTGTTTTTGATTTGATTCGATTTGATTCTTTTCGATTCAATTCGATTCGAATTGATTCTTTTCGATTCAAATCAATTCAATACGATTCGATTCGATTACTTTTGATTCAATGCAATCTCATTTGATTTTTTCGAATCGATTTGATTCGATTCGATTATTTTCGATTCGACTTGATTTGATTCGATTCGATGATCGATTCAATTCAATTCCAATTATTCTCGATTCGATTCGATTTGATTCGATTATTTTTATTCAATTTGATCGAATTATTTTCGATTCGATGCGATTCGATTCGATTCTTTTCGATTCAAACAATTCGATTTGATTCTTTTCTATTCGATTCGATTCGATTCTTTTCGATTTGATTGCATTTGCTTCAATTCTTTTTGATTCGAATCGATTCGATTCTTTTCGATTCGATTCGATTCTTTTCATTACGAATCAATTCGATTCGATTCTTTTCGAAATGATGGCATTTGATTCAATTCTTTTAGATTCGATTCGATTCGATTCTTTTCGATTTGATTCGATTCTTTTCCACTCGATGTGATTCGATTCGTTTTGATTTTTTCGATTTGTTTCAAATCGAATCTATTCGATTCTTTTCGATTCAATTCGATTCGATTCTTTTTGATTCAATCCCATTCGATTCGATTCGATTATTTTCGATTCCATACGATTCGATTCAATTCTTTTCGTTGCGAATCAATTCGATTCTTTTTGATTCGATTCGATTCTTTTAGATTTGATCCGATACGATTCTTTTCAATTCGATTCGATTCGATTCGTTTTGATTCATTTTGATTCTCTTTGTTTTTTTGATTCGATCTTTTCAATCGATTTCATTCGATTCGATTCTTTGCGATTCCATTCTTTTTGATTCGATTCTTTGCGATTCGATTCTTTTCTTTTAGATTCGATTCTTTTCGATTCGATTCGTTTCGATTTGAATCTTTTCGTTTCGATTAGATTCTCTACAATTCGATTCTTGGAATCGATTCTTTTTGATTTGATTCGATTTGATTCTTTTCGATTCAACTGGATTTGATTCGATTCTTTTTGATTCCAATCAATTCAATACGATTCAGTTCGATTACTTTTGATTTGTTGCAATCTGAATCGATTCTTTTCGATCGATTTGATTCGATTAGATTATTTCCGATTCGACTCGATTTGATTCGATTCGATGATCGATTCAATTCAATTCCAATTATTCTTGATTCGATTCGATTTGATTATTTTTCATTCAATTCAATTGCTTTCGATTCGATGCGATTCGATTCGATTCGATTCCTTTCGATTCAATCAATTCGATTTGATTCTTTTCAATTCGATTCGGTTCTTTTCGATTTGATTGCATTCCATTCAATTCTTTTCGATTCGATTTGATTCTTTTCGATTTGATTGCATTTGATTCAATTCTTTTCGATTCGAATCGATTCGATTCCTTTCGATTCGATTCGATTCTTTTCATTACGATTCAATTCGATTCGATTCTTTTCGATTTGATTGCATTTAATTCAATTCTTTTCGATTCGATTCGATTCGTTTCGTTTCGATTCAATCAATTCGATTTGATTCTTTTCAATTCGATTCGGTTCTTTTCGATTTGATTGCATTCGATTCAATTCTTTTCGATTTTATTCGATTCTTTTCATTACGATTCAATTCGATTCGATTCTTTTCGATTTGATTGCATTTGATTCAATTCTTTTCGATTCGATTTGATTCGATTCGTTTCGATTCGATTCTTTTCAATACGATTCAATTCGATTCGATTCTTTTCGATTTGATTCGATTCTTTTCCACTCGATGTGATTCGATTCGTTTTGATTTTTTTCGATTTGTTTCAAATCGTATCTATTCGAATATTTTCGAATCAATTCGATTCGATTCTTTTTGATTCAATTCCATTCGATTCGATTCGATACGATTCGAATCAATTCTTTTCGATGAGAATCAATTCGATTCTTTTTATTCGATTCCATTCGATTCTTTTAGATTTGATTCGATACGATTCTTTTCAATTCTATTCTATTCGATTCGATTCGAATCTTTTCGTTTAGATTCGATTCGTTTCGATTTGAATCTTTTCGTTTCGATTAGATTTACTACAATTCGATTCTTTGGATTCGATTGTTTTTTATTTGATTCGATTTGATTCTTTTCTATTCAATTCGCTTCGAATTCTTGCTTTTCGATTCAAATCAATTCAATACGATTCGATTCGATTACTTTTGATTCAATGCAATCTGATTTGATTTTTTCGAATCGATTTGATTCGATTCGATTATTTTCGATTCGACTTGATTTGATTCGATTCGATTATCGATTCAGTTCAATTCCAATTATTCTCGATTCGATTCGATTTGATTCGATTATTTTTATTCAATTTGATCGAATTATTTTCGATTGGATGCGATTCGATTCGATTCTTTTCGATTCAATCAATTCGATTTGATTCTTTTCTATTCGATTCGATTCGATTCTTTCAATTTGATTGCATTTGATTCATTTCTTTTCGATTCGATTCGATTCGATTCTTTTCGATTCGATTCTTTCATTACGATTCAATTCGATTCGATTCTTATCGATTTGATTGCATTTGATTCAATTCTTTTCGATTGGATTCGATTCGATTCGGTTCGTTTCGATTCGATTCGATTCTTTGCATTACGATTCAATTCGATTCGATTCTTTTTGATTTGATTGCATTTGATTCAATTCTTTTCGAATCGATTCAATTCGATTCGTTTCATTCTTTTCATTACGATTCAATTCGATTCGATTCCTTTCGATTTGATTCGATTTTTTTCCACTCGATGTGATTCGATGCGTTTTGATTATTTTCGATTTGTTTCAAATCGAATCTATTCGATTCTTTTTGATTCAATTCGATTCGATTCTTTTTGATTCGATTCGATTCGATTCTTTTAGATTTGATTCGATACGATTCTTTTCAATTCGATTCGATTCGATTCGTTTGGATTAATTTTGATTCTCTTTGTTTTTTTTGATTCGATCTTTTCAATCGATTTCATTCGATTCGATTCTTTTCGATTCCATTCTTTTTGATTCGATTCTTTGCGATTCGATTCTTTTCTTTAGATTCGATTCTTTTCGATTCGATTCGTTCCAATTTGAATCTTTTCGTTTCGATTAGATTCTCTACAATTCGATTCTTTGGATTCGAATCTTTTTGATTTGATTCGATTTGATTCTTTTCGATTCAATTCGATTCGATTCGATTCTTTTTGATTCAAATCAATACGATTCAGTTCGATTACTTTTGATTCGATGCAATCTGAATCGATTCTTTTCGAATCGATTTGATTCGATTAGATTATTTCCGATTCGACTCGATTTGATTCGATTCCATGATCGATTCAATTGAATTCCAATTATTCTCGATTCGATTCGATTTGATGATTTTTTATTCAATTCAATTGCTTTCGATTCGATGCGATTCGATTCGATTCGATTCCTATCGATTCAATCAATTCGATTTGATTCATTTCAATTCGATTCGGTTCTTTTCGATTTGATTGCATTCGATTCAATTCTTTTCGATTCGATTCGATTCTTTTCATTACGATTCAATTCGATTCGAGTCTTTTGGATTTGATTCAATTCTTTTCCACTCGATGTGATTCGATTCGTTTTGATTATTTTCGATTTGATTCAAATCAAATCTATTCGATTCTTTTCGATTCAATTCGATTCCATTCTTTTTGATTCAATTCCATTCGATTTGATTCGATTCTTTTCGATTCAATACGATTCGATTCGAATCTTTTCGATGCGAATCAATGTTATTCGATTCTTTTTGATTCGATTCGATTCGATTCTTTTAGATTTGATTCGATATGATTCTTTTCGATTCGATTCGATTCGATTCATTTCGATTCTCTTTGATTTTTTGATTCGATCTTTTCAATAGATTTGATTCGATTCGATTCTTTTCGATTCAATTCTTTTCGATTCGATTCTTTTCGATTCGATTCGATTCGATTCTTTTCGTTTAGATTCGATTCGTTTCGATTTGAATCTTTTCGTTTCGATTAGATTTTCTACAATTCGATTCATTGGATTCGATTGTTTTTGATTTGATTCGATTTGATTCTTTTCGATTCAATTCGATTCGAATTGATTCTTTTCGATTCAAATCAATTCAATACGATTCGATTCGATTACTTTTGATTCAATGCAATCTCATTTGATTTTTTCGAATCGATTTGATTCGATTCGATTATTTTCGATTCGACTTGATTTGATTCGATTCGATGATCGATTCAATTCAATTCCAATTATTCTCGATTCGATTCGATTTGATTCGATTATTTTTATTCAATTTGATCGAATTATTTTCGATTCGATGCGATTCGATTCGATTCTTTTCGATTCAAACAATTCGATTTGATTCTTTTCTATTCGATTCGATTCGATTCTTTTCGATTTGATTGCATTTGCTTCAATTCTTTTCGATTCGAATCGATTCGATTCTTTTCGATTCGATTCGATTCTTTTCATTACGAATCAATTCGATTCGATTCTTTTCGAAATGATGGCATTTGATTCAATTCTTTTAGATTCGATTCGATTCGATTCTTTTCGATTTGATTCGATTCTTTTCCACTCGATGTGATTCGATTCGTTTTGATTTTTTCGATTTGTTTCAAATCGAATCTATTCGATTCTTTTCGATTCAATTCGATTCGATTCTTTTTGATTCAATCCCATTCGATTCGATTCGATTATTTTCGATTCCATACGATTCGATTCAATTCTTTTCGTTGCGAATCAATTCGATTCTTTTTGATTCGATTCGATTCTTTTAGATTTGATCCGATACGATTCTTTTCAATTCGATTCGATTCGATTCGTTTTGATTCATTTTGATTCTCTTTGTTTTTTTGATTCGATCTTTTCAATCGATTTCATTCGATTCGATTCTTTGCGATTCCATTCTTTTTGATTCGATTCTTTGCGATTCGATTCTTTTCTTTTAGATTCGATTCTTTTCGATTCGATTCGTTTCGATTTGAATCTTTTCGTTTCGATTAGATTCTCTACAATTCGATTCTTGGAATCGATTCTTTTTGATTTGATTCGATTTGATTCTTTTCGATTCAACTCGATTTGATTCGATTCTTTTTGATTCCAATCAATTCAATACGATTCAGTTCGATTACTTTTGATTTGTTGCAATCTGAATCGATTCTTTTCGATCGATTTGATTCGATTAGATTATTTCCGATTCGACTCGATTTGATTCGATTCGATGATCGATTCAATTCAATTCCAATTATTCTTGATTCGATTCGATTTGATTATTTTTCATTCAATTCAATTGCTTTCGATTCGATGCGATTCGATTCGATTCGATTCCTTTCGATTCAATCAATTCGATTTGATTCTTTTCAATTCGATTCGGTTCTTTTCGATTTGATTGCATTCCATTCAATTCTTTTCGATTCGATTTGATTCTTTTCGATTTGATTGCATTTGATTCAATTCTTTTCGATTCGAATCGATTCGATTCTTTTCGATTCGATTCGATTCTTTTCATTACGATTCAATTCGATTCGATTCTTTTCGATTTGATTGCATTTGATTCAATTCTTTTCGATTCGAATCGATTCGATTCTTTTCGATTCGATTCGATTCTTTTCAATACGATTCAATTCGATTCGATTCTTTTCGATTTGATTCGATTCTTTTCCACTCGATGTGATTCGATTCGTTTTGATTTTTTTCGATTTGTTTCAAATCGTATCTATTCGAATATTTTCGAATCAATTCGATTCGATTCTTTTTGATTGAATTCCATTCGATTCGATTC
The DNA here is from genome assembly GCF_053574225.1 of Canis aureus. NCBI lineage: Eukaryota > Metazoa > Chordata > Mammalia > Carnivora > Canidae > Canis > Canis aureus. Next base: position 27,369,096 of record NC_135647.1, read on the forward strand.
GACACGATTCGAATCAATTCTTTTCGATGAGAATCAATTCGATTCTTTTTATTCGATTCCATTCGATTCTTTTAGATTTGATTCGATACGATTCTTTTCAATTCTATTCTATTCGATTCGATTCGAATCTTTTCGTTTAGATTCGATTCGTTTCGATTTGAATCTTTTCGTTTCGATTAGATTTACTACAATTCGATTCTTTGGATTCGATTGTTTTTTATTTGATTAGATTAATTCTTTTCTATTCAATTCGCTTCGAATTCTTGCTTTTCGATTCAAATCAATTCAATACGATTCGATTCGATTACTTTTGATTCAATGCAATCTGATTTGATTTTTTCGAATCGATTTGATTCGATTCGATTATTTTCGATTCGACTTGATTTGATTCGATTCGATTATCGATTCAATTCAATTCCAATTATTCTCGATTCGATTCGATTTGATTCGATTATTTTTATTCAATTTGATCGAATTATTTTCGATTGGATGCGATTCGATTCGATTCTTTTCGATTCAATCAATTCGATTTGATTCTTTTCTATTCGATTCGATTCGATTCTTTCAATTTGATTGCATTTGATTCATTTCTTTTCGATTCGATTCGATTCGATTCTTTTCGATTCGATTCTTTCATTACGATTCAATTCGATTCGATTCTTATCGATTTGATTGCATTTGATTCAATTCTTTTCGATTGGATTCGATTCGATTCGGTTCGTTTCGATTCGATTCGATTCTTTGCATTACGATTCAATTCGATTCGATTCTTTTTGATTTGATTGCATTTGATTCAATTCTTTTCGAATCGATTCAATTCGATTCGTTTCATTCTTTTCATTACGATTCAATTCGATTCGATTCCTTTCGATTTGATTCGATTTTTTTCCACTCGATGTGATTCGATGCGTTTTGATTATTTTCGATTTGTTTCAAATCGAATCTATTCGATTCTTTTTGATTCAATTCGATTCGATTCTTTTTGATTCGATTCGATTCGATTCTTTTAGATTTGATTCGATACGATTCTTTTCAATTCGATTCGATTCGATTCGTTTGGATTAATTTTGATTCTCTTTGTTTTTTTTGATTCGATCTTTTCAATCGATTTCATTCGATTCGATTCTTTTCGATTCCATTCTTTTTGATTCGATTCTTTGCGATTCGATTCTTTTCTTTAGATTCGATTCTTTTCGATTCGATTCGTTCCAATTTGAATCTTTTCGTTTCGATTAGATTCTCTACAATTCGATTCTTTGGATTCGAATCTTTTTGATTTGATTCGATTTGATTCTTTTCGATTCAATTCGATTCGATTCGATTCTTTTTGATTCAAATCAATACGATTCAGTTCGATTACTTTTGATTCGATGCAATCTGAATCGATTCTTTTCGAATCGATTTGATTCGATTAGATTATTTCCGATTCGACTCGATTTGATTCGATTCCATGATCGATTCAATTGAATTCCAATTATTCTCGATTCGATTCGATTTGATGATTTTTTATTCAATTCAATTGCTTTCGATTCGATGCGATTCGATTCGATTCGATTCCTATCGATTCAATCAATTCGATTTGATTCTTTTCAATTCGATTCGGTTCTTTTCGATTTGATTGCATTCGATTCAATTCTTTTCGATTCGATTCGATTCTTTTCATTACGATTCAATTCGATTCGAGTCTTTTGGATTTGATTCAATTCTTTTCCACTCGATGTGATTCGATTCGTTTTGATTATTTTCGATTTGATTCAAATCGAATCTATTCGATTCTTTTCGATTCAATTCGATTCCATTCTTTTTGATTCAATTCCATTCGATTTGATTCGATTCTTTTCGATTCAATACGATTCGATTCGAATCTTTTCGATGCGAATCAATTTTATTCGATTCTTTTTGATTCGATTCGATTCGATTCTTTTAGATTTGATTCGATATGATTCTTTTCGATTCGATTCGATTCGATTCATTTCGATTCTCTTTGATTTTTTGATTCGATCTTTTCAATAGATTTGATTCGATTCGATTCTTTTCGATTCAATTCTTTTCGATTCGATTCTTTTCGATTCGATTCGATTCGATTCTTTTCGTTTAGATTCGATTCGTTTCGATTTGAATCTTTTCGTTTCGATTAGATTTTCTACAATTCGATTCATTGGATTCGATTGTTTTTGATTTGATTCGATTTGATTCTTTTCGATTCAATTCGATTCGAATTGATTCTTTTCGATTCAAATCAATTCAATACGATTCGATTCGATTACTTTTGATTCAATGCAATCTCATTTGATTTTTTCGAATCGATTTGATTCGATTCGATTATTTTCGATTCGACTTGATTTGATTCGATTCGATGATCGATTCAATTCAATTCCAATTATTCTCGATTCGATTCGATTTGATTCGATTATTTTTATTCAATTTGATCGAATTATTTTCGATTCGATGCGATTCGATTCGATTCTTTTCGATTCAAACAATTCGATTTGATTCTTTTCTATTCGATTCGATTCGATTCTTTTCGATTTGATTGCATTTGCTTCAATTCTTTTCGATTCGAATCGATTCGATTCTTTTCGATTCGATTCGATTCTTTTCATTACGAATCAATTCGATTCGATTCTTTTCGAAATGATGGCATTTGATTCAATTCTTTTAGATTCGATTCGATTCGATTCTTTTCGATTTGATTCGATTCTTTTCCACTCGATGTGATTCGATTCGTTTTGATTTTTTCGATTTGTTTCAAATCGAATCTATTCGATTCTTTTCGATTCAATTCGATTCGATTCTTTTTGATTCAATCCCATTCGATTCGATTCGATTATTTTCGATTCCATACGATTCGATTCAATTCTTTTCGTTGCGAATCAATTCGATTCTTTTTGATTCGATTCGATTCTTTTAGATTTGATCCGATACGATTCTTTTCAATTCGATTCGATTCGATTCGTTTTGATTCATTTTGATTCTCTTTGTTTTTTTGATTCGATCTTTTCAATCGATTTCATTCGATTCGATTCTTTGCGATTCCATTCTTTTTGATTCGATTCTTTGCGATTCGATTCTTTTCTTTTAGATTCGATTCTTTTCGATTCGATTCGTTTCGATTTGAATCTTTTCGTTTCGATTAGATTCTCTACAATTCGATTCTTGGAATCGATTCTTTTTGATTTGATTCGATTTGATTCTTTTCGATTCAACTCGATTTGATTCGATTCTTTTTGATTCCAATCAATTCAATACGATTCAGTTCGATTACTTTTGATTTGTTGCAATCTGAATCGATTCTTTTCGATCGATTTGATTCGATTAGATTATTTCCGATTCGACTCGATTTGATTCGATTCGATGATCGATTCAATTCAATTCCAATTATTCTTGATTCGATTCGATTTGATTATTTTTCATTCAATTCAATTGCTTTCGATTCGATGCGATTCGATTCGATTCGATTCCTTTCGATTCAATCAATTCGATTTGATTCTTTTCAATTCGATTCGGTTCTTTTCGATTTGATTGCATTCCATTCAATTCTTTTCGATTCGATTTGATTCTTTTCGATTTGATTGCATTTGATTCAATTCTTTTCGATTCGAATCGATTCGATTCTTTTCGATTCGATTCGATTCTTTTCATTACGATTCAATTCGATTCGATTCTTTTCGATTTGATTGCATTTGATTCAATTCTTTTCGATTCGAATCGATTCGATTCTTTTCGATTCGATTCGATTCTTTTCAATACGATTCAATTCGATTCGATTCTTTTCGATTTGATTCGATTCTTTTCCACTCGATGTGATTCGATTCGTTTTGATTTTTTTCGATTTGTTTCAAATCGTATCTATTCGAATATTTTCGAATCAATTCGATTCGATTCTTTTTGATTGAATTCCATTCGATTCGATTCGACACGATTCGAATCAATTCTTTTCGATGAGAATCAATTCGATTCTTTTTATTCGATTCCATTCGATTCTTTTAGATTTGATTCGATACGATTCTTTTCAATTCTATTCTATTCGATTCGATTCGAATCTTTTCGTTTAGATTCGATTCGTTTCGATTTGAATCTTTTCGTTTCGATTAGATTTACTACAATTCGATTCTTTGGATTCGATTGTTTTTTATTTGATTAGATTAATTCTTTTCTATTCAATTCGCTTCGAATTCTTGCTTTTCGATTCAAATCAATTCAATACGATTCGATTCGATTACTTTTGATTCAATGCAATCTGATTTGATTTTTTCGAATCGATTTGATTCGATTCGATTATTTTCGATTCGACTTGATTTGATTCGATTCGATTATCGATTCAATTCAATTCCAATTATTCTCGATTCGATTCGATTTGATTCGATTATTTTTATTCAATTTGATCGAATTATTTTCGATTGGATGCGATTCGATTCGATTCTTTTCGATTCAATCAATTCGATTTGATTCTTTTCTATTCGATTCGATTCGATTCTTTCAATTTGATTGCATTTGATTCATTTCTTTTCGATTCGATTCGATTCGATTCTTTTCGATTCGATTCTTTCATTACGATTCAATTCGATTCGATTCTTATCGATTTGATTGCATTTGATTCAATTCTTTTCGATTGGATTCGATTCGATTCGGTTCGTTTCGATTCGATTCGATTCTTTGCATTACGATTCAATTCGATTCGATTCTTTTTGATTTGATTGCATTTGATTCAATTCTTTTCGAATCGATTCAATTCGATTCGTTTCATTCTTTTCATTACGATTCAATTCGATTCGATTCCTTTCGATTTGATTCGATTCTTTTCCACTCGATGTGATTCGATGCGTTTTGATTATTTTCGATTTGTTTCAAATCGAATCTATTCGATTCTTTTTGATTCAATTCGATTCGATTCTTTTTGATTCGATTCGATTCGATTCTTTTAGATTTGATTCGATACGATTCTTTTCAATTCGATTCGATTCGATTCGTTTGGATTAATTTTGATTCTCTTTGTTTTTTTTGATTCGATCTTTTCAATCGATTTCATTCGATTCGATTCTTTTCGATTCCATTCTTTTTGATTCGATTCTTTGCGATTCGATTCTTTTCTTTAGATTCGATTCTTTTCGATTCGATTCGTTCCAATTTGAATCTTTTCGTTTCGATTAGATTCTCTACAATTCGATTCTTTGGATTCGAATCTTTTTGATTTGATTCGATTTGATTCTTTTCGATTCAATTCGATTCGATTCGATTCTTTTTGATTCAAATCAATACGATTCAGTTCGATTACTTTTGATTCGATGCAATCTGAATCGATTCTTTTCGAATCGATTTGATTCGATTAGATTATTTCCGATTCGACTCGATTTGATTCGATTCCATGATCGATTCAATTGAATTCCAATTATTCTCGATTCGATTCGATTTGATGATTTTTTATTCAATTCAATTGCTTTCGATTCGATGCGATTCGATTCGATTCGATTCCTATCGATTCAATCAATTCGATTTGATTCTTTTCAATTCGATTCGGTTCTTTTCGATTTGATTGCATTCGATTCAATTCTTTTCGATTCGATTCGATTCTTTTCATTACGATTCAATTCGATTCGAGTCTTTTGGATTTGATTCAATTCTTTTCCACTCGATGTGATTCGATTCGTTTTGATTATTTTCGATTTGATTCAAATCGAATCTATTCGATTCTTTTCGATTCAATTCGATTCCATTCTTTTTGATTCAATTCCATTCGATTTGATTCGATTCTTTTCGATTCAATACGATTCGATTCGAATCTTTTCGATGCAAATCAATTTTATTCGATTCTTTTTGATTCGATTCGATTCGATTCTTTTAGATTTGATTCGATATGATTCTTTTCGATTCGATTCGATTCGATTCATTTCGATTCTCTTTGATTTTTTGATTCGATCTTTTCAATAGATTTGATTCGATTCGATTCTTTTCGATTCAATTCTTTTCGATTCGATTCTTTTCGATTCGATTCGATTCGATTCTTTTCGTTTAGATTCGATTCGTTTCGATTTGAATCTTTTCGTTTCGATTAGATTTTCTACAATTCGATTCATTGGATTCGATTGTTTTTGATTTGATTCGATTTGATTCTTTTCGATTCAATTCGATTCGAATTGATTCTTTTCGATTCAAATCAATTCAATACGATTCGATTCGATTACTTTTGATTCAATGCAATCTCATTTGATTTTTTCGAATCGATTTGATTCGATTCGATTATTTTCGATTCGACTTGATTTGATTCGATTCGATGATCGATTCAATTCAATTCCAATTATTCTCGATTCGATTCGATTTGATTCGATTATTTTTATTCAATTTGATCGAATTATTTTCGATTCGATGCGATTCGATTCGATTCTTTTCGATTCAAACAATTCGATTTGATTCTTTTCTATTCGATTCGATTCGATTCTTTTCGATTTGATTGCATTTGCTTCAATTCTTTTCGATTCGAATCGATTCGATTCTTTTCGATTCGATTCGATTCTTTTCATTACGAATCAATTCGATTCGATTCTTTTCGAAATGATGGCATTTGATTCAATTCTTTTAGATTCGATTCGATTCGATTCTTTTCGATTTGATTCGATTCTTTTCCACTCGATGTGATTCGATTCGTTTTGATTTTTTCGATTTGTTTCAAATCGAATCTATTCGATTCTTTTCGATTCAATTCGATTCGATTCTTTTTGATTCAATCCCATTCGATTCGATTCGATTATTTTTGATTCCATACGATTCGATTCAATTCTTTTCGTTGCGAATCAATTCGATTCTTTTTGATTCGATTCGATTCTTTTAGATTTGATCCGATACGATTCTTTTCAATTCGATTCGATTCGATTCGTTTTGATTCATTTTGATTCTCTTTGTTTTTTTGATTCGATCTTTTCAATCGATTTCATTCGATTCGATTCTTTGCGATTCCATTCTTTTTGATTCGATTCTTTGCGATTCGATTCTTTTCTTTTAGATTCGATTCTTTTCGATTCGATTCGTTTCGATTTGAATCTTTTCGTTTCGATTAGATTCTCTACAATTCGATTCTTGGAATCGATTCTTTTTGATTTGATTCGATTTGATTCTTTTCGATTCAACTCGATTTGATTCGATTCTTTTTGATTCCAATCAATTCAATACGATTCAGTTCGATTACTTTTGATTTGTTGCAATCTGAATCGATTCTTTTCGATCGATTTGATTCGATTAGATTATTTCCGATTCGACTCGATTTGATTCGATTCGATGATCGATTCAATTCAATTCCAATTATTCTTGATTCGATTCGATTTGATTATTTTTCATTCAATTCAATTGCTTTCGATTCGATGCGATTCGATTCGATTCGATTCCTTTCGATTCAATCAATTCGATTTGATTCTTTTCAATTCGATTCGGTTCTTTTCGATTTGATTGCATTCCATTCAATTCTTTTCGATTCGATTTGATTCTTTTCGATTTGATTGCATTTGATTCAATTCTTTTCGATTCGAATCGATTCGATTCTTTTCGATTCGATTCGATTCTTTTCATTACGATTCAATTCGATTCGATTCTTTTCGATTTGATTGCATTTGATTCAATTCTTTTCGATTCGAATCGATTCGATTCTTTTCGATTCGATTCGATTCTTTTCAATACGATTCAATTCGATTCGATTCTTTTCGATTTGATTCGATTCTTTTCCACTCGATGTGATTCGATTCGTTTTGATTTTTTTCGATTTGTTTCAAATCGTATCTATTCGAATATTTTCGAATCAATTCGATTCGATTCTTTTTGATTGAATTCCATTCGATTCGATTCGACACGATTCGAATCAATTCTTTTCGATGAGAATCAATTCGATTCTTTTTATTCGATTCCATTCGATTCTTTTAGATTTGATTCGATACGATTCTTTTCAATTCTATTCTATTCGATTCGATTCGAATCTTTTCGTTTAGATTCGATTCGTTTCGATTTGAATCTTTTCGTTTCGATTAGATTTACTACAATTCGATTCTTTGGATTCGATTGTTTTTTATTTGATTAGATTAATTCTTTTCTATTCAATTCGCTTCGAATTCTTGCTTTTCGATTCAAATCAATTCAATACGATTCGATTCGATTACTTTTGATTCAATGCAATCTGATTTGATTTTTTCGAATCGATTTGATTCGATTCGATTATTTTCGATTCGACTTGATTTGATTCGATTCGATTATCGATTCAATTCAATTCCAATTATTCTCGATTCGATTCGATTTGATTCGATTATTTTTATTCAATTTGATCGAATTATTTTCGATTGGATGCGATTCGATTCGATTCTTTTCGATTCAATCAATTCGATTTGATTCTTTTCTATTCGATTCGATTCGATTCTTTCAATTTGATTGCATTTGATTCATTTCTTTTCGATTCGATTCGATTCGATTCTTTTCGATTCGATTCTTTCATTACGATTCAATTCGATTCGATTCTTATCGATTTGATTGCATTTGATTCAATTCTTTTCGATTGGATTCGATTCGATTCGGTTCGTTTCGATTCGATTCGATTCTTTGCATTACGATTCAATTCGATTCGATTCTTTTTGATTTGATTGCATTTGATTCAATTCTTTTCGAATCGATTCAATTCGATTCGTTTCATTCTTTTCATTACGATTCAATTCGATTCGATTCCTTTCGATTTGATTCGATTCTTTTCCACTCGATGTGATTCGATGCGTTTTGATTATTTTCGATTTGTTTCAAATCGAATCTATTCGATTCTTTTTGATTCAATTCGATTCGATTCTTTTTGATTCGATTCGATTCGATTCTTTTAGATTTGATTCGATACGATTCTTTTCAATTCGATTCGATTCGATTCGTTTGGATTAATTTTGATTCTCTTTGTTTTTTTTGATTCGATCTTTTCAATCGATTTCATTCGATTCGATTCTTTTCGATTCCATTCTTTTTGATTCGATTCTTTGCGATTCGATTCTTTTCTTTAGATTCGATTCTTTTCGATTCGATTCGTTCCAATTTGAATCTTTTCGTTTCGATTAGATTCTCTACAATTCGATTCTTTGGATTCGAATCTTTTTGATTTGATTCGATTTGATTCTTTTCGATTCAATTCGATTCGATTCGATTCTTTTTGATTCAAATCAATACGATTCAGTTCGATTACTTTTGATTCGATGCAATCTGAATCGATTCTTTTCGAATCGATTTGATTCGATTAGATTATTTCCGATTCGACTCGATTTGATTCGATTCCATGATCGATTCAATTGAATTCCAATTATTCTCGATTCGATTCGATTTGATGATTTTTTATTCAATTCAATTGCTTTCGATTCGATGCGATTCGATTCGATTCGATTCCTATCGATTCAATCAATTCGATTTGATTCTTTTCAATTCGATTCGGTTCTTTTCGATTTGATTGCATTCGATTCAATTCTTTTCGATTCGATTCGATTCTTTTCATTACGATTCAATTCGATTCGAGTCTTTTGGATTTGATTCAATTCTTTTCCACTCGATGTGATTCGATTCGTTTTGATTATTTTCGATTTGATTCAAATCGAATCTATTCGATTCTTTTCGATTCAATTCGATTCCATTCTTTTTGATTCAATTCCATTCGATTTGATTCGATTCTTTTCGATTCAATACGATTCGATTCGAATCTTTTCGATGCGAATCAATTTTATTCGATTCTTTTTGATTCGATTCGATTCGATTCTTTTAGATTTGATTCGATATGATTCTTTTCGATTCGATTCGATTCGATTCATTTCGATTCTCTTTGATTTTTTGATTCGATCTTTTCAATAGATTTGATTCGATTCGATTCTTTTCGATTCAATTCTTTTCGATTCGATTCTTTTCGATTCGATTCGATTCGATTCTTTTCGTTTAGATTCGATTCGTTTCGATTTGAATCTTTTCGTTTCGATTAGATTTTCTACAATTCGATTCATTGGATTCGATTGTTTTTGATTTGATTCGATTTGATTCTTTTCGATTCAATTCGATTCGAATTGATTCTTTTCGATTCAAATCAATTCAATACGATTCGATTCGATTACTTTTGATTCAATGCAATCTCATTTGATTTTTTCGAATCGATTTGATTCGATTCGATTATTTTCGATTCGACTTGATTTGATTCGATTCGATGATCGATTCAATTCAATTCCAATTATTCTCGATTCGATTCGATTTGATTCGATTATTTTTATTCAATTTGATCGAATTATTTTCGATTCGATGCGATTCGATTCGATTCTTTTCGATTCAAACAATTCGATTTGATTCTTTTCTATTCGATTCGATTCGATTCTTTTCGATTTGATTGCATTTGCTTCAATTCTTTTCGATTCGAATCGATTCGATTCTTTTCGATTCGATTCGATTCTTTTCATTACGAATCAATTCGATTCGATTCTTTTCGAAATGATGGCATTTGATTCAATTCTTTTAGATTCGATTCGATTCGATTCTTTTCGATTTGATTCGATTCTTTTCCACTCGATGTGATTCGATTCGTTTTGATTTTTTCGATTTGTTTCAAATCGAATCTATTCGATTCTTTTCGATTCAATTCGATTCGATTCTTTTTGATTCAATCCCATTCGATTCGATTCGATTATTTTCGATTCCATACGATTCGATTCAATTCTTTTCGTTGCGAATCAATTCGATTCTTTTTGATTCGATTCGATTCTTTTAGATTTGATCCGATACGATTCTTTTCAATTCGATTCGATTCGATTCGTTTTGATTCATTTTGATTCTCTTTGTTTTTTTGATTCGATCTTTTCAATCGATTTCATTCGATTCGATTCTTTGCGATTCCATTCTTTTTGATTCGATTCTTTGCGATTCGATTCTTTTCTTTTAGATTCGATTCTTTTCGATTCGATTCGTTTCGATTTGAATCTTTTCGTTTCGATTAGATTCTCTACAATTCGATTCTTGGAATCGATTCTTTTTGATTTGATTCGATTTGATTCTTTTCGATTCAACTGGATTTGATTCGATTCTTTTTGATTCCAATCAATTCAATACGATTCAGTTCGATTACTTTTGATTTGTTGCAATCTGAATCGATTCTTTTCGATCGATTTGATTCGATTAGATTATTTCCGATTCGACTCGATTTGATTCGATTCGATGATCGATTCAATTCAATTCCAATTATTCTTGATTCGATTCGATTTGATTATTTTTCATTCAATTCAATTGCTTTCGATTCGATGCGATTCGATTCGATTCGATTCCTTTCGATTCAATCAATTCGATTTGATTCTTTTCAATTCGATTCGGTTCTTTTCGATTTGATTGCATTCCATTCAATTCTTTTCGATTCGATTTGATTCTTTTCGATTTGATTGCATTTGATTCAATTCTTTTCGATTCGAATCGATTCGATTCTTTTCGATTCGATTCGATTCTTTTCATTACGATTCAATTCGATTCGATTCTTTTCGATTTGATTGCATTTAATTCAATTCTTTTCGATTCGATTCGATTCGTTTCGTTTCGATTCAATCAATTCGATTTGATTCTTTTCAATTCGATTCGGTTCTTTTCGATTTGATTGCATTCGATTCAATTCTTTTCGATTTTATTCGATTCTTTTCATTACGATTCAATTCGATTCGATTCTTTTCGATTTGATTGCATTTGATTCAATTCTTTTCGATTCGATTCGATTCGATTCGTTTCGATTCGATTCTTTTCAATACGATTCAATTCGATTCGATTCTTTTCGATTTGATTCGATTCTTTTCCACTCGATGTGATTCGATTCGTTTTGATTTTTTCGATTTGTTTCAAATCGTATCTATTCGAATATTTTCGAATCAATTCGATTCGATTCTTTTTGATTCAATTCCATTCGATTCGATTCGATACGATTCGAATCAATTCTTTTCGATGAGAATCAATTCGATTCTTTTTATTCGATTCCATTCGATTCTTTTAGATTTGATTCGATACGATTCTTTTCAATTCTATTCTATTCGATTCGATTCGAATCTTTTCGTTTAGATTCGATTCGTTTCGATTTGAATCTTTTCGTTTCGATTAGATTTACTACAATTCGATTCTTTGGATTCGATTGTTTTTTATTTGATTCGATTTGATTCTTTTCTATTCAATTCGCTTCGAATTCTTGCTTTTCGATTCAAATCAATTCAATACGATTCGATTCGATTACTTTTGATTCAATGCAATCTGATTTGATTTTTTCGAATCGATTTGATTCGATTCGATTATTTTCGATTCGACTTGATTTGATTCGATTCGATTATCGATTCAGTTCAATTCCAATTATTCTCGATTCGATTCGATTTGATTCGATTATTTTTATTCAATTTGATCGAATTATTTTCGATTCGATGCGATTCGATTCGATTCTTTTCGATTCAATCAATTCGATTTGATTCTTTTCTATTCGATTCGATTCGATTCTTTCAATTTGATTGCATTTGATTCATTTCTTTTCGATTCGATTCGATTCGATTCTTTTCGATTCGATTCTTTCATTACGATTCAATTCGATTCGATTCTTATCGATTTGATTGCATTTGATTCAATTCTTTTCGATTGGATTCGATTCGATTCGGTTCGTTTCGATTCGATTCGATTCTTTGCATTACGATTCAATTCGATTCGATTCTTTTTGATTTGATTGCATTTGATTCAATTCTTTTCGAATCGATTCAATTCGATTCGTTTCATTCTTTTCATTACGATTCAATTCGATTCGATTCCTTTCGATTTGATTCGATTTTTTCCACTCGATGTGATTCGATGCGTTTTGATTATTTTCGATTTGTTTCAAATCGAATCTATTCGATTCTTTTTGATTCAATTCGATTCGATTCTTTTTGATTCGATTCGATTCGATTCTTTTAGATTTGATTCGATACGATTCTTTTCAATTCGATTCGATTCGATTCGTTTGGATTAATTTTGATTCTCTTTGTTTTTTTTGATTCGATCTTTTCATTCGATTTCATTCGATTCGATTCTTTTCGATTCCATTCTTTTTGATTCGATTCTTTGCGATTCGATTCTTTTCTTTAGATTCGATTCTTTTCGATTCGATTCGTTCCAATTTGAATCTTTTCGTTTCGATTAGATTCTCTACAATTCGATTCTTTGGATTCGAATCTTTTTGATTTGATTCGATTTGATTCTTTTCGATTCAATTCGATTCGATTCGATTCTTTTTGATTCAAATCAATACGATTCAGTTCGATTACTTTTGATTCGATGCAATCTGAATCGATTCTTTTCGAATCGATTTGATTCGATTAGATTATTTCCGATTCGACTCGATTTGATTCGATTCCATGATCGATTCAATTGAATTCCAATTATTCTCGATTCGATTCGATTTGATGATTTTTTATTCAATTCAATTGCTTTCGATTCGATGCGATTCGATTCGATTCGATTCCTATCGATTCAATCAATTCGATTTGATTCATTTCAATTCGATTCGGTTCTTTTCGATTTGATTGCATTCCATTCAATTCTTTTCGATTCGATTTGATTCTTTTCGATTTGATTGCATTTGATTCAATTCTTTTCGATTCGAATCGATTCGATTCTTTTCGATTCGATTCGATTCTTTTCATTACGATTCAATTCGATTCGATTCTTTTCGATTTGATTGCATTTAATTCAATTCTTTTCGATTCGATTCGATTCGTTTCGTTTCGATTCAATCAGTTCGATTTGATTCTTTTCAATTCGATTCGGTTCTTTTCGATTTGATTGCATTCGATTCAATTCTTTTTGATTTTATTCGATTCTTTTCATTACGATTCAATTCGATTCGATTCTTTTCGATTTGATTGCATTTGATTCAATTCTTTTCGATTCGATTCGATTCGATTCGTTTCGATTCGATTCTTTTCAATACGATTCAATTCGATTCGATTCTTTTCGATTTGATTCGATTCTTTTCCACTCGATGTGATTCGATTCGTTTTGATTTTTTTCGATTTGTTTCAAATCGTATCTATTCGAATATTTTCGAATCAATTCGATTCGATTCTTTTTGATTCAATTCCATTCGATTCGATTCGATACGATTCGAATCAATTCTTTTCGATGAGAATCAATTCGATTCTTTTTATTCGATTCCATTCGATTCTTTTAGATTTGATTCGATACGATTCTTTTCAATTCTATTCTATTCGATTCGATTCGAATCTTTTCGTTTAGATTCGATTCGTTTCGATTTGAATCTTTTCGTTTCGATTAGATTTACTACAATTCGATTCTTTGGATTCGATTGTTTTTTATTTGATTCGATTTGATTCTTTTCTATTCAATTCGCTTCGAATTCTTGCTTTTCGATTCAAATCAATTCAATACGATTCGATTCGATTACTTTTGATTCAATGCAATCTGATTTGATTTTTTCGAATCGATTTGATTCGATTCGATTATTTTCGATTCGACTTGATTTGATTCGATTCGATTATCGATTCAATTCAATTCCAATTATTCTCGATTCGATTCGATTTGATTCGATTATTTTTATTCAATTTGATCGAATTATTTTCGATTCGATGCGATTCGATTCGATTCTTTTCGATTCAATCAATTCGATTTGATTCTTTTCTATTCGATTCGATTCGATTCTTTCAATTTGATTGCATTTGATTCATTTCTTTTCGATTCGATTCGATTCGATTCTTTTCGATTCGATTCTTTCATTACGATTCAATTCGATTCGATTCTTATCGATTTGATTGCATTTGATTCAATTCTTTTCGATTGGATTCGATTCGATTCGGTTCGTTTCGATTCGATTCGATTCTTTGCATTACGATTCAATTCGATTCGATTCTTTTTGATTTGATTGCATTTGATTCAATTCTTTTCGAATCGATTCAATTCGATTCGTTTCATTCTTTTCATTACGATTCAATTCGATTCGATTCCTTTCGATTTGATTCGATTTTTTCCACTCGATGTGATTCGATGCGTTTTGATTATTTTCGATTTGTTTCAAATCGAATCTATTCGATTCTTTTTGATTCAATTCGATTCGATTCTTTTTGATTCGATTCGATTCGATTCTTTTAGATTTGATTCGATACGATTCTTTTCAATTCGATTCGATTCGATTCGTTTGGATTAATTTTGATTCTCTTTGTTTTTTTTGATTCGATCTTTTCAATCGATTTCATTCGATTCGATTCTTTTCGATTCCATTCTTTTTGATTCGATTCTTTGCGATTCGATTCTTTTCTTTAGATTCGATTCTTTTCGATTCGATTCGTTCCAATTTGAATCTTTTCGTTTCGATTAGATTCTCTACAATTCGATTCTTTGGATTCGAATCTTTTTGATTTGATTCGATTTGATTCTTTTCGATTCAATTCGATTCGATTCGATTCTTTTTGATTCAAATCAATACGATTCAGTTCGATTACTTTTGATTCGATGCAATCTGAATCGATTCTTTTCGAATCGATTTGATTCGATTAGATTATTTCCGATTCGACTCGATTTGATTCGATTCCATGATCGATTCAATTGAATTCCAATTATTCTCGATTCGATTCGATTTGATGATTTTTTATTCAATTCAATTGCTTTCGATTCGATGCGATTCGATTCGATTCGATTCCTATCGATTCAATCAATTCGATTTGATTCATTTCAATTCGATTCGGTTCTTTTCGATTTGATTGCATTCGATTCAATTCTTTTCGATTCGATTCGATTCTTTTCATTACGATTCAATTCGATTCGAGTCTTTTGGATTTGATTCAATTCTTTTCCACTCGATGTGATTCGATTCGTTTTGATTATTTTCGATTTGATTCAAATCGAATCTATTCGATTCTTTTCGATTCAATTCGATTCCATTCTTTTTGATTCAATTCCATTCGATTTGATTCGATTCTTTTCGATTCAATACGATTCGATTCGAATCTTTTCGATGCGAATCAATGTTATTCGATTCTTTTTGATTCGATTCGATTCGATTCTTTTAGATTTGATTCGATATGATTCTTTTCGATTCGATTCGATTCGATTCATTTCGATTCTCTTTGATTTTTTGATTCGATCTTTTCAATAGATTTGATTCGATTCGAATCGTTTCGATTCAATTCTTTTCGATTCGATTCTTTTCGATTCGATTCGATTCGATTCTTTTCATTTAGATTCGATTCGTTTCGATTTGAATCTTTTCGTTTCGATTAGATTTTCTACAATTCGATTCATTGGATTCGATTGTTTTTGATTTGATTCGATTTGATTCTTTTCGATTCAATTCGATTCGAATTGATTCTTTTCGATTCAAATCAATTCAATACGATTCGATTCGATTACTTTTGATTCAATGCAATCTCATTTGATATTTTCGAATCGATTTGATTCGATTCGATTATTTTCGATTCGACTTGATTTGATTCGATTCGATGATCGATTCATTTCAATTCCAATTATTCTCGATTCGATTCGATTTGATTCGATTATTTTTATTCAATTTGATCGAATTATTTTCGATTCGATGCGATTCGATTCGATTCTTTTCGATTCAAACAATTCGATTTGATTCTTTTCTATTCGATTCGATTCGATTCTTTTCGATTTGATTGCATTTGCTTCAATTCTTTTCGATTCGAATCCATTCGATTCTTTTCGATTCGATTCGATTCTTTTCATTACGAATCAATTCGATTCGATTCTTTTCGAAATGATGGCATTTGATTCAATTCTTTTAGATTCGATTCGATTCGATTCTTTTCGATTTGATTCGATTCTTTTCCACTCGATGTGATTCGATTCGTTTTGATTTTTTCGATTTGTTTCAAATCGAATCTATTCGATTCTTTTCGATTCAATTCGATTCGATTCTTTTTGATTCAATCCCATTCGATTCGATTCGATTATTTTCGATTCCATACGATTCGATTCAATTCTTTTCGTTGCGAATCAATTCGATTCTTTTTGATTCGATTCGATTCTTTTAGATTTGATCCGATACGATTCTTTTCAATTCGATTCGATTCGATTCGTTTTGATTCATTTTGATTCTCTTTGTTTTTTTGATTCGATCTTTTCAATCGATTTCATTCGATTCGATTCTTTGCGATTCCATTCTTTTTGATTCGATTCTTTGCGATTCGATTCTTTTCTTTTAGATTCGATTCTTTTCGATTCGATTCGTTTCGATTTGAATCTTTTCGTTTCGATTAGATTCTCTACAATTCGATTCTTGGAATCGATTCTTTTTGATTTGATTCGATTTGATTCTTTTCGATTCAACTGGATTTGATTCGATTCTTTTTGATTCCAATCAATTCAATACGATTCAGTTCGATTACTTTTGATTTGTTGCAATCTGAATCGATTCTTTTCGATCGATTTGATTCGATTAGATTATTTCCGATTCGACTCGATTTGATTCGATTCGATGATCGATTCAATTCAATTCCAATTATTCTTGATTCGATTCGATTTGATTATTTTTCATTCAATTCAATTGCTTTCGATTCGATGCGATTCGATTCGATTCGATTCCTTTCGATTCAATCAATTCGATTTGATTCTTTTCAATTCGATTCGGTTCTTTTCGATTTGATTGCATTCCATTCAATTCTTTTCGATTCGATTTGATTCTTTTCGATTTGATTGCATTTGCTTCAATTCTTTTCGATTCGAATCGATTCGATTCTTTTCGATTCGATTCGATTCTTTTCATTACGATTCAATTCGATTCGATTCTTTTCGATTTGATTGCATTTAATTCAATTCTTTTCGATTCGATTCGATTCGTTTCGTTTCGATTCAATCAATTCGATTTGATTCTTTTCAATTCGATTCGGTTCTTTTCGATTTGATTGCATTCGATTCAATTCTTTTCGATTTTATTCGATTCTTTTCATTACGATTCAATTCGATTCGATTCTTTTCGATTTGATTGCATTTGATTCAATTCTTTTCGATTCGATTTGATTCGATTCGTTTCGATTCGATTCTTTTCAATACGATTCAATTCGATTCGATTCTTTTCGATTTGATTCGATTCTTTTCCACTCGATGTGATTCGATTCGTTTTGATTTTTTTCGATTTGTTTCAAATCGTATCTATTCGAATATTTTCGAATCAATTCGATTCGATTCTTTTTGATTCAATTCCATTCGATTCGATTCGATACGATTCGAATCAATTCTTTTCGATGAGAATCAATTCGATTCTTTTTATTCGATTCCATTCGATTCTTTTAGATTTGATTCGATACGATTCTTTTCAATTCTATTCTATTCGATTCGATTCGAATCTTTTCGTTTAGATTCGATTCGTTTCGATTTGAATCTTTTCGTTTCGATTAGATTTACTACAATTCGATTCTTTGGATTCGATTGTTTTTTATTTGATTCGATTTGATTCTTTTCTATTCAATTCGCTTCGAATTCTTGCTTTTCGATTCAAATCAATTCAATACGATTCGATTCGATTACTTTTGATTCAATGCAATCTGATTTGATTTTTTCGAATCGATTTGATTCGATTCGATTATTTTCGATTCGACTTGATTTGATTCGATTCGATTATCGATTCAATTCAATTCCAATTATTCTCGATTCGATTCGATTTGATTCGATTATTTTTATTCAATTTGATCGAATTATTTTCGATTCGATGCGATTCGATTCGATTCTTTTCGATTCAATCAATTCGATTTGATTCTTTTCTATTCGATTCGATTCGATTCTTTCAATTTGATTGCATTTGATTCATTTCTTTTCGATTCGATTCGATTCGATTCTTTTCGATTCGATTCTTTCATTACGATTCAATTCGATTCGATTCTTATCGATTTGATTGCATTTGATTCAATTCTTTTCGATTGGATTCGATTCGATTCGGTTCGTTTCGATTCGATTCGATTCTTTGCATTACGATTCAATTCGATTCGATTCTTTTTGATTTGATTGCATTTGATTCAATTCTTTTCGAATCGATTCAATTCGATTCGTTTCATTCTTTTCATTACGATTCAATTCGATTCGATTCCTTTCGATTTGATTCGATTTTTTCCACTCGATGTGATTCGATGCGTTTTGATTATTTTCGATTTGTTTCAAATCGAATCTATTCGATTCTTTTTGATTCAATTCGATTCGATTCTTTTTGATTCGATTCGATTCGATTCTTTTAGATTTGATTCGATACGATTCTTTTCAATTCGATTCGATTCGATTCGTTTGGATTAATTTTGATTCTCTTTGTTTTTTTTGATTCGATCTTTTCAATCGATTTCATTCGATTCGATTCTTTTCGATTCCATTCTTTTTGATTCGATTCTTTGCGATTCGATTCTTTTCTTTAGATTCGATTCTTTTCGATTCGATTCGTTCCAATTTGAATCTTTTCGTTTCGATTAGATTCTCTACAATTCGATTCTTTGGATTCGAATCTTTTTGATTTGATTCGATTTGATTCTTTTCGATTCAATTCGATTCGATTCGATTCTTTTTGATTCAAATCAATACGATTCAGTTCGATTACTTTTGATTCGATGCAATCTGAATCGATTCTTTTCGAATCGATTTGATTCGATTAGATTATTTCCGATTCGACTCGATTTGATTCGATTCCATGATCGATTCAATTGAATTCCAATTATTCTCGATTCGATTCGATTTGATGATTTTTTATTCAATTCAATTGCTTTCGATTCGACGCGATTCGATTCGATTCGATTCCTATCGATTCAATCAATTCGATTTGATTCATTTCAATTCGATTCGGTTCTTTTCGATTTGATTGCATTCGATTCAATTCTTTTCGATTCGATTCGATTCTTTTCATTACGATTCAATTCGATTCGAGTCTTTTGGATTTGATTCAATTCTTTTCCACTCGATGTGATTCGATTCGTTTTGATTATTTTCGATTTGATTCAAATCGAATCTATTCGATTCTTTTCGATTCAATTCGATTCCATTCTTTTTGATTCAATTCCATTCGATTTGATTCGATTCTTTTCGATTCAATACGATTCGATTCGAATCTTTTCGATGCGAATCAATGTTATTCGATTCTTTTTGATTCGATTCGATTCGATTCTTTTAGATTTGATTCGATATGATTCTTTTCGATTCGATTCGATTCGATTCATTTCGATTCTCTTTGATTTTTTGATTCGATCTTTTCAATAGATTTGATTCGATTCGAATCGTTTCGATTCAATTCTTTTCGATTCGATTCTTTTCGATTCGATTCGATTCGATTCTTTTCATTTAGATTCGATTCGTTTCGATTTGAATCTTTTCGTTTCGATTAGATTTTCTACAATTCGATTCATTGGATTCGATTGTTTTTGATTTGATTCGATTTGATTCTTTTCGATTCAATTCGATTCGAATTGATTCTTTTCGATTCAAATCAATTCAATACGATTCGATTCGATTACTTTTGATTCAATGCAATCTCATTTGATTTTTTCGAATCGATTTGATTCGATTCGATTATTTTCGATTCGACTTGATTTGATTCGATTCGATGATCGATTCAATTCAATTCCAATTATTCTCGATTCGATTCGATTTGATTCGATTATTTTTATTCAATTTAATCGAATTATTTTCGATTCGATGCGATTCGATTCGATTCTTTTCGATTCAAACAATTCGATTTGATTCTTTTCTATTCGATTCGATTCGATTCTTTTCGATTTGATTGCATTTGCTTCAATTCTTTTCGATTCGAATCGATTCGATTCTTTTCGATTTGATTCGATTCTTTTCCACTCGATGTGATTCGATTCGTTTTGATTTTTTCGATTTGTTTCAAATCGAATCTATTCGATTCTTTTCGATTCAATTCGATTCGATTCTTTTTGATTCAATCCCATTCGATTGGATTCGATTATTTTCGATTCCATACGATTCGATTCAATTCTTTTCGTTGCGAATCAATTCGATTCTTTTTGATTCGATTCGATTCTTTTAGATTTGATCCGATACGATTCTTTTCAATTCGATTCGATTCGATTCGTTTTGATTCATTTTGATTCTCTTTGTTTTTTTGATTCGATCTTTTCAATCGATTTCATTCGATTCGATTCTTTGCGATTCCATTCTTTTTGATTCGATTCTTTGCGATTCGATTCTTTTCTTTTAGATTCGATTCTTTTCGATTCGATTCGTTTCGATTTGAATCTTTTCGTTTCGATTAGATTCTCTACAATTCGATTCTTGGAATCGATTCTTTTTGATTTGATTCGATTTGATTCTTTTCGATTCAACTGGATTTGATTCGATTCTTTTTGATTCCAATCAATTCAATACGATTCAGTTCGATTACTTTTGATTTGTTGCAATCTGAATCGATTCTTTTCGATCGATTTGATTCGATTAGATTATTTCCGATTCGACTCGATTTGATTCGATTCGATGATCGATTCAATTCAATTCCAATTATTCTTGATTCGATTCGATTTGATTATTTTTCATTCAATTCAATTGCTTTCGATTCGATGCGATTCGATTCGATTCGATTCCTTTCGATTCAATCAATTCGATTTGATTCTTTTCAATTCGATTCGGTTCTTTTCGATTTGATTGCATTCCATTCAATTCTTTTCGATTCGATTTGATTCTTTTCGATTTGATTGCATTTGCTTCAATTCTTTTCGATTCGAATCCATTCGATTCTTTTCGATTCGATTCGATTCTTTTCATTACGATTCAATTCGATTCGATTCTTTTCGATTTGATTGCATTTAATTCAATTCTTTTCGATTCGATTCGATTCGTTTCGTTTCGATTCAATCAATTCGATTTGATTCTTTTCAATTCGATTCGGTTCTTTTCGATTTGATTGCATTCGATTCAATTCTTTTCGATTTTATTCGATTCTTTTCATTACGATTCAATTCGATTCGATTCTTTTCGATTTGATTGCATTTGATTCAATTCTTTTCGATTCGATTTGATTCGATTCGTTTCGATTCGATTCTTTTCAATACGATTCAATTCGATTCGATTCTTTTCGATTTGATTCGATTCTTTTCCACTCGATGTGATTCGATTCGTTTTGATTTTTTTCGATTTGTTTCAAATCGTATCTATTCGAATATTTTCGAATCAATTCGATTCGATTCTTTTTGATTCAATTCCATTCGATTCGATTCGATACGATTCGAATCAATTCTTTTCGATGAGAATCAATTCGATTCTTTTTATTCGATTCCATTCGATTCTTTTAGATTTGATTCGATACGATTCTTTTCAATTCTATTCTATTCGATTCGATTCGAATCTTTTCGTTTAGATTCGATTCGTTTCGATTTGAATCTTTTCGTTTCGATTAGATTTACTACAATTCGATTCTTTGGATTCGATTGTTTTTTATTTGATTCGATTTGATTCTTTTCTATTCAATTCGCTTCGAATTCTTGCTTTTCGATTCAAATCAATTCAATACGATTCGATTCGATTACTTTTGATTCAATGCAATCTGATTTGATTTTTTCGAATCGATTTGATTCGATTCGATTATTTTCGATTCGACTTGATTTGATTCGATTCGATTATCGATTCAATTCAATTCCAATTATTCTCGATTCGATTCGATTTGATTCGATTATTTTTATTCAATTTGATCGAATTATTTTCGATTCGATGCGATTCGATTCGATTCTTTTCGATTCAATCAATTCGATTTGATTCTTTTCTATTCGATTCGATTCGATTCTTTCAATTTGATTGCATTTGATTCATTTCTTTTCGATTCGATTCGATTCGATTCTTTTCGATTCGATTCTTTCATTACGATTCAATTCGATTCGATTCTTATCGATTTGATTGCATTTGATTCAATTCTTTTCGATTGGATTCGATTCGATTCGGTTCGTTTCGATTCGATTCGATTCTTTGCATTACGATTCAATTCGATTCGATTCTTTTTGATTTGATTGCATTTGATTCAATTCTTTTCGAATCGATTCAATTCGATTCGTTTCATTCTTTTCATTACGATTCAATTCGATTCGATTCCTTTCGATTTGATTCGATTCTTTTCCACTCGATGTGATTCGATGCGTTTTGATTATTTTCGATTTGTTTCAAATCGAATCTATTCGATTCTTTTTGATTCAATTCGATTCGATTCTTTTTGATTCGATTCGATTCGATTCTTTTAGATTTGATTCGATACGATTCTTTTCAATTCGATTCGATTCGATTCGTTTGGATTAATTTTGATTCTCTTTGTTTTTTTTGATTCGATCTTTTCAATCGATTTCATTCGATTCGATTCTTTTCGATTCCATTCTTTTTGATTCGATTCTTTGCGATTCGATTCTTTTCTTTAGATTCGATTCTTTTCGATTCGATTCGTTCCAATTTGAATCTTTTCGTTTCGATTAGATTCTCTACAATTCGTTTCTTTGGATTCGAATCTTTTTGATTTGATTCGATTTGATTCTTTTCGATTCAATTCGATTCGATTCGATTCTTTTTGATTCAAATCAATACGATTCAGTTCGATTACTTTTGATTCGATGCAATCTGAATCGATTCTTTTCGAATCGATTTGATTCGATTAGATTATTTCCGATTCGACTCGATTTGATTCGATTCCATGATCGATTCAATTGAATTCCAATTATTCTCGATTCGATTCGATTTGATGATTTTTTATTCAATTCAATTGCTTTCGATTCGATGCGATTCGATTCGATTCGATTCCTATCGATTCAATCAATTCGATTTGATTCATTTCAATTCGATTCGGTTCTTTTCGATTTGATTGCATTCCATTCAATTCTTTTCGATTCGATTTGATTCTTTTCGATTTGATTGCATTTGATTCAATTCTTTTCGATTCGAATCGATTCGATTCTTTTCGATTCGATTCGATTCTTTTCATTACGATTCAATTCGATTCGATTCTTTTCGATTTGATTGCATTTAATTCAATTCTTTTCGATTCGATTCGATTCGTTTCGTTTCGATTCAATCAATTCGATTTGATTCTTTTCAATTCGATTCGGTTCTTTTCGATTTGATTGCATTCGATTCAATTCTTTTCGATTTTATTCGATTCTTTTCATTACGATTCAATTCGATTCGATTCTTTTCGATTTGATTGCATTTGATTCAATTCTTTTCGATTCGATTCGATTCGATTCGTTTCGATTCGATTCTTTTCTATACGATTCAATTCGATTCGATTCTTTTCGATTTGATTCGATTCTTTTCCACTCGATGTGATTCGATTCGTTTTGATTTTTTTCGATTTGTTTCAAATCGTATCTATTCGAATATTTTCGAATCAATTCGATTCGATTCTTTTTGATTCAATTCCATTCGATTCGATTCGATACGATTCGAATCAATTCTTTTCGATGAGAATCAATTCGATTCTTTTTATTCGATTCCATTCGATTCTTTTAGATTTGATTCGATACGATTCTTTTCAATTCTATTCTATTCGATTCGATTCGAATCTTTTCGTTTAGATTCGATTCGTTTCGATTTGAATCTTTTCGTTTCGATTAGATTTACTACAATTCGATTCTTTGGATTCGATTGTTTTTTATTTGATTCGATTTGATTCTTTTCTATTCAATTCGCTTCGAATTCTTGCTTTTCGATTCAAATCAATTCAATACGATTCGATTCGATTACTTTTGATTCAATGCAATCTGATTTGATTTTTTCGAATCGATTTGATTCGATTCGATTATTTTCGATTCGACTTGATTTGATTCGATTCGATTATCGATTCAATTCAATTCCAATTATTCTCGATTCGATTCGATTTGATTCGATTATTTTTATTCAATTTGATCGAATTATTTTCGATTCGATGCGATTCGATTCGATTCTTTTCGATTCAATCAATTCGATTTGATTCTTTTCTATTCGATTCGATTCGATTCTTTCAATTTGATTGCATTTGATTCATTTCTTTTCGATTCGATTCGATTCGATTCTTTTCGATTCGATTCTTTCATTACGATTCAATTCGATTCGATTCTTATCGATTTGATTGCATTTGATTCAATTCTTTTCGATTGGATTCGATTCGATTCGGTTCGTTTCGATTCGATTCGATTCTTTGCATTACGATTCAATTCGATTCGATTCTTTTTGATTTGATTGCATTTGATTCAATTCTTTTCGAATCGATTCAATTCGATTCGTTTCATTCTTTTCATTACGATTCAATTCGATTCGATTCCTTTCGATTTGATTCGATTCTTTTCCACTCGATGTGATTCGATGCGTTTTGATTATTTTCGATTTGTTTCAAATCGAATCTATTCGATTCTTTTTGATTCAATTCGATTCGATTCTTTTTGATTCGATTCGATTCGATTCTTTTAGATTTGATTCGATACGATTCTTTTCAATTCGATTCGATTCGATTCGTTTGGATTAATTTTGATTCTCTTTGTTTTTTTTGATTCGATCTTTTCAATCGATTTCATTCGATTCGATTCTTTTCGATTCCATTCTTTTTGATTCGATTCTTTGCGATTCGATTCTTTTCTTTAGATTCGATTCTTTTCGATTCGATTCGTTCCAATTTGAATCTTTTCGTTTCGATTAGATTCTCTACAATTCGATTCTTTGGATTCGAATCTTTTTGATTTGATTCGATTTGATTCTTTTCGATTCAATTCGATTCGATTCGATTCTTTTTGATTCAAATCAATACGATTCAGTTCGATTACTTTTGATTCGATGCAATCTGAATCGATTCTTTTCGAATCGATTTGATTCGATTAGATTATTTCCGATTCGACTCGATTTGATTCGATTCCATGATCGATTCAATTGAATTCCAATTATTCTCGATTCGATTCGATTTGATGATTTTTTATTCAATTCAATTGCTTTCGATTCGATGCGATTCGATTCGATTCGATTCCTATCGATTCAATCAATTCGATTTGATTCATTTCAATTCGATTCGGTTCTTTTCGATTTGATTGCATTCGATTCAATTCTTTTCGATTCGATTCGATTCTTTTCATTACGATTCAATTCGATTCGAGTCTTTTGGATTTGATTCAATTCTTTTCCACTCGATGTGATTCGATTCGTTTTGATTATTTTCGATTTGATTCAAATCGAATCTATTCGATTCTTTTCGATTCAATTCGATTCCATTCTTTTTGATTCAATTCCATTCGATTTGATTCGATTCTTTTCGATTCAATACGATTCGATTCGAATCTTTTCGATACGAATCAATTTTATTCGATTCTTTTTGATTCGATTCGATTCGATTCTTTTAGATTTGATTCGATATGATTCTTTTCGATTCGATTCGATTCGATTCATTTCGATTCTCTTTGATTTTTTGATTCGATCTTTTCAATAGATTTGATTCGATTCGATTCTTTTCGATTCAATTCTTTTCGATTCGATTCTTTTCGATTCGATTCGATTCGATTCTTTTCGTTTAGATTCGATTCGTTTCGATTTGAATCTTTTCGTTTCGATTAGATTTTCTACAATTCGATTCATTGGATTTGGATTCGATTGATTTTGATTTGATTCGATTTGATTCTTTTCGATTCAATTCGATTCGAATTGATTCTTTTCGATTCAAATCAATTCAATACGATTCGATTCGATTACTTTTGATTCAATGCAATCTCATTTGATTTTTTCGAATCGATTTGATTCGATTCGATTATTTTCGATTCGACTTGATTTGATTCGATTCGATGATCGATTCAATTCAATTCCAATTATTCTCGATTCGATTCGATTTGATTCGATTATTTTTATTCAATTTGATCGAATTATTTTCGATTCGATGCGATTCGATTCGATTCTTTTCGATTCAAACAATTCGATTTGATTCTTTTCTATTCGATTCGATTCGATTCTTTTCGATTTGATTGCATTTGCTTCAATTCTTTTCGATTCGAATCGATTCGATTCTTTTCGATTTGATTCGATTCTTTTCCACTCGATGTGATTCGATTCGTTTTGATTTTTTCGATTTGTTTCAAATCGAATCTATTCGATTCTTTTCGATTCAATTCGATTCGATTCTTTTTGATTCAATCCCATTCGATTGGATTCGATTATTTTCGATTCCATACGATTCGATTCAATTCTTTTCGTTGCGAATCAATTCGATTCTTTTTGATTCGATTCGATTCTTTTAGATTTGATCCGATACGATTCTTTTCAATTCGATTCGATTCGATTCGTTTTGATTCATTTTGATTCTCTTTGTTTTTTTGATTCGATCTTTTCAATCGATTTCATTCGATTCGATTCTTTGCGATTCCATTCTTTTTGATTCGATTCTTTGCGATTCGATTCTTTTCTTTTAGATTCGATTCTTTTCGATTCGATTCGTTTCGATTTGAATCTTTTCGTTTCGATTAGATTCTCTACAATTCGATTCTTGGAATCGATTCTTTTTGATTTGATTCGATTTGATTCTTTTCGATTCAACTGGATTTGATTCGATTCTTTTTGATTCCAATCAATTCAATACGATTCAGTTCGATTACTTTTGATTTGTTGCAATCTGAATCGATTCTTTTCGATCGATTTGATTCGATTAGATTATTTCCGATTCGACTCGATTTGATTCGATTCGATGATCGATTCAATTCAATTCCAATTATTCTTGATTCGATTCGATTTGATTATTTTTCATTCAATTCAATTGCTTTCGATTCGATGCGATTCGATTCGATTCGATTCCTTTCGATTCAATCAATTCGATTTGATTCTTTTCAATTCGATTCGGTTCTTTTCGATTTGATTGCATTCCATTCAATTCTTTTCGATTCGATTTGATTCTTTTCGATTTGATTGCATTTGATTCAATTCTTTTCGATTCGAATCGATTCGATTCTTTTCGATTCGATTCGATTCTTTTCATTACGATTCAATTCGATTCGATTCTTTTCGATTTGATTGCATTTAATTCAATTCTTTTCGATTCGATTCGATTCGTTTCGTTTCGATTCAATCAATTCGATTTGATTCTTTTCAATTCGATTCGGTTCTTTTCGATTTGATTGCATTCGATTCAATTCTTTTCGATTTTATTCGATTCTTTTCATTACGATTCAATTCGATTCGATTCTTTTCGATTTGATTGCATTTGATTCAATTCTTTTCGATTCGATTCGATTCGATTCGTTTCGATTCGATTCTTTTCAATACGATTCAATTCGATTCGATTCTTTTCGATTTGATTCGATTCTTTTCCACTCGATGTGATTCGATTCGTTTTGATTTTTTCGATTTGTTTCAAATCGTATCTATTCGAATATTTTCGAATCAATTCGATTCGATTCTTTTTGATTCAATTCCATTCGATTCGATTCGATACGATTCGAATCAATTCTTTTCGATGAGAATCAATTCGATTCTTTTTATTCGATTCCATTCGATTCTTTTAGATTTGATTCGATACGATTCTTTTCAATTCTATTCTATTCGATTCGATTCGAATCTTTTCGTTTAGATTCGATTCGTTTCGATTTGAATCTTTTCGTTTCGATTAGATTTACTACAATTCGATTCTTTGGATTCGATTGTTTTTTATTTGATTCGATTTGATTCTTTTCTATTCAATTCGCTTCGAATTCTTGCTTTTCGATTCAAATCAATTCAATACGATTCGATTCGATTACTTTTGATTCAATGCAATCTGATTTGATTTTTTCGAATCGATTTGATTCGATTCGATTATTTTCGATTCGACTTGATTTGATTCGATTCGATTATCGATTCAATTCAATTCCAATTATTCTCGATTCGATTCGATTTGATTCGATTATTTTTATTCAATTTGATCGAATTATTTTCGATTCGATGCGATTCGATTCGATTCTTTTCGATTCAATCAATTCGATTTGATTCTTTTCTATTCGATTCGATTCGATTCTTTCAATTTGATTGCATTTGATTCATTTCTTTTCGATTCGATTCGATTCGATTCTTTTCGATTCGATTCTTTCATTACGATTCAATTCGATTCGATTCTTATCGATTTGATTGCATTTGATTCAATTCTTTTCGATTGGATTCGATTCGATTCGGTTCGTTTCGATTCGATTCGATTCTTTGCATTACGATTCAATTCGATTCGATTCTTTTTGATTTGATTGCATTTGATTCAATTCTTTTCGAATCGATTCAATTCGATTCGTTTCATTCTTTTCATTACGATTCAATTCGATTCGATTCCTTTCGATTTGATTCGATTCTTTTCCACTCGATGTGATTCGATGCGTTTTGATTATTTTCGATTTGTTTCAAATCGAATCTATTCGATTCTTTTTGATTCAATTCGATTCGATTCTTTTTGATTCGATTCGATTCGATTCTTTTAGATTTGATTCGATACGATTCTTTTCAATTCGATTCGATTCGATTCGTTTGGATTAATTTTGATTCTCTTTGTTTTTTTTGATTCGATCTTTTCAATCGATTTCATTCGATTCGATTCTTTTCGATTCCATTCTTTTTGATTCGATTCTTTGCGATTCGATTCTTTTCTTTAGATTCGATTCTTTTCGATTCGATTTGTTCCAATTTGAATCTTTTCGTTTCGATTAGATTCTCTACAATTCGATTCTTTGGATTCGAATCTTTTTGATTTGATTCGATTTGATTC
This sequence comes from Canis aureus, assembly GCF_053574225.1. Lineage (NCBI taxonomy): Eukaryota > Metazoa > Chordata > Mammalia > Carnivora > Canidae > Canis > Canis aureus. Next base: position 27,398,773 of record NC_135647.1, read on the forward strand.
TTTTCGATTCAATTCGATTCGATTCGATTCTTTTTGATTCAAATCAATACGATTCAGTTCGATTACTTTTGATTCGATGCAATCTGAATCGATTCTTTTCGAATCGATTTGATTCGATTAGATTATTTCCGATTCGACTCGATTTGATTCGATTCCATGATCGATTCAATTGAATTCCAATTATTCTCGATTCGATTCGATTTGATGATTTTTTATTCAATTCAATTGCTTTCGATTCGATGCGATTCGATTCGATTCGATTCCTATCGATTCAATCAATTCGATTTGATTCTTTTCAATTCGATTCGGTTCTTTTCGATTTGATTGCATTCGATTCAATTCTTTTCGATTCGATTCGATTCTTTTCATTACGATTCAATTCGATTCGAGTCTTTTGGATTTGATTCAATTCTTTTCCACTCGATGTGATTCGATTCGTTTTGATTATTTTCGATTTGATTCAAATCGAATCTATTCGATTCTTTTCGATTCAATTCGATTCCATTCTTTTTGATTCAATTCCATTCGATTTGATTCGATTCTTTTCGATTCAATACGATTCGATTCGAATCTTTTCGATGCGAATCAATTTTATTCGATTCTTTTTGATTCGATTCGATTCGATTCTTTTAGATTTGATTCGATATGATTCTTTTCGATTCGATTCGATTCGATTCATTTCGATTCTCTTTGATTTTTTGATTCGATCTTTTCAATAGATTTGATTCGATTCGATTCTTTTCGATTCAATTCTTTTCGATTCGATTCTTTTCGATTCGATTCGATTCGATTCTTTTCGTTTAGATTCGATTCGTTTCGATTTGAATCTTTTCGTTTCGATTAGATTTTCTACAATTCGATTCATTGGATTCGATTGTTTTTGATTTGATTCGATTTGATTCTTTTCGATTCAATTCGATTCGAATTGATTCTTTTCGATTCAAATCAATTCAATACGATTCGATTCGATTACTTTTGATTCAATGCAATCTCATTTGATTTTTTCGAATCGATTTGATTCGATTCGATTATTTTCGATTCGACTTGATTTGATTCGATTCGATGATCGATTCAATTCAATTCCAATTATTCTCGATTCGATTCGATTTGATTCGATTATTTTTATTCAATTTGATCGAATTATTTTCGATTCGATGCGATTCGATTCGATTCTTTTCGATTCAAACAATTCGATTTGATTCTTTTCTATTCGATTCGATTCGATTCTTTTCGATTTGATTGCATTTGCTTCAATTCTTTTCGATTCGAATCGATTCGATTCTTTTCGATTTGATTCGATTCTTTTCCACTCGATGTGATTCGATTCGTTTTGATTTTTTCGATTTGTTTCAAATCGAATCTATTCGATTCTTTTCGATTCAATTCGATTCGATTCTTTTTGATTCAATCCCATTCGATTGGATTCGATTATTTTCGATTCCATACGATTCGATTCAATTCTTTTCGTTGCGAATCAATTCGATTCTTTTTGATTCGATTCGATTCTTTTAGATTTGATCCGATACGATTCTTTTCAATTCGATTCGATTCGATTCGTTTTGATTCATTTTGATTCTCTTTGTTTTTTTGATTCGATCTTTTCAATCGATTTCATTCGATTCGATTCTTTGCGATTCCATTCTTTTTGATTCGATTCTTTGCGATTCGATTCTTTTCTTTTAGATTCGATTCTTTTCGATTCGATTCGTTTCGATTTGAATCTTTTCATTTCGATTAGATTCTCTACAATTCGATTCTTGGAATCGATTCTTTTTGATTTGATTCGATTTGATTCTTTTCGATTCAACTGGATTTGATTCGATTCTTTTTGATTCCAATCAATTCAATACGATTCAGTTCGATTACTTTTGATTTGTTGCAATCTGAATCGATTCTTTTCGATCGATTTGATTCGATTAGATTATTTCCGATTCGACTCGATTTGATTCGATTCGATGATCGATTCAATTCAATTCCAATTATTCTTGATTCGATTCGATTTGATTATTTTTCATTCAATTCAATTGCTTTCGATTCGATGCGATTCGATTCGATTCGATTCCTTTCGATTCAATCAATTCGATTTGATTCTTTTCAATTCGATTCGGTTCTTTTCGATTTGATTGCATTCCATTCAATTCTTTTCGATTCGATTTGATTCTTTTCGATTTGATTGCATTTGATTCAATTCTTTTCGATTCGAATCGATTCGATTCTTTTCGATTCGATTCGATTCTTTTCATTACGATTCAATTCGATTCGATTCTTTTCGATTTGATTGCATTTAATTCAATTCTTTTCGATTCGATTCGATTCGTTTCGTTTCGATTCAATCAATTCGATTTGATTCTTTTCAATTCGATTCGGTTCTTTTCGATTTGATTGCATTCGATTCAATTCTTTTCGATTTTATTCGATTCTTTTCATTACGATTCAATTCGATTCGATTCTTTTCGATTTGATTGCATTTGATTCAATTCTTTTCGATTCGATTCGATTCGTTTCGATTCGATTCTTTTCAATACGATTCAATTCGATTCGATTCTTTTCGATTTGATTCGATTCTTTTCCACTCGATGTGATTCGATTCGTTTTGATTTTTTTCGATTTGTTTCAAATCGTATCTATTCGAATATTTTCGAATCAATTCGATTCGATTCTTTTTGATTCAATTCCATTCGATTCGATTCGATACGATTCGAATCAATTCTTTTCGATGAGAATCAATTCGATTCTTTTTATTCGATTCCATTCGATTCTTTTAGATTTGATTCGATACGATTCTTTTCAATTCTATTCTATTCGATTCGATTCGAATCTTTTCGTTTAGATTCGATTCGTTTCGATTTGAATCTTTTCGTTTCGATTAGATTTACTACAATTCGATTCTTTGGATTCGATTGTTTTTTATTTGATTCGATTTGATTCTTTTCTATTCAATTCGCTTCGAATTCTTGCTTTTCGATTCAAATCAATTCAATACGATTCGATTCGATTACTTTTGATTCAATGCAATCTGATTTGATTTTTTCAAATCGATTTGATTCGATTCGATTATTTTCGATTCGACTTGATTTGATTCGATTCGATGATCGATTCAATTCAATTCCAATTATTCTCGATTCGATTCGATTTGATTCGATTATTTTTATTCAATTTGATCGAATTATTTTCGATTCGATGCGATTCGATTCGATTCTTTTCGATTCAATCAATTCGATTTGATTCTTTTCTATTCGATTCGATTCGATTCTTTCAATTTGATTGCATTTGATTCATTTCTTTTCGATTCGATTCGATTCGATTCTTTTCGATTCGATTCTTTCATTACGATTCAATTCGATTCGATTCTTATCGATTTGATTGCATTTGATTCAATTCTTTTCGATTGGATTCGATTCGATTCGGTTCGTTTCGATTCGATTCGATTCTTTGCATTACGATTCAATTCGATTCGATTCTTTTTGATTTGATTGCATTTGATTCAATTCTTTTCGAATCGATTCAATTCGATTCGTTTCATTCTTTTCATTACGATTCAATTCGATTCGATTCCTTTCGATTTGATTCGATTCTTTTCCACTCGATGTGATTCGATGCGTTTTGATTATTTTCGATTTGTTTCAAATCGAATCTATTCGATTCTTTTTGATTCAATTCGATTCGATTCTTTTTGATTCGATTCGATTCGATTCTTTTAGATTTGATTCGATACGATTCTTTTCAATTCGATTCGATTCGATTCGTTTGGATTAATTTTGATTCTCTTTGTTTTTTTTGATTCGATCTTTTCAATCGATTTCATTCGATTCGATTCTTTTCGATTCCATTCTTTTTGATTCGATTCTTTGCGATTCGATTCTTTTCTTTAGATTCGATTCTTTTCGATTCGATTTGTTCCAATTTGAATCTTTTCGTTTCGATTAGATTCTCTACAATTCGATTCTTTGGATTCGAATCTTTTTGATTTGATTCGATTTGATTCTTTTCGATTCAATTCGATTCGATTCGATTCTTTTTGATTCAAATCAATACGATTCAGTTCGATTACTTTTGATTCGATGCAATCTGAATCGATTCTTTTCGAATCGATTTGATTCGATTAGATTATTTCCGATTCGACTCGATTTGATTCGATTCCATGATCGATTCAATTGAATTCCAATTATTCTCGATTCGATTCGATTTGATGATTTTTTATTCAATTCAATTGCTTTCGATTCGATGCGATTCGATTCGATTCGATTCCTATCGATTCAATCAATTCGATTTGATTCTTTTCAATTCGATTCGGTTCTTTTCGATTTGATTGCATTCGAATCAATTCTTTTCGATTCGATTCGATTCTTTTCATTACGATTCAATTCGATTCGAGTCTTTTGGATTTGATTCAATTCTTTTCCACTCGATGTGATTCGATTCGTTTTGATTATTTACGATTTGATTCAAATCGAATCTATTCGATTCTTTTCGATTCAATTCGATTCCATTCTTTTGATTCAATTCCATTCGATTTGATTCGATTCTTTTCGATTCAATACGATTCGATTCGAATCTTTTCGATGCGAATCAATGTTATTCGATTCTTTTTGATTCGATTCGATTCGATTCTTTTAGATTTGATTCGATATGATTCTTTTCGATTCGATTCGATTCATTTCGATTCTCTTTGATTTTTTGATTCGATCTTTTCAATAGATTTGATTCGATTCGATTCTTTTCGATTCAATTCTTTTCGATTCGATTCTTTTCGATTCGGTTCGATTCGATTCTTTTCGTTTAGATTCGATTCGTTTCGATTTGAATCTTTTCGTTTCGATTAGATTTTCTACAATTCGATTCATTGGATTCGATTGTTTTTGATTTGATTCGATTTGATTCTTTTTGATTCAATTCGATTCGAATTGATTCTTTTCGATTCAAACAATTCGATTTGATTCTTTTCTATTCGATTCGATTCGATTCTTTTCGATTCGATTGCATTTGCTTCAATTCTTTTCGATTCGAATCGATTCGATTCTTTTCGATTCGATTCGATTCTTTTCATTACGAATCAATTCGATTCGATTCTTTTCGAAATGATGGCATTTGATTCAATTCTTTTAGATTCGATTCGATTCGATTCTTTTCGATTTGATTCGATTCTTTTCCACTCGATGTGATTCGATTCGTTTTGATTTTTTCGATTTGTTTCAAATCGAATCTATTCGATTCTTTTCGATTCAATTCGATTCGATTCTTTTTGATTCAATCCCATTCGATTGGATTCGATTATTTTCGATTCCATACGATTCGATTCAATTCTTTTCGTTGCGAATCAATTCGATTCTTTTTGATTCGATTCGATTCTTTTAGATTTGATCCGATACGATTCTTTTCAATTCGATTCGATTCGATTCGTTTTGATTCATTTTGATTCTCTTTGTTTTTTTGATTCGATCTTTTCAATCGATTTCATTCGATTCGATTCTTTGCGATTCCATTCTTTTTGATTCGATTCTTTGCGATTCGATTCTTTTCTTTTAGATTCGATTCTTTTCGATTCGATTCGTTTCGATTTGAATCTTTTCGTTTCGATTAGATTCTCTACAATTCGATTCTTGGATTCGATTCTTTTTGATTTGATTCGATTTGATTCTTTTCGATTCAACTCGATTTGATTCGATTCTTTTTGATTCCAATCAATTCAATACGATTCAGTTCGATTACTTTTGATTTGTTGCAATCTGAATCGATTCTTTTCGATCGATTTGATTCGATTAGATTATTTCCGATTCGACTCGATTTGATTCGATTCGATGATCGATTCAATTCAATTCCAATTATTCTTGATTCGATTCGATTTGATTATTTTTCATTCAATTCAATTGCTTTCGATTCGATGCGATTCGATTCGATTCGATTCCTTTCGATTCAATCAATTCGATTTGATTCTTTTCAATTCGATTCGGTTCTTTTCGATTTGATTGCATTCCATTCAATTCTTTTCGATTCGATTCGATTCTTTTCATTACGATTCAATTCGATTCGAGTCTTTTGGATTTGATTCAATTCTTTTCCACTCGATGTGATTCGATTCGTTTTGATTATTTTCGATTTGATTCAAATCGAATCTATTCGATTCTTTTCGATTCAATTCGATTCCATTCTTTTTGATTCAATTCCATTCGATTTGATTCGATTCTTTTCGATTCAATACGATTCGATTCGAATCTTTTCGATGCGAATCAATGTTATTCGATTCTTTTTGATTCGATTCGATTCGATTCTTTTAGATTTGATTCGATATGATTCTTTTCGATTCGATTCGATTCGATTCATTTCGATTCTCTTTGATTTTTTGATTCGATCTTTTCAATAGATTTGATTCGATTCGATTCTTTTCGATTCAATTCTTTTCGATTCGATTCTTTTCGATTCGATTCGATTCGATTCTTTTCGTTTAGATTCGATTCGTTTCGATTTGAATCTTTTCGTTTCGATTAGATTTTCTACAATTCGATTCATTGGATTCGATTGTTTTTGATTTGATTCGATTTGATTCTTTTCGATTCAATTCGATTCGAATTGATTCTTTTCGATTCAAATCAATTCAATACGATTCGATTCGATTACTTTTGATTCAATGCAATCTCATTTGATTTTTTCGAATCGATTTGATTCGATTCGATTATTTTCGATTCGACTTGATTTGATTCGATTCGATGATCGATTCAATTCAATTCCAATTATTCTCGATTCGATTCGATTTGATTCGATTATTTTTATTCAATTTGATCGAATTATTTTCGATTCGATGCGATTCGATTCGATTCTTTTCGATTCAAACAATTCGATTTGATTCTTTTCTATTCGATTCGATTCGATTCTTTTCGATTTTATTGCATTTGCTTCAATTCTTTTCGATTCGAATCGATTCGATTCTTTTCGATTCGATTCGATTCTTTTCATTACGAATCAATTCGATTCGATTCTTTTCGAAATGATGGCATTTGATTCAATTCTTTTAGATTCGATTCGATTCGATTCTTTTCGATTTGATTCGATTCTTTTCCACTTATGTGATTCGATTCGTTTTGATTTTTTCGATTTGTTTCAAATCGAATCTATTCGATTCTTTTCGATTCAATTCGATTCGATTCTTTTTGATTCAATCCCATTCGATTCGATTCGATTATTTTCGATTCCATACGATTCGATTCAATTCTTTTCGTTGCGAATCAATTCGATTCTTTTTGATTCGATTCTTTTAGATTTGATCCGATACGATTCTTTTCAATTCGATTCGATTCGATTCGTTTTGATTCATTTTGATTCTCTGTTTTTTTGATTCGATCTTTTCAATCGATTTCATTCGATTCGATTCTTGGCGATTCCGTTCTTTTTGATTCGATTCTTTGCGATTCGATTCTTTTCTTTTAGATTCGATTCTTTTCGATTCGATTCGTTTCGATTTGAATCTTTTCGTTTCGATTAGATTCTCTACAATTCGATTCTTGGATTCGATTCTTTTTGATTTGATTCGATTTGATTCTTTTCGATTCAACTGGATTTGATTCGATTCTTTTTGATTCCAATCAATTCAATACGATTCAGTTCGATTACTTTTGATTTGTTGCAATCTGAATCGATTCTTTTCGATCGATTTGATTCGATTAGATTATTTCCGATTCGACTCGATTTGATTCGATTCGATGATCGATTCAATTCAATTCCAATTATTCTTGATTCGATTCGATTTGATTATTTTTCATTCAATTCAATTGCTTTCGATTCGATGCGATTCGATTCGATTCGATTCCTTTCGATTCAATCAATTCGATTTGATTCTTTTCAATTCGATTCGGTTCTTTTCGATTTGATTGCATTCCATTCAATTCTTTTCGATTCGATTCGATTCTTTTCATTACGATTCAATTCGATTCGAGTCTTTTGGATTTGATTCAATTCTTTTCCACTCGATGTGATTCGATTCGTTTTGATTATTTTCGATTTGATTCAAATCGAATCTATTCGATTCTTTTCGATTCAATTCGATTCCATTCTTTTTGATTCAATTCCATTCGATTTGATTCGATTCTTTTCGATTCAATACGATTCGATTCGAATCTTTTCGATGCGAATCAATGTTATTCGATTCTTTTTGATTCGATTCGATTCGATTCTTTTAGATTTGATTCGATATGATTCTTTTCGATTCGATTCGATTCGATTCATTTCGATTCTCTTTGATTTTTTGATTCGATCTTTTCAATAGATTTGATTCGATTCGATTCTTTTCGATTCAATTCTTTTCGATTCGATTCTTTTCGATTCGATTCGATTCGATTCTTTTCGTTTAGATTCGATTCGTTTCGATTTGAATCTTTTCATTTCGATTAGATTTTCTACAATTCGATTCATTGGATTCGATTGTTTTTGATTTGATTCGATTTGATTCTTTTCGATTCAATTCGATTCGAATTGATTCTTTTCGATTCAAATCAATTCAATACGATTCGATTCGATTACTTTTGATTCAATGCAATCTCATTTGATTTTTTCGAATCGATTTGATTCGATTCGATTATTTTCGATTCGACTTGATTTGATTCGATTCGATGATCGATTCAATTCAATTCCAATTATTCTCGATTCGATTCGATTTGATTCGATTATTTTTATTCAATTTGATCGAATTATTTTCGATTCGATGCGATTCGATTCGATTCTTTTCGATTCAAACAATTCGATTTCTTTTCTATTCGATTCGATTCGATTCTTTTCGATTTGATTGCATTTGCTTCAATTCTTTTCGATTCGAATCGATTCGATTCTTTTCGATTCGATTCGATTCTTTTCATTACGAATCAATTCGATTCGATTCTTTTCGAAATGATGGCATTTGATTCAATTCTTTTAGATTCGATTCGATTCGATTCTTTTCGATTTGATTCGATTCTTTTCCACTCGATGTGATTCGATTCGTTTTGATTTTTTCGATTTGTTTCAAATCGAATCTATTCGATTCTTTTCGATTCAATTCGATTCGATTCTTTTTGATTCAATCCCATTCGATTCGATTCGATTATTTTCGATTCCATACGATTCGATTCAATTCTTTTCGTTGCGAATCAATTCGATTCTTTTTGATTCGATTCGATTCTTTTAGATTTGATCCGATACGATTCTTTTCAATTCGATTCGATTCGATTCGTTTTGATTCATTTTGATTCTCTTTGTTTTTTTGATTCGATCTTTTCAATCGATTTCATTCGATTCGATTCTTTGCGATTCCGTTCTTTTTGATTCGATTCTTTGCGATTCGATTCTTTTCTTTTAGATTCGATTCTTTTCGATTCGATTCGTTTCGATTTGAATCTTTTCGTTTCGATTAGATTCTCTACAATTCGATTCTTGGAATCGATTCTTTTTGATTTGATTCGATTTGATTCTTTTCGATTCAACTGGATTTGATTCGATTCTTTTTGATTCCAATCAATTCAATACGATTCAGTTCGATTACTTTTGATTTGTTGCAATCTGAATCGATTCTTTTCGATCGATTTGATTCGATTAGATTATTTCCGATTCGACTCGATTTGATTCGATTCGATGATCGATTCAATTCAATTCCAATTATTCTTGATTCGATTCGATTTGATTATTTTTCATTCAATTCAATTGCTTTCGATTCGATGCGATTCGATTCGATTCGATTCCTTTCGATTCAATCAATTCGATTTGATTCTTTTCAATTCGATTCGGTTCTTTTCGATTTGATTGCATTCCATTCAATTCTTTTCGATTCGATTCGATTCTTTTCATTACGATTCAATTCGATTCGAGTCTTTTGGATTTGATTCAATTCTTTTCCACTCGATGTGATTCGATTCGTTTTGATTATTTTCGATTTGATTCAAATCGAATCTATTCGATTCTTTTCGATTCAATTCGATTCCATTCTTTTTGATTCAATTCCATTCGATTTGATTCGATTCTTTTCGATTCAATACGATTCGATTCGAATCTTTTCGATGCGAATCAATGTTATTCGATTCTTTTTGATTCGATTCGATTCGATTCTTTTAGATTTGATTCGATATGATTCTTTTCGATTCGATTCGATTCGATTCATTTCGATTCTCTTTGATTTTTTGATTCGATCTTTTCAATAGATTTGATTCGATTCGATTCTTTTCGATTCAATTCTTTTCGATTCGATTCTTTTCGATTCGGTTCGATTCGATTCTTTTCGTTTAGATTCGATTCGTTTCGATTTGAATCTTTTCGTTTCGATTAGATTTTCTACAATTCGATTCATTGGATTCGATTGTTTTTGATTTGATTCGATTTGATTCTTTTCGATTCAATTCGATTCGAATTGATTCTTTTCGATTCAAATCAATTCAATACGATTCGATTCGATTACTTTTGATTCAATGCAATCTCATTTGATTTTTTCGAATCGATTTGATTCGATTCGATTATTTTCGATTCGACTTGATTTGATTCGATTCGATGATCGATTCAATTCAATTCCAATTATTCTCGATTCGATTCGATTTGATTCGATTATTTTTATTCAATTTGATCGAATTATTTACGATTCGATGCGATTCGATTCGATTCTTTTCGATTCAAACAATTCGATTTGATTCTTTTCTATTCGATTCGATTCGATTCTTTTCGATTTGATTGCATTTGCTTCAATTCTTTTCGATTCGAATCGATTCGATTCTTTTTGATTCGAATCGATTCTTTTCATTACGAATCAATTCGATTCGATTCTTTTCGAAATGATGGCATTTGATTCAATTCTTTTAGATTCGATTCGATTCGATTCTTTTCGATTTGATTCGATTCTTTTCCACTCGATGTGGTTCGATTCGTTTTGATTTTTTCGATTTGTTTCAAATCGAATCTATTCGATTCTTTTCGATTCAATTCGATTCGATTCTTTTTGATTCAATCCCATTCGATTCGATTCGATTATTTTCGATTCCATACGATTCGATTCAATTCTTTTCGATGCGAATCAATTCGATTCTTTTTGATTCGATTCGATTCGATTCTTTTAGATTTGATTCGATACGATTCTTTTCAATTCGATTCGATTCGATTCGTTTTGATTCATTTTGATTCTCTTTGTTTTTTTGATTCGATCTTTTCAATCGATTTCATTCGATTCGATTCTTTGCGATTCCATTCTTTTTGATTCGATTCTTTGCGATTCGATTGTTTTCTTTTAGATTCGATTCTTTTCGATTCGATTCGTTTCGATTTGAATCTTTTCGTTTCGATTAGATTCTCTACAATTCGATTCTTGGATTCGATTCTTTTTGATTTGATTCGATTTGATTCTTTTCGATTCAACTGGATTTGATTCGATTCTTTTTGATTCCAATCAATTCAATACGATTCAGTTCGATTACTTTTGATTTGTTGCAATCTGAATCGATTCTTTTCGATCGATTTGATTCGATTAGATTATTTCCGATTCGACTCGATTTGATTCGATTCGATGATCGATTCAATTCAATTCCAATTATTCTTGATTCGATTCGATTTGATTATTTTTCATTCAATTCAATTGCTTTCGATTCGATGCGATTCGATTCGATTCGATTCCTTTCGATTCAATCAATTCGATTTGATTCTTTTCAATTCGATTCGGTTCTTTTCGATTTGATTGCATTCCATTCAATTCTTTTCGATTCGATTCGATTCTTTTCATTACGATTCAATTCGATTCGAGTCTTTTGGACTTGATTCAATTCTTTTCCACTCGATGTGATTCGATTCGTTTTGATTATTTTCGATTTGATTCAAATCGAATCTATTCGATTCTTTTCGATTCAATTCGATTCCATTCTTTTTGATTCAATTCCATTCGATTCGATTCGTTTCGTTTCGATTCAATCAATTCGATTTGATTCTTTTCAATTCGATTCGGTTCTTTTCGATTTGATTGCATTCCATTCAATTCTTTTCGATTCGATTCGATTCTTTTCATTACGATTCAATTCGATTCGAGTCTTTTGGACTTGATTCAATTCTTTTCCACTCGATGTGATTCGATTCGTTTTGATTATTTTCGATTTGATTCAAATCGAATCTATTCGATTCTTTTCGATTCAATTCGATTCCATTCTTTTTGATTCAATTCCATTCGATTTGATTCGATTCTTTTCGATTCAATACGATTCGATTCGAATCTTTTCGATGCGAATCAATGTTATTCGATTCTTTTTGATTCGATTCGATTCGATTCTTTTAGATTTGATTCGATATGATTCTTTTCGATTCGATTCGATTCATTTCGATTCTCTTTGATTTTTTGATTCGATCTTTTCAATAGATTTGATTCGATTCGATTCTTTTCGATTCAATTCTTTTCGATTCGATTCTTTTCGATTCGATTCGATTCGATTCTTTTCGTTTAGATTCGATTCGTTTCGATTTGAATCTTTTCGTTTCGATTAGATTTACTACAATTCGATTCTTTGGATTCGATTGTTTTTGATTTGATTCGATTTGATTCTTTTCTATTCAATTCGATTCGAATTCATGCTGTTCGATTCAAATCAATTCAATACGATTCGATTCGATTACTTTTGATTCAGTGCAATCTGATTTGATTTTTTCGAATCGATTTGATTCGATTATTTTCGATTCGACTTGATTTGATTCGATTCGATTATCGATTCAATTCAATTCCAATTATTCTCGATTCGATTCGATTTGATTTGGTTATTTTTATTCAATTTGATCGAATTATTTTCGATTCGATGCGATTCGATTCGATTCTTTTCGATTCAATCAATTCGTTTTGATTCTTTTCTATTCGATTCGATTCAATTCTTTCGACTTGATTGCATTTGCTTCAATTCTTTTCGATTCGATTCGATTCGATTCTTTTCGATTTGATTGCATTTGATTCAATTCTTTTCGATTCGATTCGATTCGATTCGATTCCTTTCGATTCGATTCGATTCTTTGCTTTACGATTCAATTCGATTCGATTCTTTTCGATTTGATTCGATTCTTTTCCACTCGATGGGATTCGATTCGTTTTGATTTTTTTCGATTTGTTTCAAATCGAATCTATTCTTTTCGATTCAATTCGATTCGATTCTTTTTGATTCAATTCCATTCGATTCGATTCGATTATTTTCGATTCGATACGATTCGATTCAATTCTTTTCGATGCGAATCAATTCGATTCTTTTTGATTCGATTCGATTCGATTCTTTTAGATTTGATTCGATACGATTCTTTTCAATTCGATTCGATTCGATTCGTTTTGATTCATTTTGATTCTCTTTGTTTTTTTGATTCGATCTTTTCAATCGATTTCATTCGATTCGATTCTTTGCGATTCCATTCTTTTTGATTCGATTCTTTGCTATTCGATTCTTTTCTTTTAGATTCGATTCTTTTCGATTCGATTCGTTTCGATTTGAATCTTTTCGTTTCGATTAGATTCTCTACAATTCGATTCTTGGATTCGATTCTTTTTGATTTGATTCGATTTGATTCTTTTCGATTCAACTGGATTTGATTCGATTCTTTTTGATTCCAATCAATTCAATACGATTCAGTTCGATTACTTTTGATTTGTTGCAATCTGAATCGATTCTTTTCGATCGATTTGATTCGATTAGATTATTTCCGATTCGACTCGATTTGATTCGATTCGATGATCGATTCAATTCAATTCCAATTATTCTTGATTCGATTCGATTTGATTATTTTTCATTCAATTCAATTGCTTTCGATTCGATGCGATTCGATTCGATTCGATTCCTTTCGATTCAATCAATTCGATTTTATTCTTTTCAATTCGATTCGATTCTTTTCGATTTGATTGCATTCCATTCAATTCTTTTCGATTCGATTCGATTCTTTTCATTACGATTCAATTCGATTCGAGTCTTTTGGACTTGATTCAATTCTTTTCCACTCGATGTGATTCGATTCGTTTTGATTATTTTCGATTTGATTCAAATCGAATCTATTCGATTCTTTTCGATTCAATTCGATTCCATTCTTTTTGATTCAATTCCATTCGATTCGATTCGTTTCGTTTCGATTCAATCAATTCGATTTGATTCTTTTCAATTCGATTCGGTTCTTTTCGATTTGATTGCATTCGATTCAATTCTTTTCGATTCGATTCGATTCTTTTCATTACGATTCAATTCGATTCGAGTCTTTTGGATTTGATTCAATTCTTTTCCACTTGATGTGATCGATTCGTTTTGATTATTTTCGATTTGATTCAAATCAAATCTATTCGATTCTTCTCGATTCAATTCGATTCCATTCTTTTTGATTCAATTCCATTCGATTTGATTCGATTCTTTTCGATTCGATACGATTCAATTCGATTCTTTTAGATGCGAATCAATGTTATTCGATTCTTTTTGATTCGATTCGATTCGATTCTTTTAGATTTGATTCGATATGATTATTTTCGTTTCGATTCGATTCATTTCGATTCTCTTTGATTTTTTGATTCGATCTTTTCAATAGATTTGATTCGATTCTTTTCGATTCAATTCTTTTCGATTCGATTCTTTTCGATTCGATTCGATTCGATTCGATGCTTTTCGTTTAGATTCGATTCGTTTCGATATGAATCTTTTCGTTTCGATTAGATTTTCTACAATTCGATTCTTTGGATTCGATTGTTTTTGATTTGATTCGATTTGATTCTTTTCGATTCAATTCGATTCGAATTGATTCTTTTCGATTCAAATCAATTCAATACGATTCGATTCGAATACTTTTGATTCAATGCAATCTCATTTGATTTTTTCGAATCGATTTGATTCGATTCGATTATTTTCGATTCGACTTGATTTGACTCGATTCGATTATCGATTCAATTCAATTCCAATTATTCTCGATTCGATTCAATTTGATTCGATTATTTTTATTCAATTTGATCGAATTATTTTCGATTCGATGCGATTCTATTCGATTCTTTTCGATTCAATCAATTCAATTTGATTCTTTTCTATTCGATTCGATTCGATTCTTTTCGATTTGATTGCATTATACTCACTTCTTTTCGATTCGATTCGATTCTTTTCGATTCGATTCGATTTTTTTCATTCCGATTCAATTCGATTCGATTCTTTTCGATTTGATGGCATTTGATTCAATTCTTTTCCACTCGATGTGATTCGATTCGTTTTGATTTTTTTCGATTTGTTTCAAATCGAATCTATTCGATTCTTTTCGATTCAATTCGATTCGATTCTTTTTGATTCAATCCCATTCGATTCGATTCGATTATTTTCGATTCCATACGATTCGATTCAATTCTTTTCGTTGCGAATCAATTCGATTCTTTTTGATTCGATTCGATTCTTTTAGATTTGATCCGATACGATTCTTTTCAATTCGATTCGATTCGATTCGTTTTGATTCATTTTGATTCTCTTTGTTTTTTTGATTCGATCTTTTCAATCGATTTCATTCGATTCGATTCTTTGCGATTCCATTCTTTTTGATTCGATTCTTTGCGATTCGATTCTTTTCTTTTAGATTCGATTCTTTTCGATTCGATTCGTTTCGATTTGAATCTTTTCGTTTCGATTAGATTCTCTACAATTCGATTCTTGGATTCGATTCTTTTTGATTTGATTCGATTTGATTCTTTTCGATTCAACTGGATTTGATTCGATTCTTTTTGATTCCAATCAATTCAATACGATTCAGTTCGATTACTTTTGATTTGTTGCAATCTGAATCGATTCTTTTCGATCGATTTGATTCGATTAGATTATTTCCGATTCGACTCGATTTGATTCGATTCGATGATCGATTCAATTCAATTCCAATTATTCTTGATTCGATTCGATTTGATTATTTTTCATTCAATTCAATTGCTTTCGATTCGATGCGATTCGATTCGATTCGATTCCTTTCGATTCAATCAATTCGATTTGATTCTTTTCAATTCGATTCGGTTCTTTTCGATTTGATTGCATTCGATTCAATTCTTTTCGATTCGATTCGATTCTTTTCATTACGATTCAATTCGATTCGAGTCTTTTGGATTTGATTCAATTCTTTTCCACTCGATGTGATTCGATTCGTTTTGATTATTTTCGATTTGATTCAAATCGAATCTATTCGATTCTTTTCGATTCAATTCGATTCCATTCTTTTTTGATTCAATTCCATTCGATTTGATTCGATTCTTTTCGATTCAATACGATTCGATTCGAATCTTTTCGATGCGAATCAATGTTATTCGATTCTTTTTGATTCGATTCGATTCGATTCTTTTAGATTTGATTCGATATGATTCTTTTCGATTCGATTCGATTCGATTCATTTCGATTCTCTTTGATTTTTTGATTCGATCTTTTCAATAGATTTGATTCGATTCGATTCTTTTCGATTCAATTCTTTTCGATTCGATTCTTTTCGATTCGATTCGATTCGATTCTTTTCGTTTAGATTCGATTCGTTTCGATTTGAATCTTTTCGTTTCGATTAGATTTTCTACAATTCGATTCATTGGATTCGATTGTTTTTGATTTGATTCGATTTGATTCTTTTCGATTCAATTCGATTCGAATTGATTCTTTTCGATTCAAATCAATTCAATACGATTCGATTCGATTACTTTTGATTCAATGCAATCTCATTTGATTTTTTCGAATCGATTTGATTCGATTCGATTATTTTCGATTCGACTTGATTTGATTCGATTCGATGATCGATTCAATTCAATTCCAATTATTCTCGATTCGATTCGATTTGATTCGATTATTTTTATTCAATTTGATCGAATTATTTTCGATTCGATGCGATTCGATTCGATTCTTTTCGATTCAAACAATTCGATTTGATTCTTTTCTATTCGATTCGATTCGATTCTTTTCGATTTGATTGCATTTGCTTCAATTCTTTTCGATTCGAATCGATTCGATTCTTTTCGATTCGATTCGATTCTTTTCATTACGAATCAATTCGATTCGATTCTTTTCGAAATGATGGCATTTGATTCAATTCTTTTAGATTCGATTCGATTCGATTCTTTTCGATTTGATTCGATTCTTTTCCACTCGATGTGATTCGATTCGTTTTGATTTTTTCGATTTGTTTCAAATCGAATCTATTCGATTCTTTTCGATTCAATTCGATTCGATTCTTTTTGATTCAATCCCATTCGATTCGATTCGATTATTTTCGATTCCATACGATTCGATTCAATTCTTTTCGTTGCGAATCAATTCGATTCTTTTTGATTCGATTCGATTCTTTTAGATTTGATCCGATACGATTCTTTTCAATTCGATTCGATTCGATTCGTTTTGATTCATTTTGATTCTCTTTGTTTTTTTGATTCGATCTTTTCAATCGATTTCATTCGATTCGATTCTTTGCGATTCCATTCTTTTTGATTCGATTCTTTGCGATTCGATTCTTTTCTTTTAGATTCGATTCTTTTCGATTCGATTCGTTTCGATTTGAATCTTTTCGTTTCGATTAGATTCTCTACAATTCGATTCTTGGATTCGATTCTTTTTGATTTGATTCGATTTGATTCTTTTCGATTCAACTGGATTTGATTCGATTCTTTTTGATTCCAATCAATTCAATACGATTCAGTTCGATTACTTTTGATTTGTTGCAATCTGAATCGATTCTTTTCGATCGATTTGATTCGATTAGATTATTTCCGATTCGACTCGATTTGATTCGATTCGATGATCGATTCAATTCAATTCCAATTATTCTTGATTCGATTCGATTTGATTATTTTTCATTCAATTCAATTGCTTTCGATTCGATGCGATTCGATTCGATTCGATTCCTTTCGATTCAATCAATTCGATTTGATTCTTTTCAATTCGATTCGGTTCTTTTCGATTTGATTGCATTCCATTCAATTCTTTTCGATTCGATTCGATTCTTTTCATTACGATTCAATTCGATTCGAGTCTTTTGGACTTGATTCAATTCTTTTCCACTCGATGTGATTCGATTCGTTTTGATTATTTTCGATTTGATTCAAATCGAATCTATTCGATTCTTTTCGATTCAATTCGATTCCATTCTTTTTGATTCAATTCCATTCGATTTGATTCGATTCTTTTCGATTCAATACGATTCGATTCGAATCTTTTCAATGCGAATCAATGTTATTCGATTCTTTTTGATTCGATTCGATTCGATTCTTTTAGATTTGATTCGATATGATTTTTTTCGTTTCGATTCGATTCATTTCGATTCTCTTTGATTTTTTGATTCGATCTTTTCAATAGATTTGATTCGATTCTTTTCGATTCAATTCTTTTCGATTCGATTCTTTTCGATTCGATTCGATTCGATTCGAAGCTTCTCGTTTAGATTCGATTCGTTTCGATATGAATCTTTTCGTTTCGATTAGATTTTCTACAATTCGATTCTTTGGATTCGATTGTTTTTGATTTGATTCGATTTGATTCTTTTCGATTCAATTCGATTCGAATTGATTCTTTTCGATTCAAATCAATTCAATACGATTCGATTCGAATACTTTTGATTCAATGCAATCTCATTTGATTTTTTCGAATCGATTTGATTCGATTCGATTATTTTCGATTCGACTTGATTTGACTCGATTCGATTATCGATTCAATTCAATTCCAATTATTCTCGATTCGATTCAATTTGATTCGATTATTTTTATTCAATTTGATCGAATTATTTTCGATTCGATGCGATTCTATTCGATTCTTTTCGATTCAATCAATTCAATTTGATTCTTTTCTATTCGATTCGATTCGATTCTTTTCGATTTGATTGCATTATACTCACTTCTTTTCGATTCGATTCGATTCTTTTCGATTCGATTCGATTTTTTTCATTCCGATTCAATTCGATTCGATTCTTTTCGATTTGATGGCATTTGATTCAATTCTTTTCCACTCGATGTGATTCGATTCGTTTTGATTTTTTTCGATTTGTTTCAAATCGAATCTATTCGATTCTTTTCGATTCAATTCGATTCGATTCTTTTTGATTCAATCCCATTCGATTCGATTCGATTATTTTCGATTCCATACGATTCGATTCAATTCTTTTCGTTGCGAATCAATTCGATTCTTTTTGATTCGATTCGATTCTTTTAGATTTGATCCGATACGATTCTTTTCAATTCGATTCGATTCGATTCGTTTTGATTCATTTTGATTCTCTTTGTTTTTTTGATTCGATCTTTTCAATCGATTTCATTCGATTCGATTCTTTGCGATTCCGTTCTTTTTGATTCGATTCTTTGCGATTCGATTCTTTTCTTTTAGATTCGATTCTTTTCGATTCGATTCGTTTCGATTTGAATCTTTTCGTTTCGATTAGATTCTCTACAATTCGATTCTTGGATTCGATTCTTTTTGATTTGATTCGATTTGATTCTTTTCGATTCAACTGGATTTGATTCGATTCTTTTTGATTCCAATCAATTCAATACGATTCAGTTCGATTACTTTTGATTTGTTGCAATCTGAATCGATTCTTTTCGATCGATTTGATTCGATTAGATTATTTCCGATTCGACTCGATTTGATTCGATTCGATGATCGATTCAATTCAATTCCAATTATTCTTGATTCGATTCGATTTGATTATTTTTCATTCAATTCAATTGCTTTCGATTCGATGCGATTCGATTCGATTCGATTCCTTTCGATTCAATCAATTCGATTTGATTCTTTTCAATTCGATTCGGTTCTTTTCGATTTGATTGCATTCCATTCAATTCTTTTCGATTCGATTCGATTCTTTTCATTACGATTCAATTCGATTCGAGTCTTTTGGATTTGATTCAATTCTTTTCCACTCGATGTGATTCGATTCGTTTTGATTATTTTCGATTTGATTCAAATCGAATCTATTCGATTCTTTTCGATTCAATTCGATTCCATTCTTTTTGATTCAATTCCATTCGATTTGATTCGATTCTTTTCGATTCAATACGATTCGATTCGAATCTTTTCGATGCGAATCAATGTTATTCGATTCTTTTTGATTCGATTCGATTCGATTCTTTTAGATTTGATTCGATATGATTCTTTTCGATTCGATTCGATTCGATTCATTTCGATTCTCTTTGATTTTTTGATTCGATCTTTTCAATAGAATTGATTCGATTCGATTCTTTTCGATTCAATTCTTTTCGATTCGATTCTTTTCGATTCGATTCGATTCGATTCTTTTCGTTTAGATTCGATTCGTTTCGATTTGAATCTTTTCGTTTCGATTAGATTTACTACAATTCGATTCTTTGGATTCGATTGTTTTTGATTTGATTCGATTTGATTCTTTTCTATTCAATTCGATTCGAATTCATGCTGTTCGATTCAAATCAATTCAATACGATTCGATTCGATTACTTTTGATTCAATGCAATCTGATTTGATTTTTTCGAATCGATTTGATTCGATTATTTTCGATTCGACTTGATTTGATTCGATTCGATTATCGATTCAATTCAATTCCAATTATTCTCGATTCGATTCGATTTGATTTGGTTATTTTTATTCAATTTGATCGAATTATTTTCGATTCGATGCGATTCGATTCGATTCTTTTCGATTCAATCAATTCGATTTGATTCTTTTCTATTCGATTCGATTCAATTCTTTCGACTTGATTGCATTTGCTTCAATCTTTTCGATTCGATTCGATTCGATTCTTTTCGATTTGATTGCATTTGATTCAATTCTTTTCGATTCGATTCGATTCGATTCGATTCGTTTCGATTCGATTCGATTCTTTGCTTTACGATTCAATTCGATTCGATTCTTTTCGATTTGATTCGATTCTTTTCCACTCGATGGGATTCGATTCGTTTTGATTTTTTCGATTTGTTTCAAATCGAATCTATTCTTTTCGATTCAATTCGTTTCGATTCTTTTTGATTCAATTCCATTCGATTCGATTCGATTATTTTCGATTCGATACGATTCGATTCAATTCTTTTCGATGCGAATCAATTCGATTCTTTTTGATTCGATTCGATTCGATTCTTTTAGATTTGATTCGATACGATTCTTTTCAATTCGATTCGATTCGATTCGTTTTGATTCATTTTGATTCTCTTTGTTTTTTTGATTCGATCTTTTCAATCGATTTCATTCGATTCGATTCTTTGCGATTCCGTTCTTTTTGATTCGATTCTTTGCGATTCGATTCTTTTCTTTTAGATTCGATTCTTTTCGATTCGATTCGTTTCGATTTGAATCTTTTCGTTTCGATTAGATTCTCTACAATTCGATTCTTGGATTCGATTCTTTTTGATTTGATTCGATTTGATTCTTTTCGATTCAACTGGATTTGATTCGATTCTTTTTGATTCCAATCAATTCAATACGATTCAGTTCGATTACTTTTGATTTGTTGCAATCTGAATCGATTCTTTTCGATCGATTTGATTCGATTAGATTATTTCCGATTCGACTCAATTTGATTCGATTCGATGATCGATTCAATTCAATTCCAATTATTCTTGATTCGATTCGATTTGATTATTTTTCATTCAATTCAATTGCTTTTGATTCGATGCGATTCGATTCGATTCGATTCCTTTCGATTCAATCAATTCGATTTGATTCTTTTCAATTCGATTCGGTTCTTTTCGATTTGATTGCATTCGATTCAATTCTTTTCGATTCGATTCGATTCTTTTCATTACGATTCAATTCGATTCGAGTCTTTTGGATTTGATTCAATTCTTTTCCACTCGATGTGATTCGATTCGTTTTGATTATTTTCGATTTGATTCAAATCGAATCTATTCGATTCTTTTCGATTCAATTCGATTCCATTCTTTTTGATTCAATTCCATTCGATTTGATTCGATTCTTTTCGATTCAATACGATTCGATTCGAATCTTTTCGATGCGAATCAATGTTATTCGATTCTTTTCGATTCGATTCGATTCGATTCATTTCGATTCTCTTTGATATTTGATTCGATCTTTTCAATAGATTTGATTCGATTCGATTCTTTTCGATTCAATTCTTTTCGATTCGATTCTTTTCGATTCGGTTCGATTCGATTCTTTTCGTTTAGATTGGATTCGTTTCGATTTGAATGTTTTCGTTTCGATTAGATTTTCTACAATTCGATTCATTGGATTCGATTGTTTTTGATTTGATTCGATTTGATTCTTTTCGATTCAATTCGATTCGAATTGATTCTTTTCGATTCAAATCAATTCAATACGATTCGATTTGATTACTTTTGATTCAATGCAATCTGATTTGATTTTTTCGAATCGATTTGATTCGATTCGATTATTTTCGATTCGACTTGATTTGATTCGATTCGATGATCGATTCAATTCAATTCCAATTATTCTCGATTCGATTCGATTTGATTCGATTATTTTTATTCAATTTGATCGAATTATTTTCGATTCGATGCGATTCGATTCGATTCTTTTCGATTCAAACAATTCGATTTGATTCTTTTCTATTCGATTCGATTCGATTCTTTTCGATTTGATTGCATTTGTTTCAATTCTTTTCGATTCGAATCGATTCGATTCTTTTCGATTCGATTCGATTCTTTTCATTACGAATCAATTCGATTCGATTCTTTTCGAAATGATGGCATTTGATTCAATTCTTTTAGATTCGATTCGATTCGATTCTTTTCGATTTGATTCGATTCTTTTCCACTCGATGTGATTCGATTCGTTTTGATTTTTTCGATTTGTTTCAAATCGAATCTATTCGATTCTTTTCGATTCAATTCGATTCGATTCTTTTTGATTCAATCCCATTCGATTCGATTCGATTATTTTCGATTCCATACGATTCGATTCAATTCTTTTCGTTGCGAATCAATTCGATTCTTTTTGATTCGATTCGATTCTTTTAGATTTGATCCGATACGATTCTTTTCAATTCGATTCGATTCGAT
This sequence comes from Canis aureus, assembly GCF_053574225.1. Classification (NCBI taxonomy): domain Eukaryota; kingdom Metazoa; phylum Chordata; class Mammalia; order Carnivora; family Canidae; genus Canis; species Canis aureus. The sequence goes on from NC_135647.1 coordinate 27,421,691, forward strand.
TCGTTTTGATTCATTTTGATTCTCTTTGTTTTTTTGATTCGATCTTTTCAATCGATTTCATTCGATTCGATTCTTTGCGATTCCGTTCTTTTTGATTCGATTCTTTGCGATTCGATTCTTTTCTTTTAGATTCGATTCTTTTCGATTCGATTCGTTTCGATTTGAATCTTTTCGTTTCGATTAGATTCTCTACAATTCGATTCTTGGAATCGATTCTTTTTGATTTGATTCGATTTGATTCTTTTCGATTCAACTGGATTTGATTCGATTCTTTTTGATTCCAATCAATTCAATACGATTCAGTTCGATTACTTTTGATTTGTTGCAATCTGAATCGATTCTTTTCGATCGATTTGATTCGATTAGATTATTTCCGATTCGACTCGATTTGATTCGATTCGATGATCGATTCAATTCAATTCCAATTATTCTTGATTCGATTCGATTTGATTATTTTTCATTCAATTCAATTGCTTTCGATTCGATGCGATTCGATTCGATTCGATTCCTTTCGATTCAATCAATTCGATTTGATTCTTTTCAATTCGATTCGGTTCTTTTCGATTTGATTGCATTCCATTCAATTCTTTTCGATTCGATTCGATTCTTTTCATTACGATTCAATTCGATTCGAGTCTTTTGGACTTGATTCAATTCTTTTCCACTCGATGTGATTCGATTCGTTTTGATTATTTTCGATTTGATTCAAATCGAATCTATTCGATTCTTTTCGATTCAATTCGATTCCATTCTTTTTGATTCAATTCCATTCGATTTGATTCGATTCTTTTCGATTCAATACGATTCGATTCGAATCTTTTCAATGCGAATCAATGTTATTCGATTCTTTTTGATTCGATTCGATTCGATTCTTTTAGATTTGATTCGATATGATTTTTTTCGTTTCGATTCGATTCATTTCGATTCTCTTTGATTTTTTGATTCGATCTTTTCAATAGATTTGATTCGATTCTTTTCGATTCAATTCTTTTCGATTCGATTCTTTTCGATTCGATTCGATTCGATTCGAAGCTTCTCGTTTAGATTCGATTCGTTTCGATATGAATCTTTTCGTTTCGATTAGATTTTCTACAATTCGATTCTTTGGATTCGATTGTTTTTGATTTGATTCGATTTGATTCTTTTCGATTCAATTCGATTCGAATTGATTCTTTTCGATTCAAATCAATTCAATACGATTCGATTCGAATACTTTTGATTCAATGCAATCTCATTTGATTTTTTCGAATCGATTTGATTCGATTCGATTATTTTCGATTCGACTTGATTTGACTCGATTCGATTATCGATTCAATTCAATTCCAATTATTCTCGATTCGATTCAATTTGATTCGATTATTTTTATTCAATTTGATCGAATTATTTTCGATTCGATGCGATTCTATTCGATTCTTTTCGATTCAATCAATTCAATTTGATTCTTTTCTATTCGATTCGATTCGATTCTTTTCGATTTGATTGCATTATACTCACTTCTTTTCGATTCGATTCGATTCTTTTCGATTCGATTCGATTTTTTTCATTCCGATTCAATTCGATTCGATTCTTTTCGATTTGATGGCATTTGATTCAATTCTTTTCCACTCGATGTGATTCGATTCGTTTTGATTTTTTTCGATTTGTTTCAAATCGAATCTATTCGATTCTTTTCGATTCAATTCGATTCGATTCTTTTTGATTCAATCCCATTCGATTCGATTCGATTATTTTCGATTCCATACGATTCGATTCAATTCTTTTCGTTGCGAATCAATTCGATTCTTTTTGATTCGATTCGATTCTTTTAGATTTGATCCGATACGATTCTTTTCAATTCGATTCGATTCGATTCGTTTTGATTCATTTTGATTCTCTTTGTTTTTTTGATTCGATCTTTTCAATCGATTTCATTCGATTCGATTCTTTGCGATTCCGTTCTTTTTGATTCGATTCTTTGCGATTCGATTCTTTTCTTTTAGATTCGATTCTTTTCGATTCGATTCGTTTCGATTTGAATCTTTTCGTTTCGATTAGATTCTCTACAATTCGATTCTTGGATTCGATTCTTTTTGATTTGATTCGATTTGATTCTTTTCGATTCAACTGGATTTGATTCGATTCTTTTTGATTCCAATCAATTCAATACGATTCAGTTCGATTACTTTTGATTTGTTGCAATCTGAATCGATTCTTTTCGATCGATTTGATTCGATTAGATTATTTCCGATTCGACTCGATTTGATTCGATTCGATGATCGATTCAATTCAATTCCAATTATTCTTGATTCGATTCGATTTGATTATTTTTCATTCAATTCAATTGCTTTCGATTCGATGCGATTCGATTCGATTCGATTCCTTTCGATTCAATCAATTCGATTTGATTCTTTTCAATTCGATTCGGTTCTTTTCGATTTGATTGCATTCCATTCAATTCTTTTCGATTCGATTCGATTCTTTTCATTACGATTCAATTCGATTCGAGTCTTTTGGATTTGATTCAATTCTTTTCCACTCGATGTGATTCGATTCGTTTTGATTATTTTCGATTTGATTCAAATCGAATCTATTCGATTCTTTTCGATTCAATTCGATTCCATTCTTTTTGATTCAATTCCATTCGATTTGATTCGATTCTTTTCGATTCAATACGATTCGATTCGAATCTTTTCGATGCGAATCAATGTTATTCGATTCTTTTTGATTCGATTCGATTCGATTCTTTTAGATTTGATTCGATATGATTCTTTTCGATTCGATTCGATTCGATTCATTTCGATTCTCTTTGATTTTTTGATTCGATCTTTTCAATAGAATTGATTCGATTCGATTCTTTTCGATTCAATTCTTTTCGATTCGATTCTTTTCGATTCGATTCGATTCGATTCTTTTCGTTTAGATTCGATTCGTTTCGATTTGAATCTTTTCGTTTCGATTAGATTTACTACAATTCGATTCTTTGGATTCGATTGTTTTTGATTTGATTCGATTTGATTCTTTTCTATTCAATTCGATTCGAATTCATGCTGTTCGATTCAAATCAATTCAATACGATTCGATTCGATTACTTTTGATTCAATGCAATCTGATTTGATTTTTTCGAATCGATTTGATTCGATTATTTTCGATTCGACTTGATTTGATTCGATTCGATTATCGATTCAATTCAATTCCAATTATTCTCGATTCGATTCGATTTGATTTGGTTATTTTTATTCAATTTGATCGAATTATTTTCGATTCGATGCGATTCGATTCGATTCTTTTCGATTCAATCAATTCGATTTGATTCTTTTCTATTCGATTCGATTCAATTCTTTCGACTTGATTGCATTTGCTTCAATCTTTTCGATTCGATTCGATTCGATTCTTTTCGATTTGATTGCATTTGATTCAATTCTTTTCGATTCGATTCGATTCGATTCGATTCGTTTCGATTCGATTCGATTCTTTGCTTTACGATTCAATTCGATTCGATTCTTTTCGATTTGATTCGATTCTTTTCCACTCGATGGGATTCGATTCGTTTTGATTTTTTCGATTTGTTTCAAATCGAATCTATTCTTTTCGATTCAATTCGTTTCGATTCTTTTTGATTCAATTCCATTCGATTCGATTCGATTATTTTCGATTCGATACGATTCGATTCAATTCTTTTCGATGCGAATCAATTCGATTCTTTTTGATTCGATTCGATTCGATTCTTTTAGATTTGATTCGATACGATTCTTTTCAATTCGATTCGATTCGATTCGTTTTGATTCATTTTGATTCTCTTTGTTTTTTTGATTCGATCTTTTCAATCGATTTCATTCGATTCGATTCTTTGCGATTCCGTTCTTTTTGATTCGATTCTTTGCGATTCGATTCTTTTCTTTTAGATTCGATTCTTTTCGATTCGATTCGTTTCGATTTGAATCTTTTCGTTTCGATTAGATTCTCTACAATTCGATTCTTGGATTCGATTCTTTTTGATTTGATTCGATTTGATTCTTTTCGATTCAACTGGATTTGATTCGATTCTTTTTGATTCCAATCAATTCAATACGATTCAGTTCGATTACTTTTGATTTGTTGCAATCTGAATCGATTCTTTTCGATCGATTTGATTCGATTAGATTATTTCCGATTCGACTCAATTTGATTCGATTCGATGATCGATTCAATTCAATTCCAATTATTCTTGATTCGATTCGATTTGATTATTTTTCATTCAATTCAATTGCTTTTGATTCGATGCGATTCGATTCGATTCGATTCCTTTCGATTCAATCAATTCGATTTGATTCTTTTCAATTCGATTCGGTTCTTTTCGATTTGATTGCATTCGATTCAATTCTTTTCGATTCGATTCGATTCTTTTCATTACGATTCAATTCGATTCGAGTCTTTTGGATTTGATTCAATTCTTTTCCACTCGATGTGATTCGATTCGTTTTGATTATTTTCGATTTGATTCAAATCGAATCTATTCGATTCTTTTCGATTCAATTCGATTCCATTCTTTTTGATTCAATTCCATTCGATTTGATTCGATTCTTTTCGATTCAATACGATTCGATTCGAATCTTTTCGATGCGAATCAATGTTATTCGATTCTTTTCGATTCGATTCGATTCGATTCATTTCGATTCTCTTTGATATTTGATTCGATCTTTTCAATAGATTTGATTCGATTCGATTCTTTTCGATTCAATTCTTTTCGATTCGATTCTTTTCGATTCGGTTCGATTCGATTCTTTTCGTTTAGATTGGATTCGTTTCGATTTGAATGTTTTCGTTTCGATTAGATTTTCTACAATTCGATTCATTGGATTCGATTGTTTTTGATTTGATTCGATTTGATTCTTTTCGATTCAATTCGATTCGAATTGATTCTTTTCGATTCAAATCAATTCAATACGATTCGATTTGATTACTTTTGATTCAATGCAATCTGATTTGATTTTTTCGAATCGATTTGATTCGATTCGATTATTTTCGATTCGACTTGATTTGATTCGATTCGATGATCGATTCAATTCAATTCCAATTATTCTCGATTCGATTCGATTTGATTCGATTATTTTTATTCAATTTGATCGAATTATTTTCGATTCGATGCGATTCGATTCGATTCTTTTCGATTCAAACAATTCGATTTGATTCTTTTCTATTCGATTCGATTCGATTCTTTTCGATTTGATTGCATTTGTTTCAATTCTTTTCGATTCGAATCGATTCGATTCTTTTCGATTCGATTCGATTCTTTTCATTACGAATCAATTCGATTCGATTCTTTTCGAAATGATGGCATTTGATTCAATTCTTTTAGATTCGATTCGATTCGATTCTTTTCGATTTGATTCGATTCTTTTCCACTCGATGTGATTCGATTCGTTTTGATTTTTTCGATTTGTTTCAAATCGAATCTATTCGATTCTTTTCGATTCAATTCGATTCGATTCTTTTTGATTCAATCCCATTCGATTCGATTCGATTATTTTCGATTCCATACGATTCGATTCAATTCTTTTCGTTGCGAATCAATTCGATTCTTTTTGATTCGATTCGATTCTTTTAGATTTGATCCGATACGATTCTTTTCAATTCGATTCGATTCGATTCGTTTTGATTCATTTTGATTCTCTTTGTTTTTTTGATTCGATCTTTTCAATCGATTTCATTCGATTCGATTCTTTGCGATTCCGTTCTTTTTGATTCGATTCTTTGCGATTCGATTCTTTTCTTTTAGATTCGATTCTTTTCGATTCGATTCGTTTCGATTTGAATCTTTTCGTTTCGATTAGATTCTCTACAATTCGATTCTTGGAATCGATTCTTTTTGATTTGATTCGATTTGATTCTTTTCGATTCAACTGGATTTGATTCGATTCTTTTTGATTCCAATCAATTCAATACGATTCAGTTCGATTACTTTTGATTTGTTGCAATCTGAATCGATTCTTTTCGATCGATTTGATTCGATTAGATTATTTCCGATTCGACTCGATTTGATTCGATTCGATGATCGATTCAATTCAATTCCAATTATTCTTGATTCGATTCGATTTGATTATTTTTCATTCAATTCAATTGCTTTCGATTCGATGCGATTCGATTCGATTCGATTCCTTTCGATTCAATCAATTCGATTTGATTCTTTTCAATTCGATTCGGTTCTTTTCGATTTGATTGCATTCCATTCAATTCTTTTCGATTCGATTCGATTCTTTTCATTACGATTCAATTCGATTCGAGTCTTTTGGACTTGATTCAATTCTTTTCCACTCGATGTGATTCGATTCGTTTTGATTATTTTCGATTTGATTCAAATCGAATCTATTCGATTCTTTTCGATTCAATTCGATTCCATTCTTTTTGATTCAATTCCATTCGATTTGATTCGATTCTTTTCGATTCAATACGATTCGATTCGAATCTTTTCAATGCGAATCAATGTTATTCGATTCTTTTTGATTCGATTCGATTCGATTCTTTTAGATTTGATTCGATATGATTTTTTTCGTTTCGATTCGATTCATTTCGATTCTCTTTGATTTTTTGATTCGATCTTTTCAATAGATTTGATTCGATTCTTTTCGATTCAATTCTTTTCGATTCGATTCTTTTCGATTCGATTCGATTCGATTCGAAGCTTCTCGTTTAGATTCGATTCGTTTCGATATGAATCTTTTCGTTTCGATTAGATTTTCTACAATTCGATTCTTTGGATTCGATTGTTTTTGATTTGATTCGATTTGATTCTTTTCGATTCAATTCGATTCGAATTGATTCTTTTCGATTCAAATCAATTCAATACGATTCGATTCGAATACTTTTGATTCAATGCAATCTCATTTGATTTTTTCGAATCGATTTGATTCGATTCGATTATTTTCGATTCGACTTGATTTGACTCGATTCGATTATCGATTCAATTCAATTCCAATTATTCTCGATTCGATTCAATTTGATTCGATTATTTTTATTCAATTTGATCGAATTATTTTCGATTCGATGCGATTCTATTCGATTCTTTTCGATTCAATCAATTCAATTTGATTCTTTTCTATTCGATTCGATTCGATTCTTTTCGATTTGATTGCATTATACTCACTTCTTTTCGATTCGATTCGATTCTTTTCGATTCGATTCGATTTTTTTCATTCCGATTCAATTCGATTCGATTCTTTTCGATTTGATGGCATTTGATTCAATTCTTTTCCACTCGATGTGATTCGATTCGTTTTGATTTTTTTCGATTTGTTTCAAATCGAATCTATTCGATTCTTTTCGATTCAATTCGATTCGATTCTTTTTGATTCAATCCCATTCGATTCGATTCGATTATTTTCGATTCCATACGATTCGATTCAATTCTTTTCGTTGCGAATCAATTCGATTCTTTTTGATTCGATTCGATTCTTTTAGATTTGATCCGATACGATTCTTTTCAATTCGATTCGATTCGATTCGTTTTGATTCATTTTGATTCTCTTTGTTTTTTTGATTCGATCTTTTCAATCGATTTCATTCGATTCGATTCTTTGCGATTCCGTTCTTTTTGATTCGATTCTTTGCGATTCGATTCTTTTCTTTTAGATTCGATTCTTTTCGATTCGATTCGTTTCGATTTGAATCTTTTCGTTTCGATTAGATTCTCTACAATTCGATTCTTGGATTCGATTCTTTTTGATTTGATTCGATTTGATTCTTTTCGATTCAACTGGATTTGATTCGATTCTTTTTGATTCCAATCAATTCAATACGATTCAGTTCGATTACTTTTGATTTGTTGCAATCTGAATCGATTCTTTTCGATCGATTTGATTCGATTAGATTATTTCCGATTCGACTCGATTTAATTCGATTCGATGATCGATTCAATTCAATTCCAATTATTCTTGATTCGATTCGATTTGATTATTTTTCATTCAATTCAATTGCTTTCGATTCGATGCGATTCGATTCGATTCGATTCCTTTCGATTCAATCAATTCGATTTGATTCTTTTCAATTCGATTCGGTTCTTTTCGATTTGATTGCATTCCATTCAATTCTTTTCGATTCGATTCGATTCTTTTCATTACGATTCAATTCGATTCGAGTCTTTTGGATTTGATTCAATTCTTTTCCACTCGATGTGATTCGATTCGTTTTGATTATTTTCGATTTGATTCAAATCGAATCTATTCGATTCTTTTCGATTCAATTCGATTCCATTCTTTTTGATTCAATTCCATTCGATTTGATTCGATTCTTTTCGATTCAATACGATTCGATTCGAATCTTTTCGATGCGAATCAATGTTATTCGATTCTTTTTGATTCGATTCGATTCGATTCTTTTAGATTTGATTCGATATGATTCTTTTCGATTCGATTCGATTCGATTCATTTCGATTCTCTTTGATTTTTTGATTCGATCTTTTCAATAGAATTGATTCGATTCGATTCTTTTCGATTCAATTCTTTTCGATTCGATTCTTTTCGATTCGATTCGATTCGATTCTTTTCGTTTAGATTCGATTCGTTTCGATTTGAATCTTTTCGTTTCGATTAGATTTACTACAATTCGATTCTTTGGATTCGATTGTTTTTGATTTGATTCGATTTGATTCTTTTCTATTCAATTCGATTCGAATTCATGCTGTTCGATTCAAATCAATTCAATACGATTCGATTCGATTACTTTTGATTCAATGCAATCTGATTTGATTTTTTCGAATCGATTTGATTCGATTATTTTCGATTCGACTTGATTTGATTCGATTCGATTATCGATTCAATTCAATTCCAATTATTCTCGATTCGATTCGATTTGATTTGGTTATTTTTATTCAATTTGATCGAATTATTTTCGATTCGATGCGATTCGATTCGATTCTTTTCGATTCAATCAATTCGATTTGATTCTTTTCTATTCGATTCGATTCAATTCTTTCGACTTGATTGCATTTGCTTCAATCTTTTCGATTCGATTCGATTCGATTCTTTTCGATTTGATTGCATTTGATTCAATTCTTTTCGATTCGATTCGATTCGATTCGATTCGTTTCGATTCGATTCGATTCTTTGCTTTACGATTCAATTCGATTCGATTCTTTTCGATTTGATTCGATTCTTTTCCACTCGATGGGATTCGATTCGTTTTGATTTTTTCGATTTGTTTCAAATCGAATCTATTCTTTTCGATTCAATTCATTTCGATTCTTTTTGATTCAATTCCATTCGATTCGATTCGATTATTTTCGATTCGATACGATTCGATTCAATTCTTTTCGATGCGAATCAATTCGATTCTTTTTGATTCGATTCGATTCGATTCTTTTAGATTTGATTCGATACGATTCTTTTCAATTCGATTCGATTCGATTCGTTTTGATTCATTTTGATTCTCTTTGTTTTTTTGATTCGATCTTTTCAATCGATTTCATTCGATTCGATTCTTTGCGATTCCGTTCTTTTTGATTCGATTCTTTGCGATTCGATTCTTTTCTTTTAGATTCGATTCTTTTCGATTCGATTCGTTTCGATTTGAATCTTTTCGTTTCGATTAGATTCTCTACAATTCGATTCTTGGATTCGATTCTTTTTGATTTGATTCGATTTGATTCTTTTCGATTCAACTGGATTTGATTCGATTCTTTTTGATTCCAATCAATTCAATACGATTCAGTTCGATTACTTTTGATTTGTTGCAATCTGAATCGATTCTTTTCGATCGATTTGATTCGATTAGATTATTTCCGATTCGACTCAATTTGATTCGATTCGATGATCGATTCAATTCAATTCCAATTATTCTTGATTCGATTCGATTTGATTATTTTTCATTCAATTCAATTGCTTTTGATTCGATGCGATTCGATTCGATTCGATTCCTTTCGATTCAATCAATTCGATTTGATTCTTTTCAATTCGATTCGGTTCTTTTCGATTTGATTGCATTCGATTCAATTCTTTTCCATTCGATTCGATTCTTTTCATTACGATTCAATTCGATTCGAGTCTTTTGGATTTGATTCAATTCTTTTCCACTCGATGTGATTCGATTCGTTTTGATTATTTTCGATTTGATTCAAATCGAATCTATTCGATTCTTTTCGATTCAATTCGATTCCATTCTTTTTGATTCAATTCCATTCGATTTGATTCGATTCTTTTCGATTCAATACGATTCGATTCGAATCTTTTCGATGCGAATCAATGTTATTCGATTCTTTTCGATTCGATTCGATTCGATTCATTTCGATTCTCTTTGATATTTGATTCGATCTTTTCAATAGATTTGATTCGATTCGATTCTTTTCGATTCAATTCTTTTCGATTCGATTCTTTTCGATTCGGTTCGATTCGATTCTTTTCGTTTAGATTGGATTCGTTTCGATTTGAATCTTTTCGTTTCGATTAGATTTTCTACAATTCGATTCATTGGATTCGATTGTTTTTGATTTGATTCGATTTGATTCTTTTCGATTCAATTCGATTCGAATTGATTCTTTTCGATTCAAATCAATTCAATACGATTCGATTCGATTACTTTTGATTCAATGCAATCTCATTTGATTTTTTCGAATCGATTTGATTCGATTCGATTATTTTCGATTCGACTTGATTTGATTCGATTCGATGATCGATTCAATTCAATTCCAATTATTCTCGATTCGATTCGATTTGATTCGATTATTTTTATTCAATTTGATCGAATTATTTTCGATTCGATGCGATTCGATTCGATTCTTTTCGATTCAAACAATTCGATTTGATTCTTTTCTATTCGATTCGATTCGATTCTTTTCGATTTGATTGCATTTGCTTCAATTCTTTTCGATTCGAATCGATTCGATTCTTTTCGATTCGATTCGATTCTTTTCATTACGAATCAATTCGATTCGATTCTTTTCGAAATGATGGCATTTGATTCAATTCTTTTAGATTCGATTCGATTCGATTCTTTTCGATTTGATTCGATTCTTTTCCACTCGATGTGATTCGATTCGTTTTGATTTTTTCGATTTGTTTCAAATCGAATCTATTCGATTCTTTTCGATTCAATTCGATTCGATTCTTTTTGATTCAATCCCATTCGATTCGATTCGATTATTTTCGATTCCATACGATTCGATTCAATTCTTTTCGTTGCGAATCAATTCGATTCTTTTTGATTCGATTCGATTCTTTTAGATTTGATCCGATACGATTCTTTTCAATTCGATTCGATTCGATTCGTTTTGATTCATTTTGATTCTCTTTGTTTTTTTGATTCGATCTTTTCAATCGATTTCATTCGATTCGATTCTTTGCGATTCCGTTCTTTTTGATTCGATTCTTTGCGATTCGATTCTTTTCTTTTAGATTCGATTCTTTTCGATTCGATTCGTTTCGATTTGAATCTTTTCGTTTCGATTAGATTCTCTACAATTCGATTCTTGGAATCGATTCTTTTTGATTTGATTCGATTTGATTCTTTTCGATTCAACTGGATTTGATTCGATTCTTTTTGATTCCAATCAATTCAATACGATTCAGTTCGATTACTTTTGATTTGTTGCAATCTGAATCGATTCTTTTCGATCGATTTGATTCGATTAGATTATTTCCGATTCGACTCGATTTGATTCGATTCGATGATCGATTCAATTCAATTCCAATTATTCTTGATTCGATTCGATTTGATTATTTTTCATTCAATTCAATTGCTTTCGATTCGATGCGATTCGATTCGATTCGATTCCTTTCGATTCAATCAATTCGATTTGATTCTTTTCAATTCGATTCGGTTCTTTTCGATTTGATTGCATTCCATTCAATTCTTTTCGATTCGATTCGATTCTTTTCATTACGATTCAATTCGATTCGAGTCTTTTGGATTTGATTCAATTCTTTTCCACTCGATGTGATTCGATTCGTTTTGATTATTTTCGATTTGATTCAAATCGAATCTATTCGATTCTTTTCGATTCAATTCGATTCCATTCTTTTTGATTCAATTCCATTTGATTTGATTCGATTCTTTTCGATTCAATACGATTCGATTCGAATATTTTCGATGCGAATCAATGTTATTCGATTCTTTTTGATTCGATTCGATTCGATTCTTTTAGATTTGATTCGATATGATTCTTTTCGATTCGATTCGATTCGATTCATTTCGATTCTCTTTGATTTTTTGATTCGATCTTTTCAATAGATTTGATTCGATTCGATTCTTTTCGATTCAATTCTTTTCGATTCGATTCTTTTCGATTCGATTCGATTCTTTTCGTTTAGATTCGATTCGTTTCGATTTGAATCTTTTCGTTTCGATTAGATTTACTACAATTCGATTCTTTGGATTCGATTGTTTTTGATTTGATTCGATTTGATTCTTTTCTATTCAATTCGATTCGAATTCATGCTGTTCGATTCAAATCAATTCAATACGATTCGATTCGATTACTTTTGATTCAATGCAATCTGATTTGATTTTTTCGAATCGATTTGATTCGATTATTTTCGATTCGACTTGATTTGATTCGATTCGATTATCGATTCAATTCAATTCCAATTATTCTCGATTCGATTCGATTTGATTTGGTTATTTTTATTCAATTTGATCGAATTATTTTCGATTCGATGCGATTCGATTCGATTCTTTTCGATTCAATCAATTCGATTTGATTCTTTTCTATTCGATTCGATTCAATTCTTTCGACTTGATTGCATTTGCTTCAATTCTTTTCGATTCGATTCGATTCGATTCTTTTCGATTTGATTGCATTTGATTCAATTCTTTTCGATTCGATTCGATTCGATTCGATTCCTTTCGATTCGATTCGATTCTTTGCTTTACGATTCAATTCGATTCGATTCTTTTCGATTTGATTCGATTCTTTTCCACTCGATGGGATTCGATTCGTTTTGATTTTTTTCGATTTGTTTCAAATCGAATCTATTCTTTTCGATTCAATTCGATTCGATTCTTTTTGATTCAATTCCATTCGATTCGATTATTTTCGATTCGATACGATTCGATTCAATTCTTTTCGATGCGAATCAATTCGATTCTTTTTGATTCGATTCGATTCGATTCTTTTAGATTTGATTCGATACGGTTCTTTTCAATTCGATTCGATTCGATTCGTTTTGATTCATTTTGATTCTCTTTGTTTTTTTGATTCGATCTTTTCAATCGATTTCATTCGATTCGATTCTTTGCGATTCCATTCTTTTTGATTCGATTCTTTGCGATTCGATTCTTTTCTTTTAGATTCGATTCTTTTCGATTCGATTCGTTCCGATTTGAATCTTTTCGTTTCGATTAGATTCTCTACAATTCGATTCTTGGATTCGATTCTTTTTGATTTGATTCGATTTGATTCTTTTCGATTCAACTGGATTTGATTCGATTCTTTTTGATTCCAATCAATTCAATACGATTCAGTTCGATTACTTTTGATTTGTTGCAATCTGAATCGATTCTTTTCGATCGATTTGATTCGATTAGATTATTTCCGATTCGACTCGATTTGATTCGATTCGATGATCGATTCAATTCAATTCCAATTATTCTTGATTCGATTCGATTTGATTATTTTTCATTCAATTCAATTGCTTTCGATTCGATGCGATTCGATTCGATTCGATTCCTTTCGATTCAATCAATTCGATTTGATTCTTTTCAATTCGATTCGGTTCTTTTCGATTTGATTGCATTCCATTCAATTCTTTTCGATTCGATTCGATTCTTTTCATTACGATTCAATTCGATTCGAGTCTTTTGGATTTGATTCAATTCTTTTCCACTCGATGTGATTCGATTCGTTTTGATTATTTTCGATTTGATTCAAATCGAATCTATTCGATTCTTTTCGATTCAATTCGATTCCATTCTTTTTGATTCAATTCCATTCGATTTGATTCGATTCTTTTCGATTCAATACGATTCGATTCGAATCTTTTCGATGCGAATCAATGTTATTCGATTCTTTTTGATTCGATTCGATTCGATTCTTTTAGATTTGATTCGATATGATTCTTTTCGATTCGATTCGATTCGATTCATTTCGATTCTCTTTGATTTTTTGATTCGATCTTTTCAATAGATTTGATTCGATTCGATTCTTTTCGATTCAATTCTTTTCGATTCGATTCTTTTCGATTCGGTTCGATTCGATTCTTTTCGTTTAGATTCGATTCGTTTCGATTTGAATCTTTTCGTTTCGATTAGATTTTCTACAATTCGATTCATTGGATTCGATTGTTTTTGATTTGATTCGATTTGATTCTTTTCGATTCAATTCGATTCGAATTGATTCTTTTCGATTCAAATCAATTCAATACGATTCGATTCGATTACTTTTGATTCAATGCAATCTCATTTGATTTTTTCGAATCGATTTGATTCGATTCGATTATTTTCGATTCGACTTGATTTGATTCGATTCGATGATCGATTCAATTCAATTCCAATTATTCTCGATTCGATTCGATTTGATTCGATTATTTTTATTCAATTTGATCGAATTATTTTCGATTCGATGCGATTCGATTCGATTCTTTTCGATTCAAACAATTCGATTTGATTCTTTTCTATTCGATTCGATTCGATTCTTTTCGATTTGATTGCATTTGCTTCAATTCTTTTCGATTCGAATCGATTCGATTCTTTTCGATTCGATTCGATTCTTTTCATTACGAATCAATTCGATTCGATTCTTTTCGAAATGATGGCATTTGATTCAATTCTTTTAGATTCGATTCGATTCGATTCTTTTCGATTTGATTCGATTCTTTTCCACTCGATGTGATTCGATTCGTTTTGATTTTTTCGATTTGTTTCAAATCGAATCTATTCGATTCTTTTCGATTCAATTCGATTCGATTCTTTTTGATTCAATCCCATTCGATTCGATTCGATTATTTTCGATTCCATACGATTCGATTCAATTCTTTTCGTTGCGAATCAATTCGATTCTTTTTGATTCGATTCGATTCTTTTAGATTTGATCCGATACGATTCTTTTCAATTCGATTCGATTCGATTCGTTTTGATTCATTTTGATTCTCTTTGTTTTTTTGATTCGATCTTTTCAATCGATTTCATTCGATTCGATTCTTTGCGATTCCGTTCTTTTTGATTCGATTCTTTGCGATTCGATTCTTTTCTTTTAGATTCGATTCTTTTCGATTCGATTCGTTTCGATTTGAATCTTTTCGTTTCGATTAGATTCTCTACAATTCGATTCTTGGAATCGATTCTTTTTGATTTGATTCGATTTGATTCTTTTCGATTCAACTGGATTTGATTCGATTCTTTTTGATTCCAATCAATTCAATACGATTCAGTTCGATTACTTTTGATTTGTTGCAATCTGAATCGATTCTTTTCGATCGATTTGATTCGATTAGATTATTTCCGATTCGACTCGATTTGATTCGATTCGATGATCGATTCAATTCAATTCCAATTATTCTTGATTCGATTCGATTTGATTATTTTTCATTCAATTCAATTGCTTTCGATTCGATGCGATTCGATTCGATTCGATTCCTTTCGATTCAATCAATTCGATTTGATTCTTTTCAATTCGATTCGGTTCTTTTCGATTTGATTGCATTCCATTCAATTCTTTTCGATTCGATTCGATTCTTTTCATTACGATTCAATTCGATTCGAGTCTTTTGGATTTGATTCAATTCTTTTCCACTCGATGTGATTCGATTCGTTTTGATTATTTTCGATTTGATTCAAATCGAATCTATTCGATTCTTTTCGATTCAATTCGATTCCATTCTTTTTGATTCAATTCCATTTGATTTGATTCGATTCTTTTCGATTCAATACGATTCGATTCGAATATTTTCGATGCGAATCAATGTTATTCGATTCTTTTTGATTCGATTCGATTCGATTCTTTTAGATTTGATTCGATATGATTCTTTTCGATTCGATTCGATTCGATTCGATTCATTTCGATTCTCTTTGATTTATGATTCGATCTTTTCAATACATTTGATTCGATTCGATTCTTTTCGATTCAATTCTTTTCGATTCGATTCTTTTCGATTCGATTCGATTCTTTTCGTTTAGATTCGATTCGTTTCGATTTGAATCTTTTCGTTTCG
Organism: Canis aureus; assembly: GCF_053574225.1. NCBI lineage: Eukaryota > Metazoa > Chordata > Mammalia > Carnivora > Canidae > Canis > Canis aureus. Next base: position 27,437,782 of record NC_135647.1, read on the forward strand.
ATTAGATTTACTACAATTCGATTCTTTGGATTCGATTGTTTTTGATTTGATTCGATTTGATTCTTTTCTATTCAATTCGATTCGAATTCATGCTGTTCGATTCAAATCAATTCAATACGATTCGATTCGATTACTTTTGATTCAATGCAATCTGATTTGATTTTTTCGAATCGATTTGATTCGATTATTTTCGATTCGACTTGATTTGATTCGATTCGATTATCGATTCAATTCAATTCCAATTATTCTCGATTCGATTCGATTTGATTTGGTTATTTTTATTCAATTTGATCGAATTATTTTCGATTCGATGCGATTCGATTCGATTCTTTTCGATTCAATCAATTCGATTTGATTCTTTTCTATTCGATTCGATTCAATTCTTTCGACTTGATTGCATTTGCTTCAATTCTTTTCGATTCGATTCGATTCGATTCTTTTCGATTTGATTGCATTTGATTCAATTCTTTTCGATTCGATTCGATTCGATTCGATTCCTTTCGATTCGATTCGATTCTTTGGTTTACGATTCAATTCGATTCGATTCTTTTCGATTTGATTCGATTCTTTTCCACTCGATGGGATTCGATTCGTTTTGATTTTTTTCGATTTGTTTCAAATCGAATCTATTCTTTTCGATTCAATTCGATTCGATTCTTTTTGATTCAATTCCATTCGATTCGATTCGATTATTTTCGATTCGATACGATTCGATTCAATTCTTTTCGATGCGAATCAATTCGATTCTTTTTGACTCGATTCGATTCGATTCTTTTAGATTTGATTCGATACGATTCTTTTCAATTCGATTCGATTCGATTCGTTTTGATTCATTTTGATTCTCTTTGTTTTTTTGATTCGATCTTTTCAATCGATTTCATTCGATTCGATTCTTTGCGATTCCATTCTTTTTGATTCGATTCTTTGCGATTCGATTCTTTTCTTTTAGATTCGATTCTTTTCGATTCGATTCGTTCCGATTTGAATCTTTTCGTTTCGATTAGATTCTCTACAATTCGATTCTTGGATTCGATTCTTTTTGATTTGATTCGATTTGATTCTTTTCGATTCAACTGGATTTGATTCGATTCTTTTTGATTCCAATCAATTCAATACGATTCAGTTCGATTACTTTTGATTTGTTGCAATCTGAATCGATTCTTTTCGATCGATTTGATTCGATTAGATTATTTCCGATTCGACTCGATTTGATTCGATTCGATGATCGATTCAATTCAATTCCAATTATTCTTGATTCGATTCGATTTGATTATTTTTCATTCAATTCAATTGCTTTCGATTCGATGCGATTCGATTCGATTCGATTCCTTTCGATTCAATCAATTCGATTTGATTCTTTTCAATTCGATTCGGTTCTTTTCGATTTGATTGCATTCCATTCAATTCTTTTCGATTCGATTCGATTCTTTTCATTACGATTCAATTCGATTCGAGTCTTTTGGATTTGATTCAATTCTTTTCCACTCGATGTGATTCGATTCGTTTTGATTATTTTCGATTTGATTCAAATCGAATCTATTCGATTCTTTTCGATTCAATTCGATTCCATTCTTTTTGATTCAATTCCATTCGATTTGATTCGATTCTTTTCGATTCAATACGATTCGATTCGAATCTTTTCGATGCGAATCAATGTTATTCGATTCTTTTTGATTCGATTCGATTCGATTCTTTTAGATTTGATTCGATATGATTCTTTTCGATTCGATTCGATTCGATTCATTTCGATTCTCTTTGATTTTTTGATTCGATCTTTTCAATAGATTTGATTCGATTCGATTCTTTTCGATTCAATTCTTTTCGATTCGATTCTTTTCGATTCGGTTCGATTCGATTCTTTTCGTTTAGATTCGATTCGTTTCGATTTGAATCTTTTCGTTTCGATTAGATTTTCTACAATTCGATTCATTGGATTCGATTGTTTTTGATTTGATTCGATTTGATTCTTTTCGATTCAATTCGATTCGAATTGATTCTTTTCGATTCAAATCAATTCAATACGATTCGATTCGATTACTTTTGATTCAATGCAATCTCATTTGATTTTTTCGAATCGATTTGATTCGATTCGATTATTTTCGATTCGACTTGATTTGATTCGATTCGATGATCGATTCAATTCAATTCCAATTATTCTCGATTCGATTCGATTTGATTCGATTATTTTTATTCAATTTGATCGAATTATTTACGATTCGATGCGATTCGATTCGATTCTTTTCGATTCAAACAATTCGATTTGATTCTTTTCTATTCGATTCGATTCGATTCTTTTCGATTTGATTGCATTTGCTTCAATTCTTTTCGATTCGAATCGATTCGATTCTTTTCGATTCGAATCGATTCTTTTCATTACGAATCAATTCGATTCGATTCTTTTCGAAATGATGGCATTTGATTCAATTCTTTTAGATTCGATTCGATTCGATTCTTTTCGATTTGATTCGATTCTTTTCCACTCGATGTGATTCGATTCGTTTTGATTTTTTCGATTTGTTTCAAATCGAATCTATTCGATTCTTTTCGATTCAATTCGATTCGATTCTTTTTGATTCAATCCCATTCGATTCGATTCGATTATTTTCGATTCCATACGATTCGATTCAATTCTTTTCGATGCGAATCAATTCGATTCTTTTTGATTCGATTCGATTCGATTCTTTTAGATTTGATCCGATACGATTCTTTTCAATTCGATTCGATTCGATTCGTTTTGATTCATTTTGATTCTCTTTGTTTTTTTGATTCGATCTTTTCAATCGATTTCATTCGATTCGATTCTTTGCGATTCCATTCTTTTTGATTCGATTCTTTGCGATTCGATTCTTTTCTTTTAGATTCGATTCTTTTCGATTCGATTCGTTTCGATTTGAATCTTTTCGTTTCGATTAGATTCTCTACAATTCGATTCTTGGATTCGATTCTTTTTGATTTGATTCGATTTGATTCTTTTCGATTCAACTGGATTTGATTCGATTCTTTTTGATTCCAATCAATTCAATACGATTCAGTTCGATTACTTTTGATTTGTTGCAATCTGAATCGATTCTTTTCGATCGATTTGATTCGATTAGATTATTTCCGATTCGACTCGATTTGATTCGATTCGATGATCGATTCAATTCAATTCCAATTATTCTTGATTCGATTCGATTTGATTATTTTTCATTCAATTCAATTGCTTTCGATTCGATGCGATTCGATTCGATTCGATTCCTTTCGATTCAATCAATTCGATTTGATTCTTTTCAATTCGATTCGGTTCTTTTCGATTTGATTGCATTCCATTCAATTCTTTTCGATTCGATTCGATTCTTTTCATTACGATTCAATTCGATTCGAGTCTTTTGGATTTGATTCAATTCTTTTCCACTCGATGTGATTCGATTCGTTTTGATTATTTTCGATTTGATTCAAATCGAATCTATTCGATTCTTTTCGATTCAATTCGATTCCATTCTTTTTGATTCAATTCCATTTGATTTGATTCGATTCTTTTCGATTCAATACGATTCGATTCGAATATTTTCGATGCGAATCAATGTTATTCGATTCTTTTTGATTCGATTCGATTCGATTCTTTTAGATTTGATTCGATATGATTCTTTTCGATTCGATTCGATTCGATTCATTTCGATTCTCTTTGATTTTTTGATTCGATCTTTTCAATAGATTTGATTCGATTCGATTCTTTTCGATTCAATTCTTTTCGATTCGATTCTTTTCGATTCGATTCGATTCTTTTCGTTTAGATTCGATTCGTTTCGATTTGAATCTTTTCGTTTCGATTAGATTTACTACAATTCGATTCTTTGGATTCGATTGTTTTTGATTTGATTCGATTTGATTCTTTTCTATTCAATTCGATTCGAATTCATGCTGTTCGATTCAAATCAATTCAATACGATTCGATTCGATTACTTTTGATTCAATGCAATCTGATTTGATTTTTTCGAATCGATTTGATTCGATTATTTTCGATTCGACTTGATTTGATTCGATTCGATTATCGATTCAATTCAATTCCAATTATTCTCGATTCGATTCGATTTGATTTGGTTATTTTTATTCAATTTGATCGAATTATTTTCGATTCGATGCGATTCGATTCGATTCTTTTCGATTCAATCAATTCGATTTGATTCTTTTCTATTCGATTCGATTCAATTCTTTCGACTTGATTGCATTTGCTTCAATTCTTTTCGATTCGATTCGATTCGATTCTTTTCGATTTGATTGCATTTGATTCAATTCTTTTCGATTCGATTCGATTCGATTCGATTCCTTTCGATTCGATTCGATTCTTTGGTTTACGATTCAATTCGATTCGATTCTTTTCGATTTGATTCGATTCTTTTCCACTCGATGGGATTCGATTCGTTTTGATTTTTTTCGATTTGTTTCAAATCGAATCTATTCTTTTCGATTCAATTCGATTCGATTCTTTTTGATTCAATTCCATTCGATTCGATTCGATTATTTTCGATTCGATACGATTCGATTCAATTCTTTTCGATGCGAATCAATTCGATTCTTTTTGACTCGATTCGATTCGATTCTTTTAGATTTGATTCGATACGATTCTTTTCAATTCGATTCGATTCGATTCGTTTTGATTCATTTTGATTCTCTTTGTTTTTTTGATTCGATCTTTTCAATCGATTTCATTCGATTCGATTCTTTGCGATTCCATTCTTTTTGATTCGATTCTTTGCGATTCGATTCTTTTCTTTTAGATTCGATTCTTTTCGATTCGATTCGTTCCGATTTGAATCTTTTCGTTTCGATTAGATTCTCTACAATTCGATTCTTGGATTCGATTCTTTTTGATTTGATTCGATTTGATTCTTTTCGATTCAACTGGATTTGATTCGATTCTTTTTGATTCCAATCAATTCAATACGATTCAGTTCGATTACTTTTGATTTGTTGCAATCTGAATCGATTCTTTTCGATCGATTTGATTCGATTAGATTATTTCCGATTCGACTCGATTTGATTCGATTCGATGATCGATTCAATTCAATTCCAATTATTCTTGATTCGATTCGATTTGATTATTTTTCATTCAATTCAATTGCTTTCGATTCGATGCGATTCGATTCGATTCGATTCCTTTCGATTCAATCAATTCGATTTGATTCTTTTCAATTCGATTCGGTTCTTTTCGATTTGATTGCATTCCATTCAATTCTTTTCGATTCGATTCGATTCTTTTCATTACGATTCAATTCGATTCGAGTCTTTTGGATTTGATTCAATTCTTTTCCACTCGATGTGATTCGATTCGTTTTGATTATTTTCGATTGGATTCAAATCGAATCTATTCGATTCTTTTCGATTCAATTCGATTCCATTCTTTTTGATTCAATTCCATTCGATTTGATTCGATTCTTTTCGATTCAATACGATTCGATTCGAATCTTTTAGATGCGAATCAATGTTATTCGATTCTTTTTGATTCGATTCGATTCGATTCTTTTAGATTTGATTCGATATGATTCTTTTCGATTCGATTCGATTCGATTCATTTCGATTCTCTTTGATTTTTTGATTCGATCTTTTCAATAGATTTGATTCGATTCGATTCTTTTCGATTCAATTCTTTTCGATTCGATTCTTTTCGATTCGGTTCGATTCGATTCTTTTCGTTTAGATTCGATTCGTTTCGATTTGAATCTTTTCGTTTCGATTAGATTTTCTACAATTCGATTCATTGGATTCGATTGTTTTTGATTTGATTCGATTTGATTCTTTTCGATTCAATTCGATTCGAATTGATTCTTTTCGATTCAAATCAATTCAATACGATTCGATTCGATTACTTTTGATTCAATGCAATCTCATTTGATTTTTTCGAATCGATTTGATTCGATTCGATTATTTTCGATTCGACTTGATTTGATTCGATTCGATGATCGATTCAATTCAATTCCAATTATTCTCGATTCGATTCGATTTGATTCGATTATTTTTATTCAATTTGATCGAATTATTTTCGATTCGATGCGATTCGATTCGATTCTTTTCGATTCAAACAATTCGATTTGATTCTTTTCTATTCGATTCGATTCGATTCTTTTCGATTTGATTGCATTTGCTTCAATTCTTTTCGATTCGAATCGATTCGATTCTTTTCGATTCGATTCGATTCTTTTCATTACGAATCAATTCGATTCGATTCTTTTCGAAATGATGGCATTTGATTCAATTCTTTTAGATTCGATTCGATTCGATTCTTTTCGATTTGATTCGATTCTTTTCCACTCGATGTGATTCGATTCGTTTTGATTTTTTCGATTTGTTTCAAATCGAATCTATTCGATTCTTTTCGATTCAATTCGATTCGATTCTTTTTGATTCAATCCCATTCGATTCGATTCGATTATTTTCGATTCCATACGATTCGATTCAATTCTTTTCGTTGCGAATCAATTCGATTCTTTTTGATTCGATTCGATTCTTTTAGATTTGATCCGATACGATTCTTTTCAATTCGATTCGATTCGATTCGTTTTGATTCATTTTGATTCTCTTTGTTTTTTTGATTCGATCTTTTCAATCGATTTCATTCGATTCGATTCTTTGCGATTCCATTCTTTTTGATTCGATTCTTTGCGATTCGATTCTTTTCTTTTAGATTCGATTCTTTTCGATTCGATTCGTTTCGATTTGAATCTTTTCGTTTCGATTAGATTCTCTACAATTCGATTCTTGGATTCGATTCTTTTTGATTTGATTCGATTTGATTCTTTTCGATTCAACTCGATTTGATTCGATTCTTTTTGATTCCAATCAATTCAATACGATTCAGTTCGATTACTTTTGATTTGTTGCAATCTGAATCGATTCTTTTCGATCGATTTGATTCGATTAGATTATTTCCGATTCGACTCGATTTGATTCGATTCGATGATCGATTCAATTCAATTCCAATTATTCTTGATTCGATTCGATTTGATTATTTTTCATTCAATTCAATTGCTTTCGATTCGATGCGATTCGATTCGATTCGATTCCTTTCGATTCAATCAATTCGATTTGATTCTTTTCAATTCGATTCGGTTCTTTTCGATTTGATTGCATTCCATTCAATTCTTTTCGATTCGATTCGATTCTTTTCATTACGATTCAATTCGATTCGAGTCTTTTGGATTTGATTCAATTCTTTTCCACTCGATGTGATTCGATTCGTTTTGATTATTTTCGATTGGATTCAAATCGAATCTATTCGATTCTTTTCGATTCAATTCGATTCCATTCTTTTTGATTCAATTCCATTCGATTTGATTCGATTCTTTTCGATTCAATACGATTCGATTCGAATCTTTTCGATGCGAATCAATGTTATTCGATTCTTTTTGATTCGATTCGATTCGATTCTTTTAGATTTGATTCGATATGATTCTTTTCGATTCGATTCGATTCGATTCATTTCGATTCTCTTTGATTTTTTGATTCGATCTTTTCAATAGATTTGATTCGATTCGATTCTTTTCGATTCAATTCTTTTCGATTCGATTCTTTTCGATTCGATTCTTTTCGTTTAGATTCGATTCGTTTCGATTTGAATCTTTTCGTTTCGATTAGATTTTCTACAATTCGATTCATTGGATTCGATTGTTTTTGATTTGATTCGATTTGATTCTTTTCGATTCAATTCGATTCGAATTGATTCTTTTCGATTCAAATCAATTCAATACGATTCGATTCGATTACTTTTGATTCAATGCAATCTCATTTGATTTTTTCGAATCGATTTGATTCGATTCGATTATTTTCGATTCGACTTGATTTGATTCGATTCGATGATCGATTCAATTCAATTCCATTTATTCTCGATTCGATTCGATTTGATTCGATTATTTTTATTCAATTTGATCGAATTATTTTCGATTCGATGCGATTCGATTCGATTCTTTTCGATTCAAACAATTCGATTTGATTCTTTTCTATTCGATTCGATTCGATTCTTTTCGATTTGATTGCATTTGCTTCAATTCTTTTCGATTCGAATCGATTCTATTCTTTTCGATTCGATTCGATTCTTTTCATTACGAATCAATTCGATTCGATTCTTTTCGAAATGATGGCATTTGATTCAATTCTTTTAGATTCGATTCGATTCGATTCTTTTCGATTTGATTCGATTCTTTTCCACTCGATGTGATTCGATTCGTTTTGATTTTTTCGATTTGTTTCAAATCGAATCTATTCGATTCTTTTCGATTCAATTCGATTCGATTCTTTTTGATTCAATCCCATTCGATTCGATTCGATTATTTTCGATTCCATACGATTCGATTCAATTCTTTTCGTTGCGAATCAATTCGATTCTTTTTGATTCGATTCGATTCTTTTAGATTTGATCCGATACGATTCTTTTCAATTCGATTCGATTCGATTCGTTTTGATTCATTTTGATTCTCTTTGTTTTTTTGATTCGATCTTTTCAATCGATTTCATTCGATTCGATTCTTTGCGATTCCGTTCTTTTTGATTCGATTCTTTGCGATTCGATTCTTTTCTTTTAGATTCGATTCTTTTCGATTCGATTCGTTTCGATTTGAATCTTTTCGTTTCGATTAGATTCTCTACAATTCGCTTCTTGGAATCGATTCTTTTTGATTTGATTCGATTTGATTCTTTTCGATTCAACTGGATTTGATTCGATTCTTTTTGATTCCAATCAATTCAATACGATTCAGTTCGATTACTTTTGATTTGTTGCAATCTGAATCGATTCTTTTCGATCGATTTGATTCGATTAGATTATTTCCGATTCGACTCGATTTGATTCGATTCGATGATCGATTCAATTCAATTCCAATTATTCTTGATTCGATTCGATTTGATTATTTTTCATTCAATTCAATTGCTTTCGATTCGATGCGATTCGATTCGATTCGATTCCTTTCGATTCCATCAATTCGATTTGATTCTTTTCAATTCGATTCGGTTCTTTTCGATTTGATTGCATTCCATTCAATTCTTTTCGATTCGATTCGATTCTTTTCATTACGATTCAATTCGATTCGAGTCTTTTGGATTTGATTCAATTCTTTTCCACTCGATGTGATTCGATTCGTTTTGATTATTTTCGATTTGATTCAAATCGAATCTATTCGATTCTTTTCGATTCAATTCGATTCCATTCTTTTTGATTCAATTCCATTCGATTTGATTCGATTCTTTTCGATTCAATACGATTCGATTCGAATCTTTTCGATGCGAATCAATGTTATTCAATTCTTTTTGATTCGATTCGATTCGATTCTTTTAGATTTGATTCGATATGATTCTTTTCGATTCGATTCGATTCGATTCATTTCGATTCTCTTTGATTTTTTGATTCGATCTTTTCAATAGATTTGATTCGATTCGATTCTTTTCGATTCAATTCTTTTCGATTCGATTCTTTTCGATTCGATTCGATTCGATTCTTTTCGTTTAGATTCGATTCGTTTCGATTTGAATCTTTTCGTTTCGATTAGATTTACTACAATTCGATTCTTTGGATTCGATTGTTTTTGATTTGATTCGATTTGATTCTTTTCTATTCAATTCGATTCGAATTTATGCTGTTCGATTCAAATCAATTCAATACGATTCGATTCGATTACTTTTGATTCAATGCAATCTGATTTGATTTTTTCGAATCGATTTGATTCGATTATTTTCGATTCGACTTGATTTGATTCGATTCGATTATCGATTCAATTCAATTCCAATTATTCTCGATTCGTTTCGATTTGATTTGGTTATTTTTATTCAATTTGATCGAATTATTTTCGATTCGATGCGATTCGATTCGATTCTTTTCGATTCAATCAATTCGATTTGATTCTTTTCTATTCGATTCGATTCAATTCTTTCGACTTGATTGCATTTGCTTCAATTCTTTTCGATTCGATTCGATTCGATTCTTTTCGATTTGATTGCATTTGATTCAATTCTTTTCGATTCGATTCGATTCGATTCCTTTCGATTCGATTCGATTCTTTGCTTTACGATTCAATTCGATTCGATTCTTTTCGATTTGATGGCATTTGATTCAATTCTTTTCCACTCGATGTGATTCGATTCGATGATCGATTCAATTCAATTCCAATTATTCTTGATTCGATTCGATTTGATTATTTTTCATTCAATTCAATTGCTTTCGATTCGATGCGATTCGATTCGATTCGATTCCTTTCGATTCAATCAATTCGATTTGATTCTTTTCAATTCGATTCGGTTCTTTTCGATTTGATTGCATTCCATTCAATTCTTTTCGATTCGATTCGATTCTTTTCATTACGATTCAATTCGATTCGAGTCTTTTGGATTTGATTCAATTCTTTTCCACTCGATGTGATTCGATTCGTTTTGATTATTTTCGATTGGATTCAAATCGAATCTATTCGATTCTTTTCGATTCAATTCGATTCCATTCTTTTTGATTCAATTCCATTCGATTTGATTCGATTCTTTTCGATTCAATACGATTCGATTCGAATCTTTTCGATGCGAATCAATGTTATTCGATTCTTTTTGATTCGATTCGATTCGATTCTTTTAGATTTGATTCGATATGATTCTTTTCGATTCGATTCGATTCGATTCATTTCGATTCTCTTTGATTTTTTGATTCGATCTTTTCAATAGATTTGATTCGATTCGATTCTTTTCGATTCAATTCTTTTCGATTCGATTCTTTTCGATTCGATTCTTTTCGTTTAGATTCGATTCGTTTCGATTTGAATCTTTTCGTTTCGATTAGATTTTCTACAATTCGATTCATTGGATTCGATTGTTTTTGATTTGATTCGATTTGATTCTTTTCGATTCAATTCGATTCGAATTGATTCTTTTCGATTCAAATCAATTCAATACGATTCGATTCGATTACTTTTGATTCAATGCAATCTCATTTGATTTTTTCGAATCGATTTGATTCGATTCGATTATTTTCGATTCGACTTGATTTGATTCGATTCGATGATCGATTCAATTCAATTCCATTTATTCTCGATTCGATTCGATTTGATTCGATTATTTTTATTCAATTTGATCGAATTATTTTCGATTCGATGCGATTCGATTCGATTCTTTTCGATTCAAACAATTCGATTTGATTCTTTTCTATTCGATTCGATTCGATTCTTTTCGATTTGATTGCATTTGCTTCAATTCTTTTCGATTCGAATCGATTCTATTCTTTTCGATTCGATTCGATTCTTTTCATTACGAATCAATTCGATTCGATTCTTTTCGAAATGATGGCATTTGATTCAATTCTTTTAGATTCGATTCGATTCGATTCTTTTCGATTTGATTCGATTCTTTTCCACTCGATGTGATTCGATTCGTTTTGATTTTTTCGATTTGTTTCAAATCGAATCTATTCGATTCTTTTCGATTCAATTCGATTCGATTCTTTTTGATTCAATCCCATTCGATTCGATTCGATTATTTTCGATTCCATACGATTCGATTCAATTCTTTTCGTTGCGAATCAATTCGATTCTTTTTGATTCGATTCGATTCTTTTAGATTTGATCCGATACGATTCTTTTCAATTCGATTCGATTCGATTCGTTTTGATTCATTTTGATTCTCTTTGTTTTTTTGATTCGATCTTTTCAATCGATTTCATTCGATTCGATTCTTTGCGATTCCGTTCTTTTTGATTCGATTCTTTGCGATTCGATTCTTTTCTTTTAGATTCGATTCTTTTCGATTCGATTCGTTTCGATTTGAATCTTTTCGTTTCGATTAGATTCTCTACAATTCGCTTCTTGGAATCGATTCTTTTTGATTTGATTCGATTTGATTCTTTTCGATTCAACTGGATTTGATTCGATTCTTTTTGATTCCAATCAATTCAATACGATTCAGTTCGATTACTTTTGATTTGTTGCAATCTGAATCGATTCTTTTCGATCGATTTGATTCGATTAGATTATTTCCGATTCGACTCGATTTGATTCGATTCGATGATCGATTCAATTCAATTCCAATTATTCTTGATTCGATTCGATTTGATTATTTTTCATTCAATTCAATTGCTTTCGATTCGATGCGATTCGATTCGATTCGATTCCTTTCGATTCCATCAATTCGATTTGATTCTTTTCAATTCGATTCGGTTCTTTTCGATTTGATTGCATTCCATTCAATTCTTTTCGATTCGATTCGATTCTTTTCATTACGATTCAATTCGATTCGAGTCTTTTGGATTTGATTCAATTCTTTTCCACTCGATGTGATTCGATTCGTTTTGATTATTTTCGATTTGATTCAAATCGAATCTATTCGATTCTTTTCGATTCAATTCGATTCCATTCTTTTTGATTCAATTCCATTCGATTTGATTCGATTCTTTTCGATTCAATACGATTCGATTCGAATCTTTTCGATGCGAATCAATGTTATTCAATTCTTTTTGATTCGATTCGATTCGATTCTTTTAGATTTGATTCGATATGATTCTTTTCGATTCGATTCGATTCGATTCATTTCGATTCTCTTTGATTTTTTGATTCGATCTTTTCAATAGATTTGATTCGATTCGATTCTTTTCGATTCAATTCTTTTCGATTCGATTCTTTTCGATTCGATTCGATTCGATTCTTTTCGTTTAGATTCGATTCGTTTCGATTTGAATCTTTTCGTTTCGATTAGATTTACTACAATTCGATTCTTTGGATTCGATTGTTTTTGATTTGATTCGATTTGATTCTTTTCTATTCAATTCGATTCGAATTTATGCTGTTCGATTCAAATCAATTCAATACGATTCGATTCGATTACTTTTGATTCAATGCAATCTGATTTGATTTTTTCGAATCGATTTGATTCGATTATTTTCGATTCGACTTGATTTGATTCGATTCGATTATCGATTCAATTCAATTCCAATTATTCTCGATTCGTTTCGATTTGATTTGGTTATTTTTATTCAATTTGATCGAATTATTTTCGATTCGATGCGATTCGATTCGATTCTTTTCGATTCAATCAATTCGATTTGATTCTTTTCTATTCGATTCGATTCAATTCTTTCGACTTGATTGCATTTGCTTCAATTCTTTTCGATTCGATTCGATTCGATTCTTTTCGATTTGATTGCATTTGATTCAATTCTTTTCGATTCGATTCGATTCGATTCCTTTCGATTCGATTCGATTCTTTGCTTTACGATTCAATTCGATTCGATTCTTTTCGATTTGATGGCATTTGATTCAATTCTTTTCCACTCGATGTGATTCGATTCGATGATCGATTCAATTCAATTCCAATTATTCTTGATTCGATTCGATTTGATTATTTTTCATTCAATTCAATTGCTTTCGATTCGATGCGATTCGATTCGATTCGATTCCTTTCGATTCAATCAATTCGATTTGATTCTTTTCAATTCGATTCGGTTCTTTTCGATTTGATTGCATTCCATTCAATTCTTTTCGATTCGATTCGATTCTTTTCATTACGATTCAATTCGATTCGAGTCTTTTGGACTTGATTCAATTCTTTTCCACTCGATGTGATTCGATTCGTTTTGATTATTTTCGATTTGATTCAAATCGAATCTATTCGATTCTTTTCGATTCAATTCGATTCCATTCTTTTTGATTCAATTCCATTCGATTCGATTCGTTTCGTTTCGATTCAATCAATTCGATTTGATTCTTTTCAATTCGATTCGGTTCTTTTCGATTTGATTGCATTCGATTCAATTCTTTTCGATTCGATTCGATTCTTTTCATTACGATTCAATTCGATTCGAGTCTTTTGGATTTGATTCAATTCTTTTCCACTCGATGTGATTCGATTCGTTTTGATTATTTTCGATTGGATTCAAATCGAATCTATTCGATTCTTTTCGATTCAATTCGATTCCATTCTTTTTGATTCAATTCCATTCGATTTGATTCGATTCTTTTCGATTCAATACGATTCGCTTCGAATCTTTTCGATGCGAATCAATGTTATTCGATTCTTTTTGATTCGATTCGATTCGATTCTTTTAGATGTGATTCGATATGAAACTTTTCGATTCGATTCGATTCGATTCATTTCGATTCTCTTTGATTTTTTGATTCGATCTTTTCAATAGATTTGATTCGATTCGATTCTTTTCGATTCAATTCTTTTCGATTCGATTCTTTTCGATTCGATTCGATTCGATTCTTTTCGTTTAGATTCGATTCGTTTCGATTTGAATCTTTTCGTTTCGATTAGATTTTCTACAATTCGATTCATTGGATTTGATTGTTTTTGATTTGATTCGATTTGATTCTTTTCGATTCAATTCGATTCGAATTGATTCTTTTCGATTCAAATCAATTCAATACGATTCGATTCGATTACTTTTGATTCAATGCAATCTCATTTGATTTTTTCGAATCGATTTGATTCGATTCGATTATTTTCGATTCGACTTGATTTGATTCGATTCGATGATCGATTCAATTCAATTCCAATTATTCTCGATTCGATTCGATTTGATTCGATTATTTTTATTCAATTTGATCGAATTATTTTCGATTCGATGCGATTCGATTCGATTCTTTTCGATTCAAACAATTCGATTTGATTCTTTTCTATTCGATTCGATTCGATTCTGTTCGATTTGATTGCATTTGCTTCAATTCTTTTCGATTCGAATCGATTCGATTCTTTTCGATTCGATTCGATTCTTTTCATTACGAATCAATTCGATTCGATTCTTTTCGAAATGATGGCATTTGATTCAATTCTTTTAGATTCGATTCGATTCGATTCTTTTCGATTTGATTCGATTCTTTTCCACTCGATGTGATTCGATTCGTTTTGATTTTTTCGATTTGTTTCAAATCGAATCTATTCGATTCTTTTCGATTCAATTCGATTCGATTCTTTTTGATTCAATCCCATTCGATTCGATTCGATTATTTTCGATTCCATACGATTCGATTCAATTCTTTTCGTTGCGAATCAATTCGATTCTTTTTGATTCGATTCGATTCTTTTAGATTTGATTCGATACGATTCTTTTCAATTCGATTCGATTCGATTCGTTTTGATTCATTTTGATTCTCTTTGTTTTTTTGATTCGATCTTTTCAATCGATTTCATTCGATTCGATTCTTTGCGATTCCGTTCTTTTTGATTCGATTCTTTGCGATTCGATTCTTTTCTTTTAGATTCGATTCTTTTCGATTCGATTCGTTTCGATTTGAATCTTTTCGTTTCGATTAGATTCTCTACAATTCGATTCTTGGAATCGATTCTTTTTGATTTGATTCGATTTGATTCTTTTCGATTCAACTGGATTTGATTCGATTCTTTTTGATTCCAATCAATTCAATACGATTCAGTTCGATTACTTTTGATTTGTTGCAATCTGAATCGATTCTTTTCGATCGATTTGATTCGATTAGATTATTTCCGATTCGACTCGATTTGATTCGATTCGATGATCGATTCAATTCAATTCCAATTATTCTTGATTCGATTCGATTTGATTATTTTTCATTCAATTCAATTGCTTTCGATTCGATGCGATTCGATTCGATTCGATTCCTTTCGATTCCATCAATTCGATTTGATTCTTTTCAATTCGATTCGGTTCTTTTCGATTTGATTGCATTCGATTCAATTCTTTTCGATTCGATTCGATTCTTTTCATTACGATTCAATTCGATTCGAGTCTTTTGGATTTGATTCAATTCTTTTCCACTCGATGTGATTCGATTCGTTTTGATTATTTTCGATTGGATTCAAATCGAATCTATTCGATTCTTTTCGATTCAATTCGATTCCATTCTTTTTGATTCAATTCCATTCGATTTGATTCGATTCTTTTCGATTCAATACGATTCGATTCGAATCTTTTCGATGCGAATCAATGTTATTCGATTCTTTTTGATTCGATTCGATTCGATTCTTTTAGATTTGATTCGATATGATTCTTTTCGATTCGATTCGATTCGATTCATTTCGATTCTCTTTGATTTTTTGATTCGATCTTTTCAATAGATTTGATTCGATTCGATTCTTTTCGATTCAATTCTTTTCGATTCGATTCTTTTCGATTCGATTCGATTCGATTCTTTTCGTTTAGATTCGATTCGTTTCGATTTGAATCTTTTCGTTTCGATTAGATTTTCTACAATTCGATTCATTGGATTCGATTGTTTTTGATTTGATTCGATTTGATTCTTTTCGATTCAATTCGATTCGAATTGATTCTTTTCGATTCAAATCAATTCAATACGATTCGATTCGATTACTTTTGATTCAATGCAATCTCATTTGATTTTTTCGAATCGATTTGATTCGATTCGATTATTTTCGATTCGACTTGATTTGATTCGATTCGATGATCGATTCAATTCAATTCCAATTATTCTCGATTTGATTCGATTATTTTTATTCAATTTGATCGAATTATTTTCGATTCGATGCGATTCGATTCGATTATTTTCGATTCAATCAATTCGATTTGATTCTTTTCTATTCGTTTCGAATCGGTTCTTTCGATTTGATGGCATTTGATTCATTTCTTTTCGATTCGATTCGATTCTTTTCGATTCAGTTCTTTTCATTACGATTCAATTCGATTCGATTCTTTCGATTTGATGGCATTTGATTCATTTCTTTTCGATTCGATTCGATCGATTCTTTTAGATTCGATTCTTTTCATTACGATTCAATTCGATTCGATTCTTTACGATTTGATTGCATTTGATTCATGTCTTTTCGATTCGATTCGATTCGATTCTTTTCGATTCGATTCTTTTCATTACGATTCAATTCGATTCGATTCTTTCGATTTGATGGCATTTGATTCATTTCTTTTCGATTCGATTCGATTCGTTTCGATTCGATTCGATTCTTTGCATTACGATTCAATTCGAATCGATTCTTTTCGATTTGATTCGATTCTTTTCCACTCGATGTGATTCGATTCGTTTTGATTTTTTTCGATTTGTTTCAAATCGAATCTATTCGATTCTTTTCGATTCAATTCGATTCGATTCTTTTTGATTCAATTCCATTCGATTCGATTCGATTATTTTCGATTCGATACGATTCGATTCTTTTCGATGCGAATCAATTCGATTCTTTTTGATTTGATTCGATTCGATTCTTTTAGATTTGATTCGATACGATTCTTTTCAATTCGATTCGATTCGATTCGTTTTGATTCACTTTGATTCTCTTTGTTTTTTTGATTCGATCTTTTCAATCGATTTCATTCGATTCGATTCTTTGCGATTCCATTCTTTTTGATTCGATTCTTTGCGATTCGATTCTTTTCTTTTAGATTCGATTCTTTTCGATTCGATTCGTTCCGATTTGAATCTTTTCGTTTCGATTAGATTCTCTACAATTCGATTCTTGGATTCGATTCTTTTTGATTTGATTCGATTTGATTCTTTTCGATTCAACTCGATTTGATTCGATTCTTTTTGATTCCAATCAATTCAATACGATTCAGTTCGATTACTTTTGATTTGTTGCAATCTGAATCGATTCTTTTCGATCGATTTGATTCGATTAGATTATTTCCGATTCGACTCGATTTGATTCGATTCGATGATCGATTCAATTCAATTCCAATTATTCTTGATTCGATTCGATTTGATTATTTTTCATTCAATTCAATTGCTTTCGATTCGATGCGATTTGATTCGATTCGATTCCTTTCGATTCCATCAATTCGATTTGATTCTTTTCAATTCGATTCGGTTCTTTTCGATTTGATTGCATTCGATTCAATTCTTTTCGATTCGATTCGATTCTTTTCATTACGATTCAATTCGATTCGAGTCTTTTGGATTTGATTCAATTCTTTTCCACTCGATGTGATTCGATTCGTTTTGATTATTTTCGATTGGATTCAAATCGAATCTATTCGATTCTTTTCGATTCAATTCGATTCCATTCTTTTTGATTCAATTCCATTCGATTTGATTCGATTCTTTTCGATTCAATACGATTCGATTCGAATCTTTTCGATGCGAATCAATGTTATTCGATTCTTTTTGATTCGATTCGATTCGATTCTTTTAGATTTGATTCGATATGATTCTTTTCGATTCGATTCGATTCGATTCATTTCGATTCTCTTTGATTTTTTGATTCGATCTTTTCAATAGATTTGATTCGATTCGATTCTTTTCGATTCAATTCTTTTCGATTCGATTCTTTTCGATTCGATTCGATTCGATTCGATTCGATGCTTTTCGTTTAGATTCGATTCGTTTCGATTTGAATCTTTTCGTTTCGATTAGATTTACTACAATTCGATTCTTTGGATTCGATTTTTTTTGATTTGATTCGATTTGATTCTTTTCGATTCAATTCGATTCGAATTGATTCTTTTCGATTCAAATCAATTCAATACGATTCGATTCGAATACTTTTGATTAAATGCAATCTCATTTGATTTTTTCGAATCGATTTGATTCGATTCGATTATTTTCGATTCGACTTGATTTGATTCGATTCGATGATCGATTCAATTCAATTCCAATTATTCTCGATTCGATTCAATTTGATTCGATTATTTTTATTCAATTTGATCGAATTATTTTCGATTCGATGCGATTCTATTCGATTCTTTTCGATTCAATCAATTCAATTTGATTCTTTTCTATTCGATTCGATTCGATTCTTTTCGATTTGATTGCATTATACTCACTTCTTTTCGATTCGATTCGATTCTTTTCGATTCGATTCGATTTTTTTCATTACGATTCAATTCGATTCGATTCTTTTCGATTTGATGGCATTTGATTCAATTCTTTTCCACTCGATGTGATTCGATTCGATGATCGATTCAATTCAATTCCAATTATTCTTGATTCGATTCGATTTGATTATTTTTCATTCAATTCAATTGCTTTCGATTCGATGCGATTCGATTCGATTCGATTCCTTTCGATTCCATCAATTCGATTTGATTCTTTTCAATTCGATTCGGTTCTTTTCGATTTGATTGCATTCGATTCAATTCTTTTCGATTCGATTCGATTCTTTTCATTACGATTCAATTCGATTCGAGTCTTTTGGATTTGATTCAATTCTTTTCCACTCGATGTGATTCGATTCGTTTTGATTATTTTCGATTGGATTCAAATCGAATCTATTCGATTCTTTTCGATTCAATTCGATTCCATTCTTTTTGATTCAATTCCATTCGATTTGATTCGATTCTTTTCGATTCAATACGATTCGATTCGAATCTTTTAGATGCGAATCAATGTTATTCGATTCTTTTTGATTCGATTCGATTCGATTCTTTTAGATTTGATTCGATATGATTCTTTTCGATTCGATTCGATTAGATTCTTTCGATTCAATCAATTCGATTTGATTCTTTTCAATTCGATTCGGTTCTTTTCGATTTGATTGCATTCCATTCAATTCTTTACGATTCGATTCGATTCTTTTCATTACGATTCAATTCGATTCGAGTCTTTTGGATTTGATTCAATTCTTTTCCACTCGATGTGATTCGATTCGTTTTGATTATTTTCGATTTGATTCAAATCGAATCTATTCGATTCTTTTCGATTCAATTCGATTCCATTCTTTTTGATTCAATTCCATTCGATTTGATTCGATTCTTTTCGATTCGATACGATTCAATTCGATTCTTTTAGATGTGAATCAATGTTATTCGATTCTTTTTGATTCGATTCGATTCGATTCTTTTAGATTTGATTCGATATGATTCTTTTCGATTCGATTCGATTCATTTCGATTCTCTTTGATTTTTTGATTCGATCTTTTCAATAGATTTGATTCGATTCTTTTCGAATCAATTCTTTTCGATTCGATTCTTTTCGATTCGATTCGATTCGATTCGATTCGATGCTTTTCGTTTAGATTCGATTCGTTTTGATATGAATCTTTTCGTTTCGATTAGATTTTCTACAATTCGATTCATTGGATTCGATTGTTTTTGATTTGATTCGATTTGATTCTTTTCGATTCAATTCGATTCGAATTGATTCTTTTCGATTCAAATCAATTCAATACGATTCGATTCGATTACTTTTGATTCAATGCAATCTCATTTGATTTTTTCGAATCGATTTGATTCGATTCGATTATTTTCGATTCGACTTGATTTGATTCGATTCGATGATCGATTCAATTCAATTCCAATTATTCTCGATTCGATTCGATTTGATTCGATTATTTTTATTCAATTTGATCGAATTATTTTCGATTCGATGCGATTCGATTCGATTCTTTTCGATTCAATCAATTCGATTTGATTCTTTTCTATTCGATTCGAATCGGTTCTTTCGATTTGATGGCATTTGATTCATTTCTTTTCGATTCGATTCGATTCTTTTCGATTCAGTTCTTTTCATTACGATTCAATTCGATTCGATTCTTTCGATTTGATGGCATTTGATTCATTTCTTTTCGATTCGATTCGATCGATTCTTTTAGATTCGATTCTTTTCATTACGATTCAATTCGATTCGATTCTTTACGATTTGATTGCATTTGATTCATGTCTTTTCGATTCGATTCGATTCGATTCTTTTCGATTCGATTCTTTTCATTACGATTCAATTCGATTCGATTCTTTCGATTTGATGGCATTTGATTCATTTCTTTTCGATTCGATTCGATTCGTTTCGATTCGATTCGATTCTTTGCATTACGATTCAATTCGAATCGATTCTTTTCGATTTGATTCGATTCTTTTCCACTCGATGTGATTCGATTCGTTTTGATTTTTTTCGATTTGTTTCAAATCGAATCTATTCGATTCTTTTCGATTCAATTCGATTCGATTCTTTTTGATTCAATTCCATTCGATTCGATTCGATTATTTTTGATTCGATACGATTCGATTCAATTCTTTTCGATGCGAATCAATTCGATTCTTTTTGATTCGATTCGATTCGATTCTTTTAGATTTGATTCGATACGATTCTTTTCAATTCGATTCGATTCGATTCGTTTTGATTCATTTTGATTCTCTTTGTTTTTTTGATTCGATCTTTTCAATCGATTTCATTTGATTCGATTCTTTGCGATTCCATTCTTTTTGATTCGATTCTTTGCGATTCGATTCTTTTCTTTTAGATTCGATTCTTTTCGATTCGATTCGTTTCGATTTGAATCTTTTCGTTTCGATTAGATTCTCTACAATTCGATTCTTGGATTCGATTCTTTTTGATTTGATTCGATTTGATTCTTTTCGATTCAACTCGATTTGATTCGATTCTTTTTGATTCCAATCAATTCAATACGATTCAGTTCGATTACTTTTGATTTGTTGCAATCTGAATCGATTCTTTTCGATCGATTTGATTCGATTAGATTATTTCCGATTCGACTCGATTTGATTCGATTCGATGATCGATTCAATTCAATTCCAATTATTCTTGATTCGATTCGATTTGATTATTTTTCATTCAATTCAATTGCTTTCGATTCGATGCGATTCGATTCGATTCGATTCCTTTCGATTCCATCAATTCGATTTGATTCTTTTCAATTCGATTCGGTTCTTTTCGATTTGATTGCATTCGATTCAATTCTTTTCGATTCGATTCGATTCTTTTCATTACGATTCAATTCGATTCGAGTCTTTTGGATTTGATTCAATTCTTTTCCACTCGATGTGATTCGATTCGTTTTGATTATTTTCGATTGGATTCAAATCGAATCTATTCGATTCTTTTCGATTCAATTCGATTCCATTCTTTTTGATTCAATTCCATTCGATTTGATTCGATTCTTTTCGATTCAATACGATTCGATTCGAATCTTTTAGATGCGAATCAATGTTATTCGCTTCTTTTTGATTCGATTCGATTCGATTCTTTTAGATTTGATTCGATATGATTCTTTTCGATTCGATTCGATTCGATTCATTTCGATTCTCTTTGATTTTTTGATTCGATCTTTTCAATAGATTTGATTCGATTCGATTCTTTTCGATTCAATTCTTTTCGATTCGATTCTTTTCGATTCGATTCGATTCGATTCTTTTCGTTTAGATTCGATTCGTTTCGATTTGAATCTTTTCGTTTCCATTAGATTTTCTACAATTCGATTCATTGGATTCGATTGTTTTTGATTTGATTCGATTTGATTCTTTTCGATTCAATTCGATTCGAATTGATTCTTTTCGATTCAAATCAATTCAATACGATTCGATTCGATTACTTTTGATTCAATGCAATCTCATTTGATTTTTTCGAATCGATTTGATTCGATTCGATTATTTTCGATTCGACTTGATTTGATTCGATTCGATGATCGATTCAATTCAATTCCAATTATTCTCGATTCGATTCGATTTGATTCGATTATTTTTATTCAATTTGATCGAATTATTTTCGATTCGATGCGATTCGATTCGATTCTTTTCGATTCAATCAATTCGATTTGATTCTTTTCTATTCGATTCGAATCGGTTCTTTCGATTTGATGGCATTTGATTCATTTCTTTTCGATTCGATTCGATTCTTTTCGATTCAGTTCGATTCCATTCTTTTTGATTCAATTCCATTCGATTTGATTCGATTCTTTTCGATTCAATACGATTCGATTCGAATCTTTTCGATGCGAATCAATGTTATTCGATTCTTTTTGATTCGATTCGATTCGATTCTTTTAGATTTGATTCGATACGATACTTTTCAATTCGATTCGATTCGATTCGTTTTGATTCACTTTGATTCTCATTGTTTTTTTAATTCGATCATTTCAATCGATTTCATTCGATTCGATTCTTTGCGATTCCATTCTTTTTGATTCGATTCTTTGCGATTCGATTCTTTTCTTTTAGATTCGATTCTTTTCGATTCGATTCGTTCCGATTTGAATCTTTTCGTTTCGATTAGATTTTCTACAATTCGATTCATTGGATTCGATTGTTTTTGATTTGATTCGATTTGATTCTTTTCGACTCAATTCGATTCGAATTGATTCTTTTCGATTCAAATCAATTCAATACGATTCGATTCGATTACTTTTGATTCAATGCAATCTCATTTGGTTTTTTCGAATCGATTTGATTCGATTCGATTATTTCCGATTCGACTTGATTTGATTCGATTCGATGATCGATTCAATTCAATTCCAATTATTCTCGATTCGATGCGATTCGATTCGATTCTTTTCGATTCAATCAATTCGATTTGATTCTTTTCTATTCGATTCGAATCGGTTCTTTCGATTTGATGGCATTTGATTCATTTCTTTTCGATTCGATTCGATTCTTTTCGATTCAGTTCTTTTCATTACGATTCATTTCGATTCGATTCTTTCGATTTGATGGCATTTGATTCATTTCTTTTCGATTCGATTCGATCGATTCTTTTAGATTCGATTCTTTTCATTACGATTCAATTCGATTCGATTCTTTACGATTTGATTGCATTTGATTCATTTCTTTTCGATTCGATTCGATTCGATTCTTTTCGATTCGATTCTTTTCATTACGATTCAATTCGATTCGATTCTTTCGATTTGATGGCATTTGATTCATTTCTTTTCGATTCGATTCGATTCGTTTCGATTCGATTCGATTCTTTGCATTACGATTCAATTCGAATCGATTCTTTTCGATTTGATTCGATTCTTTTCCACTCGATGTGATTCGATTCGTTTTGATTTTTTTCGATTTGTTTCAAATCGAATCTATTCGATTCTTTTCGATTCAATTCGATTTGATTCTTTTTGATTCAATTCCATTCGATTCGATTCGATTATTTTCGATTCGATACGATTCGATTCAATTCTTTTCGATGCGAATCAATTCGATTCTTTTTGATTCGATTCGATTCGATTCTTTTAGATTTGATTCGATACGATTCTTTTCAATTCGATTCGATTCGATTCGTTTTGATTCATTTTGATTCTCTTTGTTTTTTTGATTCGATCTTTTCAATCGATTTCATTCGATTCGATTCTTTGCGATTCCATTCTTTTTGATTCGATTCTTTGCGATTCGATTCTTTTCTTTTAGATTCGATTCTTTTCGATTCGATTCGTTCCGATTTGAATCTTTTCGTTTCGATTAGATTCTCTACAATTCGATTCTTGGAATCGATTCTTTTTGATTTGATTCGATTTGATTCTTTTCGATTCAACTGGATTTGATTCGATTCTTTTTGATTCCAATCAATTCAATACGATTCAGTTCGATTACTTTTGATTTGTTGCAATCTGATTCGATTCTTTTCGATCGATTTGATTCGATTAGATTATTTCCGATTCGACTCGATTTGATTCGATTCGATGATCGATTCAATTCAATTCCAATTATTCTTGATTCGATTCGATTTGATTATTTTTCATTCAATTCAATTGCTTTCGATTCGATGCGATTCGATTCGATTCGATTCCTTTCGATTCCATCAATTCGATTTGATTCTTTTCAATTCGATTCGGTTCTTTTCGATTTGATTGCATTCCATTCAATTCTTTTCGATTCGATTCGATTCTTTTCATTACGATTCAATTCGATTCGAGTCTTTTGGATTTGATTCAATTCTTTTCCACTCGATGTGATTCGATTCGTTTTGATTATTTTCGATTGGATTCAAATCGAATCTATTCGATTCTTTTCGATTCAATTCGATTCCATTCTTTTTGATTCAATTCCATTCGATTTGATTCGATTCTTTTCGATTCAATACGATTCGATTCGAATCTTTTAGATGCGAATCAATGTTATTCGCTTCTTTTTGATTCGATTCGATTCGATTCTTTTAGATTTGATTCGATATGATTCTTTTCGATTCGATTCGATTCGATTCATTTCGATTCTCTTTGATTTTTTGATTCGATCTTTTCAATAGATTTGATTCGATTCGATTCTTTTCGATTCAATTCTTTTCGATTCGATTCTTTTCGTTTAGATTCGATTCGTTTCGATTTGAATCTTTTCGTTTCCATTAGATTTTCTACAATTCGATTCATTGGATTCGATTGTTTTTGATTTGATTCGATTTGATTCTTTTCGATTCAATTCGATTCGAATTGATTCTTTTCGATTCAAATCAATTCAATACGATTCGATTCGATTACTTTTGATTCAATGCAATCTCATTTGATTTTTTCGAATCGATTTGATTCGATTCGATTATTTTCGATTCGACTTGATTTGATTCGATTCGATGATGATTCAATTCAATTCCAATTATTCTCGATTCGATTCGATTTGATTCGATTATTTTTATTCAATTTGATCGAATTATTTTCGATTCGATGCGATTCGATTCGATTCTTTTCGATTCAATCAATTCGATTTGATTCTTTTCTATTCGATTCGAATCGGTTCTTTCGATTTGATGGCATTTGATTCATTTCTTTTCGATTCGATTCGATTCTTTTCGATTCAGTTCTTTTCATTACGATTCAATTCGATTCGATTCTTTCGATTTGATGGCATTTGATTCATTTCTTTTCGATTCGATTCGATCGATTCTTTTAGATTCGATTCTTTTCATTACGATTCAATTTGATTCGATTCTTTACGATTTGATTGCATTTGATTCATGTCTTTTCGATTCGATTCGATTCGATTCTTTTCGATTCGATTCTTTTCATTACGATTCAATTCGATTCGATTCTTTCGATTTGATGGCATTTGATTCATTTCTTTTCGATTCGATTCGATTCGTTTCGATTCGATTCGATTCTTTGCATTACGATTCAATTCGAATCGATTCTTTTCGATTTGATTCGATTCTTTTCCACTCGATGTGATTCGATTCGTTTTGATTTTTTTCGATTTGTTTCAAATCGAATCTATTCGATTCTTTTCGATTCAATTCGATTCGATTCTTTTTGATTCAATTCCATTCGATTCGATTCGATTATTTTCGATTCGATACGATTCGATTCAATTCTTTTCGATGCGAATCAATTCGATTCTTTTTGACTCGATTCGATTCGATTCTTTTAGATTTGATTCGATACGATTCTTTTCAATTCGATTCGATTCGATTCGTTTTGATTCATTTTGATTCTCTTTGTTTTTTTGATTCGATCTTTTCAATCGATTTCATTCGATTCGATTCTTTGCGATTCCATTCTTTTTGATTCGATTCTTTGCGATTCGATTCTTTTAGATTCGATTCTTTTCGATTCGATTCGTTTCGATTTGAATCTTTTCGTTTCGATTAGATTCTCTACAATTCGATTCTTGGATTCGATTCTTTTTGATTTGATTCGATTTGATTCTTTTCGATTCAACTGGATTTGATTCGATTCTTTTTGATTCCAATCAATTCAATACGATTCAGTTCGATTACTTTTGATTTGTTGCAATCTGAATCGATTCTTTTCGATCGATTTGATTCGATTAGATTATTTCCGATTCGACTCGATTTGATTCGATTCGATGATCGATTCAATTCAATTCCAATTATTCTTGATTCGATTCGATTTGATTATTTTTCATTCAATTCAATTGCTTTCGATTCGATGCGATTCGATTCGATTCGATTCCTTTCGATTCCATCAATTCGATTTGATTCTTTTCAATTCGATTCGGTTCTTTTCGATTTGATTGCATTCGATTCAATTCTTTTCGATTCGATTCGATTCTTTTCATTACGATTCAATTCGATTCGAGTCTTTTGGATTTGATTCAATTCTTTTCCACTCGATGTGATTCGATTCGTTTTGATTATTTTCGATTTGATTCAAATCGAATCTATTCGATTCTTTTCGATTCAATTCGATTCCATTCTTTTTGATTCAATTCCATTCGATTTGATTCGATTCTTTTCGATTCAATACGATTCGATTCGAATCTTTTCGATGCGAATCAATGTTATTCGCTTCTTTTTGATTCCATTCGATTCGATTCTTTTAGATTTGATTCGATATGATTCTTTTCGATTCGATTCGATTCGATTCATTTCGATTCTCTTTGATTTTTTGATTCGATCTTTTCAATAGATTTGATTCGATTCGATTCTTTTCGATTCAATTCTTTTCGATTCGATTCTTTTCGATTCGATTCGATTCGATTCTTTTCGTTTAGATTCGATTCGTTTCGATTTGAATCTTTTCGTTTCGATTAGATTTTCTACAATTCGATTCATTGGATTCGATTGTTTTTGATTTGATTCGATTTGATTCTTTTCGATTCAATTCGATTCGAATTGATTCTTTTCGATTCAAATCAATTCAATACGATTCGATTCGATTACTTTTGATTCAATGCAATCTCATTTGATTTTTTCGAATCGATTTGATTCGATTCGATTATTTTCGATTCGACTTGATTTGATTCGATTCGATGATCGATTCAATTCAATTCCAATTATTCTCGATTTGATTCGATTATTTTTATTCAATTTGATCGAATTATTTTCGATTCGATGCGATTCGATTCGATTCTTTTCGATTCAATCAATTCGATTTGATTGTTTTCTATTCGTTTCGAATCGGTTCTTTCGATTTGATGGCATTTGATTCATTTCTTTTCGATTCGATTCGATTCTTTTCGATTCAGTTCTTTTCATTACGATTCAATTCGATTCGATTCTTTCGATTTGATGGCATTTGATTCATTTCTTTTCGATTCGATTCGATCGATTCTTTTAGATTCGATTCTTTTCATTACGATTCAATTCGATTCGATTCTTTACGATTTGATTGCATTTGATTCATTTCTTCTCGATTCGATTCGATCGATTCTTTTAGATTCGATTCTTTTCATTACGATTCAATTCGATTCGATTCTTTTCGATTTGATTGCATTTGATTCAATTCTTTTCGATTCGATTCGATTCGTTTCGATTCGATTCGATTCTTTGCATTACGATTCAATTCGAATCGATTCTTTTCGATTTGATTCGATTCTTTTCCACTCGATGTGTTTCGATTCGTTTTGATTTTTTTCGATTTCTTTCAAATCGAATCTATTCGATTCTTTTCGATTCAATTCGATTCGATTCTTTTTGATTCAATTCCATTCGATTCGATTCGATTATTTTCGATTCGATACGATTCGATTCAGTTCTTTTCGATGCGAATCAATTCGATTCTTTTTGATTCGATTCGATTCGATTCTTTTAGATTTGATTCGATACGATTCTTTTCAATTCGATTCGATTCGATTCGTTTTGATTCACTTTGATTCTCTTTGTTTTTTTGATTCGATTTTTTCAATCGATTTCATTCGATGCGATTCTTTGCGATTCCATTCTTTTTGATTCGATTCTTTGCGATTCGATTCTTTTCTTTTAGATTCGATTCTTTTCGATTCGATTCGTTCCGATTTGAATCTTTTCGTTTCGATTAGATTTTCTACAATTCGATTCATTGGATTCGATTGTTTTTGATTTGATTCGATTTGATTCTTTTCGATTCAATTCGATTCGAATTGATTCTTTTCGATTCAAATCAATTCAATACGATTCGATTCGATTACTTTTGATTCAATGCAATCTCATTTGGTTTTTTCGAATCGATTTGATTCGATTCGATTATTTCCGATTCGACTTGATTTGATTCGATTCGATGATCGATTCAATTCAATTCCAATTATTCTCGATTCGATGCGATTCGATTCGATTCTTTTCGATTCAATCAATTCGATTTGATTCTTTTCTATTCGATTCGAATCGGTTCTTTCGATTTGATGGCATTTGATTCATTTCTTTTCGATTCGATTCGATTCTTTTCGATTCAGTTCTTTTCATTATGATTCATTTCGATTCGATTCTTTCGATTTGATGGCATTTGATTCATTTCTTTTCGATTCGATTCGATCGATTCTTTTAGATTCGATTCTTTTCATTACGATTCAATTCGATTCGATTCTTTACGATTTGATTGCATTTGATTCATGTCTTTTCGATTCGATTCGATTCGATTCTTTTCGATTCGATTCTTTTCATTACGATTCAATTCGATTCGATTCTTTCGATTTGATGGCATTTGATTCATTTCTTTTCGATTCGATTCGATTCGTTTCGATTCGATTCGATTCTTTGCATTACAATTCAATTCGAATCGATTCTTTTCGATTTGATTCGATTCTTTTCCACTCGATGTGTTTCGATTCGTTTTGATTTTTTTCGATTTCTTTCAAATCGAATCTATTCGATTCTTTTCGATTCAATTCGATTCGATTCTTTTTGATTCAATTCCATTCGATTCGATTCGATTATTTTCGATTCGATACGATTCGATTCAATTCTTTTCGATGCGAATCAATTCGATTCTTTTTGATTCGATTCGATTCGATTCTTTTAGATTTGATTCGATACGATTCTTTTCAATTCGATTCGATTCGATTCGTTTTGATTCACTTTGATTCTCTTTGTTTTTTTAATTCGATCTTTTCAATCGATTTCATTCGATTCGATTCTTTGCGATTCCATTCTTTTTGATTCGATTCTTTGCGATTCGATTCTTTTCTTTTAGATTCGATTCTTTTCGATTCGATTCTTTCCGATTTGAATCTTTTCGTTTCGATTAGATTTTCTACAATTCGATTCATTGGATTCGATTGTTTTTGATTTGATTCGATTTGATTCTTTTCGATTCAATTCGATTCGAATTGATTCTTTTCGATTCAAATCAATTCAATACGATTCGATTCGATTACTTTTGATTCAATGCAATCTCATTTGGTTTTTTCGAATCGATTTGATTCGATTCGATTATTTCCGATTCGACTTGATTTGATTCGATTCGATGATCGATTCAATTCAATTCCAATTATTCTCGATTCGATGCGATTCGATTCGATTCTTTTCGATTCAATCAATTCGATTTGATTCTTTTCTATTCGATTCGAATCGGTTCTTTCGATTTGATGGCATTTGATTCATTTCTT
Organism: Canis aureus; assembly: GCF_053574225.1. Taxonomy (NCBI): domain Eukaryota; kingdom Metazoa; phylum Chordata; class Mammalia; order Carnivora; family Canidae; genus Canis; species Canis aureus. The sequence goes on from NC_135647.1 coordinate 27,467,627, forward strand.
TTCGATTCGATTCGATTCTTTTCGATTCAGTTCTTTTCATTACGATTCATTTCGATTCGATTCTTTCGATTTGATGGCATTTGATTCATTTCTTTTCGATTCGATTCGATCGATTCTTTTAGATTCGATTCTTTTCATTACGATTCAATTCGATTCGATTCTTTACGATTTGATTGCATTTGATTCATTTCTTTTCGATTCGATTCGATTCGATTCTTTTCGATTCGATTCTTTTCATTACGATTCAATTCGATTCGATTCTTTCGATTTGATGGCATTTGATTCATTTCTTTTCGATTCGATTCGATTCGTTTCGATTCGATTCGATTCTTTGCATTACGATTCAATTCGAATCGATTCTTTTCGATTTGATTCGATTCTTTTCCACTCGATGTGATTCGATTCGTTTTGATTTTTTTCGATTTGTTTCAAATCGAATCTATTCGATTCTTTTCGATTCAATTCGATTTGATTCTTTTTGATTCAATTCCATTCGATTCGATTCGATTATTTTCGATTCGATACGATTCGATTCAATTCTTTTCGATGCGAATCAATTCGATTCTTTTTGATTCGATTCGATTCGATTCTTTTAGATTTGATTCGATACGATTCTTTTCAATTCGATTCGATTCGATTCGTTTTGATTCACTTTGATTCTCTTTGTTTTTTTGATTCGATCTTTTCAATCGATTTCATTCGATTCGATTCTTTGCGATTCCATTCTTTTTGATTCGATTCTTTGCGATTCGATTCTTTTCTTTTAGATTCGATTCTTTTCGATTCGATTCGTTCCGATTTGAATCTTTTCGTTTCGATTAGATTCTCTACAATTCGATTCTTGGATTCGATTCTTTTTGATTTGATTCGATTTGATTCTTTTCGATTCAACTGGATTTGATTCGATTCTTTTTGATTCCAATCAATTCAATACGATTCAGTTCGATTACTTTTGATTTGTTGCAATCTGAATCGATTCTTTTCGATCGATTTGATTCGATTAGATTATTTCCGATTCGACTCGATTTTATTCGATTCGATGATCGATTCAATTCAATTCCAATTATTCTTGATTCGATTCGATTTGATTATTTTTCATTCAATTCAATTGCTTTCGATTCGATGCGATTCGATTCGATTCGATTCCTTTCGATTCCATCAATTCGATTTGATTCTTTTCAATTCGATTCGGTTCTTTTCGATTTGATTGCATTCCATTCAATTCTTTTCGATTCGATTCGATTCTTTTCATTACGATTCAATTCGATTCGAGTCTTTTGGATTTGATTCAATTCTTTTCCACTCGATGTGATTCGATTCGTTTTGATTATTTTCGATTGGATTCAAATCGAATCTATTCGATTCTTTTCGATTCAATTCGATTCCATTCTTTTTGATTCAATTCCATTCGATTTGATTCTATTCTTTCGATTCAATACGATTCGATTCGAATCTTTTAGATGCGAATCAATGTTATTCGATTCTTTTTGATTCGATTCGATTCGATTCTTTTAGATTTGATTCGATATGATTCTTTTCGATTCGATTCGATTAGATTCTTTCGATTCAATCAATTCGATTTGATTCTTTTCAATTCGATTCGGTTCTTTTCGATTTGATTGCATTCCATTCAATTCTTTACGATTCGATTCGATTCTTTTCATTACGATTCAATTCGATTCGAGTCTTTTGGATTTGATTCAATTCTTTTCCACTCGATGTGATTCGATTCGTTTTGATTATTTTCGATTTGATTCAAATCGAATCTATTCGATTCTTTTAGATTCAATTCGATTCCATTCTTTTTGATTCAATTCCATTCGATTTGATTCGATTCTTTTCGATTCGATACGATTCAATTCGATTCTTTTAGATGTGAATCAATGTTATTCGATTCTTTTTGATTCGATTCGATTCGATTCTTTTAGATTTGATTCGATATGATTATTTTCGTTTCGATTCGATTCATTTCGATTCTCTTTGATTTTTTGATTCGATCTTTTCAATAGATTTGATTCGATTCTTTTCGAAACAATTCTTTTCGATTCGATTCTTTTCGATTCGATTCGATTCGATTCGATTCGATGCTTTTCGTTTAGATTCGATTCGTTTTGATATGAATCTTTTCGTTTCGATTAGATTTTCTACAATTCGATTCTTTGGATTCGATTGTTTTTGATTTGATTCGATTTGATTCTTTTCGATTCAATTCGATTCGAATTGATTCTTTTCGATTCAAATCAATTCAATACGATTCGATTCGATTACTTTTGATTCAATGCAATCTCATTTGATTTTTTCGAATCGATTTGATTCGATTCGATTATTTTCGATTCGACTTGATTTGATTCGATACGATGATCGATTCAATTCAATTCCAATTATTCTCGATTCGATTCGATTTGATTCGATTATTTTTATTCAATTTAATCGAATTATTTTCGATTCGATGCAATTCGATTCGATTCTTTTCGATTCAATCAATTCGATTTGATTCTTTTCTATTCGATTCGAATCGGTTCTTTCGATTTGATGGCATTTGATTCATTTCTTTTCGATTCGATTCGATTCTTTTCGATTCAGTTCTTTTCATTACGATTCAATTCGATTCGATTCTTTCGATTTGATGGCATTTGATTCATTTCTTTTCGATTCGATTCGATCGATTCTTTTAGATTCGATTCTTTTCATTACGATTCAATTCGATTCGATTCTTTACGATTTGATTGCATTTGATTCATGTCTTTTCGATTCGATTCGATTCGATTCTTTTCGATTCGATTCTTTTCATTACGATTCAATTCGATTCGATTCTTTCGATTTGATGGCATTTGATTCATTTCTTTTCGATTCGATTCGATTCGTTTCGATTCGATTCGATTCTTTGCATTACGATTCAATTCGAATCGATTCTTTTCGATTTGATTCGATTCTTTTCCACTCGATGTGATTCGATTCGTTTTGATTTTTTTCGATTTGTTTCAAATCGAATCTATTCGATTCTTTTCGATTCAATTCGATTCGATTCTTTTTGATTCAATTCCATTCGATTCGATTCGATTATTTTCGATTCGATACGATTCGATTCAATTCTTTTCGATGCGAATCAATTCGATTCTTTTTGATTCGATTCGATTCGATTCTTTTAGATTTGATTCGATACGATTCTTTTCAATTCGATTCGATTCGATTCGTTTTGATTCATTTTGATTCTCTTTGTTTTTTTGATTCGATCTTTTCAATCGATTTCATTCGATTCGATTCTTTGCGATTCCATTCTTTTTGATTCGATTCTTTGCGATTCGATTCTTTTCTTTTAGATTCGATTCTTTTCGATTCGATTCGTTCCGATTTGAATCTTTTCGTTTCGATTAGACTCTCTACAATTCGATTCTTGGATTCGATTCTTTTTGATTTGATTCGATTTGATTCTTTTCGATTCAACTGGATTTGATTCGATTCTTTTTGATTCCAATCAATTCAATACGATTCAGTTCGATTACTTTTGATTTGTTGCAATCTGAATCGGTTCTTTTCGATCGATTTGATTCGATTAGATTATTTCCGATTCGACTCGATTTGATTCGATTCGATGATCGATTCAATTCAATTCCAATTATTCTTGATTCGATTCGATTTGATTATTTTTCATTCAATTCAATTGCTTTCGATTCGATGCGATTCGATTCGATTCCTTTCGATTCCATCAATTCGATTTGATTCTTTTCAATTCGATTCGGTTCTTTTCGATTTGATTGCATTCGATTCAATTCTTTTCGATTCGATTCGATTCTTTTCATTACGATTCAATTCGATTCGAGTCTTTTGGATTTGATTCAATTCTTTTCCACTCGATGTGATTCGATTCGTTTTGATTATTTTCGATTGGATTCAAATCGAATCTATTCGATTCTTTTCGATTCAATTCGATTCCATTCTTTTTGATTCAATTCCATTCGATTTGATTCGATTCTTTTCGATTCAATACGATTCGATTCGAATCTTTTCGATGCGAATCAATGTTATTCGATTCTTTTTGATTCGATTCGATTCGATTCTTTTAGATTTGATTCGATATGATTCTTTTCGATTCGATTCGATTCGATTCATTTCGATTCTCTTTGATTTTTTGATTCGATCTTTTCAATAGATTTGATTCGATTCGATTCTTTTCGATTCAATTCTTTTCGATTCGATTCTTTTCGATTCGATTCGATTCGATTCTTTTCGTTTAGATTCGATTCGTTTCGATTTGAATCTTTTCGTTTCGATTAGATTTTCTACAATTCGATTCATTGGATTCGATTGTTTTTGATTTGATTCGATTTGATTCTTTTCGATTCAATTCGATTCGAATTGATTCTTTTCGATTCAAATCAATTCAATACGATTCGATTCGATTACTTTTGATTCAATGCAATCTCATTTGATTTTTTCGAATCGATTTGATTCGATTCGATTATTTTCGATTCGACTTGATTTGATTCGATTCGATGATCGATTCAATTCAATTCCAATTATTCTCGATTTGATTCGATTATTTTTATTCAATTTGATCGAATTATTTTCGATTCGATGCGATTCGATTCGATTCTTTTCGATTCAATCAATTCGATTTGATTCTTTTCTATTCGTTTCGAATCGGTTCTTTCGATTTGATGGCATTTGATTCATTTCTTTTCGATTCGATTCGATTCTTTTCGATTCAGTTCTTTTCATTACGATTCAATTCGATTCGATTCTTTCGATTTGATGGCATTTGATTCATTTCTTTTCGATTCGATTCGATCGATTCTTTTAGATTCGATTCTTTTCATTACGATTCAATTCGATTCGATTCTTTACGATTTGATTGCATTTGATTCATGTCTTTTCGATTCGATTCGATTCGATTCTTTTCGATTCGATTCTTTTCATTACGATTCAATTCGATTCGATTCTTTCGATTTGATGGCATTTGATTCATTTCTTTTCGATTCGATTCGATTCGTTTCGATTCGATTCGATTCTTTGCATTACGATTCAATTCGAATCGATTCTTTTCGATTTGATTCGATTCTTTTCCACTCGATGTGATTCGATTCGTTTTGATTTTTTTCGATTTGTTTCAAATCGAATCTATTCGATTCTTTTCGATTCAATTCGATTCGATTCTTTTTGATTCAATTCCATTCGATTCGATTCGATTATTTTCGATTCGATACGATTCGATTCTTTTCGATGCGAATCAATTCGATTCTTTTTGATTTGATTCGATTCGATTCTTTTAGATTTGATTCGATACGATTCTTTTCAATTCGATTCGATTCGATTCGTTTTGATTCACTTTGATTCTCTTTGTTTTTTTGATTCGATCTTTTCAATCGATTTCATTCGATTCGATTCTTTGCGATTCCATTCTTTTTGATTCGATTCTTTGCGATTCGATTCTTTTCTTTTAGATTCGATTCTTTTCCATTCGATTCGTTCCGATTTGAATCTTTTCGTTTCGATTAGATTCTCTACAATTCGATTCTTGGATTCGATTCTTTTTGATTTGATTCGATTTGATTCTTTTCGATTCAACTCGATTTGATTCGATTCTTTTTGATTCCAATCAATTCAATACGATTCAGTTCGATTACTTTTGATTTGTTGCAATCTGAATCGATTCTTTTCGATCGATTTGATTCGATTAGATTATTTCCGATTCGACTCGATTTGATTCGATTCGATGATCGATTCAATTCAATTCCAATTATTCTTGATTCGATTCGATTTGATTATTTTTCATTCAATTCAATTGCTTTCGATTCGATGCGATTTGATTCGATTCGATTCCTTTCGATTCCATCAATTCGATTTGATTCTTTTCAATTCGATTCGGTTCTTTTCGATTTGATTGCATTCGATTCAATTCTTTTCGATTCGATTTGATTCTTTTCATTACGATTCAATTCGATTCGAGTCTTTTGGATTTGATTCAATTCTTTTCCACTCGATGTGATTCGATTCGTTTTGATTATTTTCGATTGGATTCAAATCGAATCTATTCGATTCTTTTCGATTCAATTCGATTCCATTCTTTTTGATTCAATTCCATTCGATTTGATTCGATTCTTTTCGATTCAATACGATTCGATTCGAATCTTTTAGATGCGAATCAATGTTATTCGATTCTTTTTGATTCGATTCGATTCGATTCTTTTAGATTTGATTCGATATGATTCTTTTCGATTCGATTCGATTCGATTCATTTCGATTCTCTTTGATTTTTTGATTCGATCTTTTCAATAGATTTGATTCGATTCAATTCTTTTCGATTCGATTCTTTTCGATTCGATTCGATTCGATTCTTTTCGTTTAGATTCGATTCGTTTCGATTTGAATCTTTTCGTTTCGATTAGATTTTCTACAATTCGATTCATTGGATTCGATTTTTTTTTATTTGATTCGATTTGATTCTTTTCGATTCAATTCGATTCGAATTGATTCTTTTCGATTCAAATCAATTCAATACGATTCGATTCGATTACTTTTGATTCAATGCAATCTCATTTGATTTTTTCGAATCGATTTGATTCGATTCGATTATTTTCGATTCGACTTGATTTGATTCGATTCGATGATCGATTCAATTCAATTCCAATTATTCTCGATTCGATTCGATTTGATTCGATTATTTTTATTCAATTTGATCGAATTATTTTCGATTCGATGCGATTCGATTCGATTCTTTTCGATTCAATCAATTCGATTTGATTCTTTTCTATTCGATTCGCATCGTTTCTTTCGATTTGATGGCATTTGATTCATTTCTTTTCGATTCGATTCGATTCGATTCTTTTCGATTCGATTCTTTTCATTACGATTCAATTCGATTCGATTCTTTCGATTTGATGGCATTTGATTCATTTCTTTTCGATTCGATTCGATCGATTCTTTTAGATTCGATTCTTTTCATTACGATTCAATTCGATTCGATTCTTTACGATTTGATTGCATTTGATTCATGTCTTTTCGATTCGATTCGATTCGATTCGATTCTTTTCGATTCGATTCTTTTCATTACGATTCAATTCGATTCGATTCTTTACGATTTGATGGCATTTGATTCATTTCTTTTCGATTCGATTCGATTCGTTTCGATTCGATTCGATTCTTTGCATTACGATTCAATTCGAATCGATTCTTTTCGATTTGATTCGATTCTTTTCCACTCGATGTGATTCGATTCGTTTTGATTTTTTTCGATTTGTTTCAAATCGAATCTATTCGATTCTTTTCGATTCAATTCGATTCGATTCTTTTTGATTCAATTCCATTCGATTCGATTCGATTATTTTCGATTCGATACGATTCGATTCAATTCTTTTCGATGCAAATCAATTCGATTCTTTTTGATTTGATTCGATTCGATTCTTTTAGATTTGATTCGATACGATTCTTTTCAATTCGATTCGATTCGATTCGTTTTGATTCACTTTGATTCTCTTTGTTTTTTTGATTCGATCTTTTCAATCGATTTCATTCGATTCGATTCTTTGCGATTCCATTCTTTTTGATTCGATTCTTTGCGATTCGATTCTTTTCTTTTAGATTCGATTCTTTTCGATTCGATTCGTTCCGATTTGAATCTTTTCGTTTCGATTAGATTCTCTACAATTCGATTCTTGGATTCGATTCTTTTTGATTTGATTCGATTTGATTCTTTTCGATTCAACTCGATTTGATTCGATTCTTTTTGATTCCAATCAATTCAATACGATTCAGTTCGATTACTTTTGATTTGTTGCAATCTGAATCGATTCTTTTCGATCGATTTGATTCGATTAGATTATTTCCGATTCGACTCGATTTGATTCGATTCGATGATCGATTCAATTCAATTCCAATTATTCTTGATTCGATTCGATTTGATTATTTTTCATTCAATTCAATTGCTTTCGATTCGATGCGATTCGATTCGATTCCTTTCGATTCAATTCTTTTCGATTCGATTCGATTCGATTCTTTTCGTTTAGATTCGATTCATTTCGATTTGAATCTTTTCGTTTCCATTAGATTTTCTACAATTCGATTCATTGGATTCGATTGTTTTTGATTTGATTCGATTTGATTCTTTTCGATTCAATTCGATTCGAATTGATTCTTTTCGATTCAAATCAATTCAATACGATTCGATTCGATTACTTTTGATTCAATGCAATCTCATTTGATTTTTTCGAATCGATTTGATTCGATTCGATTATTTTCGATTCGACTTGATTTGATTCGATTCGATGATCGATTCAATTCAATTCCAATTATTCTCGATTTGATTCGATTTGATTCGATTATTTTTATTCAATTTGATCGAATTATTTTCGATTCGATGCGATTCGATTCGATTCTTTTCGATCAATCAATTCGATTTGATTCTTTTCTATTCGATTCGAATCGGTTCTTTCGATTTGATGGCATTTGATTCATTTCTTCTCGATTCGATTCGATCGATTCTTTTAGATTCGATTCTTTTCATTACGATTCAATTCGATTCGATTCTTTCGATTTGATTGCATTTGATTCAATTCTTTTCGATTCGATTCGATTCGTTTCGATTCGATTCGATTCTTTGCATTACGATTCAATTCGAATCGATTCTTTTCGATTTGATTCGATTCTTTTCCACTCGATGTGATTCGATTCGTTTTGATTTTTTTCGATTTGTTTCAAATCGAATCTATTCGATTCTTTTCGATTCAATTCGATTCGATTCTTTTTGATTCAATTCCATTCGATTCGATTCGATTATTTTCGATTCGATACGATTCGATTCAATTCTTTTCGATGCAAATCAATTCGATTCTTTTTGATTCGATTCGATTCGATTCTTTTAGATTTGATTCGATACGATTCTTTTCAATTCGATTCGATTCGATTCGTTTTGATTCATTTTGATTCTCTTTGTTTTTTTGATTCGATCTTTTCAATCGATTTCATTCGATTCGATTCTTTGCGATTCCATTCTTTTTGATTCGATTCTTTGCGATTCGATTCTTTTCTTTTAGATTCGATTCTTTTCGATTCGATTCGTTCCGATTTGAATCTTTTCGTTTCGATTAGACTCTCTACAATTCGATTCTTGGATTCGATTCTTTTTGATTTGATTCGATTTGATTCTTTTCGATTCAACTGGATTTGATTCGATTCTTTTTGATTCCAATCAATTCAATACGATTCAGTTCGATTACTTTTGATTTGTTGCAATCTGAATCGGTTCTTTTCGATCGATTTGATTCGATTAGATTATTTCCGATTCGACTCGATTTGATTCGATTCGATGATCGATTCAATTCAATTCCAATTATTCTTGATTCGATTCGATTTGATTATTTTTCATTCAATTCAATTGCTTTCGATTCGATGCGATTCGATTCGATTCCTTTCGATTCCATCAATTCGATTTGATTCTTTTCAATTCGATTCGGTTCTTTTCGATTTGATTGCATTCGATTCAATTCTTTTCGATTCGATTCGATTCTTTTCATTACGATTCAATTCGATTCGAGTCTTTTGGATTTGATTCAATTCTTTTCCACTCGATGTGATTCGATTCGTTTTGATTATTTTCGATTGGATTCAAATCGAATCTATTCGATTCTTTTCGATTCAATTCGATTCCATTCTTTTTGATTCAATTCCATTCGATTTGATTCGATTCTTTTCGATTCAATACGATTCGATTCGAATCTTTTCGATGCGAATCAATGTTATTCGATTCTTTTTGATTCGATTCGATTCGATTCTTTTAGATTTGATTCGATATGATTCTTTTCGATTCGATTCGATTCGATTCATTTCGATTCTCTTTGATTTTTTGATTCGATCTTTTCAATAGATTTGATTCGATTCGATTCTTTTCGATTCAATTCTTTTCGATTCGATTCTTTTCGATTCGATTCGATTCGATTCTTTTCGTTTAGATTCGATTCGTTTCGATTTGAATCTTTTCGTTTCGATTAGATTTTCTACAATTCGATTCATTGGATTCGATTGTTTTTGATTTGATTCGATTTGATTCTTTTCGATTCAATTCGATTCGAATTGATTCTTTTCGATTCAAATCAATTCAATACGATTCGATTCGATTACTTTTGATTCAATGCAATCTCATTTGATTTTTTCGAATCGATTTGATTCGATTCGATTATTTTCGATTCGACTTGATTTGATTCGATTCGATGATCGATTCAATTCAATTCCAATTATTCTCGATTTGATTCGATTATTTTTATTCAATTTGATCGAATTATTTTCGATTCGATGCGATTCGATTCGATTCTTTTCGATTCAATCAATTCGATTTGATTCTTTTCTATTCGTTTCGAATCGGTTCTTTCGATTTGATGGCATTTGATTCATTTCTTTTCGATTCGATTCGATTCTTTTCGATTCAGTTCTTTTCATTACGATTCAATTCGATTCGATTCTTTCGATTTGATGGCATTTGATTCATTTCTTTTCGATTCGATTCGATCGATTCTTTTAGATTCGATTCTTTTCATTACGATTCAATTCGATTCGATTCTTTACGATTTGATTGCATTTGATTCATGTCTTTTCGATTCGATTCGATTCGATTCTTTTCGATTCGATTCTTTTCATTACGATTCAATTCGATTCGATTCTTTCGATTTGATGGCATTTGATTCATTTCTTTTCGATTCGATTCGATTCGTTTCGATTCGATTCGATTCTTTGCATTACGATTCAATTCGAATCGATTCTTTTCGATTTGATTCGATTCTTTTCCACTCGATGTGATTCGATTCGTTTTGATTTTTTTCGATTTGTTTCAAATCGAATCTATTCGATTCTTTTCGATTCAATTCGATTCGATTCTTTTTGATTCAATTCCATTCGATTCGATTCGATTATTTTCGATTCGATACGATTCGATTCTTTTCGATGCGAATCAATTCGATTCTTTTTGATTTGATTCGATTCGATTCTTTTAGATTTGATTCGATACGATTCTTTTCAATTCGATTCGATTCGATTCGTTTTGATTCACTTTGATTCTCTTTGTTTTTTTGATTCGATCTTTTCAATCGATTTCATTCGATTCGATTCTTTGCGATTCCATTCTTTTTGATTCGATTCTTTGCGATTCGATTCTTTTCTTTTAGATTCGATTCTTTTCGATTCGATTCGTTCCGATTTGAATCTTTTCGTTTCGATTAGATTCTCTACAATTCGATTCTTGGATTCGATTCTTTTTGATTTGATTCGATTTGATTCTTTTCGATTCAACTCGATTTGATTCGATTCTTTTTGATTCCAATCAATTCAATACGATTCAGTTCGATTACTTTTGATTTGTTGCAATCTGAATCGATTCTTTTCGATCGATTTGATTCGATTAGATTATTTCCGATTCGACTCGATTTGATTCGATTCGATGATCGATTCAATTCAATTCCAATTATTCTTGATTCGATTCGATTTGATTATTTTTCATTCAATTCAATTGCTTTCGATTCGATGCGATTTGATTCGATTCGATTCCTTTCGATTCCATCAATTCGATTTGATTCTTTTCAATTCGATTCGGTTCTTTTCGATTTGATTGCATTCGATTCAATTCTTTTCGATTCGATTTGATTCTTTTCATTACGATTCAATTCGATTCGAGTCTTTTGGATTTGATTCAATTCTTTTCCACTCGATGTGATTCGATTCGTTTTGATTATTTTCGATTGGATTCAAATCGAATCTATTCGATTCTTTTCGATTCAATTCGATTCCATTCTTTTTGATTCAATTCCATTCGATTTGATTCGATTCTTTTCGATTCAATACGATTCGATTCGAATCTTTTAGATGCGAATCAATGTTATTCGATTCTTTTTGATTCGATTCGATTCGATTCTTTTAGATTTGATTCGATATGATTCTTTTCGATTCGATTCGATTCGATTCATTTCGATTCTCTTTGATTTTTTGATTCGATCTTTTCAATAGATTTGATTCGATTCAATTCTTTTCGATTCGATTCTTTTCGATTCGATTCGATTCGATTCTTTTCGTTTAGATTCGATTCGTTTCGATTTGAATCTTTTCGTTTCGATTAGATTTTCTACAATTCGATTCATTGGATTCGATTTTTTTTTATTTGATTCGATTTGATTCTTTTCGATTCAATTCGATTCGAATTGATTCTTTTCGATTCAAATCAATTCAATACGATTCGATTCGATTACTTTTGATTCAATGCAATCTCATTTGATTTTTTCGAATCGATTTGATTCGATTCGATTATTTTCGATTCGACTTGATTTGATTCGATTCGATGATCGATTCAATTCAATTCCAATTATTCTCGATTCGATTCGATTTGATTCGATTATTTTTATTCAATTTGATCGAATTATTTTCGATTCGATGCGATTCGATTCGATTCTTTTCGATTCAATCAATTCGATTTGATTCTTTTCTATTCGATTCGCATCGTTTCTTTCGATTTGATGGCATTTGATTCATTTCTTTTCGATTCGATTCGATTCGATTCTTTTCGATTCGATTCTTTTCATTACGATTCAATTCGATTCGATTCTTTCGATTTGATGGCATTTGATTCATTTCTTTTCGATTCGATTCGATCGATTCTTTTAGATTCGATTCTTTTCATTACGATTCAATTCGATTCGATTCTTTACGATTTGATTGCATTTGATTCATGTCTTTTCGATTCGATTCGATTCGATTCGATTCTTTTCGATTCGATTCTTTTCATTACGATTCAATTCGATTCGATTCTTTACGATTTGATGGCATTTGATTCATTTCTTTTCGATTCGATTCGATTCGTTTCGATTCGATTCGATTCTTTGCATTACGATTCAATTCGAATCGATTCTTTTCGATTTGATTCGATTCTTTTCCACTCGATGTGATTCGATTCGTTTTGATTTTTTTCGATTTGTTTCAAATCGAATCTATTCGATTCTTTTCGATTCAATTCGATTCGATTCTTTTTGATTCAATTCCATTCGATTCGATTCGATTATTTTCGATTCGATACGATTCGATTCTTTTCGATGCGAATCAATTCGATTCTTTTTGATTTGATTCGATTCGATTCTTTTAGATTTGATTCGATACGATTCTTTTCAATTCGATTCGATTCGATTCGTTTTGATTCACTTTGATTCTCTTTGTTTTTTTGATTCGATCTTTTCAATCGATTTCATTCGATTCGATTCTTTGCGATTCCATTCTTTTTGATTCGATTCTTTGCGATTCGATTCTTTTCTTTTAGATTCGATTCTTTTCGATTCGATTCGTTCCGATTTGAATCTTTTCGTTTCGATTAGATTCTCTACAATTCGATTCTTGGATTCGATTCTTTTTGATTTGATTCGATTTGATTCTTTTCGATTCAACTCGATTTGATTCGATTCTTTTTGATTCCAATCAATTCAATACGATTCAGTTCGATTACTTTTGATTTGTTGCAATCTGAATCGATTCTTTTCGATCGATTTGATTCGATTAGATTATTTCCGATTCGACTCGATTTGATTCGATTCGATGATCGATTCAATTCAATTCCAATTATTCTTGATTCGATTCGATTTGATTATTTTTCATTCAATTCAATTGCTTTCGATTCGATGCGATTCGATTCGATTCCTTTCGATTCAATTCTTTTCGATTCGATTCGATTCGATTCTTTTCGTTTAGATTCGATTCATTTCGATTTGAATCTTTTCGTTTCCATTAGATTTTCTACAATTCGATTCATTGGATTCGATTGTTTTTGATTTGATTCGATTTGATTCTTTTCGATTCAATTCGATTCGAATTGATTCTTTTCGATTCAAATCAATTCAATACGATTCGATTCGATTACTTTTGATTCAATGCAATCTCATTTGATTTTTTCGAATCGATTTGATTCGATTCGATTATTTTCGATTCGACTTGATTTGATTCGATTCGATGATCGATTCAATTCAATTCCAATTATTCTCGATTTGATTCGATTTGATTCGATTATTTTTATTCAATTTGATCGAATTATTTTCGATTCGATGCGATTCGATTCGATTCTTTTCGATCAATCAATTCGATTTGATTCTTTTCTATTCGATTCGAATCGGTTCTTTCGATTTGATGGCATTTGATTCATTTCTTCTCGATTCGATTCGATCGATTCTTTTAGATTCGATTCTTTTCATTACGATTCAATTCGATTCGATTCTTTCGATTTGATTGCATTTGATTCAATTCTTTTCGATTCGATTCGATTCGTTTCGATTCGATTCGATTCTTTGCATTACGATTCAATTCGAATCGATTCTTTTCGATTTGATTCGATTCTTTTCCACTCGATGTGATTCGATTCGTTTTGATTTTTTTCGATTTGTTTCAAATCGAATCTATTCGATTCTTTTCGATTCAATTCGATTCGATTCTTTTTGATTCAATTCCATTCGATTCGATTCGATTATTTTCGATTCGATACGATTCGATTCAATTCTTTTCGATGCAAATCAATTCGATTCTTTTTGATTCGATTCGATTCGATTCTTTTAGATTTGATTCGATACGATTCTTTTCAATTCGATTCGATTCGATTCGTTTTGATTCATTTTGATTCTCTTTGTTTTTTTGATTCGATCTTTTCAATCGATTTCATTCGATTCGATTCTTTGCGATTCCATTCTTTTTGATTCGATTCTTTGCGATTCGATTCTTTTCTTTTAGATTCGATTCTTTTCGATTCGATTCGTTCCGATTTGAATCTTTTCGTTTCGATTAGTCTCTCTACAATTCGATTCTTGGATTCGATTCTTTTTGATTTGATTCGATTTGATTCTTTTCGATTCAACTGGATTTGATTCGATTCTTTTTGATTCCAATCAATTCAATACGATTCAGTTCGATTACTTTTGATTTGTTGCAATCTGAATCGGTTCTTTTCGATCGATTTGATTCGATTAGATTATTTCCGATTCGACTCGATTTGATTCGATTCGATGATCGATTCAATTCAATTCCAATTATTCTTGATTCGATTCGATTTGATTATTTTTCATTCAATTCAATTGCTTTCGATTCGATGCGATTCGATTCGATTCCTTTCGATTCCATCAATTCGATTTGATTCTTTTCAATTCGATTCGGTTCTTTTCGATTTGATTGCATTCGATTCAATTCTTTTCGATTCGATTCGATTCTTTTCATTACGATTCAATTCGATTCGAGTCTTTTGGATTTGATTCAATTCTTTTCCACTCGATGTGATTCGATTCGTTTTGATTATTTTCGATTGGATTCAAATCGAATCTATTCGATTCTTTTCGATTCAATTCGATTCCATTCTTTTTGATTCAATTCCATTCGATTTGATTCGATTCTTTTCGATTCAATACGATTCGATTCGAATCTTTTCGATGCGAATCAATGTTATTCGATTCTTTTTGATTCGATTCGATTCGATTCTTTTAGATTTGATTCGATATGATTCTTTTCGATTCGATTCGATTCGATTCATTTCGATTCTCTTTGATTTTTTGATTCGATCTTTTCAATAGATTTGATTCGATTCGATTCTTTTCGATTCAATTCTTTTCGATTCGATTCTTTTCGATTCGATTCGATTCGATTCTTTTCGTTTAGATTCGATTCGTTTCGATTTGAATCTTTTCGTTTCGATTAGATTTTCTACAATTCGATTCATTGGATTCGATTGTTTTTGATTTGATTCGATTTGATTCTTTTCGATTCAATTCGATTCGAATTGATTCTTTTCGATTCAAATCAATTCAATACGATTCGATTCGATTACTTTTGATTCAATGCAATCTCATTTGATTTTTTCGAATCGATTTGATTCGATTCGATTATTTTCGATTCGACTTGATTTGATTCGATTCGATGATCGATTCAATTCAATTCCAATTATTCTCGATTTGATTCGATTATTTTTATTCAATTTGATCGAATTATTTTCGATTCGATGCGATTCGATTCGATTCTTTTCGATTCAATCAATTCGATTTGATTCTTTTCTATTCGTTTCGAATCGGTTCTTTCGATTTGATGGCATTTGATTCATTTCTTTTCGATTCGATTCGATTCTTTTCGATTCAGTTCTTTTCATTACGATTCAATTCGATTCGATTCTTTCGATTTGATGGCATTTGATTCATTTCTTTTCGATTCGATTCGATCGATTCTTTTAGATTCGATTCTTTTCATTACGATTCAATTCGATTCGATTCTTTACGATTTGATTGCATTTGATTCATGTCTTTTCGATTCGATTCGATTCGATTCTTTTCGATTCGATTCTTTTCATTACGATTCAATTCGATTCGATTCTTTCGATTTGATGGCATTTGATTCATTTCTTTTCGATTCGATTCGATTCGTTTCGATTCGATTCGATTCTTTGCATTACGATTCAATTCGAATCGATTCTTTTCGATTTGATTCGATTCTTTTCCACTCGATGTGATTCGATTCGTTTTGATTTTTTTCGATTTGTTTCAAATCGAATCTATTCGATTCTTTTCGATTCAATTCGATTCGATTCTTTTTGATTCAATTCCATTCGATTCGATTCGATTATTTTCGATTCGATACGATTCGATTCTTTTCGATGCGAATCAATTCGATTCTTTTTGATTTGATTCGATTCGATTCTTTTAGATTTGATTCGATACGATTCTTTTCAATTCGATTCGATTCGATTCGTTTTGATTCACTTTGATTCTCTTTGTTTTTTTGATTCGATCTTTTCAATCGATTTCATTCGATTCGATTCTTTGCGATTCCATTCTTTTTGATTCGATTCTTTGCGATTCGATTCTTTTCTTTTAGATTCGATTCTTTTCGATTCGATTCGTTCCGATTTGAATCTTTTCGTTTCGATTAGATTCTCTACAATTCGATTCTTGGATTCGATTCTTTTTGATTTGATTCGATTTGATTCTTTTCGATTCAACTCGATTTGATTCGATTCTTTTTGATTCCAATCAATTCAATACGATTCAGTTCGATTACTTTTGATTTGTTGCAATCTGAATCGATTCTTTTCGATCGATTTGATTCGATTAGATTATTTCCGATTCGACTCGATTTGATTCGATTCGATGATCGATTCAATTCAATTCCAATTATTCTTGATTCGATTCGATTTGATTATTTTTCATTCAATTCAATTGCTTTCGATTCGATGCGATTCGATTCGATTCGATTCCTTTCGATTCAATCAATTCGATTTGATTCTTTTCAATTCGATTCGGTTCTTTTCGATTTGATTGCATTCCATTCAATTCTTTTCGATTCGATTCGATTCTTTTCATTACGATTCAATTCGATTCGAGTCTTTTGGATTTGATTCAATTCTTTTCCACTCGATGTGATTCGATTCGTTTTGATTATTTTCGATTGGATTCAAATCGAATCTATTCGATTCTTTTCGATTCAATTCGATTCCATTCTTTTTGATTCAATTCCATTCGATTTGATTCGATTCTTTTCGATTCAATACGATTCGATTCGAATCTTTTAGATGCGAATCAATGTTATTCGATTCTTTTTGATTCGATTCGATTCTTTTAGATTTGATTCGATATGATTCTTTTCGATTCGATTCGATTCGATTCATTTCGATTCTCTTTGATTTTTTGATTCGATCTTTTCAATAGTTTTGATTCGATTCGATTCTTTTCGATTCAATTCTTTTCGATTCGATTCTTTTCGATTCGATTCGATTCGATTCTTTTCGTTTAGATTCGATTCGTTTCGATTTGAATCTTTTCGTTTCGATTAGATTTTCTACAATTCGATTCATTGGATTCGATTGTTTTTGATTTGATTCGATTTGATTCTTTTCGATTCAATTCGATTCGAATTGATTCTTTTCGATTCAAATCAATTCAATACGATTCGATTCGATTACTTTTGATTCAATGCAATCTCATTTGATTTTTTCGAATCGATTTGATTCGATTCGATTATTTTCGATTCGACTTGATTTGATTCGATTCGATGATCGATTCAATTCAATTCCAATTATTCTCGATTTGATTCGATTATTTTTATTCAATTTGATCGAATTATTTTCGATTCGATGCGATTCGATTCGATTCTTTTCGATTCAATCAATTCGATTTGATTCTTTTCTATTCGTTTCGAATCGGTTCTTTCGATTTGATGGCATTTGATTCATTTCTTTTCGATTCGATTCGATTCTTTTCGATTCAGTTCTTTTCATTACGATTCAATTCGATTCGATTCTTTCGATTTGATGGCATTTGATTCATTTCTTTTCGATTCGATTCGATCGATTCTTTTAGATTCGATTCTTTTCATTACGATTCAATTCGATTCGATTCTTTACGATTTGATTTTATTTGATTCATGTCTTTTCGATTCGATTCGATTCGATTCTTTTCGATTCGATTCTTTTCATTACGATTCAATTCGATTCGATTCTTTCGATTTGATGGCATTTGATTCATTTCTTTTCGATTCGATTCGATTCGTTTCGATTCGATTCGATTCTTTGCATTACGATTCAATTCGAATCGATTCTTTTCGATTTGATTCGATTCTTTTCCACTCGATGTGATTCGATTCGTTTTGATTTTTTTCGATTTGTTTCAAATCGAATCTATTCGATTCTTTTCGATTCAATTCGATTCGATTCTTTTTGATTCAATCCCATTCGATTCGATTCGATTATTTTCGATTCGATACGATTCGATTCAATTCTTTTCGATGCGAATCAATTCGATTCTATTTGATTCGATTCGATTCGATTCTTTTAGATTTGATTCGATACGATTCTTTTCCATTCGATTCGATTCTATTCGTTTTGATTCATTTTGATTCTCTTTGTTTTTTTGATTCGATCTTTTCAATCGATTTCATTCGATTTGATTATTTGCGATTCCATTCTTTTTGATTCGATTCTTTGCGATTCGATTCTTTTCTTTTAGATTCGATTCTTTTCGATTCGATTCGTTCCGATTTGAATCTTTTCGTTTCGATTAGATTCTCTACAATTCGATTCTTGGATTCGATTCTTTTTGATTTGATTCGATTTGATTCTTTTCGATTCAACTGGATTTGATTCGATTCTTTTTGATTCCAATCAATTCAATACGATTCAGTTCGATTACTTTTGATTTGTTGCAATCTGAATCGATTCTTTTCGATCGATTTGATTCGATTAGATTATTTCCGATTCGACTCGATTTGATTCGATTCGATGATCGATTCAATTCAATTCCAATTATTCTTGATTCGATTCGATTTGATTATTTTTCATTCAATTCAATTGCTTTCGATTCGATGCGATTCGATTCGATTCGATTCCTTTCGATTCCATCAATTCGATTTGATTCTTTTCAATTCGATTCGGTTCTTTTCGATTTGATTGCATTCGATTCAATTCTTTTCGATTCGATTCGATTCTTTTCATTACGATTCAATTCGATTCGAGTCTTTTGGATTTGATTCAATTCTTTTCCACTCGATGTGATTCGATTCGTTTTGATTATTTTCGATTGGATTCAAATCGAATCTATTCGATTCTTTTCGATTCAATTCGATTCCATTCTTTTTGATTCAATTCCATTCGATTTGATTCGATTCTTTTCGATTCAATACGATTCGATTCGAATCTTTTCGATGCGAATCAATGTTATTCGATTCTTTTTGATTCGATTCGATTCGATTCTTTTAGATTTGATTCGATATGATTTTTTTCGATTCGATTCGATTCGATTCATTTCGATTCTCTTTGATTTTTTGATTCGATCTTTTCAATAGATTTGATTCGATTCGATTCTTTTCGATTCAATTCTTTTCGATTCGATTCGATTCTTTTCATTACGATTCAATTCGATTCGAGTCTTTTGGATTTGATTCAATTCTTTTCCACTCGATGTGATTCGATTCGTTTTGATTATTTTCGATTGGATTCAAATCGAATCTATTCGATTCTTTTCGATTCAATTCGATTCCATTCTTTTTGATTCAATTCCATTCGATTTGATTCGATTCTTTTCGATTCAATACGATTCGATTCGAATCTTTTAGATGCAAATCAATGTTATTCGATTCTTTTTGATTCGATTCGATTCGATTCTTTTAGATTTGATTCGATATGATTCTTTTCGATTCGATTCGATTCGATTCATTTCGATTCTCTTTGATTTTTTGATTCGATCTTTTCAATAGATTTGATTCGATCCGATTCTTTTCGATTCAATTCTTTTCGATTCGATTCTTTTCGATTCGATTCGATTCGATTCTTTTCGTTTAGATTCGATTCGTTTCGATTTGAATCTTTTCGTTTCGATTAGATTTTCTACAATTCGATTCATTGGATTCGATTGTTTTTGATTTGATTCGATTTGATTCTTTTCGATTCAATTCGATTCGAATTGATTCTTTTCGATTCAAATCAATTCAATACGATTCGATTCGATTACTTTTGATTCAATGCAATCTCATTTGATTTTTTCGAATCGATTTGATTCGATTCGATTATTTTCGATTCGACTTGATTTGATTCGATTCGATGATCGATTCAATTCAATTCCAATTATTCTCGATTCGATTCGATTTGATTCGATTATTTTTATTCAATTTGATCGAATTATTTTCGATTCGATGCGATTCGATTCGATTCTTTTCGATTCAATCAATTCGATTTGATTCTTTTCTATTCGATTCGCATCGTTTCTTTCGATTTGATGGCATTTGATTCATTTCTTTTCGATTCGATTCGATTCGATTCTTTTCGATTCGATTCTTTTCATTACGATTCAATTCGATTCGATTCTTTCGATTTGATTGCATTTGATTCATTTCTTTTAGATTCGATTCGATCGATTCTTTTAGATTCGATTCTTTTCATTACGATTCAATTCGATTCGATTCTTTACGATTTGATTGCATTTGATTCATGTCTTTTCGATTCGATTCGATTCGATTCTTTTCGATTCGATTCTTTTCATTACGATTCAATTCGATTCGATTCTTTACGATTTGATGGCATTTGATTCATTTCTTTTCGATTCGATTCGATTCGTTTCGATTCGATTCGATTCTTTGCATTACGATTCAATTCGAATCGATTCTTTTCGATTTGATTCGATTCTTTTCCACTCGATGTGATTCGATTCGTTTTGATTTTTTTCGATTTGTTTCAAATCGAATCTATTCGATTCTTTTCGATTCAATTCGATTCGATTCTTTTTGATTCAATTCCATTCGATTCGATTCGATTATTTTCGATTCGATACGATTCGATTCTTTTCGATGCGAATCAATTCGATTCTTTTTGATTTGATTCGATTCGATTCTTTTAGATTTGATTCGATACGATTCTTTTCAATTCGATTCGATTCGATTCGTTTTGATTCATTTTGATTCTCTTTGTTTTTTTGATTCGATCTTTTCAATCGATTTCATTCGATTTGATTCTTTGCGATTCCATTCTTTTTGATTCGATTCTTTGCGATTCGATTCTTTTCTTTTAGATTCGATTCTTTTCGATTCGATTCGTTCCGATTTGAATCTTTTCGTTTCGATTAGATTCTCTACAATTCGATTCTTGGATTCGATTCTTTTTGATTTGATTCGATTTGATTCTTTTCGATTCAACTGGATTTGATTCGATTCTTTTTGATTCCAATCAATTCAATACGATTCAGTTCGATTACTTTTGATTTGTTGCAATCTGAATCGATTCTTTTCGATCGATTTGATTCGATTAGATTATTTCCGATTCGACTCGATTTGATTCGATTCGATGATCGATTCAATTCAATTCCAATTATTCTTGATTCGATTCGATTTGATTATTTTTCATTCAATTCAATTGCTTTCGATTCGATGCGATTCGATTCGATTCGATTCCTTTCGATTCCATCAATTCGATTTGATTCTTTTCAATTCGATTCGGTTCTTTTCGATTTGATTGCATTCCATTCAATTCTTTTCGATTCGATTCGATTCTTTTCATTACGATTCAATTCGATTCGAGTCTTTTGGATTTGATTCAATTCTTTTCCACTCGATGTGATTCGATTCGTTTTGATTATTTTCGATTGGATTCAAATCGAATCTATTCGATTCTTTTCGATTCAATTCGATTCCATTCTTTTTGATTCAATTCCATTCGATTTGATTCGATTCTTTTCGATTCAATACGATTCGATTCGAATCTTTTCGATGCGAATCAATGTTATTCGATTCTTTTTGATTCGATTCGATTCGATTCTTTTAGATTTGATTCGATATGATTTTTTTCGATTCGATTCGATTCGATTCATTTCGATTCTCTTTGATTTTTTGATTCGATCTTTTCAATAGATTTGATTCGATTCGATTCTTTTCGATTCAATTCTTTTCGATTCGATTCGATTCTTTTCATTACGATTCAATTCGATTCGAGTCTTTTGGATTTGATTCAATTCTTTTCCACTCGATGTGATTCGATTCGTTTTGATTATTTTCGATTGGATTCAAATCGAATCTATTCGATTCTTTTCGATTCAATTCGATTCCATTCTTTTTGATTCAATTCCATTCGATTTGATTCGATTCTTTTCGATTCAATACGATTCGATTCGAATCTTTTCGATGCGAATCAATGTTATTCGATTCTTTTTGATTCGATTCGATTCGATTCTTTTAGATTTGATTCGATATGATTCTTTTCGATTCGATTCGATTCGATTCATTTCGATTCTCTTTGATTTTTTGATTCGATCTTTTCAATAGATTTGATTCGATTCGATTCTTTTCGATTCAATTCTTTTCGATTCGATTCTTTTCGATTCGATTCGATTCGATTCTTTTCGTTTAGATTCGATTCGTTTCGATTTGAATCTTTTCGTTTCGATTAGATTTTCTACAATTCGATTCATTGGATTCGATTGTTTTTGATTTGATTCGATTTGATTCTTTTCGATTCAATTCGATTCGAATTGATTCTTTTCGATTCAAATCAATTCAATACGATTCGATTCGATTACTTTTGATTCAATGCAATCTCATTTGATTTTTTCGAATCGATTTGATTCGATTCGATTATTTTCGATTCGACTTGATTTGATTCGATTCGATGATCGATTCAATTCAATTCCAATTATTCTCGATTCGATTCGATTTGATTCGATTATTTTTATTCAATTTGATCGAATTATTTTCGATTCGATGCGATTCGATTCGATTCTTTTCGATTCAATCAATTCGATTTGATTCTTTTCTATTCGATTCGCATCGTTTCTTTCGATTTGATGGCATTTGATTCATTTCTTTTCGATTCGATTCGATTCGATTCTTTTCGATTCGATTCTTTTCATTACGATTCAATTCGATTCGATTCTTTCGATTTGATGGCATTTGATTCATTTCTTTTCGATTCGATTCGATCGATTCTTTTAGATTCGATTCTTTTCATTACGATTCAATTCGATTCGATTCTTTACGATTTGATTGCATTTGATTCATGTCTTTTCGATTCGATTCGATTCGATTCGATTCTTTTCGATTCGATTCTTTTCATTACGATTCAATTCGATTCGATTCTTTACGATTTGATGGCATTTGATTCATTTCTTTTCGATTCGATTCGATTCGTTTCGATTCGATTCGATTCTTTGCATTACGATTCAATTCGAATCGATTCTTTTCGATTTGATTCGATTCTTTTCCACTCGATGTGATTCGATTCGTTTTGATTTTTTTCGATTTGTTTCAAATCGAATCTATTCGATTCTTTTCGATTCAATTCGATTCGATTCTTTTTGATTCAATTCCATTCGATTCGATTCGATTATTTTCGATTCGATACGATTCGATTCTTTTCGATGCGAATCAATTCGATTCTTTTTGATTTGATTCGATTCGATTCTTTTAGATTTGATTCGATACGATTCTTTTCAATTCGATTCGATTCGATTCGTTTTGATTCACTTTGATTCTCTTTGTTTTTTTGATTCGATCTTTTCAATCGATTTCATTCGATTCGATTCTTTGCGATTCCATTCTTTTTGATTCGATTCTTTGCGATTCGATTCTTTTCTTTTAGATTCGATTCTTTTCGATTCGATTCGTTTCGATTTGAATCTTTTCGTTTCGATTAGATTCTCTACAATTCGATTCTTGGATTCGATTCTTTTTGATTTGATTCGATTTGATTCTTTTCGATTCAACTCGATTTGATTCGATTCTTTTTGATTCCAATCAATTCAATACGATTCAGTTCGATTACTTTTGATTTGTTGCAATCTGAATCGATTCTTTTCGATCGATTTGATTCGATTAGATTATTTCCGATTCGACTCGATTTGATTCGATTCGATGATCGATTCAATTCAATTCCAATTATTCTTGATTCGATTCGATTTGATTATTTTTCATTCAATTCAATTGCTTTCGATTCGATGCGATTCGATTCGATTCGATTCCTTTCGATTCAATCAATTCGATTTGATTCTTTTCAATTCGATTCGGTTCTTTTCGATTTGATTGCATTCGATTCAATTCTTTTCGATTCGATTCGATTCTTTTCATTACGATTCAATTCGATTCGAGTCTTTTGGATTTGATTCAATTCTTTTCCACTCGATGTGATTCGATTCGTTTTGATTATTTTCGATTGGATTCAAATCGAATCTATTCGATTCTTTTCGATTCAATTCGATTCCATTCTTTTTGATTCAATTCCATTCGATTTGATTCGATTCTTTTCGATTCAATACGATTCGATTCGAATCTTTTAGATGCGAATCAATGTTATTCGATTCTTTTTGATTCGATTCGATTCGATTCTTTTAGATTTGATTCGATATGATTCTTTTCGATTCGATTCGATTCGATTCATTTCGATTCTCTTTGATTTTTTGATTCGATCTTTTCAATAGATTTGATTCGATTCGATTCTTTTCGATTCAATTCTTTTCGATTCGATTCTTTTCGATTCGATTCGATTCGATTCTTTTCGTTTAGATTCGATTCGTTTCGATTTGAATCTTTTCGTTTCGATTAGATTTTCTACAATTCGATTCATTGGATTCGATTGTTTTTGATTTGATTCGATTTGATTCTTTTCGATTCAATTCGATTCGAATTGATTCTTTTCGATTCAAATCAATTCAATACGATTCGATTCGATTACTTTTGATTCAATGCAATCTCATTTGATTTTTTCGAATCGATTTGATTCGATTCGATTATTTTCGATTCGACTTGATTTGATTCGATTCGATGATCGATTCAATTCAATTCCAATTATTCTCGATTCGATTCGATTTGATTCGATTATTTTTATTCAATTTGATCGAATTATTTTCGATTCGATGCGATTCGATTCGATTCTTTTCGATTCAATCAATTCGATTTGATTCTTTTCTATTCGATTCGATTCGATTCTTTCGATTTGATGGCATTTGATTCATTTCTTTTCGATTCGATTCTTTTCATTACGATTCAATTCGATTCGATTCTTTCGATTTGATGGCATTTGGTTCATTTCTTTTCGATTCGATTCGATCGATTCTTTTAGATTCGATTCTTTTCATTACGATTCAATTCGATTCGATTCTTTACGATTTGATTGCATTTGATTCAATTCTTTTCGATTCGATTCGATTCGTTTCGATTCGATTCGATTCTTTGCATTACGATTCAATTCGAATCGATTCTTTTCGATTTGATTCGATTCTTTTCCACTCGATGTGATTCGATTCGTTTTGATTTTTTTCGATTTGTTTCAAATCGAATCTATTCGATTCTTTTCGATTCAATTCGATTCGATTCTTTTTGATTCAATCCCATTCGATTCGATTCGATTATTTTCGATTCGATACGATTCGATTCAATTCTTTTCGATGCGAATCAATTCGAATCTTTTTGATTCGATTCGATTCGATTCTTTTAGATTTGATTCGATACGATTCTTTTCAATTCGATTCGATTCGATTCGTTTTGATTCATTTTGATTCTCTTTGTTTTTTTGATTCGATCTTTTCAATCGATTTCATTCGATAAGATTCTTTGCGATTCCATTCTTTTTGATTCGATTCTTTGCGATTCGATTCTTTTCTTTTAGATTCGATTCTTTTCGATTCGATTCGTTTCGATTTGAATCTTTTCGTTTCGATTAGATTCTCTACAATTCGATTCTTGGATTCGATTCTTTTTGATTTGATTCGATTTGATTCTTTTCTATTCGATTCGAATCGTTTCTTTCGATTTGATGGCATTTGATTCATTTCTTTCGATTCGATTCTTTTCATTACGATTCAATTCGATTCGTTTATTTCGATTTGATGGCATTTGGTTCATTTCTTTTCGATTCGATTCGATCGATTCTTTTACATTCGATTCTTTTCATTACGATTCAATTCGATTCGATTCTTTACGATTTGATTGCATTTGATTCAATTCTTTTCGATTCGATTCGATTCGTTTCGATTCGATTCGATTCTTTGCATTACGATTCAATTCGATTCGATTCTTTTCGATTTGATTCGATTCTTTTCCACTCGATGTGATTCGATTCGTTTTGATTTTTTTCGATTTGTTTCAAATCGAATCTATTCGATTCTTTTCGATTCAATTCGATTCGATTCTTTTTGATTCAATCCCATTCGATTCGATTCGATTATTTTCGATTCGATACGATTCGATTCAATTCTTTTCGATGCGAATCAATTCGATTTTTTTGATTCGATTCGATTCGATTCTTTTAGATTTGATTCGATACGATTCTTTTCAATTCCATTCGATTCGATTCGTTTTGATTCATTTTGATTCTCTTTGTTTTTTTGATTCGATCTTTTCAATCGATTTCATTTGATTCGATTCTTTTCGATTCAATTCTTTTCGATTCGATTCTTTTCGTTTAGTTTCGATTCGTTTCGATTTGAATCTTTTCGTTTCGATTAGATTTTCTACAATTCGATTCATTGGATTCGATTGTTTTTGATTTGATTCGATTTGATTATTTTCGATTCAATTCGATTCGAATTGATTCTTTTCGATTCAAATCAATTCAATACGATTCGATTCGATTACTTTTGATTCAATGCAATCTCATTTGATTTTTTCGAATCGATTTGATTCGATTCGATTATTTTCGATTCTACTTGATTTGATTCGATTCGATGATCGATTCAATTCAATTCCAATTATTCTCGATTCGATTCGATGTGATTCGATTATTTTTATTCAATTTGATCGAATTATTTTCGATTCGATGCGATTCGATTCGATTCTTTTCGATTCAATCAATTCGATTTGATTCTTTTCTATTCGATTCGAATCGTTTCTTTCGATTTGATGGCATTTGATTCATTTCTTTTCGATTCGATTCTTTTCATTACGATTCAATTCGATTCGATTCTTTCGATTTGATGGCATTTGGTTCATTTCTTTTCGATTCGATTCGATCGATTCTTTTAGATTCGATTCTTTTCATTACGATTCAATTCGATTCGATTCTTTACGATTTGATTGCATTTGATTCAATTCTTTTCGATTCGATTCGATTCGTTTCGATTCGATTCGATTCTTTGCATTAGGATTCAATTCGATTCGATTCTTTTCGATTTGATTCGATTCTTTTCCACTCGATGTGATTCGATTCGTTTTGATTTTTTTCGATTTGTTTCAAATCGAATCTATTCGATTCTTTTCGATTCAATTCGATTCGATTCTTTTTGATTCAATCCCATTCGATTCGATTCGATTATTTTCGATTCGATACGATTCGATTCAATTCTTTTCGATGCGAATCAATTCGATTCTTTTTGATTCGATTCGATTCTTTTAGATTTGATTCGATACGATTCTTTTCAATTCGATTCGATTCGATTCGTTTTGATTCATTTTGATTCTCTTTGTTTTTTTGATTCGATCTTTTCAATCGATTTCATTCGATTCGATTCTTTGCGATTCCATTCTTTTTGATTCGATTCTTTGCGATTCGATTCTTTTCTTTTAGATTCGATTCTTTTCGATTCGATTCGTTTCGATTTGAATCTTTTCGTTTCGATTAGATTCTCTACAATTCGATTCTTGGATTCGATTCTTTTTGATTTGATTCGATTTGATTCTTTTCGATTCAACTCGATTTGATTCGATTCTTTTTGATTCCAATCAATTCAATACGATTCAGTTCGATTACTTTTGATTTGTTGCAATCTGAATCGATTCTTTTCGATCGATTTGATTCGATTAGATTATTTCCGATTCGACTCGATTTGATTCGATTCGATGATCGATTCAATTCAATTCCAATTATTCTTGATTCGATTCGATTTGATTATTTTTCATTCAATTCAATTGCTTTCGATTCGATGCGATTCGATTCGATTCGATTCCTTTCGATTCCATCAATTCGATTTGATTCTTTTCAATTCGATTCGGTTCTTTTCGATTTGATTGCATTCCATTCAATTCTTTTCGATTCGATTCGATTCTTTTCATTACGATTCAATTCGATTCGAGTCTTTTGGATTTGATTCAATTCTTTTCCACTCGATGTGATTCGATTCGTTTTGATTATTTTCGATTGGATTCAAATCGAATCTATTCGATTCTTTTCGATTCAATTCGATTCCATTCTTTTTGATTCAATTCCATTCGATTTGATTCGATTCTTTTCGATTCAATACGATTCGATTCGAATCTTTTAGATGCGAATCAATGTTATTCGATTCTTTTTGATTCGATTCGATTCGATTCTTTTAGATTTGATTCGATATGATTCTTTTCGATTCGATTCGATTCGATTCATTTCGATTCTCTTTGATTTTTTGATTCGATCTTTTCAATAGATTTGATTCGATTCGATTCTTTTCGATTCAATTCTTTTCGATTCGATTCGATTCTTTTCATTACGATTCAATTCGATTCGAGTCTTTTGGATTTGATTCAATTCTTTTCCACTCGATGTGATTCGATTCGTTTTGATTATTTTCGATTTGATTCAAATCGAATCTATTCGATTCTTTTCGATTCAATTCGATTCCATTCTTTTTGATTCAATTCCATTCGATTTGATTCGATTCTTTTCGATTCAATACGATTCGATTCGAATCTTTTAGATGCGAATCAATGTTATTCGATTCTTTTTGATTCGATTCGATTCGATTCTTTTAGATTTGATTCGATATGATTCTTTTCGATTCGATTCGATTCGATTCATTTCGATTCTCTTTGATTTTTTGATTCGATCTTTTCAATAGATTTGATTCGATTCGATTCTTTTCGATTCAATTCTTTTCGATTCGATTCTTTTCGATTCGATTCGATTCGATTCGATTCTTTTCGTTTAGATTCGATTCGTTTCGATTTGAATCTTTTCGTTTCGATTAGATTTTCTACAATTCGATTCATTGGATTCGATTGTTTTTGATTTGATTCGATTTGATTCTTTTCGATTCAATTCGATTCGAATTGATTCTTTTCGATTCAAATCAATTCAATACGATTCGATTCGATTACTTTTGATTCAATGCAATCTCATTTGATTTTTTCGAATCGATTTGATTCGATTCGATTATTTTCGATTCGACTTGATTTGATTCGATTCGATGATCGATTCAATTCAATTCCAATTATTCTCGATTCGATTCGATTTGATTCGATTATTTTTATTCAATTTGATCGAATTATTTTCGATTCGATGCGATTCGATTCGATTCTTTTCGATTCAATCAATTCGATTTGATTCTTTTCTATTCGCATCGTTTCTTTCGATTTGATGGCATTTGATTCATTTCTTTTCGATTCGATTCGATTCGATTCTTTTCGATTCGATTCTTTTCATTACGATTCAATTCGATTCGATTCTTTCGATTTGATGGCATTTGATTCATTTCTTTTCGATTCGATTCGATCGATTCTTTTAGATTCGATTCTTTTCATTACGATTCAATTCGATTCGATTCTTTACGATTTGATTGCATTTGATTCATGTCTTTTCGATTCGATTCGATTCGATTCGATTCTTTTCGATTCGATTCTTTTCATTACGATTCAATTCGATTCGATTCTTTACGATTTGATGGCATTTGATTCATTTCTTTTCGATTCGATTCGTTTCGATTCGATTCGATTCTTTGCATTACGATTCAATTCGATTCGATTCTTTTCGATTTGATTCGATTCTTTTCCACTCGATGTGATTCGATTCGTTTTGATTTTTTTCGATTTGTTTCAAATCGAATCTATTCGATTCTTTTCGATTCAATTCGATTCGATTCTTTTTGATTCAATTCCATTCGATTCGATTCGATTATTTTCGATTCGATACGATTCGATTCTTTTCGATGCGAATCAATTCGATTCTTTTTGATTTGATTCGATTCGATTCTTTTAGATTTGATTCGATACGATTCTTTTCAATTCGATTCGATCGATTCGTTTTGACTCATTTTGATTCTCTTTGTTTTTTTGATTCGATCTTTTCAATCGATTTCATTCGATTCGATTCTTTGCGATTCCATTCTTTTTGATTCGATTCTTTGCGATTCGATTCTTTTCTTTTAGATTCGATTCTTTTCGATTCGATTCGTTTCGATTTGAATCTTTTCGTTTCGATTAGATTCTCTACAATTCGATTCTTGGATTCGATTCTTTTTGATTTGATTCGATTTGATTCTTTTCGATTCAACTGGATTTGATTCGATTCTTTTTGATTCCAATCAATTCAATACGATTCAGTTCGATTACTTTTGATTTGTTGCAATCTGAATCGATTCTTTTCGATCGATTTGATTCGATTAGATTATTTCCGATTCGACTGGATTTGATTCGATTCGATGATCGATTCAATTCAATTCCAATTATTTTGATTCGATTCGATTTGATTATTTTTAATTCAATTCAATTGCTTTCGATTCGATGCGATTCGATTTGATACGATTCCTTTCGATTCCATCAATTCGATTTGATTCTTTTCAATTCGATTCGGTTCTTTTCGATTTGATTGCATTCCATTCAATTCTTTTCGATTCGATTCGATTCTTTTCATTACGATTCAATTCGATTCGAGTCTTTTGGATTTGATTCAATTCTTTTCCACTCGATGTGATTCGATTCGTTTTGATTATTTTCGATTGGATTCAAATCGAATCTATTCGATTCTTTTCGATTCAATTCGATTCCATTCTTTTTGATTCAATTCCATTCGATTTGATTCGATTCTTTTCGATTCAATACGATTCGATTCGAATCTTTTAGATGCGAATCAATGTTATTCGATTCTTTTTGATTCGATTCGATTCGATTCTTTTAGATTTGATTCGATATGATTCTTTTCGATTCGATTCGATTCGATTCATTTCGATTCTCTTTGATTTTTTGATTCGATCTTTTCAATAGATTTGATTCGATTCGATTCTTTTCGATTCAATTCTTTTCGATTCGATTCTTTTCGTTTAGATTCGATTCGTTTCGATTTGAATCTTTTCGTTTCGATTAGATTTTCTACAATTCGATTCATTGGATTCGATTGTTTTTGATTTGATTCGATTTGATTCTTTTCGATTCAATTCGATTCGAATTGATTCTTTTCGATTCAAATCAATTCAATACGATTCGATTCGATTACTTTTGATTCAATGCAATCTCATTTGATTTTTTCGAATCGATTTGATTCGATTCGATTATTTTCGATTCGACTTGATTTGATTCGATTCGATGATCGATTCAATTCAATTCCAATTATTCTCGATTCGATTCGATTTGATTCGATTATTTTTATTCAATTTGATCGAATTATTTTCGATTCGATGCGATTCGATTCGATTCTTTTCGATTCAATCAATTCGATTTGATTCTTTTCTATTCGATTCGAATCGGTTCTTTCGATTTGATGGCATTTGATTCATTTCTTTTCGATTCGATTCGATTCTTTTCGATTCAGTTCTTTTCATTACGATTCATTTCGATTCGATTCTTTCGATTTGATGGCATTTGATTCATTTCTTTTCGGTTCGATTCGATCGATTCTTTTAGATTCGATTCTTTTCATTACGATTCAATTCGATTCGATTCTTTACGATTTGATTGCATTTGATTCATTTCTTTTCGATTCGATTCGATTCGATTCTTTTCGATTCGATTCTTTTCATTACGATTCAATTCGATTCGATTCTTTCGATTTGATGGCATTTGATTCATTTCTTTTCGATTCGATTCGATTCGTTTCGATTCGATTCGATTCTTTGCATTACGATTCAATTCGATTTGATTCTTTTCGATTTGATTCGATTCTTTTCCATTCGATGTGATTCGATTCGTTTTGATTTTTTTCGATTTGTTTCAAATCGAATCTATTCGATTCTTTTCGATTCAATTCGATTCGATTCTTTTTGATTCAATTCCATTCGATTCGATTCGATTATTTTCGATTCGATACGATTCGATTCAATTCTTTTCGATGCGAATCAAATCGATTCTTTTTGATTCGATTCGATTCGATTCTTTTAGATTTGATTCGATACGATTCTTTTCAATTCGATTCGATTCGATTCGTTTTGATTCATTTTGATTCTCTTTGTTTTTTTGATTCGATCTTTTCAATCGATTTCATTCGATTCGATTCTTTGCGATTCCATTCTTTTTGATTCGATTCTTTGCGATTCGATTCTTTTCTTTTAGATTCGATTCTTTTCGATTCGATTCGTTTCGATTTGAATCTTTTCGTTTCGATTAGATTCTCTACAATTCGATTCTTGGAATCGATTCTTTTTGATTTGATTCGATTTGATTCTTTTCGATTCAACTCGATTTGATTCGATTCTTTTTGATTCCAATCAATTCAATACGATTCAGTTCGATTACTTTTGATTTGTTGCAATCTGAATCGATTCTTTTCGATCGATTTGATTCGATTAGATTATTTCCGATTCGACTCGATTTGATTCGATTCGATGATCGATTCAATTCAATTCCAATTATTCTTGATTCGATTCGATTTGATTATTTTTCATTCAATTCAATTGCTTTCGATTCGATGCGATTCGATTCGATTCGATTCCTTTCGATTCCATCAATTCGATTTGATTCTTTTCAATTCGATTCGGTTCTTTTCGATTTGATTGCATTCGATTCAATTCTTTTCGATTCGATTCGATTCTTTTCATTACGATTCAATTCGATTCGAGTCTTTTGGATTTGATTCAATTCTTTTCCACTCGATGTGATTCGATTCGTTTTGATTATTTTCGATTGGATTCAAATCGAATCTATTCGATTCTTTTCGATTCAATTCGATTCCATTCTTTTTGATTCAATTCCATTCGATTTGATTCGATTCTTTTCGATTCAATACGATTCGATTCGAATCTTTTAGATGCGAATCAATGTTATTCGATTCTTTTTGATTCGATTCGATTCGATTCTTTTAGATTTGATTCGATATGATTCTTTTCGATTCGATTCGATTCGATTCATTTCGATTCTCTTTGATTTTTTGATTCGATCTTTTCAATAGATTTGATTCGATTCGATTCTTTTCGATTCAATTCTTTTCGATTCGATTCTTTTCGATTCGATTCGATTCGATTCTTTTCGTTTAGATTCAATTCGTTTCGATTTGAATCTTTTCGTTTCGATTAGATTTTCTACAATTCGATTCATTGGATTCGATTGTTTTTGATTTGATTCGCTTTGATTCTTTTCGATTCAATTCGATTCGAATTGATTCTTTTCGATTCAAATCAATTCAATACGATTCGATTCGATTACTTTTGATTCAATGCAATCTCATTTGATTTTTTCGAATCGATTTGAATCGATTCGATTATTTTCGATTCGACTTGATTTGATTCGATTCGATGATCGATTCAATTCAATTCCAATTATTCTCGATTCGATTCGATTTGATTCGATTATTTTTATTCAATTTGATCGAATTATTTTCGATTCGATGCGATTCGATTCGATTCTTTTCGATTCAATCAATTCGATTTGATTCTTTTCTATTCGATTCGCATCGTTTCTTTCGATTTGATGGCATTTGATTCATTTCTTTTCGATTCGATTCGATTCGATTCTTTTCGATTCGATTCTTTTCATTACGATTCAATTCGATTCGATTCTTTCGATTTGATGGCATTTGATTCATTTCTTCTCGATTCGATTCGATCGATTCTTTTAGATTCGATTCTTTTCATTACGATTCAATTCGATTCGATTCTTTTC
This sequence comes from Canis aureus, assembly GCF_053574225.1. Lineage (NCBI taxonomy): Eukaryota > Metazoa > Chordata > Mammalia > Carnivora > Canidae > Canis > Canis aureus. Next base: position 27,501,848 of record NC_135647.1, read on the forward strand.
GATTTGATTGCATTTGATTCAATTCTTTTCGATTCGATTCGATTCGTTTCGATTCGATTCGATTCTTTGCATTACGATTCAATTCGAATCGATTCTTTTCGATTTGATTCGATTCTTTTCCACTCGATGTGTTTCGATTCGTTTTGATTTTTTTCGATTTCTTTCAAATCGAATCTATTCGATTCTTTTCGATTCAATTCGATTCGATTCTTTTTGATTCAATTCCATTCGATTCGATTCGATTATTTTCGATTCGATACGATTCGATTCAATTCTTTTCGATGCGAATCAATTCGATTCTTTTTGATTCGATTCGATTCGATTCTTTTAGATTTGATTCGATACGATTCTTTTCAATTCGATTCGATTCGATTCGTTTTGATTCACTTTGATTCTCTTTGTTTTTTTGATTCGATCTTTTCAATCGATTTCATTCGATTCGATTCTTTGCGATTCCATTCTTTTTGATTCGATTCTTTGCGATTCGATTCTTTTCTTTTAGATTCGATTCTTTTCGATTCGATTCGTTCCGATTTGAATCTTTTCGTTTCGATTAGATTCTCTACAATTCGATTCTTGGATTCGATTCTTTTTGATTTGATTCGATTTGATTCTTTTCGATTCAACTCGATTTGATTCGATTCTTTTTGATTCCAATCAATTCAATACGATTCAGTTCGATTACTTTTGATTTGTTGCAATCTGAATCGATTCTTTTCGATCGATTTGATTCGATTAGATTATTTCCGATTCGACTCGATTTGATTCGATTCGATGATCGATTCAATTCAATTCCAATTATTCTTGATTCGATTCGATTTGATTATTTTTCATTCAATTCAATTGCTTTCGATTCGATGCGATTCGATTCGATTCGATTCCTTTCGATTCGATTCTTTTCGATTCGATTCGATTCGATTCTTTTCGTTTAGATTCGATTCATTTCGATTTGAATCTTTTCGTTTCCATTAGATTTTCTACAATTCGATTCATTGGATTCGATTGTTTTTTATTTGATTCGATTTGATTCTTTTCGATTCAATTCGATTCGAATTGATTCTTTTCGATTCAAATCAATTCAATACGATTCGATTCGATTACTTTTGATTCAATGCAAACTCATTTGATTTTTTCGAATCGATTTGATTCGATTCGATTATTTTCGATTCGACTTGATTTGATTCGATTCGATGATCGATTCAATTCAATTCCAATTATTCTCGATTTGATTCGATTTGATTCGATTATTTTTATTCAATTTGATCGAATTATTTTCGATTCGATGCGATTCGATTCGATTCTTTTCGATCAATCAATTCGATTTGATTCTTTTCTATTCGATTCGAATCGGTTCTTTCGATTTGATGGCATTTGATTCATTTCTTCTCGATTCGATTCGATCGATTCTTTTAGATTCGATTCTTTTCATTACGATTCAATTCGATTCGATTCTTTCGATTTGATTGCATTTGATTCAATTCTTTTCGATTCGATTCGATTCGTTTCGATTCGATTCGATTCTTTGCATTACGATTCAATTCGAATCGATTCTTTTCGATTTGATTCGATTCTTTTCCACTCGATGTGATTCGATTCGTTTTGATTTTTTTCGATTTGTTTCAAATCGAATCTATTCGATTCTTTTCGATTCAATTCGATTCGATTCTTTTTGATTCAATTCCATTCGATTCGATTCGATTATTTTCGATTCGATACGATTCGATTCAATTCTTTTCGATGCAAATCAATTCGATTCTTTTTGATTCGATTCGATTCGATTCTTTTAGATTTGATTCGATACGATTCTTTTCAATTCGATTCGATTCGATTCGTTTTGATTCATTTTGATTCTCTTTGTTTTTTTGATTCGATCTTTTCAATCGATTTCATTCGGTTCGATTCTTTGCGATTCCATTCTTTTTGATTCGATTCTTTGCGATTCGATTCTTTTCTTTTAGATTCGATTCTTTTCGATTCGATTCGTTCCGATTTGAATCTTTTCGTTTCGATTAGATTCTCTACAATTCGATTCTTGGATTCGATTCTTTTTGATTTGATTCGATTTGATTCTTTTCGATTCAACTGGATTTGATTCGATTCTTTTTGATTCCAATCAATTCAATACGATTCAGTTCGATTACTTTTGATTTGTTGCAATCTGAATCGGTTCTTTTCGATCGATTTGATTCGATTAGATTATTTCCGATTCGACTCGATTTGATTCGATTCGATGATCGATTCAATTCAATTCCAATTATTCTTGATTCGATTCGATTTGATTATTTTTCATTCAATTCAATTGCTTTCGATTCGATGCGATTCGATTCGATTCGATTCCTTTCGATTCCATCAATTCGATTTGATTCTTTTCAATTCGATTCGGTTCTTTTCGATTTGATTGCATTCGATTCAATTCTTTTCGATTCGATTCGATTCTTTTCATTACGATTCAATTCGATTCGAGTCTTTTGGATTTGATTCAATTCTTTTCCACTCGATGTGATTCGATTCGTTTTGATTATTTTCGATTGGATTCAAATCGAATCTATTCGATTCTTTTCGATTCAATTCGATTCCATTCTTTTTGATTCAATTCCATTCGATTTGATTCGATTCTTTTCGATTCAATACGATTCGATTCGAATCTTTTCGATGCGAATCAATGTTATTCGATTCTTTTTGATTCGATTCGATTCGATTCTTTTAGATTTGATTCGATATGATTCTTTTCGATTCGATTCGATTCGATTCATTTCGATTCTCTTTGATTTTTTGATTCGATCTTTTCAATAGATTTGATTCGATTCGATTCTTTTCGATTCAATTCTTTTCGATTCGATTCTTTTCGTTTAGATTCGATTCGTTTCGATTTGAATCTTTTCGTTTCGATTAGATTTTCTACAATTCGATTCATTGGATTCGATTGTTTTTGATTTGATTCGATTTGATTCTTTTCGATTCAATTCGATTCGAATTGATTCTTTTCGATTCAAATCAATTCAATACGATTCGATTCGATTACTTTTGATTCAATGCAATCTCATTTGATTTTTTCGAATCGATTTGATTCGATTCGATTATTTTCGATTCGACTTGATTTGATTCGATTCGATGATCGATTCAATTCAATTCCAATTATTCTCGATTTGATTCGATTATTTTTATTCAATTTGATCGAATTATTTTCGATTCGATGCGATTCGATTCGATTCTTTTCGATTCAATCAATTCGATTTGATTCTTTTCTATTCGTTTCGAATCGGTTCTTTCGATTTGATGGCATTTGATTCATTTCTTTTCGATTCGATTCGATTCTTTTCGATTCAGTTCTTTTCATTACAATTCAATTCGATTCGATTCTTTCGATTTGATGGCATTTGATTCATTTCTTTTCGATTCGATTCGATCGATTCTTTTAGATTCGATTCTTTTCATTACGATTCAATTCGATTCGATTCTTTACGATTTGATTGCATTTGATTCATGTCTTTTCGATTCGATTCGATTCGATTCTTTTCGATTCGATTCTTTTCATTACGATTCAATTCGATTCGATTCTTTCGATTTGATGGCATTTGATTCATTTCTTTTCGATTCGATTCGATTCGTTTCGATTCGATTCGATTCTTTGCATTACGATTCAATTCGAATCGATTCTTTTCGATTTGATTCGATTCTTTTCCACTCGATGTGATTCGATTCGTTTTGATTTTTTTCGATTTGTTTCAAATCGAATCTATTCGATTCTTTTCGATTCAATTCGATTCGATTCTTTTTGATTCAATTCCATTCGATTCGATTCGATTATTTTCGATTCGATACGATTCGATTCAATTCTTTTCGATGCGAATCAATTCGATTCTATTTGATTCGATTCGATTCGATTCTTTTAGATTTGATTCGATACGATTCTTTTCCATTCGATTCGATTCTATTCGTTTTGATTCATTTTGATTCTCTTTGTTTTTTTGATTCGATCTTTTCAATCGATTTCATTCGATTCGATTCTTTGCGATTCCATTCTTTTTGATTCGATTCTTTGCGATTCGATTCTTTTCTTTTAGATTCGATTCTTTTCGATTCGATTCGTTCCGATTTGAATCTTTTCGTTTCGATTAGATTCTCTACAATTCGATTCTTGGATTCGATTCTTTTTGATTTGATTCGATTTGATTCTTTTCGATTCAACTGGATTTGATTCGATTCTTTTTGATTCCAATCAATTCAATACGATTCAGTTCGATTACTTTTGATTTGTTGCAATCTGAATCGATTCTTTTCGATCGATTTGATTCGATTAGATTATTTCCGATTCGACTCGATTTGATTCGATTCGATGATCGATTCAATTCAATTCCAATTATTCTTGATTCGATTCGATTTGATTATTTTTCATTCAATTCAATTGCTTTCGATTCGATGCGATTCGATTCGATTCGATTCCTTTCGATTCCATCAATTCGATTTGATTCTTTTCAATTCGATTCGGTTCTTTTCGATTTGATTGCATTCGATTCAATTCTTTTCGATTCGATTCGATTCTTTTCATTACGATTCAATTCGATTCGAGTCTTTTGGATTTGATTCAATTCTTTTCCACTCGATGTGATTCGATTCGTTTTGATTATTTTCGATTGGATTCAAATCGAATCTATTCGATTCTTTTCGATTCAATTCGATTCCATTCTTTTTGATTCAATTCCATTCGATTTGATTCGATTCTTTTCGATTCAATACGATTCGATTCGAATCTTTTAGATGCAAATCAATGTTATTCGATTCTTTTTGATTCGATTCGATTCGATTCTTTTAGATTTGATTCGATATGATTCTTTTCGATTCGATTCGATTCGATTCATTTCGATTCTCTTTGATTTTTTGATTCGATCTTTTCAATAGATTTGATTCGATTCGATTCTTTTCGATTCAATTCTTTTCGATTCGATTCTTTTCGATTCGATTCGATTCGATTCTTTTCGTTTAGATTCGATTCGTTTCGATTTGAATCTTTTCGTTTCGATTAGATTTTCTACAATTCGATTCATTGGATTCGATTTTTTTTGATTTGATTCGATTTGATTCTTTTCGATTCAATTCGATTCGAATTGATTCTTTTCGATTCAAAACAATTCAATACGATTCGATTCGATTACTTTTGATTCAATGCAATCTCATTTGATTTTTTCGAATCGATTTGATTCGATTCGATTATTTTCGATTCGACTTGATTTGATTCGATTCGATGATCGATTCAATTCAATTCCAATTATTCTCGATTCGATTCGATTTGATTCGTTTATTTTTATTCAATTTGATCGAATTATTTTCGATTCGATGCGATTCGATTCGATTCTTTTCGATTCAATCAATTCGATTTGATTCTTTTCTATTCGATTCGAATCGTTTCTTTCGATTTGATGGCATTTGATTCATTTCTTTTCGATTCGATTCTTTTCATTACGATTCAATTCGATTCGATTCTTTCGATTTGATGGCATTTGGTTCATTTCTTTTCGATTCGATTCGATCGATTCTTTTAGATTCGATTCTTTTCATTACGATTCAATTCGATTCGATTCTTTACGATTTGATTGCATTTGATTCAATTCTTTTCGATTCGATTCGTTTCGATTCGATTCGATTCTTTGCATTACGATTCAATTCGATTCGATTCTTTTCGATTTGATTCGATTCTTTTCCACTCGATGTGATTCGATTCGTTTTGATTTTTTTCGATTTGTTTCAAATCGAATCTATTCGATTCTTTTCGATTCAATTCGATTCGATTCTTTTTGATTCAATTCCATTCGATTCGATTCGATTATTTTCGATTCGATACGATTCGATTCTTTTCGATGCGAATCAATTCGATTCTTTTTGATTCGATTCGATTCGATTCTTTTAGATTTGATTCGATACGATTCTTTTCAATTCGATTCGATTCGATTCGTTTTGATTCACTTTGATTCTCTTTGTTTTTTTGATTCGATCTTTTCAATCGATTTCATTCGATTCGATTCTTTGCGATTCCATTCTTTTTGATTCGATTCTTTGCGATTCGATTCTTTTCTTTTAGATTCGATTCTTTTCGATTCGATTCGTTCCGATTTGAATCTTTTCGTTTTGATTAGATTCTCTACAATTCGATTCTTGGATTCGATTCTTTTTGATTTGATTCGATTTGATTCTTTTTGATTCAACTGGATTTGATTCGATTCTTTTTGATTCCAATCAATTCAATACGATTCAGTTCGATTACTTTTGATTTGTTGCAATCTGAATCGATTCTTTTCGATCGATTTGATTCGATTAGATTATTTCCGATTCGACTCGATTTGATTCGATTCGATGATCGATTCAATTCAATTCCAATTATTCTTGATTCGATTCGATTTGATTATTTTTCATTCAATTCAATTGCTTTCGATTCGATGCGATTCGATTCCTTTCGATTCAATCAATTCGATTTGATTCTTTTCAATTCGATTCGGTTCTTTTCGATTTGATTGCATTCCATTCAATTCTTTTCGATTCAATTCGATTCGATTCTTTTTGATTCAATCCCATTCATTCGATTCGATTATTTTCGAATCGATACGATTCAATTCTTTTCGTTGCGAATCAATTCGATTCTTTTGGATTCGATTCGATTCGATTCTTTTAGATTTGATTCGATACGATTCTTTTCAATTCGATTCGATTCGATTCGTTTTGATTCATTTTGATTCTCTTTGTTTTTTTGATTCGATCTTTTCAATCGATTTCATTCGATTCGATTCTTTGCGATTCCATTCTTTTTGATTCGATTCTTTCCGATTCGATTCTTTTCTTTTAGATTCGATTCTTTTCGATTCGATTCGTTTCGATTTGAATCTTTTCGTTTCGATTAGATTCTCTACAATTCGATTCTTGGAATCGATTCTTTTTGATTTGATTCGATTTGATTCTTTTCTATTCGATTCGAATCGTTTCTTTCGATTTGATGGCATTTGATTCATTTCTTTTCGAATCGATTCTTTTCATTACGATTCAATTCGATTCGATTCTTTCGATTTGATGGCATTTGATTCATTTCTTTTCGATTCGATTCGATCGATTCTTTTAGATTCGATTCTTTTCATTACGATTCAATTCGATTCGATTCTTTTCGATTTGATTGCATTTGATTCAATTCTTTTCGATTCGATTCGATTCGTTTCGATTCGATTCGATTCTTTGCATTACGATTCAATTCGAATCGATTCTTTTCGATTTGATTCGATTCTTTTCCACTCGATGTGATTCGATTCGTTTTGATTTTTTTCGATTTGTTTCAAATCGAATCTATTCGATTCTTTTCGATTCAATTCGATTCGATTCTTTTTGATTCAATCCCATTCGATTCGATTCGATTATTTTCGATTCGATACGATTCGATTCAATTCTTTTTGATGCCAATCAATTCGATTCTTTTTGATTCGATTCGATTCGATTCTTTTAGATTTGATTCGATACGATTCTTTTCAATTCGATTCGATTCGATTCGTTTTGATTCATTTTGATTCTCTTTGTTTTTTTGATTCGATCTTTTCAATCGATTTCATTCGATTCGATTCTTTGCGATTTAATTCTTTTTGATTCGATTCTTTGCGATTCGATTCTTTTCTTTTAGATTCGATTCTTTTCGATTCGATTCGTTTCGATTTGAATCTTTTCGTTTCGATTAGATTCTCTACAATTCGATTCTTGGATTCGATTCTTTTTGATTTGATTCGATTTGATTCTTTTCGATTCAACTGGATTTGATTCGATTCTTTTTGATTCCAATCAATTCAATACGATTCAGTTCGATTACTTTTGATTTGTTGCAATCTGAATCGATTCTTTTCGATCGATTTGATTCGATTAGATTATTTCCGATTCGACTCGATTTGATTCGATTCGATGATCGATTCAATTCAATTCCAATTATTCTTGATTCGATTCGATTTGATTATTTTTCATTCAATTCAATTGCTTTCGATTCGATGCGATTCGATTCGATTCGATTCCTTTCGATTCCATCAATTCGATTTGATTCTTTTCAATTCGATTCGGTTCTTTTCGATTTGATTGCATTTGATTCAATTCTTTTCGATTCAATTCGATTCGATTCTTTTTGATTCAATTCCATTCGATTCGATTCGATTATTTTCGATTCGATACGATTCGATTCTTTTCGATGCGAATCAATTCGATTCTTTTTGATTCGATTCGATTCGATTCTTTTAGATTTGATTCGATACGATTCTTTTCAATTCGATTCGATTCGATTCGTTTTGATTCATTTTGATTCTCTTTGTTTTTTTGATTCGATCTTTTCAATTGATTTCATTCGATTCGATTCTTTGCGATTCCATTCTTTTTGATTCGATTCTTTGCGATTCGATTCTTTTCTTTTAGATTCGATTCTTTTCGATTCGATTCGTTCCGATTTGAATCTTTTCGTTTCGATTAGATTCTCTACAATTCGATTCTTGGATTCGATTCTTTTTGATTTGATTCGATTTGATTCTTTTCGATTCAACTGGATTTGATTCGATTCTTTTTGATTCCAATCAATTCAATACGATTCAGTTCGATTACTTTTGATTTGTTGCAATCTGAATCGATTCTTTTCGATCGATTTGATTCGATTAGATTATTTCCGATTCGACTCGATTTGATTCGATTCGATGATCGATTCAATTCAATTCCAATTATTCTTGATTCGATTCGATTTGATTATTTTTCATTCAATTCAATTGCTTTCGATTCGATGCGATTCGATTCGATTCGATTCCTTTCGATTCCATCAATTCGATTTGATTCTTTTCAATTCGATTCAGTTCTTTTCGATTTGATTGCATTCGATTCAATTCTTTTCGATTCGATTCGATTCTTTTCATTACGATTCAATTCGATTCGAGTCTTTTGGATTTGATTCAATTCTTTTCCACTCGATGTGATTCGATTCGTTTTGATTATTTTCGATTTGATTCAAATCGAATCTATTCGATTCTTTTCGATTCAATTCGATTCCATTCTTTTTGATTCAATTCCATTCGATTTGATTCGATTCTTTTCGATTCAATACGATTCGATTCGAATCTTTTAGATGCGAATCAATGTTATTCGATTCTTTTTGATTCGATTCGATTCGATTCTTTTAGATTTGATTCGATATGATTCTTTTCGATTCGATTCGATTCGATTCATTTCGATTCTCTTTGATTTTTTGATTCGATCTTTTCAATAGATTTGATTCGATTCGTTTCTTTTCGATTCAATTCTTTTCGATTCGATTCGATTCGATTCTTTTCGTTTAGATTCGATTCGTTTCGATTTGAATCTTTTCGTTTCGATTAGATTTTCTACAATTCGATTCATTGGATTCGATTGTTTTTGATTTGATTCGATTTGATTCTTTTCGATTCAATTCGATTCGAATTGATTCTTTTCGATTCAAATCAATTCAATACGATTCGATTCGATTACTTTTGATTCAATGCAATCTCATTGGATTTTTTCGAATCGATTTGATTCGATTCGATTATTTTCGATTCGACTTGATTTGATTCGATTCGATGATCGATTCAATTCAATATCAATAATTCTCCATTCGATTCGATTTGATTCGATTATTTTTATTCAATTTGATCGAATTATTTTCGATTCGATGCGATTCTATTCGATTCTTTTCGATTCAATCAATTCGATTTGATTCTTTTCTATTCGATTCGATTCGATTCTTTTCGATTTGATTGCATTTGATTCAATTCTTTTCGTTTCGAATCGATTCGATTCTTTTCGATTCGTTTCGATTCTTTTCATTACGATTCAATTCGATTCGATTCTTTTCGATTTGTTGGCATTTGATTCAATTCTTTTCGATTCGATTCGATTCGATTCGTTTCGATTCGATTCGATTCGATTCTTTTCATTACGATTCAATTCGATTCGATTCTTTTCGATTTGATTCGATTCTTTTCCACTCGATGTGATTCGATTCGTTTTGATTTTTTCGAATTGTTTCAAATCGAATCTATTCGATTCATTTCGATTCAATTCGATTCCATTCTTTTTGATTCAATCCCATTCATTCGATTCGATTATTTTCGAATCGATACGATTCAATTCTTTTCGTTGCGAATCAATTCGATTCTTTTGGATTCGATTCGATTCGATTCTTTTAGATTTGATTCGATACGATTCTTTTCAATTCGATTCGATTCGATTCGTTTTGATTCATTTTGATTCTCTTTGTTTTTTTGATTCGATCTTTTCAATCGATTTCATTCGATTCGATTCTTTGCGATTCCATTCTTTTTTATTCGATTCTTTGCGATTCGATTCGTTTCGATTTGAATCTTTTCGTTTCGATTAGATTCTCTACAATTCGATTCTTGGATTCGATTCTTTTTGATTTGATTCGATTTGATTCTTTTCTATTCGATTCGAATCGTTTCTTTCGATTTGATGGCATTTGATTCATTTCTTTTCGATTCGATTCTTTTCATTACGATTCATTTCGATTCGATTATTTCAATTTGATGGCATTTGGTTCATTTCTTTTCGATTCGATTCGATCGATTCTTTTAGATTCGATTCTTTTCATTACGATTCAATTCGATTCGATTCTTTACGATTTGATTGCATTTGATTCAATTCTTTTCGATTCGATTCGATTCGTTTCGATTCGATTCGATTCTTTGCATTACGATTCAATTCGATTCGATTCTTTTCGATTTGATTCGATTCTTTTCCACTCGATGTGATTCGATTCGTTTTGATTTTTTTCGATTTGTTTCAAATCGAATCTATTCAATTCTTTTCGATTCAATTCGATTCGATTCTTTTTGATTCAATCCCATTCGATTCGATTCGATTATTTTCGATTCGATAGGATTCGATTCAATTCTTTTCGATGCGAATCAATTCGATTCTTTTTGATTCGATTCGATTCGATTCTTTTAGATTTGATTCGATACGATTCTTTTCAATTCGATTCGATTCGATTCGTTTTGATTCATTTTGATTCTCTTTGTTTTTTTGATTCGATCTTTTCAATCGATTTCATTCGATTCGATTCTTTGCGATTCCATTCTTTTTGATTCGATTCTTTGCGATTCGATTCTTTTCTTTTAGATTCGATTCTTTTCGATTCGATTCGTTTCGATTTGAATCTTTTCGTTTCGATTAGATTCTCTACAATTCGATTCTTGGAATCGATTCTTTTTGATTTGATTCGATTTGATTCTTTTCGATTCAACTGGATTTGATTCGATTCTTTTTGATTCCAATCAATTCAATACGATTCAGTTCGATTACTTTTGATTTGTTGCAATCTGAATCGATTCTTTTCGATCGATTTGATTCGATTAGATTATTTCCGATTCGACTCGATTTGATTCGATTCGATGATCGATTCAATTCAATTCCAATTATTCTTGATTCGATTCGATTTGATTATTTTTCATTCAATTCAATTGCTTTCGATTCGATGCGATTCGATTCGATTCGATTCCTTTCGATTCCATCAATTCGATTTGATTCTTTTCAATTCGATTCGGTTCTTTTCGATTTGATTGCATTTGATTCAATTCTTTTCGATTCGATTCGATTCGATTCTTTTCATTACGATTCAATTCGATTCGAGTCTTTTGGATTTGATTCAATTCTTTTCCACTCGATGTGATTCGATTCGTTTTGATTATTTTCGATTGGATTCAAATCGAATCTATTCGATTCTTTTCGATTCAATTCGATTCCATTCTTTTTGATTCAATTCCATTCGATTTGATTCGATTCTTTTCGATTCAATACGATTCGATTCGAATCTTTTCGATGCGAATCAATGTTATTCGATTCTTTTTGATTCGATTCGATTCGATTCTTTTAGATTTGATTCGATATGATTCTTTTCGATTCGATTCGATTCGATTCATTTCGATTCTCTTTGATTTTTTGATTCGATCTTTTCAATAGATTTGATTCGATTCGATTCTTTTCGATTCGTTTCTTTTCGATTCAATTCTTTTCGATTCGATTCGATTCGATTCTTTTCGTTTAGATTCGATTCGTTTCGATTTGAATCTTTTCGTTTCGATTAGATTTTCTACAATTTGATTCATTGGATTCGATTGTTTTTGATTTGATTCGATTTGATTCTTTTCGATTCAATTCGATTCGAATTGATTCTTTTCGATTCAAATCAATTCAATACGATTCGATTCGATTACTTTTGATTCAATGCAATCTCATTTGATTTTTTCGAATCGATTTGATTCGATTCGATTATTTTCGATTCGACTTGATTTGGTTCGATTCGATGATCGATTCAATTCAATTCCAATAATTCTCCATTCGATTCGATTTGATTCGATTATTTTTATTCAATTTGATCGAATTATTTTCGATTCGATGCGATTCTATTCGATTCTTTTCGATTCAATCAATTCGATTTGATTCTTTTCTATTCGATTCGATTCGATTCTTTTCGATTTGATTGCATTTGATTCAATTCTTTTCGATTCGAATCGATTCGATTCTTTTCGATTCGTTTCGATTATTTTCATTACGATTCAATTCGATTCGATTCTTTTCGATTTGATGGCATTTGATTCAATTCTTTTCGATTCGATTCGATTCGATTCGTTTCGATTCGATTCGATTCGATTCTTTTCATTACGATTCAATTCGATTCGATTCTTTTCGATTTGATTCGATTCTTTTCCACTCGATGTGATTCGATTCGTTTTGATTTTTTCGATTTGTTTCAAATCGAATCTATTCGATTCATTTCGATTCAATTCGATTCCATTCTTTTTGATTCAATCCCATTCATTCGATTCGATTATTTTCGAATCGATACGATTCAATTCTTTTCGTTGCGAATCAATTCGATTCTTTTGGATTCGATTCGATTCGATTCTTTTAGATTTGATTCGATACGATTCTTTTCAATTCGATTCGATTCGATTCGTTTTGATTCATTTTGATTCTCTTTGTTTTTTTGATTCGATCTTTTCAATCGATTTCATTCGATTCGATTCTTTGCGATTCCATTCTTTTTGATTCGATTCTTTGCGATTCGATTCTTTTCTTTTAGATTCGATTCTTTTCGATTCGATTCGTTTCGATTTGAATCTTTTCGTTTCGATTAGATTCTCTACAATTCGATTCTTGGAATCGATTCTTTTTGATTTGATTCGATTTGATTCTTTTCTATTCGATTCGAATCGTTTCTTTCGATTTGATGGCATTTGATTCATTTCTTTTCGATTCGATTCTTTTCATTACGATTCATTTCGATTCGATTATTTCAATTTGATGGCATTTGGTTCATTTCTTTTCGATTCGATTCGATCGATTCTTTTAGATTCGATTCTTTACATTACGATTCAATTCGATTCGATTCTTTACGATTTGATTGCATTTGATTCAATTCTTTTCGATTCGATTCGATTCGTTTCGATTCGATTCGATTCTTTGCATTACGATTCAATTCGATTCGATTCTTTTCGATTTGATTCGATTCTTTTCCACTCGATGTGATTCGATTCGTTTTGATTTTTTTCGATTTGTTTCAAATCGAATCTATTCGATTCATTTCGATTCAATTCGATTCGATTCTTTTTGATTCAATCCCATTCGATTCGATTCGATTATTTTCGATTCGATACGATTCGATTCAATTCTTTTCGATGCGAATCAATTCGATTCTTTTTGATTCGATTCGATTCTTTTAGATTTGATTCGATACGATTCTTTTCAATTCGATTCGATTCGATTCGTTTTGATTCATTTTGATTCTCTTTGTTTTTTTGATTCGATCTTTTCAATCGATTTCATTCGATTCGATTCTTTGCGATTCCATTCTTTTTGATTCGATTCTTTGCGATTCGATTCTTTTCTTTTAGATTCGATTCTTTTCGATTCGATTCGTTTCGATTTGAATCTTTTCGTTTCGATTAGATTCTCTACAATTCGATTCTTGGATTCGATTCTTTTTGATTTGATTCGATTTGATTCTTTTCGATTCAACTGGATTTGATTCGATTCTTTTTGATTCCAATCAATTCAATACGATTCAGTTCGATTACTTTTGATTTGTTGCAATCTGAATCGATTCTTTTCGATCGATTTGATTCGATTAGATTATTTCCGATTCGACTCGATTTGATTCGATTCGATGATCGATTCAATTCAATTCCAATTATTCTTGATTCGATTCGATTTGATTATTTTTCATTCAATTCAATTGCTTTCGATTCGATGCGATTCGATTCGATTCGATTCCTTTCGATTCCATCAATTCGATTTGATTCTTTTCAATTCGATTCGGTTCTTTTCGATTTGATTGCATTCGATTCAATTCTTTTCGATTCGATTCGATTCTTTTCATTACGATTCAATTCGATTCGAGTCTTTTGGATTTGATTCAATTCTTTTCCACTCGATGTGATTCGATTCGTTTTGATTATTTTCGATTGGATTCAAATCGAATCTATTCGATTCTTTTCGATTCAATTCGATTCCATTCTTTTTGATTCAATTCCATTCGATTTGATTCGATTCTTTTCGATTCAATACGATTCGATTCGAATCTTTTAGATGCGAATCAATGTTATTCGATTCTTTTTGATTCGATTCGATTCGATTCTTTTAGATTTGATTCGATATGATTCTTTTCGATTCGATTCGATTCGATTCATTTCGATTCTCTTTGATTTTTTGATTCGATCTTTTCAATAGATTTGATTCGATTCGTTTCTTTTCGATTCAATTCTTTTCGATTCGATTCTTTTCGATTCGATTCGATTCGATTCTTTTCGTTTAGATTCGATTCGTTTCGATTTGAATCTTTTCGTTTCGATTAGATTTTCTACAATTCGATTCATTGGATTCGATTGTTTTTGATTTGATTCGCTTTGATTCTTTTCGATTCAATTCGATTCGAATTGATTCTTTTCGATTCAAATCAATTCAATACGATTCGATTCGATTACTTTTGATTCAATGCAATCTCATTTGATTTTTTCGAATCGATTTGAATCGATTCGATTATTTTCGATTCGACTTGATTTGATTCGATTCGATGATCGATTCAATTCAATTCCAATTATTCTCGATTTGATTCGATTTGATTCGATTATTTTTATTCAATTTGATCGAATTATTTTCGATTCGATGCGATTCGATTCGATTCTTTTCGATTCAATCAATTCGATTTGATTCTTTTCTATTCAATTCGCATCGTTTCTTTCGATTTGATGGCATTTGATTCATTTCTTTTCGATTCGATTCGATTCGATTCTTTTCGATTCGATTCTTTTCATTACGATTCAATTCGATTCGATTCTTTCGATTTGATGGCATTTGATTCATTTCTTCTCGATTCGATTCGATCGATTCTTTTAGATTCGATTCTTTTCATTACGATTCAATTCGATTCGATTCTTTTCGATTTGATTGCATTTGATTCAATTCTTTTCGATTCGATTCGATTCGTTTCGATTCGATTCGATTCTTTGCATTACGATTCAATTCGAATCGATTCTTTTCGATTTGATTCGATTCTTTTCCACTCGATGTGTTTCGATTCGTTTTGATTTTTTTCGATTTCTTTCAAATCGAATCTATTCGATTCTTTTCGATTCAATTCGATTCGATTCTTTTTGATTCAATTCCATTCGATTCGATTCGATTATTTTCGATTCGATACGATTCGATTCAATTCTTTTCGATGCGAATCAATTCGATTCTTTTTGATTCGATTCGATTCGATTCTTTTAGATTTGATTCGATACGATTCTTTTCAATTCGATTCGATTCGATTCGTTTTGATTCACTTTGATTCTCTTTGTTTTTTTGATTCGATCTTTTCAATCGATTTCATTCGATTCGATTCTTTGTGATTCCATTCTTTTTGATTCGATTCTTTGCGATTCGATTCTTTTCTTTTAGATTCGATTCTTTTCGATTCGATTCGTTCCGATTTGAATCTTTTCGTTTCGATTAGATTCTCTACAATTCGATTCTTGGATTCGATTCTTTTTGATTTGATTCGATTTGATTCTTTTCGATTCAACTGGATTTGATTCGATTCTTTTTGATTCCAATCAATTCAATACGATTCAGTTCGATTACTTTTGATTTGTTGCAATCTGAATCGATTCTTTTCGATCGATTTGATTCGATTAGATTATTTCCGATTCGACTCGATTTGATTCGATTCGATGATCGATTCAATTCAATTCCAATTATTCTTGATTCGATTCGATTTGATTATTTTTCATTCAATTCAATTGCTTTCGATTCGATGCGATTCGATTCGATTCGATTCCTTTCGATTCGATTCTTTTCGATTCGATTCGATTCGATTCTTTTCGTTTAGATTCGATTCGTTTCGATTTGAATCTTTTCGTTTCCATTAGATTTTCTACAATTCGATTCATTGGATTCGATTGTTTTTTATTTGATTCGATTTGATTCTTTTCGATTCAATTCGATTCGAATTGATTCTTTTCGATTCAAATCAATTCAATACGATTCGATTCGATTACTTTTGATTCAATGCAAACTCATTTGATTTTTTCGAATCGATTTGATTCGATTCGATTATTTTCGATTCGACTTGATTTGATTCGATTCGATGATCGATTCAATTCAATTCCAATTATTCTCGATTTGATTCGATTTGATTCGATTATTTTTATTCAATTTGATCGAATTATTTTCGATTCGATGCGATTCGATTCGATTCTTTTCGATCAATCAATTCGATTTGATTCTTTTCTATTCGATTCGAATCGGTTCTTTCGATTTGATGGCATTTGATTCATTTCTTCTCGATTCGATTCGATCGATTCTTTTAGATTCGATTCTTTTCATTACGATTCAATTCGATTCGATTCTTTCTATTTGATTGCATTTGATTCAATTCTTTTCGATTCGATTCGATTCGTTTCGATTCGATTCGATTCTTTGCATTACGATTCAATTCGAATCGATTCTTTTCGATTTGATTCGATTCTTTTCCACTCGATGTGATTCGATTTGTTTTGATTTTTTTCGATTTGTTTCAAATCGAATCTATTCGATTCTTTTCGATTCAATTCGATTCGATTCTTTTTGATTCAATTCCATTCGATTCGATTCGATTATTTTCGATTCGATACGATTCGATTCAATTCTTTTCGATGCAAATCAATTCGATTCTTTTTGATTCGATTCGATTCGATTCTTTTAGATTTGATTCGATACGATTCTTTTCAATTCGATTCGATTCGATTCGTTTGGATTCATTTTGATTCTCTTTGTTTTTTTGATTCGATCTTTTCAATCGATTTCATTCGGTTCGATTCTTTGCGATTCCATTCTTTTTGATTCGATTCTTTGCGATTCGATTCTTTTCTTTTAGATTCGATTCTTTTCGATTCGATTCGTTCCGATTTGAATCTTTTCGTTTCGATTAGATTCTCTACAATTCGATTCTTGGATTCGATTCTTTTTGATTTGATTCGATTTGATTCTTTTCGATTCAACTGGATTTGATTCGATTCTTTTTGATTCCAATCAATTCAATACGATTCAGTTCGATTACTTTTGATTTGTTGCAATCTGAATCGGTTCTTTTCGATCGATTTGATTCGATTAGATTATTTCCGATTCGACTCGATTTGATTCGATTCGATGATCGATTCAATTCAATTCCAATTATTCTTGATTCGATTCGATTTGATTATTTTTCATTCAATTCAATTGCTTTCGATTCGATGCGATTCGATTCGATTCGATTCCTTTCGATTCCATCAATTCGATTTGATTCTTTTCAATTCGATTCGGTTCTTTTCGATTTGATTGCATTCGATTCAATTCTTTTCGATTCGATTCGATTCTTTTCATTACGATTCAATTCGATTCGAGTCTTTTGGATTTGATTCAATTCTTTTCCACTCGATGTGATTCGATTCGTTTTGATTATTTTCGATTGGATTCAAATCGAATCTATTCGATTCTTTTCGATTCAATTCGATTCCATTCTTTTTGATTCAATTCCATTCGATTTGATTCGATTCTTTTCGATTCAATACGATTCGATTCGAATCTTTTCGATGCGAATCAATGTTATTCGATTCTTTTTGATTCGATTCGATTCGATTCTTTTAGATTTGATTCGATATGATTCTTTTCGATTCGATTCGATTCGATTCATTTCGATTCTCTTTGATTTTTTGATTCGATCTTTTCAATAGATTTGATTCGATTCGATTCTTTTCGATTCAATTCTTTTCGATTCGATTCTTTTCGATTCGATTCGATTCGATTCTTTTCGTTTAGATTCGATTCGTTTCGATTTGAATCTTTTCGTTTCGATTAGATTTTCTACAATTCGATTCATTGGATTCGATTGTTTTTGATTTGATTCGATTTGATTCTTTTCGATTCAATTCGATTCGAATTGATTCTTTTCGATTCAAATCAATTCAATACGATTCGATTCGATTACTTTTGATTCAATGCAAACTCATTTGATTTTTTCGAATCGATTTGATTCGATTCGATTATTTTCGATTCGACTTGATTTGATTCGATTCGATGATCGATTCAATTCAATTCCAATTATTCTCGATTTGATTCGATTATTTTTATTCAATTTGATCGAATTATTTTCGATTCGATGCGATTCGATTCGATTCTTTTCGATTCAATCAATTCGATTTGATTCTTTTCTATTCGTTTCGAATCGGTTCTTTCGATTTGATGGCATTTGATTCATTTCTTTTCGATTCGATTCGATCGATTCTTTTAGATTCGATTCTTTTCATTACGATTCAATTCGATTTGATTCTTTACGATTTGATTGCATTTGATTCATGTCTTTTCGATTCGATTCGATTCGATTCGATTCTTTTCGATTCGATTCTTTTCATTACGATTCAATTCGATTCGATTCTTTACGATTTGATGGCATTTGATTCATTTCTTTTCGATTCGATTCGATTCGTTTCGATTCGATTCGATTCTTTGCATTACGATTCAATTCGAATCGATTCTTTTCGATTTGATTCGATTCTTTTCCACTCGATGTGATTCGATTCGTTTTGATTTTTTTCGATTTGTTTCAAATCGAATCTATTCGATTCTTTTCGATTCAATTCGATTCGATTCTTTTTGATTCAATTCCATTCGATTCGATTCGATTATTTTCGATTCGATACGATTCGATGCTTTTCGATGCGAATCAATTCGATTCTTTTTGATTTGATTCGATTCGATTCTTTTAGATTTGATTCGATACGATTCTTTTCAATTCGATTCGATTCGATTCGTTTTGATTCATTTTGATTCTCTTTGTTTTTTTGATTCGATCTTTTCAATCGATTTCATTCGATTCGATTCTTTGCGATTCCATTCTTTTTGATTCGATTCTTTGCGATTCGATTCTTTTCTTTTAGATTCGATTCTTTTCGATTCGATTCGTTTCGATTTGAATCTTTTCGTTTCGATTAGATTCTCTACAATTCGATTCTTGGATTCGATTCTTTTTGATTTGATTCGATTTGATTCTTTTCGATTCAACTCGATTTGATTCGATTCTTTTTGATTCCAATCAATTCAATACGATTCAGTTCGATTACTTTTGATTTGTTGCAATCTGAATCGATTCTTTTCGATCGATTTGATTCGATTAGATTATTTCCGATTCGACTCGATTTGATTCGATTCGATGATCGATTCAATTCAATTCCAATTATTCTTGATTCGATTCGATTTGATTATTTTTCATTCAATTCAATTGCTTTCGATTCGATGCGATTCGATTCGATTCGATTCCTTTCGATTCCATCAATTCGATTTGATTCTTTTCAATTCGATTCGGTTCTTTTCGATTTGATTGCATTCGATTCAATTCTTTTCGATTCGATTCGATTCTTTTCATTACGATTCAATTCGATTCGAGTCTTTTGGATTTGATTCAATTCTTTTCCACTCGATGTGATTCGATTCGTTTTGATTATTTTCGATTGGATTCAAATCGAATCTATTCGATTCTTTTCGATTCAATTCGATTCCATTCTTTTTGATTCAATTCCATTCGATTTGATTCGATTCTTTTCGATTCAATACGATTCGATTCGAATCTTTTAGATGCGAATCAATGTTATTCGATTCTTTTTGATTCGATTCGATTCGATTCTTTTAGATTTGATTCGATATGATTCTTTTCGATTCGATTCGATTCGATTCATTTCGATTCTCTTTGATTTTTTGATTCGATCTTTTCAATAGATTTGATTCGATTCGTTTCTTTTCGATTCAATTCTTTTCGATTCGATTCGATTCGATTCTTTTCGTTTAGATTCGATTCGTTTCGATTTGAATCTTTTCGTTTCGATTAGATTTTCTACAATTCGATTCATTGGATTCGATTGTTTTTGATTTGATTCGATTTGATTCTTTTCGATTCAATTCGATTCGAATTGATTCTTTTCGATTCAAATCAATTCAATACGATTCGATTCGATTACTTTTGATTCAATGCAATCTCATTGGATTTTTTCGAATCGATTTGATTCGATTCGATTATTTTCGATTCGACTTGATTTGATTCGATTCGATGATCGATTCAATTCAATATCAATAATTCTCCATTCGATTCGATTTGATTCGATTATTTTTATTCAATTTGATCGAATTATTTTCGATTCGATGCGATTCTATTCGATTCTTTTCGATTCAATCAATTCGATTTGATTCTTTTCTATTCGATTCGATTCGATTCTTTTCGATTTGATTGCATTTGATTCAATTCTTTTCGTTTCGAATCGATTCGATTCTTTTCGATTCGTTTCGATTCTTTTCATTACGATTCAATTCGATTCGATTCTTTTCGATTTGTTGGCATTTGATTCAATTCTTTTCGATTCGATTCGATTCGATTCGTTTCGATTCGATTCGATTCGATTCTTTTCATTACGATTCAATTCGATTCGATTCTTTTCGATTTGATTCGATTCTTTTCCACTCGATGTGATTCGATTCGTTTTGATTTTTTCGAATTGTTTCAAATCGAATCTATTCGATTCATTTCGATTCAATTCGATTCCATTCTTTTTGATTCAATCCCATTCATTCGATTCGATTATTTTCGAATCGATACGATTCAATTCTTTTCGTTGCGAATCAATTCGATTCTTTTGGATTCGATTCGATTCGATTCTTTTAGATTTGATTCGATACGATTCTTTTCAATTCGATTCGATTCGATTCGTTTTGATTCATTTTGATTCTCTTTGTTTTTTTGATTCGATCTTTTCAATCGATTTCATTCGATTCGATTCTTTGCGATTCCATTCTTTTTTATTCGATTCTTTGCGATTCGATTCGTTTCGATTTGAATCTTTTCGTTTCGATTAGATTCTCTACAATTCGATTCTTGGATTCGATTCTTTTTGATTTGATTCGATTTGATTCTTTTCTATTCGATTCGAATCGTTTCTTTCGATTTGATGGCATTTGATTCATTTCTTTTCGATTCGATTCTTTTCATTACGATTCATTTCGATTCGATTATTTCAATTTGATGGCATTTGGTTCATTTCTTTTCGATTCGATTCGATCGATTCTTTTAGATTCGATTCTTTTCATTACGATTCAATTCGATTCGATTCTTTACGATTTGATTGCATTTGATTCAATTCTTTTCGATTCGATTCGATTCGTTTCGATTCGATTCGATTCTTTGCATTACGATTCAATTCGATTCGATTCTTTTCGATTTGATTCGATTCTTTTCCACTCGATGTGATTCGATTCGTTTTGATTTTTTTCGATTTGTTTCAAATCGAATCTATTCAATTCTTTTCGATTCAATTCGATTCGATTCTTTTTGATTCAATCCCATTCGATTCGATTCGATTATTTTCGATTCGATAGGATTCGATTCAATTCTTTTCGATGCGAATCAATTCGATTCTTTTTGATTCGATTCGATTCGATTCTTTTAGATTTGATTCGATACGATTCTTTTCAATTCGATTCGATTCGATTCGTTTTGATTCATTTTGATTCTCTTTGTTTTTTTGATTCGATCTTTTCAATCGATTTCATTCGATTCGATTCTTTGCGATTCCATTCTTTTTGATTCGATTCTTTGCGATTCGATTCTTTTCTTTTAGATTCGATTCTTTTCGATTCGATTCGTTTCGATTTGAATCTTTTCGTTTCGATTAGATTCTCTACAATTCGATTCTTGGAATCGATTCTTTTTGATTTGATTCGATTTGATTCTTTTCGATTCAACTGGATTTGATTCGATTCTTTTTGATTCCAATCAATTCAATACGATTCAGTTCGATTACTTTTGATTTGTTGCAATCTGAATCGATTCTTTTCGATCGATTTGATTCGATTAGATTATTTCCGATTCGACTCGATTTGATTCGATTCGATGATCGATTCAATTCAATTCCAATTATTCTTGATTCGATTCGATTTGATTATTTTTCATTCAATTCAATTGCTTTCGATTCGATGCGATTCGATTCGATTCGATTCCTTTCGATTCCATCAATTCGATTTGATTCTTTTCAATTCGATTCGGTTCTTTTCGATTTGATTGCATTTGATTCAATTCTTTTCGATTCGATTCGATTCGATTCTTTTCATTACGATTCAATTCGATTCGAGTCTTTTGGATTTGATTCAATTCTTTTCCACTCGATGTGATTCGATTCGTTTTGATTATTTTCGATTGGATTCAAATCGAATCTATTCGATTCTTTTCGATTCAATTCGATTCCATTCTTTTTGATTCAATTCCATTCGATTTGATTCGATTCTTTTCGATTCAATACGATTCGATTCGAATCTTTTCGATGCGAATCAATGTTATTCGATTCTTTTTGATTCGATTCGATTCGATTCTTTTAGATTTGATTCGATATGATTCTTTTCGATTCGATTCGATTCGATTCATTTCGATTCTCTTTGATTTTTTGATTCGATCTTTTCAATAGATTTGATTCGATTCGTTTCTTTTCGATTCAATTCTTTTCGATTCGATTCGATTCGATTCTTTTCGTTTAGATTCGATTCGTTTCGATTTGAATCTTTTCGTTTCGATTAGATTTTCTACAATTCGATTCATTGGATTCGATTGTTTTTGATTTGATTCGATTTGATTCTTTTCGATTCAATTCGATTCGAATTGATTCTTTTCGATTCAAATCAATTCAATACGATTCGATTCGATTACTTTTGATTCAATGCAATCTCATTGGATTTTTTCGAATCGATTTGATTCGATTCGATTATTTTCGATTCGACTTGATTTGATTCGATTCGATGATCGATTCAATTCAATATCAATAATTCTCCATTCGATTCGATTTGATTCGATTATTTTTATTCAATTTGATCGAATTATTTTCGATTCGATGCGATTCTATTCGATTCTTTTCGATTCAATCAATTCGATTTGATTCTTTTCTATTCGATTCGATTCGATTCTTTTCGATTTGATTGCATTTGATTCAATTCTTTTCGTTTCGAATCGATTCGATTCTTTTCGATTCGTTTCGATTCTTTTCATTACGATTCAATTCGATTCGATTCTTTTCGATTTGTTGGCATTTGATTCAATTCTTTTCGATTCGATTCGATTCGATTCGTTTCGATTCGATTCGATTCGATTCTTTTCATTACGATTCAATTCGATTCGATTCTTTTCGATTTGATTCGATTCTTTTCCACTCGATGTGATTCGATTCGTTTTGATTTTTTCGAATTGTTTCAAATCGAATCTATTCGATTCATTTCGATTCAATTCGATTCCATTCTTTTTGATTCAATCCCATTCATTCGATTCGATTATTTTCGAATCGATACGATTCAATTCTTTTCGTTGCGAATCAATTCGATTCTTTTGGATTCGATTCGATTCGATTCTTTTAGATTTGATTCGATACGATTCTTTTCAATTCGATTCGATTCGATTCGTTTTGATTCATTTTGATTCTCTTTGTTTTTTTGATTCGATCTTTTCAATCGATTTCATTCGATTCGATTCTTTGCGATTCCATTCTTTTTTATTCGATTCTTTGCGATTCGATTCGTTTCGATTTGAATCTTTTCGTTTCGATTAGATTCTCTACAATTCGATTCTTGGATTCGATTCTTTTTGATTTGATTCGATTTGATTCTTTTCTATTCGATTCGAATCGTTTCTTTCGATTTGATGGCATTTGATTCATTTCTTTTCGATTCGATTCTTTTCATTACGATTCATTTCGATTCGATTATTTCAATTTGATGGCATTTGGTTCATTTCTTTTCGATTCGATTCGATCGATTCTTTTAGATTCGATTCTTTTCATTACGATTCAATTCGATTCGATTCTTTACGATTTGATTGCATTTGATTCAATTCTTTTCGATTCGATTCGATTCGTTTCGATTCGATTCGATTCTTTGCATTACGATTCAATTCGATTCGATTCTTTTCGATTTGATTCGATTCTTTTCCACTCGATGTGATTCGATTCGTTTTGATTTTTTTCGATTTGTTTCAAATCGAATCTATTCAATTCTTTTCGATTCAATTCGATTCGATTCTTTTTGATTCAATCCCATTCGATTCGATTCGATTATTTTCGATTCGATAGGATTCGATTCAATTCTTTTCGATGCGAATCAATTCGATTCTTTTTGATTCGATTCGATTCGATTCTTTTAGATTTGATTCGATACGATTCTTTTCAATTCGATTCGATTCGATTCGTTTTGATTCATTTTGATTCTCTTTGTTTTTTTGATTCGATCTTTTCAATCGATTTCATTCGATTCGATTCTTTGCGATTCCATTCTTTTTGATTCGATTCTTTGCGATTCGATTCTTTTCTTTTAGATTCGATTCTTTTCGATTCGATTCGTTTCGATTTGAATCTTTTCGTTTCGATTAGATTCTCTACAATTCGATTCTTGGAATCGATTCTTTTTGATTTGATTCGATTTGATTCTTTTCGATTCAACTGGATTTGATTCGATTCTTTTTGATTCCAATCAATTCAATACGATTCAGTTCGATTACTTTTGATTTGTTGCAATCTGAATCGATTCTTTTCGATCGATTTGATTCGATTAGATTATTTCCGATTCGACTCGATTTGATTCGATTCGATGATCGATTCAATTCAATTCCAATTATTCTTGATTCGATTCGATTTGATTATTTTTCATTCAATTCAATTGCTTTCGATTCGATGCGATTCGATTCGATTCGATTCCTTTCGATTCCATCAATTCGATTTGATTCTTTTCAATTCGATTCGGTTCTTTTCGATTTGATTGCATTTGATTCAATTCTTTTCGATTCGATTCGATTCGATTCTTTTCATTACGATTCAATTCGATTCGAGTCTTTTGGATTTGATTCAATTCTTTTCCACTCGATGTGATTCGATTCGTTTTGATTATTTTCGATTGGATTCAAATCGAATCTATTCGATTCTTTTCGATTCAATTCGATTCCATTCTTTTTGATTCAATTCCATTCGATTTGATTCGATTCTTTTCGATTCAATACGATTCGATTCGAATCTTTTCAGCGAATCAATGTTATTCGATTCTTTTTGATTCGATTCGATTCGATTCTTTTAGATTTGATTCGATATGATTCTTTTCGATTCGATTCGATTCGATTCATTTCGATTCTCTTTGATTTTTTGATTCGATCTTTTCAATAGATTTGATTCGATTCGATTCTTTTCGATTCGTTTCTTTTCGATTCGATTCTTTTCGATTCGATTCGATTCGATTCTTTTCGTTTAGATTCGATTCGTTTCGATTTGAATCTTTTCGTTTCGATTAGATTTTCTACAATTTGATTCATTGGATTCGATTGTTTTTGATTTGATTCGATTTGATTCTTTTCGATTCAATTCGATTCGAATTGATTCTTTTCGATTCAAATCAATTCAATACGATTCGATTCGATTACTTTTGATTCAATGCAATCTCATTTGATTTTTTCGAATCGATTTGATTCGATTCGATTATTTTCGATTCGACTTGATTTGATTCGATTCGATGATCGATTCAATTCAATTCCAATAATTCTCCATTCGATTCGATTTGATTCGATTATTTTTATTCAATTTGATCGAATTATTTTCGATTCGATGCGATTCTATTCGATTCTTTTCGATTCAATCAATTCGATTTGATTCTTTTCTATTCGATTCGATTCGATTCTTTTCGATTTGATTGCATTTGATTCAATTCTTTTCGATTCGAATCGATTCGATTCTTTTCGATTCGTTTCGATTATTTTCATTACGATTCAATTCGATTCGATTCTTTTCGATTTGATGGCATTTGATTCAATTCTTTTCGATTCGATTCGATTCGATTCGTTTCGATTCGATTCGATTCGATTCTTTTCATTACGATTCAATTCGATTCGATTCTTTTCGATTTGATTCGATTCTTTTCCACTCGATGTGATTCGATTCGTTTTGATTTTTTCGATTTGTTTCAAATCGAATCTATTCGATTCATTTCGATTCAATTCGATTCGATTCTTTTTGATTCAATCCCATTCATTCGATTCGATTATTTTCGAATCGATACGATTCAATTCTTTTCGTTGCGAATCAATTCGATTCTTTTGGATTCGATTCGATTCGATTCTTTTAGATTTGATTCGATACGATTCTTTTCAATTCGATTCGATTCGATTCGTTTTGATTCATTTTGATTCTCTTTGTTTTTTTGATTCGATCTTTTCAATCGATTTCATTCGATTCGATTCTTTGCGATTCCATTCTTTTTGATTCGATTCTTTGCGATTCGATTCTTTTCTTTTAGATTCGATTCTTTTCGATTCGATTCGTTTCGATTTGAATCTTTTCGTTTCGATTAGATTCTCTACAATTCGATTCTTGGAATCGATTCTTTTTGATTTGATTCGATTTGATTCTTTTCTATTCGATTCGAATCGTTTCTTTCGATTTGATGGCATTTGATTCATTTCTTTTCGATTCGATTCTTTTCATTACGATTCATTTCGATTCGATTATTTCAATTTGATGGCATTTGGTTCATTTCTTTTCGATTCGATTCGATCGATTCTTTTAGATTCGATTCTTTACATTACGATTCAATTCGATTCGATTCTTTACGATTTGATTGCATTTGATTCAATTCTTTTCGATTCGATTCGATTCGTTTCGATTCGATTCGATTCTTTGCATTACGATTCAATTCGATTCGATTCTTTTCGATTTGATTCGATTCTTTTCCACTCGATGTGATTCGATTCGTTTTGATTTTTTTCGATTTGTTTCAAATCGAATCTATTCGATTCATTTCGATTCAATTCGATTCGATTCTTTTTGATTCAATCCCATTCGATTCGATTCGATTATTTTCGATTCGATACGATTCGATTCAATTCTTTTCGATGCGAATCAATTCGATTCTTTTTGATTCGATTCGATTCTTTTAGATTTGATTCGATACGATTCTTTTCAATTCGATTCGATTCGATTCGTTTTGATTCATTTTGATTCTCTTTGTTTTTTTGATTCGATCTTTTCAATCGATTTCATTCGATTCGATTCTTTGCGATTCCATTCTTTTTGATTCGATTCTTTGCGATTCGATTCTTTTCTTTTAGATTCGATTCTTTTCGATTCGATTCGTTTCGATTTGAATCTTTTCGTTTCGATTAGATTCTCTACAATTCGATTCTTGGATTCGATTCTTTTTGATTTGATTCGATTTGATTCTTTTCGATTCAACTGGATTTGATTCGATTCTTTTTGATTCCAATCAATTCAATACGATTCAGTTCGATTACTTTTGATTTGTTGCAATCTGAATCGATTCTTTTCGATCGATTTGATTCGATTAGATTATTTCCGATTCGACTCGATTTGATTCGATTCGATGATCGATTCAATTCAATTCCAATTATTCTTGATTCGATTCGATTTGATTATTTTTCATTCAATTCAATTGCTTTCGATTCGATGCGATTCAATTCGATTCGATTCCTTTCGATTCCATCAATTCGATTTGATTCTTTTCAATTCGATTCGGTTCTTTTCGATTTGATTGCATTCGATTCAATTCTTTTCGATTCGATTCGATTCTTTTCATTACGATTCAATTCGATTCGAGTCTTTTGGATTTGATTCAATTCTTTTCCACTCGATGTGATTCGATTCGTTTTGATTATTTTCGATTGGATTCAAATCGAATCTATTCGATTCTTTTCGATTCAATTCGATTCCATTCTTTTTGATTCAATTCCATTCGATTTGATTCGATTCTTTTCGATTCAATACGATTCGATTCGAATCTTTTAGATGCGAATCAATGTTATTCGATTCTTTTTGATTCGATTCGATTCGATTCTTTTAGATTTGATTCGATATGATTCTTTTCGATTCGATTCGATTCGATTCATTTCGATTCTCTTTGATTTTTTTATTCGATCTTTTCAATAGATTTGATTCGATTCGATTCTTTTCGATTCAATTCTTTTCGATTCGATTCTTTTCGATTCGATTCGATTCGATTCTTTTCGTTTAGATTCAATTCGTTTCGATTTGAATCTTTTCGTTTCGATTAGATTTTCTACAATTCGATTCATTGGATTCGATTGTTTTTGATTTGATTCGCTTTGATTCTTTTCGATTCAATTCGATTCGAATTGATTCTTTTCGATTCAAATCAATTCAATACGATTCGATTCGATTACTTTTGATTCAATGCAATCTCATTTGATTTTTTCGAATCGATTTGAATCGATTCGATTATTTTCGATTCGACTTGATTTGATTCGATTCGATGATCGATTCAATTCAATTCCAATTATTCTCGATTTGATTCGATTTGATTCGATTATTTTTATTCAATTTGATCGAATTATTTTCGATTCGATGCGATTCGATTCGATTCTTTTCGATTCAATCAATTCGATTTGATTCTTTTCTATTCGATTCGCATCGTTTCTTTCGATTTGATGGCATTTGATTCATTTCTTTTCGATTCGATTCGATTCGATTCTTTTCGATTCGATTCTTTTCATTACGATTCAATTCGATTCGATTCTTTCGATTTGATGGCATTTGATTCATTTCTTCTCGATTCGATTCGATCGATTCTTTTAGATTCGATTCTTTTCATTACGATTCAATTCGATTCGATTCTTTTCGATTTGATTGCATTTGATTCAATTCTTTTCGATTCGATTCGATTCGTTTCGATTCGATTCGATTCTTTGCATTACGATTCAATTCGAATCGATTCTTTTCGATTTGATTCGATTCTTTTCCACTCGATGTGTTTCGATTCGTTTTGATTTTTTTCGATTTCTTTCAAATCGAATCTATTCGATTCTTTTCGATTCAATTCGATTCGATTCTTTTTGATTCAATTCCATTCGATTCGATTCGATTATTTTCGATTCGATACGATTCGATTCAATTCTTTTCGATGCGAATCAATTCGATTCTTTTTGATTCGATTCGATTCGATTCTTTTAGATTTGATTCGATACGATTCTTTTCAATTCGATTCGATTCGATTCGTTTTGATTCACTTTGATTCTCTTTGTTTTTTTGATTCGATCTTTTCAATCGATTTCATTCGATTCGATTCTTTGCGATTCCATTCTTTTTGATTCGATTCTTTGCGATTCGATTCTTTTCTTTTAGATTCGATTCTTTTCGATTCGATTCGTTCCGATTTGAATCTTTTCGTTTCGATTAGATTCTCTACAATTCGATTCTTGGATTCGATTCTTTTTGATTTGATTCGATTTGATTCTTTTCGATTCAACTGGATTTGATTCGATTCTTTTTGATTCCAATCAATTCAATACGATTCAGTTCGATTACTTTTGATTTGTTGCAATCTGAATCGATTCTTTTCGATCGATTTGATTCGATTAGATTATTTCCGATTCGACTCGATTTGATTCGATTCGATGATCGATTCAATTCAATTCCAATTATTCTTGATTCGATTCGATTTGATTATTTTTCATTCAATTCAATTGCTTTCGATTCGATGCGATTCGATTCGATTCGATTCCTTTCGATTCGATTCTTTTCGATTCGATTCGATTCGATTCTTTTCGTTTAGATTCGATTCATTTCGATTTGAATCTTTTCGTTTCCATTAGATTTTCTACAATTCGATTCATTGGATTCGATTGTTTTTTATTTGATTCGATTTGATTCTTTTCGATTCAATTCGATTCGAATTGATTCTTTTCGATTCAAATCAATTCAATACGATTCGATTCGATTACTTTTGATTCAATGCAAACTCATTTGATTTTTTCGAATCGATTTGATTCGATTCGATTATTTTCGATTCGACTTGATTTGATTCGATTCGATGATCGATTCAATTCAATTCCAATTATTCTCGATTTGATTCGATTTGATTCGATTATTTTTATTCAATTTGATCGAATTATTTTCGATTCGATGCGATTCGATTCGATTCTTTTCGATCAATCAATTCGATTTGATTCTTTTCTATTCGATTCGAATCGGTTCTTTCGATTTGATGGCATTTGATTCATTTCTTCTCGATTCGATTCGATCGATTCTTTTAGATTCGATTCTTTTCATTACGATTCAATTCGATTCGATTCTTTCGATTTGATTGCATTTGATTCAATTCTTTTCGATTCGATTCGATTCGTTTCGATTCGATTCGATTCTTTGCATTACGATTCAATTCGAATCGATTCTTTTCGATTTGATTCGATTCTTTTCCACTCGATGTGATTCGATTCGTTTTGATTTTTTTCGATTTGTTTCAAATCGAATCTATTCGATTCTTTTCGATTCAATTCGATTCGATTCTTTTTGATTCAATTCCATTCGATTCGATTCGATTATTTTCGATTCGATACGATTCGATTCAATTCTTTTCGATGCAAATCAATTCGATTCTTTTTGATTCGATTCGATTCGATTCTTTTAGATTTGATTCGATACGATTCTTTTCAATTCGATTCGATTCGATTCGTTTGGATTCATTTTGATTCTCTTTGTTTTTTTGATTCGATCTTTTCAATCGATTTCATTCGGTTCGATTCTTTGCGATTCCATTCTTTTTGATTCGATTCTTTGCGATTCGATTCTTTTCTTTTAGATTCGATTCTTTTCGATTCGATTCGTTCCGATTTGAATCTTTTCGTTTCGATTAGATTCTCTACAATTCGATTCTTGGATTCGATTCTTTTTGATTTGATTCGATTTGATTCTTTTCGATTCAACTGGATTTGATTCGATTCTTTTTGATTCCAATCAATTCAATACGATTCAGTTCGATTACTTTTGATTTGTTGCAATCTGAATCGGTTCTTTTCGATCGATTTGATTCGATTAGATTATTTCCGATTCGACTCGATTTGATTCGATTCGATGATCGATTCAATTCAATTCCAATTATTCTTGATTCGATTCGATTTGATTATTTTTCATTCAATTCAATTGCTTTCGATTCGATGCGATTCGATTCGATTCGATTCCTTTCGATTCCATCAATTCGATTTGATTCTTTTCAATTCGATTCGGTTCTTTTCGATTTGATTGCATTCGATTCAATTCTTTTCGATTCGATTCGATTCTTTTCATTACGATTCAATTCGATTCGAGTCTTTTGGATTTGATTCAATTCTTTTCCACTCGATGTGATTCGATTCGTTTTGATTATTTTCGATTGGATTCAAATCGAATCTATTCGATTCTTTTCGATTCAATTCGATTCCATTCTTTTTGATTCAATTCCATTCGATTTGATTCGATTCTTTTCGATTCAATACGATTCGATTCGAATCTTTTAGATGCGAATCAATGTTATTCGATTCTTTTTGATTCGATTCGATTCGATTCTTTTAGATTTGATTCGATATGATTCTTTTCGATTCGATTCGATTCGATTCATTTCGATTCTCTTTGATTTTTTTATTCGATCTTTTCAATAGATTTGATTCGATTCGATTCTTTTCGATTCAATTCTTTTCGATTCGATTCTTTTCGATTCGATTCGATTCGATTCTTTTCGTTTAGATTCGATTCGTTTCGATTTGAATCTTTTCGTTTCGATTAGATTTTCTACAATTCGATTCATTGGATTCGATTGTTTTTGATTTGATTCGCTTTGATTCTTTTCGATTCAATTCGATTCGAATTGATTCTTTTCGATTCAAATCAATTCAATACGATTCGATTCGATTACTTTTGATTCAATGCAATCTCATTTGATTTTTTCGAATCGATTTGAATCGATTCGATTATTTTCGATTCGACTTGATTTGATTCGATTCGATGATCGATTCAATTCAATTCCAATTATTCTCGATTTGATTCGATTTGATTCGATTATTTTTATTCAATTTGATCGAATTATTTTCGATTCGATGCGATTCGATTCGATTCTTTTCGATTCAATCAATTCGATTTGATTCTTTTCTATTCGATTCGCATCGTTTCTTTCGATTTGATGGCATTTGATTCATTTCTTTTCGATTCGATTCGATTCGATTCTTTTCGATTCGATTCTTTTCATTACGATTCAATTCGATTCGATTCTTTCGATTTGATGGCATTTGATTCATTTCTTCTCGATTCGATTCGATCGATTCTTTTAGATTCGATTCTTTTCATTACGATTCAATTCGATTCGATTCTTTTCGATTTGATTGCATTTGATTCAATTCTTTTCGATTCGATTCGATTCGTTTCGATTCGATTCGATTCTTTGCATTACGATTCAATTCGAATCGATTCTTTTCGATTTGATTCGATTCTTTTCCACTCGATGTGTTTCGATTCGTTTTGATTTTTTTCGATTTCTTTCAAATCGAATCTATTCGATTCTTTTCGATTCAATTCGATTCGATTCTTTTTGATTCAATTCCATTCGATTCGATTCGATTATTTTCGATTCGATACGATTCGATTCAATTCTTTTCGATGCGAATCAATTCGATTCTTTTTGATTCGATTCGATTCGATTCTTTTAGATTTGATTCGATACGATTCTTTTCAATTCGATTCGATTCGATTCGTTTTGATTCACTTTGATTCTCTTTGTTTTTTTGATTCGATCTTTTCAATCGATTTCATTCGATTCGATTCTTTGCGATTCCATTCTTTTTGATTCGATTCTTTGCGATTCGATTCTTTTCTTTTAGATTCGATTCTTTTCGATTCGATTCGTTCCGATTTGAATCTTTTCGTTTCGATTAGATTCTCTACAATTCGATTCTTGGATTCGATTCTTTTTGATTTGATTCGATTTGATTCTTTTCGATTCAACTGGATTTGATTCGATTCTTTTTGATTCCAATCAATTCAATACGATTCAGTTCGATTACTTTTGATTTGTTGCAATCTGAATCGATTCTTTTCGATCGATTTGATTCGATTAGATTATTTCCGATTCGACTCGATTTGATTCGATTCGATGATCGATTCAATTCAATTCCAATTATTCTTGATTCGATTCGATTTGATTATTTTTCATTCAATTCAATTGCTTTCGATTCGATGCGATTCGATTCGATTCGATTCCTTTCGATTCGATTCTTTTCGATTCGATTCGATTCGATTCTTTTCGTTTAGATTCGATTCATTTCGATTTGAATCTTTTCGTTTCCATTAGATTTTCTACAATTCGATTCATTGGATTCGATTGTTTTTTATTTGATTCGATTTGATTCTTTTCGATTCAATTCGATTCGAATTGATTCTTTTCGATTCAAATCAATTCAATACGATTCGATTCGATTACTTTTGATTCAATGCAAACTCATTTGATTTTTTCGAATCGATTTGATTCGATTCGATTATTTTCGATTCGACTTGATTTGATTCGATTCGATGATCGATTCAATTCAATTCCAATTATTCTCGATTTGATTCGATTTGATTCGATTATTTTTATTCAATTTGATCGAATTATTTTCGATTCGATGCGATTCGATTCGATTCTTTTCGATCAATCAATTCGATTTGATTCTTTTCTATTCGATTCGAATCGGTTCTTTCGATTTGATGGCATTTGATTCATTTCTTCTCGATTCGATTCGATCGATTCTTTTAGATTCGATTCTTTTCATTACGATTCAATTCGATTCGATTCTTTCGATTTGATTGCATTTGATTCAATTCTTTTCGATTCGATTCGATTCGTTTCGATTCGATTCGATTCTTTGCATTACGATTCAATTCGAATCGATTCTTTTCGATTTGATTCGATTCTTTTCCACTCGATGTGATTCGATTCGTTTTGATTTTTTTCGATTTGTTTCAAATCGAATCTATTCGATTCTTTTCGATTCAATTCGATTCGATTCTTTTTGATTCAATTCCATTCGATTCGATTCGATTATTTTCGATTCGATACGATTCGATTCAATTCTTTTCGATGCAAATCAATTCGATTCTTTTTGATTCGATTCGATTCGATTCTTTTAGATTTGATTCGATACGATTCTTTTCAATTCGATTCGATTCGATTCGTTTGGATTCATTTTGATTCTCTTTGTTTTTTTGATTCGATCTTTTCAATCGATTTCATTCGGTTCGATTCTTTGCGATTCCATTCTTTTTGATTCGATTCTTTGCGATTCGATTCTTTTCTTTTAGATTCGATTCTTTTCGATTCGATTCGTTCCGATTTGAATCTTTTCGTTTCGATTAGATTCTCTACAATTCGATTCTTGGATTCGATTCTTTTTGATTTGATTCGATTTGATTCTTTTCGATTCAACTGGATTTGATTCGATTCTTTTTGATTCCAATCAATTCAATACGATTCAGTTCGATTACTTTTGATTTGTTGCAATCTGAATCGGTTCTTTTCGATCGATTTGATTCGATTAGATTATTTCCGATTCGACTCGATTTGATTCGATTCGATGATCGATTCAATTCAATTCCAATTATTCTTGATTCGATTCGATTTGATTATTTTTCATTCAATTCAATTGCTTTCGATTCGATGCGATTCGATTCGATTCGATTCCTTTCGATTCCATCAATTCGATTTGATTCTTTTCAATTCGATTCGGTTCTTTTCGATTTGATTGCATTCGATTCAATTCTTTTCGATTCGATTCGATTCTTTTCATTACGATTCAATTCGATTCGAGTCTTTTGGATTTGATTCAATTCTTTTCCACTCGATGTGATTCGATTCGTTTTGATTATTTTCGATTGGATTCAAATCGAATCTATTCGATTCTTTTCGATTCAATTCGATTCCATTCTTTTTGATTCAATTCCATTCGATTTGATTCGATTCTTTTCGATTCAATACGATTCGATTCGAATCTTTTCGATGCGAATCAATGTTATTCGATTCTTTTTGATTCGATTCGATTCGATTCTTTTAGATTTGATTCGATATGATTCTTTTCGATTCGATTCGATTCGATTCATTTCGATTCTCTTTGATTTTTTGATTCGATCTTTTCAATAGATTTGATTCGATTCGATTCTTTTCGATTCAATTCTTTTCGATTCGATTCTTTTCGATTCGATTCGATTCGATTCTTTTCGTTTAGATTCGATTCGTTTCGATTTGAATCTTTTCGTTTCGATTAGATTTTCTACAATTCGATTCATTGGATTCGATTGTTTTTGATTTGATTCGATTTGATTCTTTTCGATTCAATTCGATTCGAATTGATTCTTTTCGATTCAAATCAATTCAATACGATTCGATTCGATTACTTTTGATTCAATGCAATCTCATTTGATTTTTTCGAATCGATTTGATTCGATTCGATTATTTTCGATTCGACTTGATTTGATTCGATTCGATGATCGATTCAATTCAATTCCAATTATTCTCGATTCGATTCGATTTGATTCGATTATTTTTATTCAATTTGATCGAATTATTTTCGATTCGATGCGATTCGATTCGATTCTTTTCGATTCAATCAATTCGATTTGATTCTTTTCTATTCGATTCGCATCGTTTCTTTCGATTTGATGGCATTTGATTCATTTCTTTTCGATTCGATTCGATTCGATTCTTTTCGATTCGATTCTTTTCATTACGATTCAATTCGATTCGATTCTTTCGATTTGATGGCATTTGATTCATTTCTTTTCGATTCGATACGATCGATTCTTTTAGATTCGATTCTTTTCATTACGATTCAATTCGATTTGATTCTTTACGATTTGATTGCATTTGATTCATGTCTTTTCGATTCGATTCGATTCGATTCGATTCTTTTCGATTCGATTCTTTTCATTACGATTCAATTCGATTCGATTCTTTACGATTTGATGGCATTTGATTCATTTCTTTTCGATTCGATTCGATTCGTTTCGATTCGATTCGATTCTTTGCATTACGATTCAATTCGAATCGATTCTTTTCGATTTGATTCGATTCTTTTCCACTCGATGTGATTCGATTCGTTTTGATTTTTTTCGATTTGTTTCAAATCGAATCTATTCGATTCTTTTCGATTCAATTCGATTCGATTCTTTTTGATTCAATTCCATTCGATTCGATTCGATTATTTTCGATTCGATACGATTCGATTCTTTTCGATGCGAATCAATTCGATTCTTTTTGATTTGATTCGATTCGATTCTTTTAGATTTGATTCGATACGATTCTTTTCAATTCGATTCGATTCGATTCGTTTTGATTCATTTTGATTCTCTTTGTTTTTTTGATTCGATCTTTTCAATCGATTTCATTCGATTCGATTCTTTGCGATTCCATTCTTTTTGATTCGATTCTTTGCGATTCGATTCTTTTCTTTTAGATTCGATTCTTTTCGATTCGATTCGTTTCGATTTGAATCTTTTCGTTTCGATTAGATTCTCTACAATTCGATTCTTGGATTCGATTCTTTTTGATTTGATTCGATTTGATTCTTTTCGATTCAACTGGATTTGATTCGATTCTTTTTGATTCCAATCAATTCAATACGATTCAGTTCGATTACTTTTGATTTGTTGCAATCTGAATCGATTCTTTTCGATCGATTTGATTCGATTAGATTATTTCCGATTCGACTCGATTTGATTCGATTCGATGATCGATTCAATTCAATTCCAATTATTCTTGATTCGATTCGATTTGATTATTTTTCATTCAATTCAATTGCTTTCGATTCGATGCGATTCGATTCGATTCGATTCCTTTCGATTCAATCAATTCGATTTGATTCTTTTCAATTCGATTCGGTTCTTTTCGATTTGATTGCATTTGATTCAATTCTTTTCGATTCAATTCGATTCGATTCTTTTTATTCAATTCCATTCGATTCGATTCGATTATTTTCGATTCGATACGATTCGATTCTTTTCGATGCGAATCAATTCGATTCTTTTTGATTCGATTCGATTCGATTCTTTTAGATTTGATTCGATACGATTCTTTTCAATTCGATTCGATTCGATTCGTTTTGATTCATTTTGATTCTCTTTGTTTTTTTGATTCGATCTTTTCAATTGATTTCATTCGATTCGATTCTTTGCGATTCCATTCTTTTTGATTCGATTCTTTGCGATTCGATTCTTTTCTTTTAGATTCGATTCTTTTCGATTCGATTCGTTCCGATTTGAATCTTTTCGTTTCGATTAGATTCTCTACAATTCGATTCTTGGATTCGATTCTTTTTGATTTGATTCGATTTGATTCTTGTCGATTCAACTGGATTTGATTCGATTCTTTTTGATTCCAATCAATTCAATACGATTCAGTTCGATTACTTTTGATTTGTTGCAATCTGAATCGATTCTTTTCGATCGATTTGATTCGATTAGTTTATTTCCGATTCGACTCGATTTGATTCGATTCGATGATCGATTCAATTCAATTCCAATTATTCTTGATTCGATTCGATTTGATTATTTTTCATTCAATTCAATTGCTTTCGATTCGATGCGATTCGATTCGATTCGATTCCTTTCGATTCCATCAATTCGATTTGATTCTTTTCAATTCGATTCGGTTCTTTTCGATTTGATTGCATTCGATTCAATTCTTTTCGATTCGATTCGATTCTTTTCATTACGATTCAATTCGATTCGAGTCTTTTGGATTTGATTCAATTCTTTTCCACTCGATGTGATTCGATTCGTTTTGATTATTTTCGATTTGATTCAAATCGAATCTATTCGATTCTTTTCGATTCAATTCGATTCCATTCTTTTTGATTCAATTCCATTCGATTTGATTCGATTCTTTTCGATTCAATACGATTCGATTCGAATCTTTTCGATGCGAATCAATGTTATTCGATTCTTTTTGATTCGATTCGATTCGATTCTTTTAGATTTGATTCGATATGATTCTTTTCGATTCGATTCGATTCGATTCATTTCGATTCTCTTTGATTTTTTGATTCGATCTTTTCAATAGATTTGATTCGATTCGTTTCTTTTCGATTCAATTCTTTTCGATTCGATTCGATTCGATTCTTTTCGTTTAGATTCGATTCGTTTCGATTTGAATCTTTTCGTTTCGATTAGATTTTCTACAATTCGATTCATTGGATTCGATTGTTTTTGATTTGATTCGATTTGATTCTTTTCGATTCAATTCGATTCGAATTGATTCTTTCGATTCAAATCAATTTAATACGATTCGATTCGATTACTTTTGATTCAATGCAATCTCATTGGATTTTTTCGAATCGATTTGATTCGATTCGATTATTTTCGATTCGACTTGATTTGATTCGATTCGATGATCGATTCAATTCAATATCAATAATTCTCCATTCGATTCGATTTGATTCGATTATTTTTATTCAATTTGATCGAATTATTTTCGATTCGATGCGATTCTATTCGATTCTTTTCGATTCAATCAATTCGATTTGATTCTTTTCTATTCGATTCGATTCGATTCTTTTCGATTTGATTGCATTT
The DNA here is from genome assembly GCF_053574225.1 of Canis aureus. Taxonomy (NCBI): domain Eukaryota; kingdom Metazoa; phylum Chordata; class Mammalia; order Carnivora; family Canidae; genus Canis; species Canis aureus. Next base: position 27,540,802 of record NC_135647.1, read on the forward strand.
GATTCAATTCTTTTCGTTTCGAATCGATTCGATTCTTTTCGATTCGTTTCGATTCTTTTCATTACGATTCAATTCGATTCGATTCTTTTCGATTTGTTGGCATTTGATTCAATTCTTTTCGATTCGATTCGATTCGATTCGTTTCGATTCGATTCGATTCGATTCTTTTCATTACGATTCAATTCGATTCGATTCTTTTCGATTTGATTCGATTCTTTTCCACTCGATGTGATTCGATTCGTTTTGATTTTTTCGAATTGTTTCAAATCGAATCTATTCGATTCATTTCGATTCAATTCGATTCCATTCTTTTTGATTCAATCCCATTCATTCGATTCGATTATTTTCGAATCGATACGATTCAATTCTTTTCGTTGCGAATCAATTCGAATCTTTTGGATTCGATTCGATTCGATTCTTTTAGATTTGATTCGATACGATTCTTTTCAATTCGATTCGATTCGATTCGTTTTGATTCATTTTGATTCTCTTTGTTTTTTTGATTCGATCTTTTCAATCGATTTCATTCGATTCGATTCTTTGCGATTCCATTCTTTTTGATTCGATTCTTTGCGATTCGATTCTTTTCTTTTAGATTCGATTCTTTTCGATTCGATTCGTTTCGATTTGAATCTTTTCGTTTCGATTAGATTCTCTACAATTCGATTCTTGGATTCGATTCTTTTTGATTTGATTCGATTTGATTCTTTTCTATTCGATTCGAATCGTTTCTTTCGATTTGATGGCATTTGATTCATTTCTTTTCGATTCGATTCTTTTCATTACGATTCATTTCGATTCGATTATTTCAATTTGATGGCATTTGGTTCATTTCTTTTCGATTCGATTCGATCGATTCTTTTAGATTCGATTCTTTTCATTACGATTCAATTCGATTCGATTCTTTACGATTTGATTGCATTTGATTCAATTCTTTTCGATTCGATTCGATTCGTTTCGATTCGATTCGATTCTTTGCATTACGATTCAATTCGATTCGATTCTTTTCGATTTGATTCGATTCTTTTCCACTCGATGTGATTCGATTCGTTTTGATTTTTTTCGATTTGTTTCAAATCGAATCTATTCAATTCTTTTCGATTCAATTCGATTCGATTCTTTTTGATTCAATCCCATTCGATTCGATTCGATTATTTTCGATTCGATAGGATTCGATTCAATTCTTTTCGATGCGAATCAATTCGATTCTTTTTGATTCGATTCGATTCGATTCTTTTAGATTTGATTCGATACGATTCTTTTCAATTCGATTCGATTCGATTCGTTTTGATTCATTTTGATTCTCTTTGTTTTTTTGATTCGATCTTTTCAATCGATTTCATTCGATTCGATTCTTTGCGATTCCATTCTTTTTGATTCGATTCTTTGCGATTCGATTCGTTTCGATTTGAATCTTTTCGTTTCGATTAGATTCTCTACAATTCGATTCTTGGATTCGATTCTTTTTGATTTGATTCGATTTGATTCTTTTCTATTCGATTCGAATCGTTTCTTTCGATTTGATGGCATTTGATTCATTTCTTTTCGATTCGATTCTTTTCATTACGATTCATTTCGATTCGATTATTTCAATTTGATGGCATTTGGTTCATTTCTTTTCGATTCGATTCGATCGATTCTTTTAGATTCGATTCTTTTCATTACGATTCAATTCGATTTGATTCTTTACGATTTGATTGCATTTGATTCATGTCTTTTCGATTCGATTCGATTCGATTCGATTCTTTTCGATTCGATTCTTTTCATTACGATTCAATTCGATTCGATTCTTTACGATTTGATGGCATTTGATTCATTTCTTTTCGATTCGATTCGATTCGTTTCGATTCGATTCGATTCTTTGCATTACGATTCAATTCGAATCGATTCTTTTCGATTTGATTCGATTCTTTTCCACTCGATGTGATTCGATTCGTTTTGATTTTTTTCGATTTGTTTCAAATCGAATCTATTCGATTCTTTTCGATTCAATTCGATTCGATTCTTTTTGATTCAATTCCATTCGATTCGATTCGATTATTTTCGATTCGATACGATTCGATTCTTTTCGATGCGAATCAATTCGATTCTTTTTGATTTGATTCGATTCGATTCTTTTAGATTTGATTCGATACGATTCTTTTCAATTCGATTCGATTCGATTCGTTTTGATTCATTTTGATTCTCTTTGTTTTTTTGATTCGATCTTTTCAATCGATTTCATTCGATTCGATTCTTTGCGATTCCATTCTTTTTGATTCGATTCTTTGCGATTCGATTCTTTTCTTTTAGATTCGATTCTTTTCGATTCGATTCGTTTCGATTTGAATCTTTTCGTTTCGATTAGATTCTCTACAATTCGATTCTTGGATTCGATTCTTTTTGATTTGATTCGATTTGATTCTTTTCGATTCAACTCGATTTGATTCGATTCTTTTTGATTCCAATCAATTCAATACGATTCAGTTCGATTACTTTTGATTTGTTGCAATCTGAATCGATTCTTTTCGATCGATTTGATTCGATTAGATTATTTCCGATTCGACTCGATTTGATTCGATTCGATGATCGATTCAATTCAATTCCAATTATTCTTGATTCGATTCGATTTGATTATTTTTCATTCAATTCAATTGCTTTCGATTCGATGCGATTCGATTCGATTCGATTCCTTTCGATTCCATCAATTCGATTTGATTCTTTTCAATTCGATTCGGTTCTTTTCGATTTGATTGCATTCGATTCAATTCTTTTCGATTCGATTCGATTCTTTTCATTACGATTCAATTCGATTCGAGTCTTTTGGATTTGATTCAATTCTTTTCCACTCGATGTGATTCGATTCGTTTTGATTATTTTCGATTGGATTCAAATCGAATCTATTCGATTCTTTTCGATTCAATTCGATTCCATTCTTTTTGATTCAATTCCATTCGATTTGATTCGATTCTTTTCGATTCAATACGATTCGATTCGAATCTTTTAGATGCGAATCAATGTTATTCGATTCTTTTTGATTCGATTCGATTCGATTCTTTTAGATTTGATTCGATATGATTCTTTTCGATTCGATTCGATTCGATTCATTTCGATTCTCTTTGATTTTTTGATTCGATCTTTTCAATAGATTTGATTCGATTCGTTTCTTTTCGATTCAATTCTTTTCGATTCGATTCGATTCGATTCTTTTCGTTTAGATTCGATTCGTTTCGATTTGAATCTTTTCGTTTCGATTAGATTTTCTACAATTCGATTCATTGGATTCGATTGTTTTTGATTTGATTCGATTTGATTCTTTTCGATTCAATTCGATTCGAATTGATTCTTTTCGATTCAAATCAATTCAATACGATTCGATTCGATTACTTTTGATTCAATGCAATCTCATTGGATTTTTTCGAATCGATTTGATTCGATTCGATTATTTTCGATTCGACTTGATTTGATTCGATTCGATGATCGATTCAATTCAATATCAATAATTCTCCATTCGATTCGATTTGATTCGATTATTTTTATTCAATTTGATCGAATTATTTTCGATTCGATGCGATTCTATTCGATTCTTTTCGATTCAATCAATTCGATTTGATTCTTTTCTATTCGATTCGATTCGATTCTTTTCGATTTGATTGCATTTGATTCAATTCTTTTCGTTTCGAATCGATTCGATTCTTTTCGATTCGTTTCGATTCTTTTCATTACGATTCAATTCGATTCGATTCTTTTCGATTTGTTGGCATTTGATTCAATTCTTTTCGATTCGATTCGATTCGATTCGTTTCGATTCGATTCGATTCGATTCTTTTCATTACGATTCAATTCGATTCGATTCTTTTCGATTTGATTCGATTCTTTTCCACTCGATGTGATTCGATTCGTTTTGATTTTTTCGAATTGTTTCAAATCGAATCTATTCGATTCATTTCGATTCAATTCGATTCCATTCTTTTTGATTCAATCCCATTCATTCGATTCGATTATTTTCGAATCGATACGATTCAATTCTTTTCGTTGCGAATCAATTCGATTCTTTTGGATTCGATTCGATTCGATTCTTTTAGATTTGATTCGATACGATTCTTTTCAATTCGATTCGATTCGATTCGTTTTGATTCATTTTGATTCTCTTTGTTTTTTTGATTCGATCTTTTCAATCGATTTCATTCGATTCGATTCTTTGCGATTCCATTCTTTTTGATTCGATTCTTTGCGATTCGATTCGTTTCGATTTGAATCTTTTCGTTTCGATTAGATTCTCTACAATTCGATTCTTGGATTCGATTCTTTTTGATTTGATTCGATTTGATTCTTTTCTATTCGATTCGAATCGTTTCTTTCGATTTGATGGCATTTGATTCATTTCTTTTCGATTCGATTCTTTTCATTACGATTCATTTCGATTCGATTATTTCAATTTGATGGCATTTGGTTCATTTCTTTTCGATTCGATTCGATCGATTCTTTTAGATTCGATTCTTTTCATTACGATTCAATTCGATTCGATTCTTTACGATTTGATTGCATTTGATTCAATTCTTTTCGATTCGATTCGATTCGTTTCGATTCGATTCGATTCTTTGCATTACGATTCAATTCGATTCGATTCTTTTCGATTTGATTCGATTCTTTTCCACTCGATGTGATTCGATTCGTTTTGATTTTTTTCGATTTGTTTCAAATCGAATCTATTCAATTCTTTTCGATTCAATTCGATTCGATTCTTTTTGATTCAATCCCATTCGATTCGATTCGATTATTTTCGATTCGATAGGATTCGATTCAATTCTTTTCGATGCGAATCAATTCGATTCTTTTTGATTCGATTCGATTCGATTCTTTTAGATTTGATTCGATACGATTCTTTTCAATTCGATTCGATTCGATTCGTTTTGATTCATTTTGATTCTCTTTGTTTTTTTGATTCGATCTTTTCAATCGATTTCATTCGATTCGATTCTTTGCGATTCCATTCTTTTTGATTCGATTCTTTGCGATTCGATTCTTTTCTTTTAGATTCGATTCTTTTCGATTCGATTCGTTTCGATTTGAATCTTTTCGTTTCGATTAGATTCTCTACAATTCGATTCTTGGAATCGATTCTTTTTGATTTGATTCGATTTGATTCTTTTCGATTCAACTGGATTTGATTCGATTCTTTTTGATTCCAATCAATTCAATACGATTCAGTTCGATTACTTTTGATTTGTTGCAATCTGAATCGATTCTTTTCGATCGATTTGATTCGATTAGATTATTTCCGATTCGACTCGATTTGATTCGATTCGATGATCGATTCAATTCAATTCCAATTATTCTTGATTCGATTCGATTTGATTATTTTTCATTCAATTCAATTGCTTTCGATTCGATGCGATTCGATTCGATTCGATTCCTTTCGATTCCATCAATTCGATTTGATTCTTTTCAATTCGATTCGGTTCTTTTCGATTTGATTGCATTTGATTCAATTCTTTTCGATTCGATTCGATTCGATTCTTTTCATTACGATTCAATTCGATTCGAGTCTTTTGGATTTGATTCAATTCTTTTCCACTCGATGTGATTCGATTCGTTTTGATTATTTTCGATTGGATTCAAATCGAATCTATTCGATTCTTTTCGATTCAATTCGATTCCATTCTTTTTGATTCAATTCCATTCGATTTGATTCGATTCTTTTCGATTCAATACGATTCGATTCGAATCTTTTCGATGCGAATCAATGTTATTCGATTCTTTTTGATTCGATTCGATTCTTTTAGATTTGATTCGATATGATTCTTTTCGATTCGATTCGATTCGATTCATTTCGATTCTCTTTGATTTTTTGATTCGATCTTTTCAATAGATTTGATTCGATTCGATTCTTTTCGATTCGTTTCTTTTCGATTCAATTCTTTTCGATTCGATTCGATTCGATTCTTTTCGTTTAGATTCGATTCGTTTCGATTTGAATCTTTTCGTTTCGATTAGATTTTCTACAATTTGATTCATTGGATTCGATTGTTTTTGATTTGATTCGATTTGATTCTTTTCGATTCAATTCGATTCGAATTGATTCTTTTCGATTCAAATCAATTCAATACGATTCGATTCGATTACTTTTGATTCAATGCAATCTCATTTGATTTTTTCGAATCGATTTGATTCGATTCGATTATTTTCGATTCGACTTGATTTGGTTCGATTCGATGATCGATTCAATTCAATTCCAATAATTCTCCATTCGATTCGATTTGATTCGATTATTTTTATTCAATTTGATCGAATTATTTTCGATTCGATGCGATTCTATTCGATTCTTTTCGATTCAATCAATTCGATTTGATTCTTTTCTATTCGATTCGATTCGATTCTTTTCGATTTGATTGCATTTGATTCAATTCTTTTCGATTCGAATCGATTCGATTCTTTTCGATTCGTTTCGATTATTTTCATTACGATTCAATTCGATTCGATTCTTTTCGATTTGATGGCATTTGATTCAATTCTTTTCGATTCGATTCGATTCGATTCGTTTCGATTCGATTCGATTCGATTCTTTTCATTACGATTCAATTCGATTCGATTCTTTTCGATTTGATTCGATTCTTTTCCACTCGATGTGATTCGATTCGTTTTGATTTTTTCGATTTGTTTCAAATCGAATCTATTCGATTCATTTCGATTCAATTCGATTCCATTCTTTTTGATTCAATCCCATTCATTCGATTCGATTATTTTCGAATCGATACGATTCAATTCTTTTCGTTGCGAATCAATTCGATTCTTTTGGATTCGATTCGATTCGATTCTTTTAGATTTGATTCGATACGATTCTTTTCAATTCGATTCGATTCGATTCGTTTTGATTCATTTTGATTCTCTTTGTTTTTTTGATTCGATCTTTTCAATTGATTTCATTCGATTCGATTCTTTGCGATTCCATTCTTTTTGATTCGATTCTTTGCGATTCGATTCTTTTCTTTTAGATTCGATTCTTTTCGATTCGATTCGTTCCGATTTGAATCTTTTCGTTTCGATTAGATTCTCTACAATTCGATTCTTGGATTCGATTCTTTTTGATTTGATTCGATTTGATTCTTGTCGATTCAACTGGATTTGATTCGATTCTTTTTGATTCCAATCAATTCAATACGATTCAGTTCGATTACTTTTGATTTGTTGCAATCTGAATCGATTCTTTTCGATCGATTTGATTCGATTAGTTTATTTCCGATTCGACTCGATTTGATTCGATTCGATGATCGATTCAATTCAATTCCAATTATTCTTGATTCGATTCGATTTGATTATTTTTCATTCAATTCAATTGCTTTCGATTCGATGCGATTCGATTCGATTCGATTCCTTTCGATTCCATCAATTCGATTTGATTCTTTTCAATTCGATTCGGTTCTTTTCGATTTGATTGCATTCGATTCAATTCTTTTCGATTCGATTCGATTCTTTTCATTACGATTCAATTCGATTCGAGTCTTTTGGATTTGATTCAATTCTTTTCCACTCGATGTGATTCGATTCGTTTTGATTATTTTCGATTTGATTCAAATCGAATCTATTCGATTCTTTTCGATTCAATTCGATTCCATTCTTTTTGATTCAATTCCATTCGATTTGATTCGATTCTTTTCGATTCAATACGATTCGATTCGAATCTTTTCGATGCGAATCAATGTTATTCGATTCTTTTTGATTCGATTCGATTCGATTCTTTTAGATTTGATTCGATATGATTCTTTTCGATTCGATTCGATTCGATTCATTTCGATTCTCTTTGATTTTTTGATTCGATCTTTTCAATAGATTTGATTCGATTCGTTTCTTTTCGATTCAATTCTTTTCGATTCGATTCGATTCGATTCTTTTCGTTTAGATTCGATTCGTTTCGATTTGAATCTTTTCGTTTCGATTAGATTTTCTACAATTCGATTCATTGGATTCGATTGTTTTTGATTTGATTCGATTTGATTCTTTTCGATTCAATTCGATTCGAATTGATTCTTTCGATTCAAATCAATTTAATACGATTCGATTCGATTACTTTTGATTCAATGCAATCTCATTGGATTTTTTCGAATCGATTTGATTCGATTCGATTATTTTCGATTCGACTTGATTTGATTCGATTCGATGATCGATTCAATTCAATATCAATAATTCTCCATTCGATTCGATTTGATTCGATTATTTTTATTCAATTTGATCGAATTATTTTCGATTCGATGCGATTCTATTCGATTCTTTTCGATTCAATCAATTCGATTTGATTCTTTTCTATTCGATTCGATTCGATTCTTTTCGATTTGATTGCATTTGATTCAATTCTTTTCGTTTCGAATCGATTCGATTATTTTCGATTCGTTTCGATTCTTTTCATTACGATTCAATTCGATTCGATTCTTTTCGATTTGTTGGCATTTGATTCAATTCTTTTCGATTCGATTCGATTCGATTCGTTTCGATTCGATTCGATTCGATTCTTTTCATTACGATTCAATTCGATTCGATTCTTTTCGATTTGATTCGATTCTTTTCCACTCGATGTGATTCGATTCGTTTTGATTTTTTCGAATTGTTTCAAATCGAATCTATTCGATTCATTTCGATTCAATTCGATTCCATTCTTTTTGATTCAATCCCATTCATTCGATTCGATTATTTTCGAATCGATACGATTCAATTCTTTTCGTTGCGAATCAATTCGAATCTTTTGGATTCGATTCGATTCGATTCTTTTAGATTTGATTCGATACGATTCTTTTCAATTCGATTCGATTCGATTCGTTTTGATTCATTTTGATTCTCTTTGTTTTTTTGATTCGATCTTTTCAATCGATTTCATTCGATTCGATTCTTTGCGATTCCATTCTTTTTGATTCGATTCTTTGCGATTCGATTCTTTTCTTTTAGATTCGATTCTTTTCGATTCGATTCGTTTCGATTTGAATCTTTTCGTTTCGATTAGATTCTCTACAATTCGATTCTTGGATTCGATTCTTTTTGATTTGATTCGATTTGATTCTTTTCTATTCGATTCGAATCGTTTCTTTCGATTTGATGGCATTTGATTCATTTCTTTTCGATTCGATTCTTTTCATTACGATTCATTTCGATTCGATTATTTCAATTTGATGGCATTTGGTTCATTTCTTTTCGATTCGATTCGATCGATTCTTTTAGATTCGATTCTTTTCATTACGATTCAATTCGATTCGATTCTTTACGATTTGATTGCATTTGATTCAATTCTTTTCGATTCGATTCGATTCGTTTCGATTCGATTCGATTCTTTGCATTACGATTCAATTCGATTCGATTCTTTTCGATTTGATTCGATTCTTTTCCACTCGATGTGATTCGATTCGTTTTGATTTTTTTCGATTTGTTTCAAATCGAATCTATTCAATTCTTTTCGATTCAATTCGATTCGATTCTTTTTGATTCAATCCCATTCGATTCGATTCGATTATTTTCGATTCGATAGGATTCGATTCAATTCTTTTCGATGCGAATCAATTCGATTCTTTTTGATTCGATTCGATTCGATTCTTTTAGATTTGATTCGATACGATTCTTTTCAATTCGATTCGATTCGATTCGTTTTGATTCATTTTGATTCTCTTTGTTTTTTTGATTCGATCTTTTCAATCGATTTCATTCGATTCGATTCTTTGCGATTCCATTCTTTTTGATTCGATTCTTTGCGATTCGATTCGTTTCGATTTGAATCTTTTCGTTTCGATTAGATTCTCTACAATTCGATTCTTGGATTCGATTCTTTTTGATTTGATTCGATTTGATTCTTTTCTATTCGATTCGAATCGTTTCTTTCGATTTGATGGCATTTGATTCATTTCTTTTCGATTCGATTCTTTTCATTACGATTCATTTCGATTCGATTATTTCAATTTGATGGCATTTGGTTCATTTCTTTTCGATTCGATTCGATCGATTCTTTTAGATTCGATTCTTTTCATTACGATTCAATTCGATTTGATTCTTTACGATTTGATTGCATTTGATTCATGTCTTTTCGATTCGATTCGATTCGATTCGATTCTTTTCGATTCGATTCTTTTCATTACGATTCAATTCGATTCGATTCTTTACGATTTGATGGCATTTGATTCATTTCTTTTCGATTCGATTCGATTCGTTTCGATTCGATTCGATTCTTTGCATTACGATTCAATTCGAATCGATTCTTTTCGATTTGATTCGATTCTTTTCCACTCGATGTGATTCGATTCGTTTTGATTTTTTTCGATTTGTTTCAAATCGAATCTATTCGATTCTTTTCGATTCAATTCGATTCGATTCTTTTTGATTCAATTCCATTCGATTCGATTCGATTATTTTCGATTCGATACGATTCGATTCTTTTCGATGCGAATCAATTCGATTCTTTTTGATTTGATTCGATTCGATTCTTTTAGATTTGATTCGATACGATTCTTTTCAATTCGATTCGATTCGATTCGTTTTGATTCATTTTGATTCTCTTTGTTTTTTTGATTCGATCTTTTCAATCGATTTCATTCGATTCGATTCTTTGCGATTCCATTCTTTTTGATTCGATTCTTTGCGATTCGATTCTTTTCTTTTAGATTCGATTCTTTTCGATTCGATTCGTTTCGATTTGAATCTTTTCGTTTCGATTAGATTCTCTACAATTCGATTCTTGGATTCGATTCTTTTTGATTTGATTCGATTTGATTCTTTTCGATTCAACTCGATTTGATTCGATTCTTTTTGATTCCAATCAATTCAATACGATTCAGTTCGATTACTTTTGATTTGTTGCAATCTGAATCGATTCTTTTCGATCGATTTGATTCGATTAGATTATTTCCGATTCGACTCGATTTGATTCGATTCGATGATCGATTCAATTCAATTCCAATTATTCTTGATTCGATTCGATTTGATTATTTTTCATTCAATTCAATTGCTTTCGATTCGATGCGATTCGATTCGATTCGATTCCTTTCGATTCCATCAATTCGATTTGATTCTTTTCAATTCGATTCGGTTCTTTTCGATTTGATTGCATTCGATTCAATTCTTTTCGATTCGATTCGATTCTTTTCATTACGATTCAATTCGATTCGAGTCTTTTGGATTTGATTCAATTCTTTTCCACTCGATGTGATTCGATTCGTTTTGATTATTTTCGATTGGATTCAAATCGAATCTATTCGATTCTTTTCGATTCAATTCGATTCCATTCTTTTTGATTCAATTCCATTCGATTTGATTCGATTCTTTTCGATTCAATACGATTCGATTCGAATCTTTTAGATGCGAATCAATGTTATTCGATTCTTTTTGATTCGATTCGATTCGATTCTTTTAGATTTGATTCGATATGATTCTTTTCGATTCGATTCGATTCGATTCATTTCGATTCTCTTTGATTTTTTGATTCGATCTTTTCAATAGATTTGATTCGATTCGTTTCTTTTCGATTCAATTCTTTTCGATTCGATTCGATTCGATTCTTTTCGTTTAGATTCGATTCGTTTCGATTTGAATCTTTTCGTTTCGATTAGATTTTCTACAATTCGATTCATTGGATTCGATTGTTTTTGATTTGATTCGATTTGATTCTTTTCGATTCAATTCGATTCGAATTGATTCTTTTCGATTCAAATCAATTCAATACGATTCGATTCGATTACTTTTGATTCAATGCAATCTCATTGGATTTTTTCGAATCGATTTGATTCGATTCGATTATTTTCGATTCGACTTGATTTGATTCGATTCGATGATCGATTCAATTCAATATCAATAATTCTCCATTCGATTCGATTTGATTCGATTATTTTTATTCAATTTGATCGAATTATTTTCGATTCGATGCGATTCTATTCGATTCTTTTCGATTCAATCAATTCGATTTGATTCTTTTCTATTCGATTCGATTCGATTCTTTTCGATTTGATTGCATTTGATTCAATTCTTTTCGTTTCGAATCGATTCGATTCTTTTCGATTCGTTTCGATTCTTTTCATTACGATTCAATTCGATTCGATTCTTTTCGATTTGTTGGCATTTGATTCAATTCTTTTCGATTCGATTCGATTCGATTCGTTTCGATTCGATTCGATTCGATTCTTTTCATTACGATTCAATTCGATTCGATTCTTTTCGATTTGATTCGATTCTTTTCCACTCGATGTGATTCGATTCGTTTTGATTTTTTCGAATTGTTTCAAATCGAATCTATTCGATTCATTTCGATTCAATTCGATTCCATTCTTTTTGATTCAATCCCATTCATTCGATTCGATTATTTTCGAATCGATACGATTCAATTCTTTTCGTTGCGAATCAATTCGATTCTTTTGGATTCGATTCGATTCGATTCTTTTAGATTTGATTCGATACGATTCTTTTCAATTCGATTCGATTCGATTCGTTTTGATTCATTTTGATTCTCTTTGTTTTTTTGATTCGATCTTTTCAATCGATTTCATTCGATTCGATTCTTTGCGATTCCATTCTTTTTGATTCGATTCTTTGCGATTCGATTCGTTTCGATTTGAATCTTTTCGTTTCGATTAGATTCTCTACAATTCGATTCTTGGATTCGATTCTTTTTGATTTGATTCGATTTGATTCTTTTCTATTCGATTCGAATCGTTTCTTTCGATTTGATGGCATTTGATTCATTTCTTTTCGATTCGATTCTTTTCATTACGATTCATTTCGATTCGATTATTTCAATTTGATGGCATTTGGTTCATTTCTTTTCGATTCGATTCGATCGATTCTTTTAGATTCGATTCTTTTCATTACGATTCAATTCGATTCGATTCTTTACGATTTGATTGCATTTGATTCAATTCTTTTCGATTCGATTCGATTCGTTTCGATTCGATTCGATTCTTTGCATTACGATTCAATTCGATTCGATTCTTTTCGATTTGATTCGATTCTTTTCCACTCGATGTGATTCGATTCGTTTTGATTTTTTTCGATTTGTTTCAAATCGAATCTATTCAATTCTTTTCGATTCAATTCGATTCGATTCTTTTTGATTCAATCCCATTCGATTCGATTCGATTATTTTCGATTCGATAGGATTCGATTCAATTCTTTTCGATGCGAATCAATTCGATTCTTTTTGATTCGATTCGATTCGATTCTTTTAGATTTGATTCGATACGATTCTTTTCAATTCGATTCGATTCGATTCGTTTTGATTCATTTTGATTCTCTTTGTTTTTTTGATTCGATCTTTTCAATCGATTTCATTCGATTCGATTCTTTGCGATTCCATTCTTTTTGATTCGATTCTTTGCGATTCGATTCTTTTCTTTTAGATTCGATTCTTTTCGATTCGATTCGTTTCGATTTGAATCTTTTCGTTTCGATTAGATTCTCTACAATTCGATTCTTGGAATCGATTCTTTTTGATTTGATTCGATTTGATTCTTTTCGATTCAACTGGATTTGATTCGATTCTTTTTGATTCCAATCAATTCAATACGATTCAGTTCGATTACTTTTGATTTGTTGCAATCTGAATCGATTCTTTTCGATCGATTTGATTCGATTAGATTATTTCCGATTCGACTCGATTTGATTCGATTCGATGATCGATTCAATTCAATTCCAATTATTCTTGATTCGATTCGATTTGATTATTTTTCATTCAATTCAATTGCTTTCGATTCGATGCGATTCGATTCGATTCGATTCCTTTCGATTCCATCAATTCGATTTGATTCTTTTCAATTCGATTCGGTTCTTTTCGATTTGATTGCATTTGATTCAATTCTTTTCGATTCGATTCGATTCGATTCTTTTCATTACGATTCAATTCGATTCGAGTCTTTTGGATTTGATTCAATTCTTTTCCACTCGATGTGATTCGATTCGTTTTGATTATTTTCGATTGGATTCAAATCGAATCTATTCGATTCTTTTCGATTCAATTCGATTCCATTCTTTTTGATTCAATTCCATTCGATTTGATTCGATTCTTTTCGATTCAATACGATTCGATTCGAATCTTTTCGATGCGAATCAATGTTATTCGATTCTTTTTGATTCGATTCGATTCGATTCTTTTAGATTTGATTCGATATGATTCTTTTCGATTCGATTCGATTCGATTCATTTCGATTCTCTTTGATTTTTTGATTCGATCTTTTCAATAGATTTGATTCGATTCGATTCTTTTCGATTCAATTCTTTTCGATTCGATTCTTTTCGATTCGATTCGATTCGATTCTTTTCGTTTAGATTCGATTCGTTTCGATTTGAATCTTTTCGTTTCGATTAGATTTTCTACAATTCGATTCATTGGATTCGATTGTTTTTGATTTGATTCGATTTGATTCTTTTCGATTCAATTCGATTCGAATTGATTCTTTTCGATTCAAATCAATTCAATACGATTCGATTCGATTACTTTTGATTCAATGCAATCTCATTTGATTTTTTCGAATCGATTTGATTCGATTCGATTATTTTCGATTCGACTTGATTTGATTCGATTCGATGATCGATTCAATTCAATTCCAATTATTCTCGATTCGATTCGATTTGATTCGATTATTTTTATTCAATTTGATCGAATTATTTTCGATTCGATGCGATTCGATTCGATTCTTTTCGATTCAATCAATTCGATTTGATTCTTTTCTATTCGATTCGCATCGTTTCTTTCGATTTGATGGCATTTGATTCATTTCTTTTCGATTCGATTCGATTCGATTCTTTTCGATTCGATTCTTTTCATTACGATTCAATTCGATTCGATTCTTTCGATTTGATGGCATTTGATTCATTTCTTTTCGATTCGATTCGATCGATTCTTTTAGATTCGATTCTTTTCATTACGATTCAATTCGATTTGATTCTTTACGATTTGATTGCATTTGATTCATGTCTTTTCGATTCGATTCGATTCGATTCGATTCTTTTCGATTCGATTCTTTTCATTACGATTCAATTCGATTCGATTCTTTACGATTTGATGGCATTTGATTCATTTCTTTTCGATTCGATTCGATTCGTTTCGATTCGATTCGATTCTTTGCATTACGATTCAATTCGAATCGATTCTTTTCGATTTGATTCGATTCTTTTCCACTCGATGTGATTCGATTCGTTTTGATTTTTTTCGATTTGTTTCAAATCGAATCTATTCGATTCTTTTCGATTCAATTCGATTCGATTCTTTTTGATTCAATTCCATTCGATTCGATTCGATTATTTTCGATTCGATACGATTCGATTCTTTTCGATGCGAATCAATTCGATTCTTTTTGATTTGATTCGATTCGATTCTTTTAGATTTGATTCGATACGATTCTTTTCAATTCGATTCGATTCGATTCGTTTTGATTCATTTTGATTCTCTTTGTTTTTTTGATTCGATCTTTTCAATCGATTTCATTCGATTCGATTCTTTGCGATTCCATTCTTTTTGATTCGATTCTTTGCGATTCGATTCTTTTCTTTTAGATTCGATTCTTTTCGATTCGATTCGTTTCGATTTGAATCTTTTCGTTTCGATTAGATTCTCTACAATTCGATTCTTGGATTCGATTCTTTTTGATTTGATTCGATTTGATTCTTTTCGATTCAACTCGATTTGATTCGATTCTTTTTGATTCCAATCAATTCAATACGATTCAGTTCGATTACTTTTGATTTGTTGCAATCTGAATCGATTCTTTTCGATCGATTTGATTCGATTAGATTATTTCCGATTCGACTCGATTTGATTCGATTCGATGATCGATTCAATTCAATTCCAATTATTCTTGATTCGATTCGATTTGATTATTTTTCATTCAATTCAATTGCTTTCGATTCGATGCGATTCGATTCGATTCGATTCCTTTCGATTCCATCAATTCGATTTGATTCTTTTCAATTCGATTCGGTTCTTTTCGATTTGATTGCATTCGATTCAATTCTTTTCGATTCAATTCGATTCTTTTCATTACGATTCAATTCGATTCGAGTCTTTTGGATTTGATTCAATTCTTTTCCACTCGATGTGATTCGATTCGTTTTGATTATTTTCGATTGGATTCAAATCGAATCTATTCGATTCTTTTCGATTCAATTCGATTCCATTCTTTTTGATTCAATTCCATTCGATTTGATTCGATTCTTTTCGATTCAATACGATTCGATTCGAATCTTTTAGATGCGAATCAATGTTATTCGATTCTTTTTGATTCGATTCGATTCGATTCTTTTAGATTTGATTCGATATGATTCTTTTCGATTCGATTCGATTCGATTCATTTCGATTCTCTTTGATTTTTTGATTCGATCTTTTCAATAGATTTGATTCGATTCGATTCTTTTCGATTCGTTTCTTTTCGATTCGATTCTTTTCGATTCGATTCGATTCGATTCTTTTCGTTTAGATTCGATTCGTTTCGATTTGAATCTTTTCGTTTCGATTAGATTTTCTACAATTTGATTCATTGGATTCGATTGTTTTTGATTTGATTCGATTTGATTCTTTTCGATTCAATTCGATTCGAATTGATTCTTTTCGATTCAAATCAATTCAATACGATTCGATTCGATTACTTTTGATTCAATGCAATCTCATTTGATTTTTTCGAATCGATTTGATTCGATTCGATTATTTTCGATTCGACTTGATTTGATTCGATTCGATGATCGATTCAATTCAATTCCAATTATTCTCGATTCGATTCGATTTGATTCGATTATTTTTATTCAATTTGATCGAATTATTTTCGATTCGATGCGATTCGATTCGATTCTTTTCGATTCAATCAATTCGATTTGATTCTTTTCTATTCGATTCGAATCTTTTCTTTCGATTTGATGGCATTTGATTCATTTCTTTTCGATTCGATTCTTTTCATTACGATTCAATTCGATTCGATTCTTTCGATTTGATGGCATTTGATTCATTTCTTTTCGATTCGATTCGATCGATTCTTTTAGATTCGATTCTTTTCATTACGATTCAATTCGATTCGATTCTTTTCGATTTGATTGCATTTGATTCAATTCTTTTCGATTCGATTCGATTCGTTTCGATTCGATTCGATTCTTTGCATTACGATTCAATTCGATTCGATTCTTTTCGATTTGATTCGATTCTTTTCCACTCGATGTGATTCGATTCGTTTTGATTTTTTTCGATTTGTTTCAAATCGAATCTATTCAATTCTTTTCGATTCAATTCGATTCGATTCTTTTTGATTCAATCCCATTCGATTCGATTCGATTATTTTCGATTCGATACGATTCGATTCAATTCTTTTTGATGCGAATCTATTCGATTCTTTTTGATTCGATTCGATTCGATTCGTTTTGATTCATTTTGATTCTCTTTGTTTTTTTGATTCGATCTTTTCAATCGATTTCATTCGATTCGATTCTTTGCGATTCCATTCTTTTTGATTCGATTCTTTGCGATTCGATTCTTTTCTTTTAGATTCGATTCTTTTCGATTCGATTCGTTTCGATTTGAATCTTTTCGTTTCGATTAGATTCTCTACAATTCGATTCTTGGATTCGATTCTTTTTGATTTGATTCGATTTGATTCTTTTCGATTCAACTGGATTTGATTCGATTCTTTTTGATTCCAATCAATTCAATACGATTCAGTTCGATTACTTTTGATTTGTTGCAATCTGAATCGATTCTTTTCGATCGATTTGATTCGATTAGATTATTTCCGATTCGACTCGATTTGATTCGATTCGATGATCGATTCAATTCAATTCCAATTATTCTTGATTCGATTCGATTTGATTATTTTTCATTCAATTCAATTGCTTTCGATTCGATGCGATTCGATTCGATTCGATTCCTTTCGATTCAATCAATTCGATTTGATTCTTTTCAATTCGATTCGGTTCTTTTCGATTTGATTGCATTTGATTCAATTCTTTTCGATTCAATTCGATTCGATTCTTTTTATTCAATTCCATTCGATTCGATTCGATTATTTTCGATTCGATACGATTCGATTCTTTTCGATGCGAATCAATTCGATTCTTTTTGATTCGATTCGATTCGATTCTTTTAGATTTGATTCGATACGATTCTTTTCAATTCGATTCGATTCGATTCGTTTTGATTCATTTTGATTCTCTTTGTTTTTTTGATTCGATCTTTTCAATTGATTTCATTCGATTCGATTCTTTGCGATTCCATTCTTTTTGATTCGATTCTTTGCGATTCGATTCTTTTCTTTTAGATTCGATTCTTTTCGATTCGATTCGTTCCGATTTGAATCTTTTCGTTTCGATTAGATTCTCTACAATTCGATTCTTGGATTCGATTCTTTTTGATTTGATTCGATTTGATTCTTGTCGATTCAACTGGATTTGATTCGATTCTTTTTGATTCCAATCAATTCAATACGATTCAGTTCGATTACTTTTGATTTGTTGCAATCTGAATCGATTCTTTTCGATCGATTTGATTCGATTAGTTTATTTCCGATTCGACTCGATTTGATTCGATTCGATGATCGATTCAATTCAATTCCAATTATTCTTGATTCGATTCGATTTGATTATTTTTCATTCAATTCAATTGCTTTCGATTCGATGCGATTCGATTCGATTCGATTCCTTTCGATTCCATCAATTCGATTTGATTCTTTTCAATTCGATTCGGTTCTTTTCGATTTGATTGCATTCGATTCAATTCTTTTCGATTCGATTCGATTCTTTTCATTACGATTCAATTCGATTCGAGTCTTTTGGATTTGATTCAATTCTTTTCCACTCGATGTGATTCGATTCGTTTTGATTATTTTCGATTTGATTCAAATCGAATCTATTCGATTCTTTTCGATTCAATTCGATTCCATTCTTTTTGATTCAATTCCATTCGATTTGATTCGATTCTTTTCGATTCAATACGATTCGATTCGAATCTTTTCGATGCGAATCAATGTTATTCGATTCTTTTTGATTCGATTCGATTCGATTCTTTTAGATTTGATTCGATATGATTCTTTTCGATTCGATTCGATTCGATTCATTTCGATTCTCTTTGATTTTTTGATTCGATCTTTTCAATAGATTTGATTCGATTCGTTTCTTTTCGATTCAATTCTTTTCGATTCGATTCGATTCGATTCTTTTCGTTTAGATTCGATTCGTTTCGATTTGAATCTTTTCGTTTCGATTAGATTTTCTACAATTCGATTCATTGGATTCGATTGTTTTTGATTTGATTCGATTTGATTCTTTTCGATTCAATTCGATTCGAATTGATTCTTTCGATTCAAATCAATTTAATACGATTCGATTCGATTACTTTTGATTCAATGCAATCTCATTGGATTTTTTCGAATCGATTTGATTCGATTCGATTATTTTCGATTCGACTTGATTTGATTCGATTCGATGATCGATTCAATTCAATATCAATAATTCTCCATTCGATTCGATTTGATTCGATTATTTTTATTCAATTTGATCGAATTATTTTCGATTCGATGCGATTCTATTCGATTCTTTTCGATTCAATCAATTCGATTTGATTCTTTTCTATTCGATTCGATTCGATTCTTTTCGATTTGATTGCATTTGATTCAATTCTTTTCGTTTCGAATCGATTCGATTCTTTTCGATTCGTTTCGATTCTTTTCATTACGATTCAATTCGATTCGATTCTTTTCGATTTGTTGGCATTTGATTCAATTCTTTTCGATTCGATTCGATTCGATTCGTTTCGATTCGATTCGATTCGATTCTTTTCATTACGATTCAATTCGATTCGATTCTTTTCGATTTGATTCGATTCTTTTCCACTCGATGTGATTCGATTCGTTTTGATTTTTTCGAATTGTTTCAAATCGAATCTATTCGATTCATTTCGATTCAATTCGATTCCATTCTTTTTGATTCAATCCCATTCATTCGATTCGATTATTTTCGAATCGATACGATTCAATTCTTTTCGTTGCGAATCAATTCGAATCTTTTGGATTCGATTCGATTCGATTCTTTTAGATTTGATTCGATACGATTCTTTTCAATTCGATTCGATTCGATTCGTTTTGATTCATTTTGATTCTCTTTGTTTTTTTGATTCGATCTTTTCAATCGATTTCATTCGATTCGATTCTTTGCGATTCCATTCTTTTTGATTCGATTCTTTGCGATTCGATTCTTTTCTTTTAGATTCGATTCTTTTCGATTCGATTCGTTTCGATTTGAATCTTTTCGTTTCGATTAGATTCTCTACAATTCGATTCTTGGATTCGATTCTTTTTGATTTGATTCGATTTGATTCTTTTCTATTCGATTCGAATCGTTTCTTTCGATTTGATGGCATTTGATTCATTTCTTTTCGATTCGATTCTTTTCATTACGATTCATTTCGATTCGATTATTTCAATTTGATGGCATTTGGTTCATTTCTTTTCGATTCGATTCGATCGATTCTTTTAGATTCGATTCTTTTCATTACGATTCAATTCGATTCGATTCTTTACGATTTGATTGCATTTGATTCAATTCTTTTCGATTCGATTCGATTCGTTTCGATTCGATTCGATTCTTTGCATTACGATTCAATTCGATTCGATTCTTTTCGATTTGATTCGATTCTTTTCCACTCGATGTGATTCGATTCGTTTTGATTTTTTTCGATTTGTTTCAAATCGAATCTATTCAATTCTTTTCGATTCAATTCGATTCGATTCTTTTTGATTCAATCCCATTCGATTCGATTCGATTATTTTCGATTCGATAGGATTCGATTCAATTCTTTTCGATGCGAATCAATTCGATTCTTTTTGATTCGATTCGATTCGATTCTTTTAGATTTGATTCGATACGATTCTTTTCAATTCGATTCGATTCGATTCGTTTTGATTCATTTTGATTCTCTTTGTTTTTTTGATTCGATCTTTTCAATCGATTTCATTCGATTCGATTCTTTGCGATTCCATTCTTTTTGATTCGATTCTTTGCGATTCGATTCGTTTCGATTTGAATCTTTTCGTTTCGATTAGATTCTCTACAATTCGATTCTTGGATTCGATTCTTTTTGATTTGATTCGATTTGATTCTTTTCTATTCGATTCGAATCGTTTCTTTCGATTTGATGGCATTTGATTCATTTCTTTTCGATTCGATTCTTTTCATTACGATTCATTTCGATTCGATTATTTCAATTTGATGGCATTTGGTTCATTTCTTTTCGATTCGATTCGATCGATTCTTTTAGATTCGATTCTTTTCATTACGATTCAATTCGATTTGATTCTTTACGATTTGATTGCATTTGATTCATGTCTTTTCGATTCGATTCGATTCGATTCGATTCTTTTCGATTCGATTCTTTTCATTACGATTCAATTCGATTCGATTCTTTACGATTTGATGGCATTTGATTCATTTCTTTTCGATTCGATTCGATTCGTTTCGATTCGATTCGATTCTTTGCATTACGATTCAATTCGAATCGATTCTTTTCGATTTGATTCGATTCTTTTCCACTCGATGTGATTCGATTCGTTTTGATTTTTTTCGATTTGTTTCAAATCGAATCTATTCGATTCTTTTCGATTCAATTCGATTCGATTCTTTTTGATTCAATTCCATTCGATTCGATTCGATTATTTTCGATTCGATACGATTCGATTCTTTTCGATGCGAATCAATTCGATTCTTTTTGATTTGATTCGATTCGATTCTTTTAGATTTGATTCGATACGATTCTTTTCAATTCGATTCGATTCGATTCGTTTTGATTCATTTTGATTCTCTTTGTTTTTTTGATTCGATCTTTTCAATCGATTTCATTCGATTCGATTCTTTGCGATTCCATTCTTTTTGATTCGATTCTTTGCGATTCGATTCTTTTCTTTTAGATTCGATTCTTTTCGATTCGATTCGTTTCGATTTGAATCTTTTCGTTTCGATTAGATTCTCTACAATTCGATTCTTGGATTCGATTCTTTTTGATTTGATTCGATTTGATTCTTTTCGATTCAACTCGATTTGATTCGATTCTTTTTGATTCCAATCAATTCAATACGATTCAGTTCGATTACTTTTGATTTGTTGCAATCTGAATCGATTCTTTTCGATCGATTTGATTCGATTAGATTATTTCCGATTCGACTCGATTTGATTCGATTCGATGATCGATTCAATTCAATTCCAATTATTCTTGATTCGATTCGATTTGATTATTTTTCATTCAATTCAATTGCTTTCGATTCGATGCGATTCGATTCGATTCGATTCCTTTCGATTCCATCAATTCGATTTGATTCTTTTCAATTCGATTCGGTTCTTTTCGATTTGATTGCATTCGATTCAATTCTTTTCGATTCGATTCGATTCTTTTCATTACGATTCAATTCGATTCGAGTCTTTTGGATTTGATTCAATTCTTTTCCACTCGATGTGATTCGATTCGTTTTGATTATTTTCGATTGGATTCAAATCGAATCTATTCGATTCTTTTCGATTCAATTCGATTCCATTCTTTTTGATTCAATTCCATTCGATTTGATTCGATTCTTTTCGATTCAATACGATTCGATTCGAATCTTTTAGATGCGAATCAATGTTATTCGATTCTTTTTGATTCGATTCGATTCGATTCTTTTAGATTTGATTCGATATGATTCTTTTCGATTCGATTCGATTCGATTCATTTCGATTCTCTTTGATTTTTTGATTCGATCTTTTCAATAGATTTGATTCGATTCGTTTCTTTTCGATTCAATTCTTTTCGATTCGATTCGATTCGATTCTTTTCGTTTAGATTCGATTCGTTTCGATTTGAATCTTTTCGTTTCGATTAGATTTTCTACAATTCGATTCATTGGATTCGATTGTTTTTGATTTGATTCGATTTGATTCTTTTCGATTCAATTCGATTCGAATTGATTCTTTTCGATTCAAATCAATTCAATACGATTCGATTCGATTACTTTTGATTCAATGCAATCTCATTGGATTTTTTCGAATCGATTTGATTCGATTCGATTATTTTCGATTCGACTTGATTTGATTCGATTCGATGATCGATTCAATTCAATATCAATAATTCTCCATTCGATTCGATTTGATTCGATTATTTTTATTCAATTTGATCGAATTATTTTCGATTCGATGCGATTCTATTCGATTCTTTTCGATTCAATCAATTCGATTTGATTCTTTTCTATTCGATTCGATTCGATTCTTTTCGATTTGATTGCATTTGATTCAATTCTTTTCGTTTCGAATCGATTCGATTCTTTTCGATTCGTTTCGATTCTTTTCATTACGATTCAATTCGATTCGATTCTTTTCGATTTGTTGGCATTTGATTCAATTCTTTTCGATTCGATTCGATTCGATTCGTTTCGATTCGATTCGATTCGATTCTTTTCATTACGATTCAATTCGATTCGATTCTTTTCGATTTGATTCGATTCTTTTCCACTCGATGTGATTCGATTCGTTTTGATTTTTTCGAATTGTTTCAAATCGAATCTATTCGATTCATTTCGATTCAATTCGATTCCATTCTTTTTGATTCAATCCCATTCATTCGATTCGATTATTTTCGAATCGATACGATTCAATTCTTTTCGTTGCGAATCAATTCGATTCTTTTGGATTCGATTCGATTCGATTCTTTTAGATTTGATTCGATACGATTCTTTTCAATTCGATTCGATTCGATTCGTTTTGATTCATTTTGATTCTCTTTGTTTTTTTGATTCGATCTTTTCAATCGATTTCATTCGATTCGATTCTTTGCGATTCCATTCTTTTTGATTCGATTCTTTGCGATTCGATTCGTTTCGATTTGAATCTTTTCGTTTCGATTAGATTCTCTACAATTCGATTCTTGGATTCGATTCTTTTTGATTTGATTCGATTTGATTCTTTTCTATTCGATTCGAATCGTTTCTTTCGATTTGATGGCATTTGATTCATTTCTTTTCGATTCGATTCTTTTCATTACGATTCATTTCGATTCGATTATTTCAATTTGATGGCATTTGGTTCATT
The DNA here is from genome assembly GCF_053574225.1 of Canis aureus. Taxonomy (NCBI): domain Eukaryota; kingdom Metazoa; phylum Chordata; class Mammalia; order Carnivora; family Canidae; genus Canis; species Canis aureus. Next base: position 27,564,817 of record NC_135647.1, read on the forward strand.
TCTTTTCGATTCGATTCGATCGATTCTTTTAGATTCGATTCTTTTCATTACGATTCAATTCGATTCGATTCTTTACGATTTGATTGCATTTGATTCAATTCTTTTCGATTCGATTCGATTCGTTTCGATTCGATTCGATTCTTTGCATTACGATTCAATTCGATTCGATTCTTTTCGATTTGATTCGATTCTTTTCCACTCGATGTGATTCGATTCGTTTTGATTTTTTTCGATTTGTTTCAAATCGAATCTATTCAATTCTTTTCGATTCAATTCGATTCGATTCTTTTTGATTCAATCCCATTCGATTCGATTCGATTATTTTCGATTCGATAGGATTCGATTCAATTCTTTTCGATGCGAATCAATTCGATTCTTTTTGATTCGATTCGATTCGATTCTTTTAGATTTGATTCGATACGATTCTTTTCAATTCGATTCGATTCGATTCGTTTTGATTCATTTTGATTCTCTTTGTTTTTTTGATTCGATCTTTTCAATCGATTTCATTCGATTCGATTCTTTGCGATTCCATTCTTTTTGATTCGATTCTTTGCGATTCGATTCTTTTCTTTTAGATTCGATTCTTTTCGATTCGATTCGTTTCGATTTGAATCTTTTCGTTTCGATTAGATTCTCTACAATTCGATTCTTGGAATCGATTCTTTTTGATTTGATTCGATTTGATTCTTTTCGATTCAACTGGATTTGATTCGATTCTTTTTGATTCCAATCAATTCAATACGATTCAGTTCGATTACTTTTGATTTGTTGCAATCTGAATCGATTCTTTTCGATCGATTTGATTCGATTAGATTATTTCCGATTCGACTCGATTTGATTCGATTCGATGATCGATTCAATTCAATTCCAATTATTCTTGATTCGATTCGATTTGATTATTTTTCATTCAATTCAATTGCTTTCGATTCGATGCGATTCGATTCGATTCGATTCCTTTCGATTCCATCAATTCGATTTGATTCTTTTCAATTCGATTCGGTTCTTTTCGATTTGATTGCATTTGATTCAATTCTTTTCGATTCGATTCGATTCGATTCTTTTCATTACGATTCAATTCGATTCGAGTCTTTTGGATTTGATTCAATTCTTTTCCACTCGATGTGATTCGATTCGTTTTGATTATTTTCGATTGGATTCAAATCGAATCTATTCGATTCTTTTCGATTCAATTCGATTCCATTCTTTTTGATTCAATTCCATTCGATTTGATTCGATTCTTTTCGATTCAATACGATTCGATTCGAATCTTTTCGATGCGAATCAATGTTATTCGATTCTTTTTGATTCGATTCGATTCTTTTAGATTTGATTCGATATGATTCTTTTCGATTCGATTCGATTCGATTCATTTCGATTCTCTTTGATTTTTTGATTCGATCTTTTCAATAGATTTGATTCGATTCGATTCTTTTCGATTCGTTTCTTTTCGATTCAATTCTTTTCGATTCGATTCGATTCGATTCTTTTCGTTTAGATTCGATTCGTTTCGATTTGAATCTTTTCGTTTCGATTAGATTTTCTACAATTTGATTCATTGGATTCGATTGTTTTTGATTTGATTCGATTTGATTCTTTTCGATTCAATTCGATTCGAATTGATTCTTTTCGATTCAAATCAATTCAATACGATTCGATTCGATTACTTTTGATTCAATGCAATCTCATTTGATTTTTTCGAATCGATTTGATTCGATTCGATTATTTTCGATTCGACTTGATTTGGTTCGATTCGATGATCGATTCAATTCAATTCCAATAATTCTCCATTCGATTCGATTTGATTCGATTATTTTTATTCAATTTGATCGAATTATTTTCGATTCGATGCGATTCTATTCGATTCTTTTCGATTCAATCAATTCGATTTGATTCTTTTCTATTCGATTCGATTCGATTCTTTTCGATTTGATTGCATTTGATTCAATTCTTTTCGATTCGAATCGATTCGATTCTTTTCGATTCGTTTCGATTATTTTCATTACGATTCAATTCGATTCGATTCTTTTCGATTTGATGGCATTTGATTCAATTCTTTTCGATTCGATTCGATTCGATTCGTTTCGATTCGATTCGATTCGATTCTTTTCATTACGATTCAATTCGATTCGATTCTTTTCGATTTGATTCGATTCTTTTCCACTCGATGTGATTCGATTCGTTTTGATTTTTTCGATTTGTTTCAAATCGAATCTATTCGATTCATTTCGATTCAATTCGATTCCATTCTTTTTGATTCAATCCCATTCATTCGATTCGATTATTTTCGAATCGATACGATTCAATTCTTTTCGTTGCGAATCAATTCGATTCTTTTGGATTCGATTCGATTCGATTCTTTTAGATTTGATTCGATACGATTTTTTTCAATTCGATTCGATTCGATTCGTTTTGATTCATTTTGATTCTCTTTGTTTTTTTGATTCGATCTTTTCAATCGATTTCATTCGATTCGATTCTTTGCGATTCCATTCTTTTTGATTCGATTCTTTGCGATTCGATTCTTTTCTTTTAGATTCGATTCTTTTCGATTCGATTCGTTTCGATTTGAATCTTTTCGTTTCGATTAGATTCTCTACAATTCGATTCTTGGAATCGATTCTTTTTGATTTGATTCGATTTGATTCTTTTCTATTCGATTCGAATCGTTTCTTTCGATTTGATGGCATTTGATTCATTTCTTTTCGATTCGATTCTTTTCATTACGATTCATTTCGATTCGATTATTTCAATTTGATGGCATTTGGTTCATTTCTTTTCGATTCGATTCGATCGATTCTTTTAGATTCGATTCTTTACATTACGATTCAATTCGATTCGATTCTTTACGATTTGATTGCATTTGATTCAATTCTTTTCGATTCGATTCGATTCGTTTCGATTCGATTCGATTCTTTGCATTACGATTCAATTCGATTCGATTCTTTTCGATTTGATTCGATTCTTTTCCACTCGATGTGATTCGATTCGTTTTGATTTTTTTCGATTTGTTTCAAATCGAATCTATTCGATTCATTTCGATTCAATTCGATTCGATTCTTTTTGATTCAATCCCATTCGATTCGATTCGATTATTTTCGATTCGATACGATTCGATTCAATTCTTTTCGATGCGAATCAATTCGATTCTTTTTGATTCGATTCGATTCTTTTAGATTTGATTCGATACGATTCTTTTCAATTCGATTCGATTCGATTCGTTTTGATTCATTTTGATTCTCTTTGTTTTTTTGATTCGATCTTTTCAATCGATTTCATTCGATTCGATTCTTTGCGATTCCATTCTTTTTGATTCGATTCTTTGCGATTCGATTCTTTTCTTTTAGATTCGATTCTTTTCGATTCGATTCGTTTCGATTTGAATCTTTTCGTTTCGATTAGATTCTCTACAATTCGATTCTTGGATTCGATTCTTTTTGATTTGATTCGATTTGATTCTTTTCGATTCAACTGGATTTGATTCGATTCTTTTTGATTCCAATCAATTCAATACGATTCAGTTCGATTACTTTTGATTTGTTGCAATCTGAATCGATTCTTTTCGATCGATTTGATTCGATTAGATTATTTCCGATTCGACTCGATTTGATTCGATTCGATGATCGATTCAATTCAATTCCAATTATTCTTGATTCGATTCGATTTGATTATTTTTCATTCAATTCAATTGCTTTCGATTCGATGCGATTCGATTCGATTCGATTCCTTTCGATTCCATCAATTCGATTTGATTCTTTTCAATTCGATTCGGTTCTTTTCGATTTGATTGCATTCGATTCAATTCTTTTCGATTCGATTCGATTCTTTTCATTACGATTCAATTCGATTCGAGTCTTTTGGATTTGATTCAATTCTTTTCCACTCGATGTGATTCGATTCGTTTTGATTATTTTCGATTTGATTCAAATCGAATCTATTCGATTCTTTTCGATTCAATTCGATTCCATTCTTTTTGATTCAATTCCATTCGATTTGATTCGATTCTTTTCGATTCAATACGATTCGATTCGAATCTTTTAGATGCGAATCAATGTTATTCGATTCTTTTTGATTCGATTCGATTCGATTCTTTTAGATTTGATTCGATATGATTCTTTTCGATTCGATTCGATTCGATTCATTTCGATTCTCTTTGATTTTTTGATTCGATCTTTTCAATAGATTTGATTCGATTCGTTTCTTTTCGATTCAATTCTTTTCGATTCGATTCTTTTCGATTCGATTCGATTCGATTCTTTTCGTTTAGATTCAATTCGTTTCGATTTGAATCTTTTCGTTTCGATTAGATTTTCTACAATTCGATTCATTGGATTCGATTGTTTTTGATTTGATTCGCTTTGATTCTTTTCGATTCAATTCGATTCGAATTGATTCTTTTCGATTCAAATCAATTCAATACGATTCGATTCGATTACTTTTGATTCAATGCAATCATATTTGATTTTTCGAATCGATTTGAATCGATTCGATTATTTTCGATTCGACTTGATTTGATTCGATTCGATGATCGATTCAATTCAATTCCAATTATTCTCGATTTGATTCGATTTGATTCGATTATTTTTATTCAATTTGATCGAATTATTTTCGATTCGATGCGATTCGATTCGATTCTTTTCGATTCAATCAATTCGATTTGATTCTTTTCTATTCAATTCGCATCGTTTCTTTCGATTTGATGGCATTTGATTCATTTCTTTTCGATTCGATTCGATTCGATTCTTTTCGATTCGATTCTTTTCATTACGATTCAATTCGATTCGATTCTTTCGATTTGATGGCATTTGATTCATTTCTTCTCGATTCGATTCGATCGATTCTTTTAGATTCGATTCTTTTCATTACGATTCAATTCGATTCGATTCTTTTCGATTTGATTGCATTTGATTCAATTCTTTTCGATTCGATTCGATTCGTTTCGATTCGATTCGATTCTTTGCATTACGATTCAATTCGAATCGATTCTTTTCGATTTGATTCGATTCTTTTCCACTCGATGTGTTTCGATTCGTTTTGATTTTTTTCGATTTCTTTCAAATCGAATCTATTCGATTCTTTTCGATTCAATTCGATTCGATTCTTTTTGATTCAATTCCATTCGATTCGATTCGATTATTTTCGATTCGATACGATTCGATTCAATTCTTTTCGATGCGAATCAATTCGATTCTTTTTGATTCGATTCGATTCGATTCTTTTAGATTTGATTCGATACGATTCTTTTCAATTCGATTCGATTCGATTCGTTTTGATTCACTTTGATTCTCTTTGTTTTTTTGATTCGATCTTTTCAATCGATTTCATTCGATTCGATTCTTTGCGATTCCATTCTTTTTGATTCGATTCTTTGCGATTCGATTCTTTTCTTTTAGATTCGATTCTTTTCGATTCGATTCGTTCCGATTTGAATCTTTTCGTTTCGATTAGATTCTCTACAATTCGATTCTTGGATTCGATTCTTTTTGATTTGATTCGATTTGATTCTTTTCGATTCAACTGGATTTGATTCGATTCTTTTTGATTCCAATCAATTCAATACGATTCAGTTCGATTACTTTTGATTTGTTGCAATCTGAATCGATTCTTTTCGATCGATTTGATTCGATTAGATTATTTCCGATTCGACTCGATTTGATTCGATTCGATGATCGATTCAATTCAATTCCAATTATTCTTGATTCGATTCGATTTGATTATTTTTCATTCAATTCAATTGCTTTCGATTCGATGCGATTCGATTCGATTCGATTCCTTTCGATTCGATTCTTTTCGATTCGATTCGATTCGATTCTTTTCGTTTAGATTCGATTCATTTCGATTTGAATCTTTTCGTTTCCATTAGATTTTCTACAATTCGATTCATTGGATTCGATTGTTTTTTATTTGATTCGATTTGATTCTTTTCGATTCAATTCGATTCGAATTGATTCTTTTCGATTCAAATCAATTCAATACGATTCGATTCGATTACTTTTGATTCAATGCAAACTCATTTGATTTTTTCGAATCGATTTGATTCGATTCGATTATTTTCGATTCGACTTGATTTGATTCGATTCGATGATCGATTCAATTCAATTCCAATTATTCTCGATTTGATTCGATTTGATTCGATTATTTTTATTCAATTTGATCGAATTATTTTCGATTCGATGCGATTCGATTCGATTCTTTTCGATCAATCAATTCGATTTGATTCTTTTCTATTCGATTCGAATCGGTTCTTTCGATTTGATGGCATTTGATTCATTTCTTCTCGATTCGATTCGATCGATTCTTTTAGATTCGATTCTTTTCATTACGATTCAATTCGATTCGATTCTTTCTATTTGATTGCATTTGATTCAATTCTTTTCGATTCGATTCGATTCGTTTCGATTCGATTCGATTCTTTGCATTACGATTCAATTCGATTCGATTCTTTTCGATTTGATTCGATTCTTTTCCACTCGATGTGATTCGATTCGTTTTGATTTTTTTCGATTTGTTTCAAATCGAATCTATTCGATTCTTTTCGATTCAATTCGATTCGATTCTTTTTGATTCAATCCCATTCGATTCGATTCGATTATTTTCGATTCGATAGGATTCGATTCAATTCTTTTCGATGCGAATCAATTCGATTCTTTTTGATTCGATTCGATTCGATTCTTTTAGATTTGATTCGATACGATTCTTTTCAATTCGATTCGATTCGATTCGTTTTGATTCATTTTGATTCTCTTTGTTTTTTTGATTCGATCTTTTCAATCGATTTCATTCGATTCGATTCTTTGCGATTCCATTCTTTTTGATCCGATTCTTTGCGATTCGATTCGTTTCGATTTGAATCTTTTCGTTTCGATTAGATTCTCTACAATTCGATTCTTGGATTCGATTCTTTTTGATTTGATTCGATTTGATTCTTTTCTATTCGATTCGAATCGTTTCTTTCGATTTGATGGCATTTGATTCATTTCTTTTCGATTCGATTCTTTTCATTACGATTCATTTCGATTCGATTATTTCAATTTGATGGCATTTGGTTCATTTCTTTTCGATTCGATTCGATCGATTCTTTTAGATTCGATTCTTTTCATTACGATTCAATTCGATTCGATTCTTTACGATTTGATTGCATTTGATTCAATTCTTTTCGATTCGATTCGATTCGTTTCGATTCGATTCGATTCTTTGCATTACGATTCAATTCGATTCGATTCTTTTCGATTTGATTCGATTCTTTTCCACTCGATGTGATTCGATTCGTTTTGATTTTTTTCGATTTGTTTCAAATCGAATCTATTCAATTCTTTTCGATTCAATTCGATTCGATTCTTTTTGATTCAATCCCATTCGATTCGATTCGATTATTTTCGATTCGATAGGATTCGATTCAATTCTTTTCGATGCGAATCAATTCGATTCTTTTTGATTCGATTCGATTCGATTCTTTTAGATTTGATTCGATACGATTCTTTTCAATTCGATTCGATTCGATTCGTTTTGATTCATTTTGATTCTCTTTGTTTTTTTGATTCGATCTTTTCAATCGATTTCATTCGATTCGATTCTTTGCGATTCCATTCTTTTTGATTCGATTCTTTGCGATTCGATTCTTTTCTTTTAGATTCGATTCTTTTCGATTCGATTCGTTTCGATTTGAATCTTTTCGTTTCGATTAGATTCTCTACAATTTGATTCTTGGATTCGATTCTTTTTGATTTGATTCGATTTGATTCTTTTCGATTCAACTGGATTTGATTCGATTCTTTTTGATTCCAATCAATTCAATACGATTCAGTTCGATTACTTTTGATTTGTTGCAATCTGAATCGATTCTTTTCGATCGATTTGATTCGATTAGATTATTTCCGATTCGACTCGATTTGATTCGATTCGATGATCGATTCAATTCAATTCCAATTATTCTTGATTCGATTCGATTTGATTATTTTTCATTCAATTCAATTGCTTTCGATTCGATGCGATTCGATTCGATTCGATTCCTTTCGATTCCATCAATTCGATTTGATTCTTTTCAATTCGATTCGGTTCTTTTCGATTTGATTGCATTCGATTCAATTCTTTTCGATTCGATTCGATTCTTTTCATTACGATTCAATTCGATTCGAGTCTTTTGGATTTGATTCAATTCTTTTCCACTCGATGTGATTCGATTCGTTTTGATTATTTTCGATTGGATTCAAATCGAATCTATTCGATTCTTTTCGATTCAATTCGATTCCATTCTTTTTGATTCAATTCCATTCGATTTGATTCGATTCTTTTCGATTCAATACGATTCGATTCGAATCTTTTAGATGCGAATCAATGTTATTCGATTCTTTTTGATTCGATTCGATTCGATTCTTTTAGATTTGATTCGATATGATTCTTTTCGATTCGATTCGATTCGATTCATTTCGATTCTCTTTGATTTTTTGATTCGATCTTTTCAATAGATTTGATTCGATTCGTTTCTTTTCGATTCAATTCTTTTCGATTCGATTCGATTCGATTCTTTTCGTTTAGATTCGATTCGTTTCGATTTGAATCTTTTCGTTTCGATTAGATTTTCTACAATTCGATTCATTGGATTCGATTGTTTTTGATTTGATTCGATTTGATTCTTTTCGATTCAATTCGATTCGAATTGATTCTTTTCGATTCAAATCAATTCAATACGATTCGATTCGATTACTTTTGATTCAATGCAATCTCATTGGATTTTTTCGAATCGATTTGATTCGATTCGATTATTTTCGATTCGACTTGATTTGATTCGATTCGATGATCGATTCAATTCAATATCAATAATTCTCCATTCGATTCGATTTGATTCGATTATTTTTATTCAATTTGATCGAATTATTTTCGATTCGATGCGATTCTATTCGATTCTTTTCGATTCAATCAATTCGATTTGATTCTTTTCTATTCGATTCGATTCGATTCTTTTCGATTTGATTGCATTTGATTCAATTCTTTTCGTTTCGAATCGATTCGATTCTTTTCGATTCGTTTCGATTCTTTTCATTACGATTCAATTCGATTCGATTCTTTTCGATTTGTTGGCATTTGATTCAATTCTTTTCGATTCGATTCGATTCGATTCGTTTCGATTCGATTCGATTCGATTCTTTTCATTACGATTCAATTCGATTCGATTCTTTTCGATTTGATTCGATTCTTTTCCACTCGATGTGATTCGATTCGTTTTGATTTTTTCGAATTGTTTCAAATCGAATCTATTCGATTCATTTCGATTCAATTCGATTCCATTCTTTTTGATTCAATCCCATTCATTCGATTCGATTATTTTCGAATCGATACGATTCAATTCTTTTCGTTGCGAATCAATTCGATTCTTTTGGATTCGATTCGATTCGATTCTTTTAGATTTGATTCGATACGATTCTTTTCAATTCGATTCGATTCGATTCGTTTTGATTCATTTTGATTCTCTTTGTTTTTTTGATTCGATCTTTTCAATCGATTTCATTCGATTCGATTCTTTGCGATTCCATTCTTTTTGATTCGATTCTTTGCGATTCGATTCGTTTCGATTTGAATCTTTTCGTTTCGATTAGATTCTCTACAATTCGATTCTTGGATTCGATTCTTTTTGATTTGATTCGATTTGATTCTTTTCTATTCGATTCGAATCGTTTCTTTCGATTTGATGGCATTTGATTCATTTCTTTTCGATTCGATTCTTTTCATTACGATTCATTTCGATTCGATTATTTCAATTTGATGGCATTTGGTTCATTTCTTTTCGATTCGATTCGATCGATTCTTTTAGATTCGATTCTTTTCATTACGATTCAATTCGATTCGATTCTTTACGATTTGATTGCATTTGATTCAATTCTTTTCGATTCGATTCGATTCGTTTCGATTCGATTCGATTCTTTGCATTACGATTCAATTCGATTCGATTCTTTTCGATTTGATTCGATTCTTTTCCACTCGATGTGATTCGATTCGTTTTGATTTTTTTCGATTTGTTTCAAATCGAATCTATTCAATTCTTTTCGATTCAATTCGATTCGATTCTTTTTGATTCAATCCCATTCGATTCGATTCGATTATTTTCGATTCGATACGATTCGATTCAATTCTTTTCGATGCGAATCAATTCGATTCTTTTTGATTCGATTCGATTCGATTCTTTTAGATTTGATTCGATACGATTCTTTTCAATTCGATTCGATTCGATTCGTTTTGATTCATTTTGATTCTCTTTGTTTTTTTGATTCGATCTTTTCAATCGATTTCATTCGATTCGATTCTTTGCGATTCCATTCTTTTTGATTCGATTCTTTGCGATTCGATTCTTTTCTTTTAGATTCGATTCTTTTCGATTCGATTCGTTTCGATTTGAATCTTTTCGTTTCGATTAGATTCTCTACAATTTGATTCTTGGATTCGATTCTTTTTGATTTGATTCGATTTGATTCTTTTCGATTCAACTGGATTTGATTCGATTCTTTTTGATTCCAATCAATTCAATACGATTCAGTTCGATTACTTTTGATTTGTTGCAATCTGAATCGATTCTTTTCGATCGATTTGATTCGATTAGATTATTTCCGATTCGACTCGATTTGATTCGATTCGATGATCGATTCAATTCAATTCCAATTATTCTTGATTCGATTCGATTTGATTATTTTTCATTCAATTCAATTGCTTTCGATTCGATGCGATTCGATTCGATTCGATTCCTTTCGATTCCATCAATTCGATTTGATTCTTTTCAATTCGATTCAGTTCTTTTCGATTTGATTGCATTCGATTCAATTCTTTTCGATTCGATTCGATTCTTTTCATTACGATTCAATTCGATTCGAGTCTTTTGGATTTGATTCAATTCTTTTCCACTCGATGTGATTCGATTCGTTTTGATTATTTTCGATTTGATTCAAATCGAATCTATTCGATTCTTTTCGATTCAATTCGATTCCATTCTTTTTGATTCAATTCCATTCGATTTGATTCGATTCTTTTCGATTCAATACGATTCGATTCGAATCTTTTAGATGCGAATCAATGTTATTCGATTCTTTTTGATTCGATTCGATTCGATTCTTTTAGATTTGATTCGATATGATTCTTTTCGATTCGATTCGATTCGATTCATTTCGATTCTCTTTGATTTTTTGATTCGATCTTTTCAATAGATTTGATTCGATTCGTTTCTTTTCGATTCAATTCTTTTCGATTCGATTCGATTCGATTCTTTTCGTTTAGATTCGATTCGTTTCGATTTGAATCTTTTCGTTTCGATTAGATTTTCTACAATTCGATTCATTGGATTCGATTGTTTTTGATTTGATTCGATTTGATTCTTTTCGATTCAATTCGATTCGAATTGATTCTTTTCGATTCAAATCAATTCAATACGATTCGATTCGATTACTTTTGATTCAATGCAATCTCATTGGATTTTTTCGAATCGATTTGATTCGATTCGATTATTTTCGATTCGACTTGATTTGATTCGATTCGATGATCGATTCAATTCAATATCAATAATTCTCCATTCGATTCGATTTCATTCGATTATTTTTATTCAATTTGATCGAATTATTTTCGATTCGATGCGATTCTATTCGATTCTTTTCGATTCAATCAATTCGATTTGATTCTTTTCTATTCGATTCGATTCGATTCTTTTCGATTTGATTGCATTTGATTCAATTCTTTTCGTTTCGAATCGATTCGATTCTTTTCGATTCGTTTCGATTCTTTTCATTACGATTCAATTCGATTCGATTCTTTTCGATTTGTTGGCATTTGATTCAATTCTTTTCGATTCGATTCGATTCGATTCGTTTCGATTCGATTCGATTCGATTCTTTGCATTACGATTCAATTCGATTCGATTCTTTTCGATTTGATTCGATTCTTTTCCACTCGATGTGATTCGATTCGTTTTGATTTTTTCGAATTGTTTCAAATCGAATCTATTCGATTCATTTCGATTCAATTCGATTCCATTCTTTTTGATTCAATCCCATTCATTCGATTCGATTATTTTCGAATCGATACGATTCAATTCTTTTCGTTGCGAATCAATTCGATTCTTTTGGATTCGATTCGATTCGATTCTTTTAGATTTGATTCGATACGATTCTTTTCAATTCGATTCGATTCGATTCGTTTTGATTCATTTTGATTCTCTTTGTTTTTTTGATTCGATCTTTTCAATCGATTTCATTCGATTCGATTCTTTGCGATTCCATTCTTTTTGATTCGATTCTTTGCGATTCGATTCGTTTCGATTTGAATCTTTTCGTTTCGATTAGATTCTCTACAATTCGATTCTTGGATTCGATTCTTTTTGATTTGATTCGATTTGATTCTTTTCTATTCGATTCGAATCGTTTCTTTCGATTTGATGGCATTTGATTCATTTCTTTTCGATTCGATTCTTTTCATTACGATTCATTTCGATTCGATTATTTCAATTTGATGGCATTTGGTTCATTTCTTTTCGATTCGATTCGATCGATTCTTTTAGATTCGATTCTTTTCATTACGATTCAATTCGATTCGATTCTTTACGATTTGATTGCATTTGATTCAATTCTTTTCGATTCGATTCGATTCGTTTCGATTCGATTCGATTCTTTGCATTACGATTCAATTCGATTCGATTCTTTTCGATTTGATTCGATTCTTTTCCACTCGATGTGATTCGATTCGTTTTGATTTTTTTCGATTTGTTTCAAATCGAATCTATTCAATTCTTTTCGATTCAATTCGATTCGATTCTTTTTGATTCAATCCCATTCGATTCGATTCGATTATTTTCGATTCGATACGATTCGATTCAATTCTTTTCGATGCGAATCAATTCGATTCTTTTTGATTCGATTCGATTCGATTCTTTTAGATTTGATTCGATACGATTCTTTTCAATTCGATTCGATTCGATTCGTTTTGATTCATTTTGATTCTCTTTGTTTTTTTGATTCGATCTTTTCAATCGATTTCATTCGATTCGATTCTTTGCGATTCCATTCTTTTTGATTCGATTCTTTGCGATTCGATTCTTTTCTTTTAGATTCGATTCTTTTCGATTCGATTCGTTTCGATTTGAATCTTTTCGTTTCGATTAGATTCTCTACAATTCGATTCTTGGAATCGATTCTTTTTGATTTGATTCGATTTGATTCTTTTCGATTCAACTGGATTTGATTCGATTCTTTTTGATTCCAATCAATTCAATACGATTCAGTTCGATTACTTTTGATTTGTTGCAATCTGAATCGATTCTTTTCGATCGATTTGATTCGATTAGATTATTTCCGATTCGACTCGATTTGATTCGATTCGATGATCGATTCAATTCAATTCCAATTATTCTTGATTCGATTCGATTTGATTATTTTTCATTCAATTCAATTGCTTTCGATTCGATGCGATTCGATTCGATTCGATTCCTTTCGATTCAATCAATTCGATTTGATTCTTTTCAATTCGATTCGGTTCTTTTCGATTTGATTGCATTCGATTCAATTCTTTTCGATTCGATTCGATTCGATTCTTTTCATTACGATTCAATTCGATTCGAGTCTTTTGGATTTGATTCAATTCTTTTCCACTCGATGTGATTCGATTCGTTTTGATTATTTTCGATTGGATTCAAATCGAATCTATTCGATTCTTTTCGATTCAATTCGATTCCATTCTTTTTGATTCAATTCCATTCGATTTGATTCGATTCTTTTCGATTCAATACGATTCGATTCGAATCTTTTCGATGCGAATCAATGTTATTCGATTCTTTTTGATTCGATTCGATTCGATTCTTTTAGATTTGATTCTATATGATTCTTTTCGATTCGATTCGATTCGATTCATTTCGATTCTCTTTGATTTTTTGATTCGATCTTTTCAATAGATTTGATTCGATTCGATTCTTTTCGATTCGTTTCTTTTCGATTCAATTCTTTTCGATTCGATTCGATTCGATTCTTTTCGTTTAGATTCGATTCGTTTCGATTTGAATCTTTTCGTTTCGATTAGATTTTCTACAATTTGATTCATTGGATTCGATTGTTTTTGATTTGATTCGATTTGATTCTTTTCGATTCAATTCGATTCGAATTGATTCTTTTCGATTCAAATCAATTCAATACGATTCGATTCGATTACTTTTGATTCAATGCAATCTCATTTGATTTTTTCGAATCGATTTGATTCGATTCGATTATTTTCGATTCGACTTGATTTGATTCGATTCGATGATCGATTCAATTCAATTCCAATAATTCTCCATTCGATTCGATTTGATTCGATTATTTTTATTCAATTTGATCGAATTATTTTCGATTCGATGCGATTCTATTCGATTCTTTTCGATTCAATCAATTCGATTTGATTCTTTTCTATTCGATTCGATTCGATTCTTTTCGATTTGATTGCATTTGATTCAATTCTTTTCGATTCGAATCGATTCGATTCTTTTCGATTCGTTTCGATTATTTTCATTACGATTCAATTCGATTCGATTCTTTTCGATTTGATGGCATTTGATTCAATTCTTTTCGATTCGATTCGATTCGATTCGTTTCGATTCGATTCGATTCGATTCTTTTCATTACGATTCAATTCGATTCGATTCTTTTCGATTTGATTCGATTCTTTTCCACTCGATGTGATTCGATTCGTTTTGATTTTTTCGATTTGTTTCAAATCGAATCTATTCGATTCATTTCGATTCAATTCGATTCGATTCTTTTTGATTCAATCCCATTCATTCGATTCGATTATTTTCGAATCGATACGATTCAATTCTTTTCGTTGCGAATCAATTCGATTCTTTTGGATTCGATTCGATTCGATTCTTTTAGATTTGATTCGATACGATTCTTTTCAATTCGATTCGATTCGATTCGTTTTGATTCATTTTGATTCTCTTTGTTTTTTTGATTCGATCTTTTCAATCGATTTCATTCGATTCGATTCTTTGCGATTCCATTCTTTTTGATTCGATTCTTTGCGATTCGATTCTTTTCTTTTAGATTCGATTCTTTTCGATTCGATTCGTTTCGATTTGAATCTTTTCGTTTCGATTAGATTCTCTACAATTCGATTCTTGGAATCGATTCTTTTTGATTTGATTCGATTTGATTCTTTTCTATTCGATTCGAATCGTTTCTTTCGATTTGATGGCATTTGATTCATTTCTTTTCGATTCGATTCTTTTCATTACGATTCATTTCGATTCGATTATTTCAATTTGATGGCATTTGGTTCATTTCTTTTCGATTCGATTCGATCGATTCTTTTAGAATCGATTCTTTTCATTACGATTCAATTCGATTTGATTCTTTACGATTTGATTGCATTTGATTCAATTCTTTTCGATTCGATTCGATTCGTTTCGATTCGATTCGATTCTTTGCATTACGATTCAATTCGATTCGATTCTTTTCGATTTGATTCGATTCTTTTCCACTCGATGTGATTCGATTCGTTTTGATTTTTTTCGATTTGTTTCAAATCGAATCTATTCGATTCATTTCGATTCAATTCGATTCGATTCTTTTTGATTCAATCCCATTCGATTCGATTCGATTATTTTCGATTCGATACGATTCGATTCAATTCTTTTCGATGCGAATCAATTCGATTCTTTTTGATTCGATTCGATTCTTTTAGATTTGATTCGATACGATTCTTTTCAATTCGATTCGATTCGATTCGTTTTGATTCATTTTGATTCTCTTTGTTTTTTTGATTCGATCTTTTCAATCGATTTCATTCGATTCGATTCTTTGCGATTCCATTCTTTTTGATTCGATTCTTTGCGATTCGATTCTTTTCTTTTAGATTCGATTCTTTTCGATTCGATTCGTTTCGATTTGAATCTTTTCGTTTCGATTAGATTCTCTACAATTTGATTCTTGGATTCGATTCTTTTTGATTTGATTCGATTTGATTCTTTTCGATTCAACTGGATTTGATTCGATTCTTTTTGATTCCAATCAATTCAATACGATTCAGTTCGATTACTTTTGATTTGTTGCAATCTGAATCGATTCTTTTCGATCGATTTGATTCGATTAGATTATTTCCGATTCGACTCGATTTGATTCGATTCGATGATCGATTCAATTCAATTCCAATTATTCTTGATTCGATTCGATTTGATTATTTTTCATTCAATTCAATTGCTTTCGATTCGATGCGATTCGATTCGATTCGATTCCTTTCGATTCAATCAATTCGATTTGATTCTTTTCAATTCGATTCGGTTCTTTTCGATTTGATTGCATTCGATTCAATTCTTTTCGATTCGATTCGATTCGATTCTTTTCATTACGATTCAATTCGATTCGAGTCTTTTGGATTTGATTCAATTCTTTTCCACTCGATGTGATTCGATTCGTTTTGATTATTTTCGATTGGATTCAAATCGAATCTATTCGATTCTTTTCGATTCAATTCGATTCCATTCTTTTTGATTCAATTCCATTCGATTTGATTCGATTCTTTTCGATTCAATACGATTCGATTCGAATCTTTTCGATGCGAATCAATGTTATTCGATTCTTTTTGATTCGATTCGATTCGATTCTTTTAGATTTGATTCGATATGATTCTTTTCGATTCGATTCGATTCGATTCATTTCGATTCTCTTTGATTTTTTGATTCGATCTTTTCAATAGATTTGATTCGATTCGATTCTTTTCGATTCGTTTCTTTTCGATTCAATTCTTTTCGATTCGATTCGATTCGATTCTTTTCGTTTAGATTCGATTCGTTTCGATTTGAATCTTTTCGTTTCGATTAGATTTTCTACAATTTGATTCATTGGATTCGATTGTTTTTGATTTGATTCGATTTGATTCTTTTCGATTCAATTCGATTCGAATTGATTCTTTTCGATTCAAATCAATTCAATACGATTCGATTCGATTACTTTTGATTCAATGCAATCTCATTTGATTTTTTCGAATCGATTTGATTCGATTCGATTATTTTCGATTCGACTTGATTTGATTCGATTCGATGATCGATTCAATTCAATTCCAATAATTCTCCATTCGATTCGATTTGATTCGATTATTTTTATTCAATTTGATCGAATTATTTTCGATTCGATGCGATTCTATTCGATTCTTTTCGATTCAATCAATTCGATTTGATTCTTTTCTATTCGATTCGATTCGATTCTTTTCGATTTGATTGCATTTGATTCAATTCTTTTCGATTCGAATCGATTCGATTCTTTTCGATTCGTTTCGATTATTTTCATTACGATTCAATTCGATTCGATTCTTTTCGATTTGATGGCATTTGATTCAATTCTTTTCGATTCGATTCGATTCGATTCGTTTCGATTCGATTCGATTCGATTCTTTTCATTACGATTCAATTCGATTCGATTCTTTTCGATTTGATTCGATTCTTTTCCACTCGATGTGATTCGATTCGTTTTGATTTTTTCGATTTGTTTCAAATCGAATCTATTCGATTCATTTCGATTCAATTCGATTCGATTCTTTTTGATTCAATCCCATTCATTCGATTCGATTATTTTCGAATCGATACGATTCAATTCTTTTCGTTGCGAATCAATTCGATTCTTTTGGATTCGATTCGATTCGATTCTTTTAGATTTGATTCGATACGATTCTTTTCAATTCGATTCGATTCGATTCGTTTTGATTCATTTTGATTCTCTTTGTTTTTTTGATTCGATCTTTTCAATCGATTTCATTCGATTCGATTCTTTGCGATTCCATTCTTTTTGATTCGATTCTTTGCGATTCGATTCTTTTCTTTTAGATTCGATTCTTTTCGATTCGATTCGTTTCGATTTGAATCTTTTCGTTTCGATTAGATTCTCTACAATTCGATTCTTGGAATCGATTCTTTTTGATTTGATTCGATTTGATTCTTTTCTATTCGATTCGAATCGTTTCTTTCGATTTGATGGCATTTGATTCATTTCTTTTCGATTCGATTCTTTTCATTACGATTCATTTCGATTCGATTATTTCAATTTGATGGCATTTGGTTCATTTCTTTTCGATTCGATTCGATCGATTCTTTTAGAATCGATTCTTTTCATTACGATTCAATTCGATTCGATTCTTTACGATTTGATTGCATTTGATTCAATTCTTTTCGATTCGATTCGATTCGTTTCGATTCGATTCGATTCTTTGCATTACGATTCAATTCGATTCGATTCTTTTCGATTTGATTCGATTCTTTTCCACTCGATGTGATTCGATTCGTTTTGATTTTTTTCGATTTGTTTCAAATCGAATCTATTCGATTCATTTCGATTCAATTCGATTCGATTCTTTTTGATTCAATCCCATTCGATTCGATTCGATTATTTTCGATTCGATACGATTCGATTCAATTCTTTTCGATGCGAATCAATTCGATTCTTTTTGATTCGATTCGATTCTTTTAGATTTGATTCGATACGATTCTTTTCAATTCGATTCGATTCGATTCGTTTTGATTCATTTTGATTCTCTTTGTTTTTTTGATTCGATCTTTTCAATCGATTTCATTCGATTCGATTCTTTGCGATTCCATTCTTTTTGATTCGATTCTTTGCGATTCGATTCTTTTCTTTTAGATTCGATTCTTTTCGATTCGATTCGTTTCGATTTGAATCTTTTCGTTTCGATTAGATTCTCTACAATTCGATTCTTGGATTCGATTCTTTTTTATTTGATTCGATTTGATTCTTTTCGATTCAACTGGATTTGATTCGATTCTTTTTGATTCCAATCAATTCAATACGATTCAGTTCGATTACTTTTGATTTGTTGCAATCTGAATCGATTCTTTTCGATCGATTTGATTCGATTAGATTATTTCCGATTCGACTCGATTTGATTCGATTCGATGATCGATTCAATTCAATTCCAATTATTCTTGATTCGATTCGATTTGATTATTTTTCATTCAATTCAATTGCTTTCGATTCGATGCGATTCGATTCGATTCGATTCCTTTCGATTCAATCAATTCGATTTGATTCTTTTCAATTCGATTCGGTTCTTTTCGATTTGATTGCATTCGATTCAATTCTTTTCGATTCGATTCGATTCGATTCTTTTCATTACGATTCAATTCGATTCGAGTCTTTTGGATTTGATTCAATTCTTTTCCACTCGATGTGATTCGATTCGTTTTGATTATTTTCGATTGGATTCAAATCGAATCTATTCGATTCTTTTCGATTCAATTCGATTCCATTCTTTTTGATTCAATTCCATTCGATTTGATTCGATTCTTTTCGATTCAATACGATTCGATTCGAATCTTTTCGATGCGAATCAATGTTATTCGATTCTTTTTGATTCGATTCGATTCGATTCTTTTAGATTTGATTCGATATGATTCTTTTCGATTCGATTCGATTCGATTCATTTCGATTCTCTTTGATTTTTTGATTCGATCTTTTCAATAGATTTGATTCGATTCGATTCTTTTCGATTCGTTTCTTTTCGATTCAATTCTTTTCGATTCGATTCGATTCGATTCTTTTCGTTTAGATTCGATTCGTTTCGATTTGAATCTTTTCGTTTCGATTAGATTTTCTACAATTTGATTCATTGGATTCGATTGTTTTTGATTTGATTCGATTTGATTCTTTTCGATTCAATTCGATTCGAATTGATTCTTTTCGATTCAAATCAATTCAATACGATTCGATTCGATTACTTTTGATTCAATGCAATCTCATTTGATTTTTTCGAATCGATTTGATTCGATTCGATTATTTTCGATTCGACTTGATTTGATTCGATTCGATGATCGATTCAATTCAATTCCAATAATTCTCCATTCGATTCGATTTGATTCGATTATTTTTATTCAATTTGATCGAATTATTTTCGATTCGATGCGATTCTATTCGATTCTTTTCGATTCAATCAATTCGATTTGATTCTTTTCTATTCGATTCGATTCGATTCTTTTCGATTTGATTGCATTTGATTCAATTCTTTTCGATTCGAATCGATTCGATTCTTTTCGATTCGTTTCGATTATTTTCATTACGATTCAATTCGATTCGATTCTTTTCGATTTGATGGCATTTGATTCAATTCTTTTCGATTCGATTCGATTCGATTCGTTTCGATTCGATTCGATTCGATTCTTTTCATTACGATTCAATTCGATTCGATTCTTTTCGATTTGATTCGATTCTTTTCCACTCGATGTGATTCGATTCGTTTTGATTTTTTCGATTTGTTTCAAATCGAATCTATTCGATTCATTTCGATTCAATTCGATTCGATTCTTTTTGATTCAATCCCATTCATTCGATTCGATTATTTTCGAATCGATACGATTCAATTCTTTTCGTTGCGAATCAATTCGATTCTTTTTGATTCGATTCGATTCTTTTAGATTTGATTCGATACGATTCTTTTCAATTCGATTCGATTCGATTCGTTTTGATTCATTTTGATTCTCTTTGTTTTTTTGATTCGATCTTTTCAATCGATTTCATTCGATTCGATTCTTTGCGATTCCATTCTTTTTGATTCGATTCTTTGCGATTCGATTCGTTTCGATTTGAATCTTTTCGTTTCGATTAGATTCTCTACAATTCGATTCTTGGATTCGATTCTTTTTGATTTGATTCGATTTGATTCTTTTCTATTCGATTCGAATCGTTTCTTTCGATTTGATGGCATTTGATTCATTTCTTTTCGATTCGATTCTTTTCATTACGATTCATTTCGATTCGATTATTTCAATTTGATGGCATTTGGTTCATTTCTTTTCGATTCGATTCGATCGATTCTTTTAGATTCGATTCTTTTCATTACGATTCAATTCGATTCGATTCTTTACGATTTGATTGCATTTGATTCAATTCTTTTCGATTCGATTCGATTCGTTTCGATTCGATTCGATTCTTTGCATTACGATTCAATTCGATTCGATTCTTTTCGATTTGATTCGATTCTTTTCCACTCGATGTGATTCGATTCGTTTTGATTTTTTTCGATTTGTTTCAAATCGAATCTATTCAATTCTTTTCGATTCAATTCGATTCGATTCTTTTTGATTCAATCCCATTCGATTCGATTCGATTATTTTCGATTCGATAGGATTCGATTCAATTCTTTTCGATGCGAATCAATTCGATTCTTTTTGATTCGATTCGATTCGATTCTTTTAGATTTGATTCGATACGATTCTTTTCAATTCGATTCGATTCGATTCGTTTTGATTCATTTTGATTCTCTTTGTTTTTTTGATTCGATCTTTTCAATCGATTTCATTCGATTCGATTCTTTGCGATTCCATTCTTTTTGATTCGATTCTTTGCGATTCGATTCGTTTCGATTTGAATCTTTTCGTTTCGATTAGATTCTCTACAATTCGATTCTTGGATTCGATTCTTTTTGATTTGATTCGATTTGATTCTTTTCTATTCGATTCGAATCGTTTCTTTCGATTTGATGGCATTTGATTCATTTCTTTTCGATTCGATTCTTTTCATTACGATTCATTTCGATTCGATTATTTCAATTTGATGGCATTTGGTTCATTTCTTTTCGATTCGATTCGATCGATTCTTTTAGATTCGATTCTTTTCATTACGATTCAATTCGATTCGATTCTTTACGATTTGATTGCATTTGATTCAATTCTTTTCGATTCGATTCGATTCGTTTCGATTCGATTCGATTCTTTGCATTACGATTCAATTCGATTCGATTCTTTTCGATTTGATTCGATTCTTTTCCACTCGATGTGATTCGATTCGTTTTGATTTTTTTCGATTTGTTTCAAATCGAATCTATTCAATTCTTTTCGATTCAATTCGATTCGATTCTTTTTGATTCAATCCCATTCGATTCGATTCGATTATTTTCGATTCGATAGGATTCGATTCAATTCTTTTCGATGCGAATCAATTCGATTCTTTTTGATTCGATTCGATTCGATTCTTTTAGATTTGATTCGATACGATTCTTTTCAATTCGATTCGATTCGATTCGTTTTGATTCATTTTGATTCTCTTTGTTTTTTTGATTCGATCTTTTCAATCGATTTCATTCGATTCGATTCTTTGCGATTCCATTCTTTTTGATTCGATTCTTTGCGATTCGATTCTTTTCTTTTAGATTCGATTCTTTTCGATTCGATTCGTTTCGATTTGAATCTTTTCGTTTCGATTAGATTCTCTACAATTTGATTCTTGGATTCGATTCTTTTTGATTTGATTCGATTTGATTCTTTTCGATTCAACTGGATTTGATTCGATTCTTTTTGATTCCAATCAATTCAATACGATTCAGTTCGATTACTTTTGATTTGTTGCAATCTGAATCGATTCTTTTCGATCGATTTGATTCGATTAGATTATTTCCGATTCGACTCGATTTGATTCGATTCGATGATCGATTCAATTCAATTCCAATTATTCTTGATTCGATTCGATTTGATTATTTTTCATTCAATTCAATTGCTTTCGATTCGATGCGATTCGATTCGATTCGATTCCTTTCGATTCAATCAATTCGATTTGATTCTTTTCAATTCGATTCGGTTCTTTTCGATTTGATTGCATTTGATTCAATTCTTTTCGATTCGATTCGATTCGATTCTTTTCATTACGATTCAATTCGATTCGAGTCTTTTGGATTTGATTCAATTCTTTTCCACTCGATGTGATTCGATTCGTTTTGATTATTTTCGATTGGATTCAAATCGAATCTATTCGATTCTTTTCGATTCAATTCGATTCCATTCTTTTTGATTCAATTCCATTCGATTTGATTCGATTCTTTTCGATTCAATACGATTCGATTCGAATCTTTTCGATGCGAATCAATGTTATTCGATTCTTTTTGATTCGATTCGATTCGATTCTTTTAGATTTGATTCGATATGATTCTTTTCGATTCGATTCGATTCGATTCATTTCGATTCTCTTTGATTTTTTGATTCGATCTTTTCAATAGATTTGATTCGATTCGTTTCTTTTCGATTCAATTCTTTTCGATTCGATTCGATTCGATTCTTTTCGTTTAGATTCGATTCGTTTCGATTTGAATCTTTTCGTTTCGATTAGATTTTCTACAATTTGATTCATTGGATTCGATTGTTTTTGATTTGATTCGATTTGATTCTTTTCGATTCAATTCGATTCGAATTGATTCTTTTCGATTCAAATCAATTCAATACGATTCGATTCGATTACTTTTGATTCAATGCAATCTCATTTGATTTTTTCGAATCGATTTGATTCGATTCGATTATTTTCGATTCGACTTGATTTGATTCGATTCGATGATCGATTCAATTCAATTCCAATAATTCTCCATTCGATTCGATTTGATTCGATTATTTTTATTCAATTTGATCGAATTATTTTCGATTCGATGCGATTCTATTCGATTCTTTTCGATTCAATCAATTCGATTTGATTCTTTTCTATTCGATTCGATTCGATTCTTTTCGATTTGATTGCATTTGATTCAATTCTTTTCGATTCGAATCGATTCGATTCTTTTCGATTCGTTTCGATTATTTTCATTACGATTCAATTCGATTCGATTCTTTTCGATTTGATGGCATTTGATTCAATTCTTTTCGATTCGATTCGATTCGATTCGTTTCGATTCGATTCGATTCGATTCTTTTCATTACGATTCAATTCGATTCGATTCTTTTCGATTTGATTCGATTCTTTTCCACTCGATGTGATTCGATTCGTTTTGATTTTTTCGATTTGTTTCAAATCGAATCTATTCGATTCATTTCGATTCAATTCGATTCGATTCTTTTTGATTCAATCCCATTCATTCGATTCGATTATTTTCGAATCGATACGATTCAATTCTTTTCGTTGCGAATCAATTCGATTCTTTTGGATTCGATTCGATTCGATTCTTTTAGATTTGATTCGATACGATTCTTTTCAATTCGATTCGATTCGATTCGTTTTGATTCATTTTGATTCTCTTTGTTTTTTTGATTCGATCTTTTCAATCGATTTCATTCGATTCGATTCTTTGCGATTCCATTCTTTTTGATTCGATTCTTTGCGATTCGATTCGTTTCGATTTGAATCTTTTCGTTTCGATTAGATTCTCTACAATTCGATTCTTGGATTCGATTCTTTTTGATTTGATTCGATTTGATTCTTTTCTATTCGATTCGAATCGTTTCTTTCGATTTGATGGCATTTGATTCATTTCTTTTCGATTCGATTCTTTTCATTACGATTCATTTCGATTCGATTATTTCAATTTGATGACATTTGGTTCATTTCTTTTCGATTCGATTCGATCGATTCTTTTAGATTCGATTCTTTTCATTACGATTCAATTCGATTCGATTCTTTACGATTTGATTGCATTTGATTCAATTCTTTTCGATTCGATTCGATTCGTTTCGATTCGATTCGATTCTTTGCATTACGATTCAATTCGATTCGATTCTTTTCGATTTGATTCGATTCTTTTCCACTCGATGTGATTCGATTCGTTTTGATTTTTTTCGATTTGTTTCAAATCGAATCTATTCAATTCTTTTCGATTCAATTCGATTCGATTCTTTTTGATTCAATCCCATTCGATTCGATTCGATTATTTTCGATTCGATAGGATTCGATTGAATTCTTTTCGATGCGAATCAATTCGATTCTTTTTGATTCGATTCGATTCGATTCTTTTAGATTTGATTCGATACGATTCTTTTCAATTCGATTCGATTCGATTCGTTTTGATTCATTTTGATTCTCTTTGTTTTTTTGATTCGATCTTTTCAATCGATTTCATTCGATTCGATTCTTTGCGATTCCATTCTTTTTGATTCGATTCTTTGCGATTCGATTCTTTTCTTTTAGATTCGATTCTTTTCGATTCGATTCGTTTCGATTTGAATCTTTTCGTTTCGATTAGATTCTCTACAATTCGATTCTTGGATTCGATTCTTTTTGATTTGATTCGATTTGATTCTTTTCGATTCAACTGGATTTGATTCGATTCTTTTTGATTCCAATCAATTCAATACGATTCAGTTCGATTACTTTTGATTTGTTGCAATCTGAATCGATTCTTTTCGATCGATTTGATTCGATTAGATTATTTCCGATTCGACTCGATTTGATTCGATTCGATGATCGATTCAATTCAATTCCAATTATTCTTGATTCGATTCGATTTGATTATTTTTCATTCAATTCAATTGCTTTCGATTCGATGCGATTCGATTCGATTCGATTCCTTTCGATTCAATCAATTCGATTTGATTCTTTTCAATTCGATTCGGTTCTTTTCGATTTGATTGCATTTGATTCAATTCTTTTCGATTCGATTCGATTCGATTCTTTTCATTACGATTCAATTCGATTCGAGTCTTTTGGATTTGATTCAATTCTTTTCCACTCGATGTGATTCGATTCGTTTTGATTATTTTCGATTGGATTCAAATCGAATCTATTCGATTCTTTTCGATTCAATTCGATTCCATTCTTTTTGATTCAATTCCATTCGATTTGATTCGATTCTTTTCGATTCAATACGATTCGATTCGAATCTTTTCGATGCGAATCAATGTTATTCGATTCTTTTTGATTCGATTCGATTCGATTCTTTTAGATTTGATTCGATATGATTCTTTTCGATTCGATTCGATTCGATTCATTTCGATTCTCTTTGATTTTTTGATTCGATCTTTTCAATAGATTTGATTCGATTCGATTCTTTTCGATTCGTTTCTTTTCGATTCAATTCTTTTCGATTCGATTCGATTCGATTCTTTTCGTTTAGATTCGATTCGTTTCGATTTGAATCTTTTCGTTTCGATTAGATTTTCTACAATTTGATTCATTGGATTCGATTGTTTTTGATTTGATTCGATTTGATTCTTTTCGATTCAATTCGATTCGAATTGATTCTTTTCGATTCAAATCAATTCAATACGATTCGATTCGATTACTTTTGATTCAATGCAATCTCATTTGATTTTTTCGAATCGATTTGATTCGATTCGATTATTTTCGATTCGACTTGATTTGATTCGATTCGATGATCGATTCAATTCAATTCCAATAATTCTCCATTCGATTCGATTTGATTCGATTATTTTTATTCAATTTGATCGAATTATTTTCGATTCGATGCGATTCTATTCGATTCTTTTCGATTCAATCAATTCGATTTGATTCTTTTCTATTCGATTCGATTCGATTCTTTTCGATTTGATTGCATTTGATTCAATTCTTTTCGATTCGAATCGATTCGATTCTTTTCGATTCGTTTCGATTATTTTCATTACGATTCAATTCGATTCGATTCTTTTCGATTTGATGGCATTTGATTCAATTCTTTTCGATTCGATTCGATTCGATTCGTTTCGATTCGATTCGATTCGATTCTTTTCATTACGATTCAATTCGATTCGATTCTTTTCGATTTGATTCGATTCTTTTCCACTCGATGTGATTCGATTCGTTTTGATTTTTTCGATTTGTTTCAAATCGAATCTATTCGATTCATTTCGATTCAATTCGATTCGATTCTTTTTGATTCAATCCCATTCATTCGATTCGATTATTTTCGAATCGATACGATTCAATTCTTTTCGTTGCGAATCAATTCGATTCTTTTGGATTCGATTCGATTCGATTCTTTTAGATTTGATTCGATACGATTCTTTTCAATTCGATTCGATTCGATTCGTTTTGATTCATTTTGATTCTCTTTGTTTTTTTGATTCGATCTTTTCAATCGATTTCATTCGATTCGATTCTTTGCGATTCCATTCTTTTTGATTCGATTCTTTGCGATTCGATTCGTTTCGATTTGAATCTTTTCGTTTCGATTAGATTCTCTACAATTCGATTCTTGGATTCGATTCTTTTTGATTTGATTCGATTTGATTCTTTTCTATTCGATTCGAATCGTTTCTTTCGATTTGATGGCATTTGATTCATTTCTTTTCGATTCGATTCTTTTCATTACGATTCTTTTCGATTCGATTATTTCAATTTGATGGCATTTGGTTCATTTCTTTTCGATTCGATTCGATCGATTCTTTTAGATTCGATTCTTTTCATTACGATTCAATTCGATTCGATTCTTTACGATTTGATTGCATTTGATTCAATTCTTTTCGATTCGATTCGATTCGTTTCGATTCGATTCGATTCTTTGCATTACGATTCAATTCGATTCGATTCTTTTCGATTTGATTCGATTCTTTTCCACTCGATGTGATTCGATTCGTTTTGATTATTTTCGATTGGATTCAAATCGAATCTATTCGATTCTTTTCGATTCAATTCGATTCCATTCTTTTTGATTCAATTCCATTCGATTTGATTCGATTCTTTTCGATTCAATACGATTCGATTCGAATCTTTTAGATGCGAATCAATGTTATTCGATTCTTTTTGATTCGATTCGATTCGATTCTTTTAGATTTGATTCGATATGATTCTTTTCGATTCGATTCGATTCGATTCATTTCGATTCTCTTTGATTTTTTGATTCGATCTTTTCAATAGATTTGATTCGATTCGATTCTTTTCGATTCGTTTCTTTTCGATTCAATTCTTTTCGATTCGATTCGATTCGATTCTTTTCGTTTAGATTCGATTCGTTTCGATTTGAATCTTTTCGTTTCGATTAGATTTTCTACAATTTGATTCATTGGATTCGATTGTTTTTGATTTGATTCGATTTGATTCTTTTCGATTCAATTCGATTCGAATTGATTCTTTTCGATTCAAATCAATTCAATACGATTCGATTCGATTACTTTTGATTCAATGCAATCTCATTTGATTTTTTCGAATCGATTTGATTCGATTCGATTATTTTCGATTCGACTTGATTTGATTCGATTCGATGATCGATTCAATTCAATTCCAATAATTCTCCATTCGATTCGATTTGATTCGATTATTTTTATTCAATTTGATCGAATTATTTTCGATTCGATGCGATTCTATTCGATTCTTTTCGATTCAATCAATTCGATTTGATTCTTTTCTATTCGATTCGATTCGATTCTTTTCGATTTGATTGCATTTGATTCAATTCTTTTCGATTCGAATCGATTCGATTCTTTTCGATTCGTTTCGATTATTTTCATTACGATTCAATTTGATTCGATTCTTTTCGATTTGATGGCATTTGATTCAATTCTTTTCGATTCGATTCGATTCGATTCGTTTCGATTCGATTCGATTCGATTCTTTTCATTACGATTCAATTCGATTCGATTCTTTTCGATTTGATTCGATTCTTTTCCACTCGATGTGATTCGATTCGTTTTGATTTTTTCGATTTGTTTCAAATCGAATCTATTCGATTCATTTCGATTCAATTCGATTCGATTCTTTTTGATTCAATCCCATTCATTCGATTCGATTATTTTCGAATCGATACGATTCAATTCTTTTCGTTGCGAATCAATTCGATTCTTTTGGATTCGATTCGATTCGATTCTTTTAGATTTGATTCGATACGATTCTTTTCAATTCGATTCGATTCGATTCGTTTTGATTCATTTTGATTCTCTTTGTTTTTTTGATTCGATCTTTTCAATCGATTTCATTCGATTCGATTCTTTGCGATTCCATTCTTTTTGATTCGATTCTTTGCGATTCGATTCTTTTCTTTTAGATTCGATTCTTTTCGATTCGATTCGTTTCGATTTGAATCTTTTCGTTTCGATTAGATTCTCTACAATTCGATTCTTGGAATCGATTCTTTTTGATTTGATTCGATTTGATTCTTTTCTATTCAATTCGAATCGTTTCTTTCGATTTGATGGCATTTGATTCATTTCTTTTCGATTCGATTCTTTTCATTACGATTCATTTCGATTCGATTATTTCAATTTGATGGCATTTGGTTCATTTCTTTTCGATTCGATTCGATCGATTCTTTTAGATTCGATTCTTTTCATTACGATTCAATTCGATTCGATTCTTTACGATTTGATTGCATTTGATTCAATTCTTTTCGATTCGATTCGATTCGTTTCGATTCGATTCGATTCTTTGCATTACGATTCAATTCGATTCGATTCTTTTCGATTTGATTCGATTCTTTTCCACTCGATGTGATTCGATTCGTTTTGATTTTTTTCGATTTGTTTCAAATCGAATCTATTCGATTCATTTCGATTCAATTCGATTCGATTCTTTTTGATTCAATCCCATTCGATTCGATTCGATTATTTTCGATTCGATACGATTCGATTCAATTCTTTTCGATGCGAATCAATTCGATTCTTTTTGATTCGATTCGATTCTTTTAGATTTGATTCGATACGATTCTTTTCAATTCGATTCGATTCGATTCGTTTTGATTCATTTTGATTCTCTTTGTTTTTTTGATTCGATCTTTTCAATCGATTTCATTCGATTCGATTCTTTGCGATTCCATTCTTTTTGATTCGATTCTTTGCGATTCGATTCTTTTCTTTTAGATTCGATTCTTTTCGATTCGATTCGTTTCGATTTGAATCTTTTCGTTTCGATTAGATTCTCTACAATTCGATTCTTGGATTCGATTCTTTTTTATTTGATTCGATTTGATTCTTTTCGATTCAACTGGATTTGATTCGATTCTTTTTGATTCCAATCAATTCAATACGATTCAGTTCGATTACTTTTGATTTGTTGCAATCTGAATCGATTCTTTTCGATCGATTTGATTCGATTAGATTATTTCCGATTCGACTCGATTTGATTCGATTCGATGATCGATTCAATTCAATTCCAATTATTCTTGATTCGATTCGATTTGATTATTTTTCATTCAATTCAATTGCTTTCGATTCGATGCGATTCGATTCGATTCGATTCCTTTCGATTCAATCAATTCGATTTGATTCTTTTCAATTCGATTCGGTTCTTTTCGATTTGATTGCATTTGATTCAATTCTTTTCGATTCGATTCGATTCGATTCTTTTCATTACGATTCAATTCGATTCGAGTCTTTTGGATTTGATTCAATTCTTTTCCACTCGATGTGATTCGATTCGTTTTGATTATTTTCGATTGGATTCAAATCGAATCTATTCGATTCTTTTCGATTCAATTCGATTCCATTCTTTTTGATTCAATTCCATTCGATTTGATTCGATTCTTTTCGATTCAATACGATTCGATTCGAATCTTTTAGATGCGAATCAATGTTATTCGATTCTTTTTGATTCGATTCGATTCGATTCTTTTAGATTTGATTCGATATGATTCTTTTCGATTCGATTCGATTCATTTCGATTCTCTTTGATTTTTTGATTCGATCTTTTCAATAGATTTGATTCGATTCGATTCTTTTCGATTCGTTTCTTTTCGATTCAATTCTTTTCGATTCGATTCGATTCGATTCTTTTCGTTTAGATTCGATTCGTTTCGATTTGAATCTTTTCGTTTCGATTAGATTTTCTACAATTTGATTCATTGGATTCGATTGTTTTTGATTTGATTCGATTTGATTCTTTTCGATTCAATTCGATTCGAATTGATTCTTTTCGATTCAAATCAATTCAATACGATTCGATTCGATTACTTTTGATTCAATGCAATCTCATTTGATTTTTTCGAATCGATTTGATTCGATTCGATTATTTTCGATTCGACTTGATTTGATTCGATTCGATGATCGATTCAATTCAATTCCAATAATTCTCCATTCGATTCGATTTGATTCGATTATTTTTATTCAATTTGATCGAATTATTTTCGATTCGATGCGATTCTATTCGATTCTTTTCGATTCAATCAATTCGATTTGATTCTTTTCTATTCGATTCGATTCGATTCTTTTCGATTTGATTGCATTTGATTCAATTCTTTTCGATTCGAATCGATTCGATTCTTTTCGATTCGTTTCGATTATTTTCATTACGATTCAATTCGATTCGATTCTTTTCGATTTGATGGCATTTGATTCAATTCTTTTCGATTCAATTCGATTCGATTCGTTTCGATTCGATTCGATTCGATTCTTTTCATTACGATTCAATTCGATTCGATTCTTTTCGATTTGATTCGATTCTTTTCCACTCGATGTGATTCGATTCGTTTTGATTTTTTCGATTTGTTTCAAATCGAATCTATTCGATTCATTTCGATTCAATTCGATTCGATTCTTTTTGATTCAATCCCATTCATTCGATTCGATTATTTTCGAATCGATACGATTCAATTCTTTTCGTTGCGAATCAATTCGATTCTTTTGGATTCAATTCGATTCGATTCTTTTAGATTTGATTCGATACGATTCTTTTCAATTCGATTCGATTCGATTCGTTTTGATTCATTTTGATTCTCTTTGTTTTTTTGATTCGATCTTTTCAATCGATTTCATTCGATTCGATTCTTTGCGATTCCATTCTTTTTGATTCGATTCTTTGCGATTCGATTCTTTTCTTTTAGATTCGATTCTTTTCGATTCGATTCGTTTCGATTTGAATCTTTTCGTTTCGATTAGATTCTCTACAATTCGATTCTTGGAATCGATTCTTTTTGATTTGATTCGATTTGATTCTTTTCTATTCGATTCGAATCGTTTCTTTCGATTTGATGGCATTTGATTCATTTCTTTTCGATTCGATTCTTTTCATTACGATTCATTTCGATTCGATTATTTCAATTTGATGGCATTTGGTTCATTTCTTTTCGATTCGATTCGATCGATTCTTTTAGATTCGATTCTTTTCATTACGATTCAATTCGATTCGATTCTTTACGATTTGATTGCATTTGATTCAATTCTTTTCGATTCGATTCGATTCGTTTCGATTCGATTCGATTCTTTGCATTACGATTCAATTCGATTCGATTCTTTTCGATTTGATTCGATTCTTTTCCACTCGATGTGATTCGATTCGTTTTGATTTTTTTCGATTTGTTTCAAATCGAATCTATTCGATTCATTTCGATTCAATTCGATTCGATTCTTTTTGATTCAATCCCATTCGATTCGATTCGATTATTTTCGATTCGATACGATTCGATTCAATTCTTTTCGATGCGAATCAATTCGATTCTTTTTGATTCGATTCGATTCTTTTAGATTTGATTCGATACGATTCTTTTCAATTCGATTCGATTCGATTCGTTTTGATTCATTTTGATTCTCTTTGTTTTTTTGATTCGATCTTTTCAATCGATTTCATTCGATTCGATTCTTTGCGATTCCATTCTTTTTGATTCGATTCTTTGCGATTCGATTCTTTTCTTTTAGATTCGATTCTTTTCGATTCGATTCGTTTCGATTTGAATCTTTTCGTTTCGATTAGATTCTCTACAATTCGATTCTTGGATTCGATTCTTTTTTATTTGATTCGATTTGATTCTTTTCGATTCAACTGGATTTGATTCGATTCTTTTTGATTCCAATCAATTCAATACGATTCAGTTCGATTACTTTTGATTTGTTGCAATCTGAATCGATTCTTTTCGATCGATTTGATTCGATTAGATTATTTCCGATTCGACTCGATTTGATTCGATTCGATGATCGATTCAATTCAATTCCAATTATTCTTGATTCGATTCGATTTGATTATTTTTCATTCAATTCAATTGCTTTCGATTCGATGCGATTCGATTCGATTCGATTCCTTTCGATTCAATCAATTCGATTTGATTCTTTTCAATTCGATTCGGTTCTTTTCGATTTGATTGCATTCGATTCAATTCTTTTCGATTCGATTCGATTCGATTCTTTTCATTACGATTCAATTCGATTCGAGTCTTTTGGATTTGATTCAATTCTTTTCCACTCGATGTGATTCGATTCGTTTTGATTATTTTCGATTGGATTCAAATCGAATCTATTCGATTCTTTTCGATTCAATTCGATTCCATTCTTTTTGATTCAATTCCATTCGATTTGATTCGATTCTTTTCGATTCAATACGATTCGATTCGAATCTTTTCGATGCGAATCAATGTTATTCGATTCTTTTTGATTCGATTCGATTCGATTCTTTTAGATTTGATTCGATATGATTCTTTTCGATTCGATTCGATTCGATTCATTTCGATTCTCTTTGATTTTTTGATTCGATCTTTTCAATAGATTTGATTCGATTCGATTCTTTTCGATTCGTTTCTTTTCGATTCAATTCTTTTCGATTCGATTCGATTCGATTCTTTTCGTTTAGATTCGATTCGTTTCGATTTGAATCTTTTCGTTTCGATTAGATTTTCTACAATTTGATTCATTGGATTCGATTGTTTTTGATTAGATTCGATTTGATTCTTTTCGATTCAATTCGATTCGAATTGATTCTTTTCGATTCAAATCAATTCAATACGATTCGATTCGATTACTTTTGATTCAATGCAATCTCATTTGATTTTTTCGAATCGATTTGATTCGATTCGATTATTTTCGATTCGACTTGATTTGATTCGATTCGATGATCGATTCAATTCAATTCCAATAATTCTCCATTCGATTCGATTTGATTCGATTATTTTTATTCAATTTGATCGAATTATTTTCGATTCGATGCGATTCTATTCGATTCTTTTCGATTCAATCAATTCGATTTGATTCTTTTCTATTCGATTCGATTCGATTCTTTTCGATTTGATTGCATTTGATTCAATTCTTTTCGATTCGAATCGATTCGATTCTTTTCGATTCGTTTCGATTATTTTCATTACGATTCAATTCGATTCGATTCTTTTCGATTTGATGGCATTTGATTCAATTCTTTTCGATTCGATTCGATTCGATTCGTTTCGATTCGATTCGATTCGATTCTTTTCATTACGATTCAATTCGATTCGATTCTTTTCGATTTGATTCGATTCTTTTCCACTCGATGTGATTCGATTCGTTTTGATTTTTTCGATTTGTTTCAAATCGAATCTATTCGATTCATTTCGATTCAATTCGATTCGATTCTTTTTGATTCAATCCCATTCATTCGATTCGATTATTTTCGAATCGATACGATTCAATTCTTTTCGTTGCGAATCAATTCGATTCTTTTGGATTCGATTCGATTCGATTCTTTTAGATTTGATTCGATACGATTCTTTTCAATTCGATTCGATTCGATTCGTTTTGATTCATTTTGATTCTCTTTGTTTTTTTGATTCGATCTTTTCAATCGATTTCATTCGATTCGATTCTTTGCGATTCCATTCTTTTTGATTCGATTCTTTGCGATTCGATTCTTTTCTTTTAGATTCGATTCTTTTCGATTCGATTCGTTTCGATTTGAATCTTTTCGTTTCGATTAGATTCTCTACAATTCGATTCTTGGAATCGATTCTTTTTGATTTGATTCGATTTGATTCTTTTCTATTCGATTCGAATCGTTTCTTTCGATTTGATGGCATTTGATTCATTTCTTTTCGATTCGATTCTTTTCATTACGATTCATTTCGATTCGATTATTTCAATTTGATGGCATTTGGTTCATTTCTTTTCGATTCGATTCGATCGATTCTTTTAGATTCGATTCTTTACATTACGATTCAATTCGATTCGATTCTTTACGATTTGATTGCATTTGATTCAATTCTTTTCGATTCGATTCGATTCGTTTCGATTCGATTCGATTCTTTGCATTACGATTCAATTCGATTCGATTCTTTTCGATTTGATTCGATTCTTTTCCACTCGATGTGATTCGATTCGTTTTGATTTTTTTCGATTTGTTTCAAATCGAATCTATTCGATTCATTTCGATTCAATTCGATTCGATTCTTTTTGATTCAATCCCATTCGATTCGATTCGATTATTTTCGATTCGATACGATTCGATTCAATTCTTTTCGATGCGAATCAATTCGATTCTTTTTGATTCGATTCGATTCTTTTAGATTTGATTCGATACGATTCTTTTCAATTCGATTCGATTCGATTCGTTTTGATTCATTTTGATTCTCTTTGTTTTTTTGATTCGATCTTTTCAATCGATTTCATTCGATTCGATTCTTTGCGATTCCATTCTTTTTGATTCGATTCTTTGCGATTCGATTCTTTTCTTTTAGATTCGATTCTTTTCGATTCGATTCATTTCGATTTGAATCTTTTCGTTTCGATTAGATTCTCTACAATTCGATTCTTGGATTCGATTCTTTTTGATTTGATTCGATTTGATTCTTTTCGATTCAACTGGATTTGATTCGATTCTTTTTGATTCCAATCAATTCAATACGATTCAGTTCGATTACTTTTGATTTGTTGCAATCTGAATCGATTCTTTTCGATCGATTTGATTCGATTAGATTATTTCCGATTCGACTCGATTTGATTCGATTCGATGATCGATTCAATTCAATTCCAATTATTCTTGATTCGATTCGATTTGATTATTTTTCATTCAATTCAATTGCTTTCGATTCGATGCGATTCGATTCGATTCGATTCCTTTCGATTCCATCAATTCGATTTGATTCTTTTCAATTCGATTCGGTTCTTTTCGATTTGATTGCATTCGATTCAATTCTTTTCGATTCGATTCGATTCTTTTCATTACGATTCAATTCGATTCGAGTCTTTTGGATTTGATTCAATTCTTTTCCACTCGATGTGATTCGATTCGTTTTGATTATTTTCGATTGGATTCAAATCGAATCTATTCGATTCTTTTCGATTCAATTCGATTCCATTCTTTTTGATTCAATTCCATTCGATTTGATTCGATTCTTTTCGATTCAATACGATTCGATTCGAATCTTTTAGATGCGAATCAATGTTATTCGATTCTTTTTGATTCGATTCGATTCGATTCTTTTAGATTTGATTCGATATGATTCTTTTCGATTCGATTCGATTCGATTCATTTCGATTCTCTTTGATTTTTTGATTCGATCTTTTCAATAGATTTGATTCGATTCGATTCTTTTCGATTCAATTCTTTTCGATTCGATTCTTTTCGATTCGATTCGATTCGATTCTTTTCGTTTAGATTCAATTCGTTTCGATTTGAATCTTTTCGTTTCGATTAGATTTTCTACAATTCGATTCATTGGATTCGATTGTTTTTGATTTGATTCGCTTTGATTCTTTTCGATTCAATTCGATTCGAATTGATTCTTTTCGATTCAAATCAATTCAATACGATTCGATTCGATTACTTTTGATTCAATGCAATCTCATTTGATTTTTTCGAATCGATTTGAATCGATTCGATTATTTTCGATTCGACTTGATTTGATTCGATTCGATGATCGATTCAATTCAATTCCAATTATTCTCGATTTGATTCGATTTGATTCGATTATTTTTATTCAATTTGATCGAATTATTTTCGATTCGATGCGATTCGATTCGATTCTTTTCGATTCAATCAATTCGATTTGATTCTTTTCTATTCGATTCGCATCGTTTCTTTCGATTTGATGGCATTTGATTCTTTTCTTTTCGATTCGATTCGATTCGATTCTTTTCGATTCGATTCTTTTCATTACGATTCAATTCGATTCGATTCTTTCGATTTGATGGCATTTGATTCATTTCTTCTCGATTCGATTCGATCGATTCTTTTAGATTCGATTCTTTTCATTACGATTCAATTCGATTCGATTCTTTTCGATTTGATTGCATTTGATTCAATTCTTTTCGATTCGATTCGATTCGTTTCGATTCGATTCGATTCTTTGCATTACGATTCAATTCGAATCGATTCTTTTCGATTTGATTCGATTCTTTTCCACTCGATGTGTTTCGATTCGTTTTGATTTTTTTCGATTTCTTTCAAATCGAATCTATTCGATTCTTTTCGATTCAATTCGATTCGATTCTTTTTGATTCAATTCCATTCGATTCGATTCGAATATTTTCGATTCGATACGATTCGATTCAATTCTTTTCGATGCGAATCAATTCGATTCTTTTTGATTCGATTCGATTCTTTTAGATTTGATTCAATACGATTCTTTTCAATTTGATTCGATTCGATTCGTTTTGATTCACTTTGATTCTCTTTGTTTTTTTGATTCGATCTTTTCAATCGATTTCATTCGATTCGATTCTTTGCGATTCCATTCTTTTTGATTCGATTCTTTGCGATTCGATTCTTTTCTTTTAGATTCGATTCTTTTCGATTCGATTCGTTCCGATTTGAATCTTTTCGTTTCGATTAGATTCTCTACAATTCGATTCTTGGATTCGATTCTTTTTGATTTGATTCGATTTGATTCTTTTCGATTCAACTCGATTTGATTCGATTCTTTTTGATTCCAATCAATTCAATACGATTCAGTTCGATTACTTTTGATTTGTTGCAATCTGAATCGATTCTTTTCGATCGATTTGATTCGATTAGATTATTTCCGATTCGACTCGATTTGATTCGATTCGATGATCGATTCAATTCAATTCCAATTATTCTTGATTCGATTCGATTTGATTATTTTTCATTCAATTCAATTGCTTTCGATTCGATGCGATTCGATTCGATTCGATTCCTTTCGATTCGATTCTTTTCGATTCGATTCGATTCGATTCTTTTCGTTTAGATTCGATTCATTTCGATTTGAATATTTTCGTTTCCATTAGATTTTCTACAATTCGATTCATTGGATTCGATTGTTTTTTATTTGATTCGATTTGATTCTTTTCGATTCAATTCGATTCGAATTGATTCTTTTCGATTCAAATCAATTCAATACGATTCGATTCGATTACTTTTGATTCAATGCAAACTCATTTGATTTTTTCGAATCGATTTGATTCGATTCGATTATTTTCGATTCGACTTGATTTGATTCGATTCGATGATCGATTCAATTCAATTCCAATTATTCTCGATTTGATTCGATTTGATTCGATTATTTTTATTCAATTTGATCGAATTATTTTCGATTCGATGCGATTCGATTCGATTCTTTTCGATCAATCAATTCGATTTGATTCTTTTCTATTCGATTCGAATCGGTTCTTTCGATTTGATGGCATTTGATTCATTTCTTCTCGATTCGATTCGATCGATTCTTTTAGATTCGATTCTTTTCATTACGATTCAATTCGATTCGATTCTTTCGATTTGATTGCATTTGATTCAATTCTTTTCGATTCGATTCGATTCGTTTCGATTCGATTCGATTCTTTGCATTACGATTCAATTCGAATCGATTCTTTTCGATTTGATTCGATTCTTTTCCACTCGATGTGATTCGATTCGTTTTGATTTTTTTCGATTTGTTTCAAATCGAATCTATTCGATTCTTTTCGATTCAATTCGATTCGATTCTTTTTGATTCAATTCCATTCGATTCGATTCGATTATTTTCGATTCGATACGATTCGATTCAATTCTTTTCGATGCAAATCAATTCGATTCTTTTTGATTCGATTCGATTCGATTCTTTTAGATTTGATTCGATACGATTCTTTTCAATTCGATTCGATTCGATTCGTTTGGATTCATTTTGATTCTCTTTGTTTTTTTGATTCGATCTTTTCAATCGATTTCATTCGGTTCGATTCTTTGCGATTCCATTCTTTTTGATTCGATTCTTTGCGATTCGATTCTTTTCTTTTAGATTCGATTCTTTTCGATTCGATTCGTTCCGATTTGAATCTTTTCGTTTCGATTAGATTCTCTACAATTCGATTCTTGGATTCGATTCTTTTTGATTTGATTCGATTTGATTCTTTTCGATTCAACTGGATTTGATTCGATTCTTTTTGATTCCAATCAATTCAATACGATTCAGTTCGATTACTTTTGATTTGTTGCAATCTGAATCGGTTCTTTTCGATCGATTTGATTCGATTAGATTA
The DNA here is from genome assembly GCF_053574225.1 of Canis aureus. Lineage (NCBI taxonomy): Eukaryota > Metazoa > Chordata > Mammalia > Carnivora > Canidae > Canis > Canis aureus. The sequence continues at coordinate 27,603,572 of NC_135647.1, forward strand.
TTTCCGATTCGACTCGATTTGATTCGATTCGATGATCGATTCAATTCAATTCCAATTATTCTTGATTCGATTCGATTTGATTATTTTTCATTCAATTCAATTGCTTTCGATTCGATGCGATTCGATTCGATTCGATTCCTTTCGATTCCATCAATTCGATTTGATTCTTTTCAATTCGATTCGGTTCTTTTCGATTTGATTGCATTCGATTCAATTCTTTTCGATTCGATTCGATTCTTTTCATTACGATTCAATTCGATTCGAGTCTTTTGGATTTGATTCAATTCTTTTCCACTCGATGTGATTCGATTCGTTTTGATTATTTTCGATTGGATTCAAATCGAATCTATTCGATTCTTTTCGATTCAATTCGATTCCATTCTTTTTGATTCAATTCCATTCGATTTGATTCGATTCTTTTCGATTCAATACGATTCGATTCGAATCTTTTCGATGCGAATCAATGTTATTCGATTCTTTTTGATTCGATTCGATTCGATTCTTTTAGATTTGATTCGATATGATTCTTTTCGATTCGATTCGATTCGATTCATTTCGATTCTCTTTGATTTTTTGATTCGATCTTTTCAATAGATTTGATTCGATTCGTTTCTTTTCGATTCAATTCTTTTCGATTCGATTCGATTCGATTCTTTTCGTTTAGATTCGATTCGTTTCGATTTGAATCTTTTCGTTTCGATTAGATTTTCTACAATTCGATTCATTGGATTCGATTGTTTTTGATTTGATTCGATTTGATTCTTTTCGATTCAATTCGATTCGAATTGATTCTTTCGATTCAAATCAATTCAATACGATTCGATTCGATTACTTTTGATTCAATGCAATCTCATTGGATTTTTTCGAATCGATTTGATTCGATTCGATTATTTTCGATTCGACTTGATTTGATTCGATTCGATGATCGATTCAATTCAATATCAATAATTCTCCATTCGATTCGATTTGATTCGATTATTTTTATTCAATTTGATCGAATTATTTTCGATTCGATGCGATTCTATTCGATTCTTTTCGATTCAATCAATTCGATTTGATTCTTTTCTATTCGATTCGATTCGATTCTTTTCGATTTGATTGCATTTGATTCAATTCTTTTCGTTTCGAATCGATTCGATTCTTTTCGATTCGTTTCGATTCTTTTCATTACGATTCAATTCGATTCGATTCTTTTCGATTTGTTGGCATTTGATTCAATTCTTTTCGATTCGATTCGATTCGATTCGTTTCGATTCGATTCGATTCGATTCTTTTCATTACGATTCAATTCGATTCGATTCTTTTCGATTTGATTCGATTCTTTTCCACTCGATGTGATTCGATTCGTTTTGATTTTTTCGAATTGTTTCAAATCGAATCTATTCGATTCATTTCGATTCAATTCGATTCCATTCTTTTTGATTCAATCCCATTCATTCGATTCGATTATTTTCGAATCGATACGATTCAATTCTTTTCGTTGCGAATCAATTCGATTCTTTTGGATTCGATTCGATTCGATTCTTTTAGATTTGATTCGATACGATTCTTTTCAATTCGATTCGATTCGATTCGTTTTGATTCATTTTGATTCTCTTTGTTTTTTTGATTCGATCTTTTCAATCGATTTCATTCGATTCGATTCTTTGCGATTCCATTCTTTTTGATTCGATTCTTTGCGATTCGATTCTTTTCTTTTAGATTCGATTCTTTTCGATTCGATTCGTTTCGATTTGAATCTTTTCGTTTCGATTAGATTCTCTACAATTCGATTCTTGGATTCGATTCTTTTTGATTTGATTCAATTTGATTCTTTTCTATTCGATTCGAATCGTTTCTTTCGATTTGATGGCATTTGATTCATTTCTTTTCGATTCGATTCTTTTCATTACGATTCATTTCGATTCGATTATTTCAATTTGATGGCATTTGGTTCATTTCTTTTCGATTCGATTCGATCGATTCTTTTAGATTCGATTCTTTTCATTACGATTCAATTCGATTCGATTCTTTACGATTTGATTGCATTTGATTCAATTCTTTTCGATTCGATTCGATTCGTTTCGATTCGATTCGATTCTTTGCATTACGATTCAATTCGATTCGATTCTTTTCGATTTGATTCGATTCTTTTCCACTCGATGTGATTCGATTCGTTTTGATTTTTTTCGATTTGTTTCAAATCGAATCTATTCAATTCTTTTCGATTCAATTCGATTCGATTCTTTTTGATTCAATCCCATTCGATTCGATTCGATTATTTTCGATTCGATAGGATTCGATTCAATTCTTTTCGATGCGAATCAATTCGATTCTTTTTGATTCGATTCGATTCGATTCTTTTAGATTTGATTCGATACGATTCTTTTCAATTCGATTCGATTCGATTCGTTTTGATTCATTTTGATTCTCTTTGTTTTTTTGATTCGATCTTTTCAATCGATTTCATTCGATTCGATTCTTTGCGATTCCATTCTTTTTGATTCGATTCTTTGCGATTCGATTCGTTTCGATTTGAATCTTTTCGTTTCGATTAGATTCTCTACAATTCGATTCTTGGATTCGATTCTTTTTGATTTGATTCGATTTGATTCTTTTCTATTCGATTCGAATCGTTTCTTTCGATTTGATGGCATTTGATTCATTTCTTTTCGATTCGATTCTTTTCATTACGATTCATTTCGATTCGATTATTTCAATTTGATGGCATTTGGTTCATTTCTTTTCGATTCGATTCGATCGATTCTTTTAGATTCGATTCTTTTCATTACGATTCAATTCGATTCGATTCTTTACGATTTGATTGCATTTGATTCAATTCTTTTCGATTCGATTCGATTCGTTTCGATTCGATTCGATTCTTTGCATTACGATTCAATTCGATTCGATTCTTTTCGATTTGATTCGATTCTTTTCCACTCGATGTGATTCGATTCGTTTTGATTTTTTTCGATTTGTTTCAAATCGAATCTATTCAATTCTTTTCGATTCAATTCGATTCGATTCTTTTTGATTCAATCCCATTCGATTCGATTCGATTATTTTCGATTCGATAGGATTCGATTCAATTCTTTTCGATGCGAATCAATTCGATTCTTTTTGATTCGATTCGATTCGATTCTTTTAGATTTGATTCGATACGATTCTTTTCAATTCGATTCGATTCGATTCGTTTTGATTCATTTTGATTCTCTTTGTTTTTTTGATTCGATCTTTTCAATCGATTTCATTCGATTCGATTCTTTGCGATTCCATTCTTTTTGATTCGATTCTTTGCGATTCGATTCTTTTCTTTTAGATTCGATTCTTTTCGATTCGATTCGTTTCGATTTGAATCTTTTCGTTTCGATTAGATTCTCTACAATTCGATTCTTGGATTCGATTCTTTTTGATTTGATTCGATTTGATTCTTTTCGATTCAACTGGATTTGATTCGATTCTTTTTGATTCCAATCAATTCAATACGATTCAGTTCGATTACTTTTGATTTGTTGCAATCTGAATCGATTCTTTTCGATCGATTTGATTCGATTAGATTATTTCCGATTCGACTCGATTTGATTCGATTCGATGATCGATTCAATTCAATTCCAATTATTCTTGATTCGATTCGATTTAATTATTTTTCATTCAATTCAATTGCTTTCGATTCGATGCGATTCGATTCGATTCGATTCCTTTCGATTCCATCAATTCGATTTGATTCTTTTCAATTCGATTCAGTTCTTTTCGATTTGATTGCATTCGATTCAATTCTTTTCGATTCGATTCGATTCTTTTCATTACGATTCAATTCGATTCGAGTCTTTTGGATTTGATTCAATTCTTTTCCACTCGATGTGATTCGATTCGTTTTGATTATTTTCGATTTGATTCAAATCGAATCTATTCGATTCTTTTCGATTCAATTCGATTCCATTCTTTTTGATTCAATTCCATTCGATTTGATTCGATTCTTTTCGATTCAATACGATTCGATTTGAATCTTTTAGATGCGAATCAATGTTATTCGATTCTTTTTGATTCGATTCGATTCGATTCTTTTAGATTTGATTCGATATGATTCTTTTCGATTCGATTCGATTCGATTCATTTCGATTCTCTTTGATTTTTTGATTCGATCTTTTCAATAGATTTGATTCGATTCGTTTCTTTTCGATTCAATTCTTTTCGATTCGATTCGATTCGATTCTTTTCGTTTAGATTCGATTCGTTTCGATTTGAATCTTTTCGTTTCGATTAGATTTTCTACAATTCGATTCATTGGATTCGATTGTTTTTGATTTGATTCGATTTGATTCTTTTCGATTCAATTCGATTCGAATTGATTCTTTTCGATTCAAATCAATTCAATACGATTCGATTCGATTACTTTTGATTCAATGCAATCTCATTGGATTTTTTCGAATCGATTTGATTCGATTCGATTATTTTCGATTCGACTTGATTTGATTCGATTCGATGATCGATTCAATTCAATATCAATAATTCTCCATTCGATTCGATTTGATTCGATTATTTTTATTCAATTTGATCGAATTATTTTCGATTCGATGCGATTCTATTCGATTCTTTTCGATTCAATCAATTCGATTTGATTCTTTTCTATTCGATTCGATTCGATTCTTTTCGATTTGATTGCATTTGATTCAATTCTTTTCGTTTCGAATCGATTCGATTCTTTTCGATTCGTTTCGATTCTTTTCATTACGATTCAATTCGATTCGATTCTTTTCGATTTGTTGGCATTTGATTCAATTCTTTTCGATTCGATTCGATTCGATTCGTTTCGATTCGATTCGATTCGATTCTTTTCATTACGATTCAATTCGATTCGATTCTTTTCGATTTGATTCGATTCTTTTCCACTCGATGTGATTCGATTCGTTTTGATTTTTTCGAATTGTTTCAAATCGAATCTATTCGATTCATTTCGATTCAATTCGATTCGATTCTTTTTGATTCAATCCCATTCATTCGATTCGATTATTTTCGAATCGATACGATTCAATTCTTTTCGTTGCGAATCAATTCGATTCTTTTGGATTTGATTCGATTCGATTCTTTTAGATTTGATTCGATACGATTCTTTTCAATTCGATTCGATTCGATTCGTTTTGATTCATTTTGATTCTCTTTGTTTTTTTGATTCGATCTTTTCAATCGATTTCATTCGATTCGATTCTTTGCGATTCCATTCTTTTTGATTCGATTCTTTGCGATTCGATTCGTTTCGATTTGAATCTTTTCGTTTCGATTAGATTCTCTACAATTCGATTCTTGGATTCGATTCTTTTTGATTTGATTCGATTTGATTCTTTTCTATTCGATTCGAATCGTTTCTTTCGATTTGATGGCATTTGATTCATTTCTTTTCGATTCGATTCTTTTCATTACGATTCATTTCGATTCGATTATTTCAATTTGATGGCATTTGGTTCATTTCTTTTCGATTCGATTCGATCGATTCTTTTAGATTCGATTCTTTTCATTACGATTCAATTCGATTCGATTCTTTACGATTTGATTGCATTTGATTCAATTCTTTTCGATTCGATTCGATTCGTTTCGATTCGATTCGATTCTTTGCATTACGATTCAATTCGATTCGATTCTTTTCGATTTGATTCGATTCTTTTCCACTCGATGTGATTCGATTCGTTTTGATTTTTTTCGATTTGTTTCAAATCGAATCTATTCAATTCTTTTCGATTCAATTCGATTCGATTCTTTTTGATTCAATCCCATTCGATTCGATTCGATTATTTTCGATTCGATAGGATTCGATTCAATTCTTTTCGATGCGAATCAATTCGATTCTTTTTGATTCGATTCGATTCGATTCTTTTAGATTTGATTCGATACGATTCTTTTCAATTCGATTCGATTCGATTCGTTTTGATTCATTTTGATTCTCTTTGTTTTTTTGATTCGATCTTTTCAATCGATTTCATTCGATTCGATTCTTTGCGATTCCATTCTTTTTGATTCGATTCTTTGCGATTTGATTCTTTTCTTTTAGATTCGATTCTTTTCGATTCGATTCGTTTCGATTTGAATCTTTTCGTTTCGATTAGATTCTCTACAATTCGATTCTTGGATTCGATTCTTTTTGATTTGATTCGATTTGATTCTTTTCGATTCAACTGGATTTGATTCGATTCTTTTTGATTCCAATCAATTCAATACGATTCAGTTCGATTACTTTTGATTTGTTGCAATCTGAATCGATTCTTTTCGATCGATTTGATTCGATTAGATTATTTCCGATTCGACTCGATTTGATTCGATTCGATGATCGATTCAATTCAATTCCAATTATTCTTGATTCGATTCGATTTGATTATTTTTCATTCAATTCAATTGCTTTCGATTCGATGCGATTCGATTCGATTCGATTCCTTTCGATTCAATCAATTCGATTTGATTCTTTTCAATTCGATTCGGTTCTTTTCGATTTGATTGCATTTGATTCAATTCTTTTCGATTCGATTCGATTCGATTCTTTTCATTACGATTCAATTCGATTCGAGTCTTTTGGATTTGATTCAATTCTTTTCCACTCGATGTGATTCGATTCGTTTTGATTATTTTCGATTGGATTCAAATCGAATCTATTCGATTCTTTTCGATTCAATTCGATTCCATTCTTTTTGATTCAATTCCATTCGATTTGATTCGATTCTTTTCGATTCAATACGATTCGATTCGAATCTTTTAGATGCGAATCAATGTTATTCGATTCTTTTTGATTCGATTCGATTCGATTCTTTTAGATTTGATTCGATATGATTCTTTTCGATTCGATTCGATTCGATTCATTTCGATTCTCTTTGATTTTTTGATTCGATCTTTTCAATAGATTTGATTCGATTCGATTCTTTTCGATTCGTTTCTTTTCGATTCAATTCTTTTCGATTCGATTCGATTCGATTCTTTTCGTTTAGATTCGATTCGTTTCGATTTGAATCTTTTCGTTTCGATTAGATTTTCTACAATTTGATTCATTGGATTCGATTGTTTTTGATTTGATTCGATTTGATTCTTTTCGATTCAATTCGATTCGAATTGATTCTTTTCGATTCAAATCAATTCAATACGATTCGATTCGATTACTTTTGATTCAATGCAATCTCATTTGATTTTTTCGAATCGATTTGATTCGATTCGATTATTTTCGATTCGACTTGATTTGATTCGATTCGATGATCGATTCAATTCAATTCCAATAATTCTCCATTCGATTCGATTTGATTCGATTATTTTTATTCAATTTGATCGAATTATTTTCGATTCGATGCGATTCTATTCGATTCTTTTCGATTCAATCAATTCGATTTGATTCTTTTCTATTCGATTCGATTCGATTCTTTTCGATTTGATTGCATTTGATTCAATTCTTTTCGATTCGAATCGATTCGATTCTTTTCGATTCGTTTCGATTATTTTCATTACGATTCAATTCGATTCGATTCTTTTCGATTTGATGGCATTTGATTCAATTCTTTTCGATTCGATTCGATTCGATTCGTTTCGATTCGATTCGATTCGATTCTTTTCATTACGATTCAATTCGATTCGATTCTTTTCGATTTGATTCGATTCTTTTCCACTCGATGTGATTCGATTCGTTTTGATTTTTTCGATTTGTTTCAAATCGAATCTATTCGATTCATTTCGATTCAATTCGATTCGATTCTTTTTGATTCAATCCCATTCATTCGATTCGATTATTTTCGAATCGATACGATTCAATTCTTTTCGTTGCGAATCAATTCGATTCTTTTGGATTCGATTCGATTCGATTCTTTTAGATTTGATTCGATACGATTCTTTTCAATTCGATTCGATTCGATTCGTTTTGATTCATTTTGATTCTCTTTGTTTTTTTGATTCGATCTTTTCAATCGATTTCATTCGATTCGATTCTTTGCGATTCCATTCTTTTTGATTCGATTCTTTGCGATTCGATTCTTTTCTTTTAGATTCGATTCTTTTCGATTCGATTCGTTTCGATTTGAATCTTTTCGTTTCGATTAGATTCTCTACAATTCGATTCTTGGAATCGATTCTTTTTGATTTGATTCGATTTGATTCTTTTCTATTCGATTCGAATCGTTTCTTTCGATTTGATGGCATTTGATTCATTTCTTTTCGATTCGATTCTTTTCATTACGATTCATTTCGATTCGATTATTTCAATTTGATGGCATTTGGTTCATTTCTTTTCGATTCGATTCGATCGATTCTTTTAGATTCGATTCTTTACATTACGATTCAATTCGATTCGATTCTTTACGATTTGATTGCATTTGATTCAATTCTTTTCGATTCGATTCGATTCGTTTCGATTCGATTCGATTCTTTGCATTACGATTCAATTCGATTCGATTCTTTTCGATTTGATTCGATTCTTTTCCACTCGATGTGATTCGATTCGTTTTGATTTTTTTCGATTTGTTTCAAATCGAATCTATTCGATTCATTTCGATTCAATTCGATTCGATTCTTTTTGATTCAATCCCATTCGATTCGATTCGATTATTTTCGATTCGATACGATTCGATTCAATTCTTTTCGATGCGAATCAATTCGATTCTTTTTGATTCGATTCGATTCTTTTAGATTTGATTCGATACGATTCTTTTCAATTCGATTCGATTCGATTCGTTTTGATTCATTTTGATTCTCTTTGTTTTTTTGATTCGATCTTTTCAATCGATTTCATTCGATTCGATTCTTTGCGATTCCATTCTTTTTGATTCGATTCTTTGCGATTCGATTCTTTTCTTTTAGATTCGATTCTTTTCGATTCGATTCGTTTCGATTTGAATCTTTTCGTTTCGATTAGATTCTCTACAATTCGATTCTTGGATTCGATTCTTTTTGATTTGATTCGATTTGATTCTTTTCGATTCAACTGGATTTGATTCGATTCTTTTTGATTCCAATCAATTCAATACGATTCAGTTCGATTACTTTTGATTTGTTGCAATCTGAATCGATTCTTTTCGATCGATTTGATTCGATTAGATTATTTCCGATTCGACTCGATTTGATTCGATTCGATGATCGATTCAATTCAATTCCAATTATTCTTGATTCGATTCGATTTGATTATTTTTCATTCAATTCAATTGCTTTCGATTCGATGCGATTCGATTCGATTCGATTCCTTTCGATTCAATCAATTCGATTTGATTCTTTTCAATTCGATTCGGTTCTTTTCGATTTGATTGCATTTGATTCAATTCTTTTCGATTCGATTCGATTCGATTCTTTTCATTACGATTCAATTCGATTCGAGTCTTTTGGATTTGATTCAATTCTTTTCCACTCGATGTGATTCGATTCGTTTTGATTATTTTCGATTGGATTCAAATCGAATCTATTCGATTCTTTTCGATTCAATTCGATTCCATTCTTTTTGATTCAATTCCATTCGATTTGATTCGATTCTTTTCGATTCAATACGATTCGATTCGAATCTTTTCGATGCGAATCAATGTTATTCGATTCTTTTTGATTCGATTCGATTCGATTCTTTTAGATTTGATTCGATATGATTCTTTTCGATTCGATTCGATTCGATTCATTTCGATTCTCTTTGATTTTTTGATTCGATCTTTTCAATAGATTTGATTCGATTCGATTCTTTTCGATTCGTTTCTTTTCGATTCAATTCTTTTCGATTCGATTCGATTCGATTCTTTTCGTTTAGATTCGATTCGTTTCGATTTGAATCTTTTCGTTTCGATTAGATTTTCTACAATTTGATTCATTGGATTCGATTGTTTTTGATTTGATTCGATTTGATTCTTTTCGATTCAATTCGATTCGAATTGATTCTTTTCGATTCAAATCAATTCAATACGATTCGATTCGATTACTTTTGATTCAATGCAATCTCATTTGATTTTTTCGAATCGATTTGATTCGATTCGATTATTTTCGATTCGACTTGATTTGATTCGATTCGATGATCGATTCAATTCAATTCCAATAATTCTCCATTCGATTCGATTTGATTCGATTATTTTTATTCAATTTGATCGAATTATTTTCGATTCGATGCGATTCTATTCGATTCTTTTCGATTCAATCAATTCGATTTGATTCTTTTCTATTCGATTCGATTCGATTCTTTTCGATTTGATTGCATTTGATTCAATTCTTTTCGATTCGAATCGATTCGATTCTTTTCGATTCGTTTCGATTATTTTCATTACGATTCAATTCGATTCGATTCTTTTCGATTTGATGGCATTTGATTCAATTCTTTTCGATTCGATTCGATTCGATTCGTTTCGATTCGATTCGATTCGATTCTTTTCATTACGATTCAATTCGATTCGATTCTTTTCGATTTGATTCGATTCTTTTCCACTCGATGTGATTCGATTCGTTTTGATTTTTTCGATTTGTTTCAAATCGAATCTATTCGATTCATTTCGATTCAATTCGATTCGATTCTTTTTGATTCAATCCCATTCATTCGATTCGATTATTTTCGAATCGATACGATTCAATTCTTTTCGTTGCGAATCAATTCGATTCTTTTGGATTCGATTCGATTCGATTCTTTTAGATTTGATTCGATACGATTCTTTTCAATTCGATTCGATTCGATTCGTTTTGATTCATTTTGATTCTCTTTGTTTTTTTGATTCGATCTTTTCAATCGATTTCATTCGATTCGATTCTTTGCGATTCCATTCTTTTTGATTCGATTCTTTGCGATTCGATTCGTTTCGATTTGAATCTTTTCGTTTCGATTAGATTCTCTACAATTCGATTCTTGGATTCGATTCTTTTTGATTTGATTCGATTTGATTCTTTTCTATTCGATTCGAATCGTTTCTTTCGATTTGATGGCATTTGATTCATTTCTTTTCGATTCGATTCTTTTCATTACGATTCATTTCGATTCGATTATTTCAATTTGATGGCATTTGGTTCATTTCTTTTCGATTCGATTCGATCGATTCTTTTCGATTCGATTCTTTTCATTACGATTCAATTCGATTCGATTCTTTACGATTTGATTGCATTTGATTCAATTCTTTTCGATTCGATTCGATTCGTTTCGATTCGATTCGATTCTTTGCATTACGATTCAATTCGATTCGATTCTTTTCGATTTGATTCGATTCTTTTCCACTCGATGTGATTCGATTCGTTTTGATTTTTTTCGATTTGTTTCAAATCGAATCTATTCAATTCTTTTCGATTCAATTCGATTCGATTCTTTTTGATTCAATCCCATTCGATTCGATTCGATTATTTTCGATTCGATAGGATTCGATTCAATTCTTTTCGATGCGAATCAATTCGATTCTTTTTGATTCGATTCGATTCTTTTAGATTTGATTCGATACGATTCTTTTCAATTCGATTCGATTCGATTCGTTTTGATTCATTTTGATTCTCTTTGTTTTTTTGATTCGATCTTTTCAATCGATTTCATTCGATTCGATTCTTTGCGATTCCATTCTTTTTGATTCGATTCTTTGCGATTCGATTCGTTTCGATTTGAATCTTTTCGTTTCGATTAGATTCTCTACAATTCGATTCTTGGATTCGATTCTTTTTGATTTGATTCGATTTGATTCTTTTCGATTCAACTGGATTTGATTCGATTCTTTTTGATTCCAATCAATTCAATACGATTCAGTTCGATTACTTTTGATTTGTTGCAATCTGAATCGATTCTTTTCGATCGATTTGATTCGATTAGATTATTTCCGATTCGACTCGATTTGATTCGATTCGATGATCGATTCAATTCAATTCCAATTATTCTTGATTCGATTCGATTTGATTATTTTTCATTCAATTCAATTGCTTTCGATTCGATGCGATTCGATTCGATTCGATTCCTTTCGATTCCATCAATTCGATTTGATTCTTTTCAATTCGATTCAGTTCTTTTCGATTTGATTGCATTCGATTCAATTCTTTTCGATTCGATTCGATTCTTTTCATTACGATTCAATTCGATTCGAGTCTTTTGGATTTGATTCAATTCTTTTCCACTCGATGTGATTCGATTCGTTTTGATTATTTTCGATTTGATTCAAATCGAATCTATTCGATTCTTTTCGATTCAATTCGATTCCATTCTTTTTGATTCAATTCCATTCGATTTGATTCGATTCTTTTCGATTCAATACGATTCGATTCGAATCTTTTCGATGCGAATCAATGTTATTCGATTCTTTTTGATTCGATTCGATTCGATTCTTTTAGATTTGATTCGATATGATTCTTTTCGATTCGATTCGATTCGATTCATTTCGATTCTCTTTGATTTTTTGATTCGATCTTTTCAATAGATTTGATTCGATTCGTTTCTTTTCGATTCAATTCTTTTCGATTCGATTCGATTCGATTCTTTTCGTTTAGATTCGATTCGTTTCGATTTGAATCTTTTCGTTTCGATTAGATTTTCTACAATTCGATTCATTGGATTCGATTGTTTTTGATTTGATTCGATTTGATTCTTTTCGATTCAATTCGATTCGAATTGATTCTTTTCGATTCAAATCAATTCAATACGATTCGATTCGATTACTTTTGATTCAATGCAATCTCATTGGATTTTTTCGAATCGATTTGATTCGATTCGATTATTTTCGATTCGACTTGATTTGATTCGATTCGATGATCGATTCAATTCAATATCAATAATTCTCCATTCGATTCGATTTGATTCGATTATTTTTATTCAATTTGATCGAATTATTTTCGATTCGATGCGATTCTATTCGATTCTTTTCGATTCAATCAATTCGATTTGATTCTTTTCTATTCGATTCGATTCGATTCTTTTCGATTTGATTGCATTTGATTCAATTCTTTTCGTTTCGAATCGATTCGATTCTTTTCGATTCGTTTCGATTCTTTTCATTACGATTCAATTCGATTCGATTCTTTTCGATTTGTTGGCATTTGATTCAATTCTTTTCGATTCGATTCGATTCGATTCGTTTCGATTCGATTCGATTCGATTCTTTTCATTACGATTCAATTCGATTCGATTCTTTTCGATTTGATTCGATTCTTTTCCACTCGATGTGATTCGATTCGTTTTGATTTTTTCGAATTGTTTCAAATCGAATCTATTCGATTCATTTCGATTCAATTCGATTCCATTCTTTTTGATTCAATCCCATTCATTCGATTCGATTATTTTCGAATCGATACGATTCAATTCTTTTCGTTGCGAATCATTTCGATTCTTTTTGATTCGATTCGATTCGATTCTTTTAGATTTGATTCGATACGATTCTTTTCAATTCGATTCGATTCGATTCGTTTTGATTCATTTTGATTCTCTTTGTTTTTTTGATTCGATCTTTTCAATCGATTTCATTCGATTCGATTCTTTGCGATTCCATTCTTTTTGATTCGATTCTTTGCGATTCGATTCGTTTCGATTTGAATCTTTTCGTTTCGATTAGATTCTCTACAATTCGATTCTTGGATTCGATTCTTTTTGATTTGATTCGATTTGATTCTTTTCTATTCGATTCGAATCGTTTCTTTCGATTTGATGGCATTTGATTCATTTCTTTTCGATTCGATTCTTTTCATTACGATTCATTTCGATTCGATTATTTCAATTTGATGGCATTTTGTTCATTTCTTTTCGATTCGATTCGATCGATTCTTTTAGATTCGATTCTTTTCATTACGATTCAATTCGATTCGATTCTTTACGATTTGATTGCATTTGATTCAATTCTTTTCGATTCGATTCGATTCGTTTCGATTCGATTCGATTCTTTGCATTACGATTCAATTCGATTCGATTCTTTTCGATTTGATTCGATTCTTTTCCACTCGATGTGATTCGATTCGTTTTGATTTTTTTCGATTTGTTTCAAATCGAATCTATTCAATTCTTTTCGATTCAATTCGATTCGATTCTTTTTGATTCAATCCCATTCGATTCGATTCGATTATTTTCGATTCGATAGGATTCGATTCAATTCTTTTCGATGCGAATCAATTCGATTCTTTTTGATTCGATTCGATTCGATTCTTTTAGATTTGATTCGATACGATTCTTTTCAATTCGATTCGATTCGATTCGTTTTGATTCATTTTGATTCTCTTTGTTTTTTTGATTCGATCTTTTCAATCGATTTCATTCGATTCGATTCTTTGCGATTCCATTCTTTTTGATTCGATTCTTTGCGATTCGATTCTTTTCTTTTAGATTCGATTCTTTTCGATTCGATTCGTTTCGATTTGAATCTTTTCGTTTCGATTAGATTCTCTACAATTCGATTCTTGGAATCGATTCTTTTTGATTTGATTCGATTTGATTCTTTTCGATTCAACTGGATTTGATTCGATTCTTTTTGATTCCAATCAATTCAATACGATTCAGTTCGATTACTTTTGATTTGTTGCAATCTGAATCGATTCTTTTCGATCGATTTGATTCGATTAGATTATTTCCGATTCGACTCGATTTGATTCGATTCGATGATCGATTCAATTCAATTCCAATTATTCTTGATTCGATTCGATTTGATTATTTTTCATTCAATTCAATTGCTTTCGATTCGATGCGATTCGATTCGATTCGATTCCTTTCGATTCAATCAATTCGATTTGATTCTTTTCAATTCGATTCGGTTCTTTTCGATTTGATTGCATTTGATTCAATTCTTTTCGATTCGATTCGATTCGATTCTTTTCATTACGATTCAATTCGATTCGAGTCTTTTGGATTTGATTCAATTCTTTTCCACTCGATGTGATTCGATTCGTTTTGATTATTTTCGATTGGATTCAAATCGAATCTATTCGATTCTTTTCGATTCAATTCGATTCCATTCTTTTTGATTCAATTCCATTCGATTTGATTCGATTCTTTTCGATTCAATACGATTCGATTCGAATCTTTTAGATGCGAATCAATGTTATTCGATTCTTTTTGATTCGATTCGATTCGATTCTTTTAGATTTGATTCGATATGATTCTTTTCGATTCGATTCGATTCGATTCATTTCGATTCTCTTTGATTTTTTGATTCGATCTTTTCAATAGATTTGATTCGATTCGATTCTTTTCGATTCGTTTCTTTTCGATTCAATTCTTTTCGATTCGATTCGATTCGATTCTTTTCGTTTAGATTCGATTCGTTTCGATTTGAATCTTTTCGTTTCGATTAGATTTTCTACAATTTGATTCATTGGATTCGATTGTTTTTGATTTGATTCGATTTGATTCTTTTCGATTCAATTCGATTCGAATTGATTCTTTTCGATTCAAATCAATTCAATACGATTCGATTCGATTACTTTTGATTCAATGCAATCTCATTTGATTTTTTCGAATCGATTTGATTCGATTCGATTATTTTCGATTCGACTTGATTTGATTCGATTCGATGATCGATTCAATTCAATTCCAATAATTCTCCATTCGATTCGATTTGATTCGATTATTTTTATTCAATTTGATCGAATTATTTTCGATTCGATGCGATTCTATTCGATTCTTTTCGATTCAATCAATTCGATTTGATTCTTTTCTATTCGATTCGATTCGATTCTTTTCGATTTGATTGCATTTGATTCAATTCTTTTCGATTCGAATCGATTCGATTCTTTTCGATTCGTTTCGATTATTTTCATTACGATTCAATTCGATTCGATTCTTTTCGATTTGATGGCATTTGATTCAATTCTTTTCGATTCGATTCGATTCGATTCGTTTCGATTCGATTCGATTCGATTCTTTTCATTACGATTCAATTCGATTCGATTCTTTTCGATTTGATTCGATTCTTTTCCACTCGATGTGATTCGATTCGTTTTGATTTTTTCGATTTGTTTCAAATCGAATCTATTCGATTCATTTCGATTCAATTCGATTCGATTCTTTTTGATTCAATCCCATTCATTCGATTCGATTATTTTCGAATCGATACGATTCAATTCTTTTCGTTGCGAATCAATTCGATTCTTTTGGATTCGATTCGATTCGATTCTTTTAGATTTGATTCGATACGATTCTTTTCAATTCGATTCGATTCGATTCGTTTTGATTCATTTTGATTCTCTTTGTTTTTTTGATTCGATCTTTTCAATCGATTTCATTCGATTCGATTCTTTGCGATTCCATTCTTTTTGATTCGATTCTTTGCGATTCGATTCGTTTCGATTTGAATCTTTTCGTTTCGATTAGATTCTCTACAATTCGATTCTTGGATTCGATTCTTTTTGATTTGATTCGATTTGATTCTTTTCTATTCGATTCGAATCGTTTCTTTCGATTTGATGGCATTTGATTCATTTCTTTTCGATTCGATTCTTTTCATTACGATTCATTTCGATTCGATTATTTCAATTTGATGGCATTTGGTTCATTTCTTTTCGATTCGATTCGATCGATTCTTTTAGATTCGATTCTTTTCATTACGATTCAATTCGATTCGATTCTTTACGATTTGATTGCATTTGATTCAATTCTTTTCGATTCGATTCGATTCGTTTCGATTCGATTCGATTCTTTGCATTACGATTCAATTCGATTCGATTCTTTTCGATTTGATTCGATTCTTTTCCACTCGATGTGATTCGATTCGTTTTGATTTTTTTCGATTTGTTTCAAATCGAATCTATTCAATTCTTTTCGATTCAATTCGATTCGATTCTTTTTGATTCAATCCCATTCGATTCGATTCGATTATTTTCGATTCGATAGGATTCGATTCAATTCTTTTCGATGCGAATCAATTCGATTCTTTTTGATTCGATTCGATTCGATTCTTTTAGATTTGATTCGATACGATTCTTTTCAATTCGATTCGATTCGATTCGTTTTGATTCATTTTGATTCTCTTTGTTTTTTTGATTCGATCTTTTCAATCGATTTCATTCGATTCGATTCTTTGCGATTCCATTCTTTTTGATTCGATTCTTTGCGATTCGATTCGTTTCGATTTGAATCTTTTCGTTTCGATTAGATTCTCTACAATTCGATTCTTGGATTCGATTCTTTTTGATTTGATTCGATTTGATTCTTTTCTATTCGATTCGAATCGTTTCTTTCGATTTGATGGCATTTGATTCATTTCTTTTCGATTCGATTCTTTTCATTACGATTCATTTCGATTCGATTATTTCAATTTGATGGCATTTGGTTCATTTCTTTTCGATTCGATTCGATCGATTCTTTTAGATTCGATTCTTTTCATTACGATTCAATTCGATTCGATTCTTTACGATTTGATTGCATTTGATTCAATTCTTTTCGATTCGATTCGATTCGTTTCGATTCGATTCGATTCTTTGCATTACGATTCAATTCGATTCGATTCTTTTCGATTTGATTCGATTCTTTTCCACTCGATGTGATTCGATTCGTTTTGATTTTTTTCGATTTGTTTCAAATCGAATCTATTCAATTCTTTTCGATTCAATTCGATTCGATTCTTTTTGATTCAATCCCATTCGATTCGATTCGATTATTTTCGATTCGATAGGATTCGATTCAATTCTTTTCGATGCGAATCAATTCGATTCTTTTTGATTCGATTCGATTCGATTCTTTTAGATTTGATTCGATACGATTCTTTTCAATTCGATTCGATTCGATTCGTTTTGATTCATTTTGATTCTCTTTGTTTTTTTGATTCGATCTTTTCAATCGATTTCATTCGATTCGATTCTTTGCGATTCCATTCTTTTTGATTCGATTCTTTGCGATTCGATTCTTTTCTTTTAGATTCGATTCTTTTCGATTCGATTCGTTTCGATTTGAATCTTTTCGTTTCGATTAGATTCTCTACAATTCGATTCTTGGATTCGATTCTTTTTGATTTGATTCGATTTGATTCTTTTCGATTCAACTGGATTTGATTCGATTCTTTTTGATTCCAATCAATTCAATACGATTCAGTTCGATTACTTTTGATTTGTTGCAATCTGAATCGATTCTTTTCGATCGATTTGATTCGATTAGATTATTTCCGATTCGACTCGATTTGATTCGATTCGATGATCGATTCAATTCAATTCCAATTATTCTTGATTCGATTCGATTTGATTATTTTTCATTCAATTCAATTGCTTTCGATTCGATGCGATTCGATTCGATTCGATTCCTTTCGATTCCATCAATTCGATTTGATTCTTTTCAATTCGATTCAGTTCTTTTCGATTTGATTGCATTCGATTCAATTCTTTTCGATTCGATTCGATTCTTTTCATTACGATTCAATTCGATTCGAGTCTTTTGGATTTGATTCAATTCTTTTCCACTCGATGTGATTCGATTCGTTTTGATTATTTTCGATTTGATTCAAATCGAATCTATTCGATTCTTTTCGATTCAATTCGATTCCATTCTTTTTGATTCAATTCCATTCGATTTGATTCGATTCTTTTCGATTCAATACGATTCGATTCGAATCTTTTAGATGCGAATCAATGTTATTCGATTCTTTTTGATTCGATTCGATTCGATTCTTTTAGATTTGATTCGATATGATTCTTTTCGATTCGATTCGATTCGATTCATTTCGATTCTCTTTGATTTTTTGATTCGATCTTTTCAATAGATTTGATTCGATTCGTTTCTTTTCGATTCAATTCTTTTCGATTCGATTCGATTCGATTCTTTTCGTTTAGATTCGATTCGTTTCGATTTGAATCTTTTCGTTTCGATTAGATTTTCTACAATTCGATTCATTGGATTCGATTGTTTTTGATTTGATTCGATTTGATTCTTTTCGATTCAATTCGATTCGAATTGATTCTTTCGATTCAAATCAATTCAATACGATTCGATTCGATTACTTTTGATTCAATGCAATCTCATTGGATTTTTTCGAATCGATTTGATTCGATTCGATTATTTTCGATTCGACTTGATTTGATTCGATTCGATGATCGATTCAATTCAATATCAATAATTCTCCATTCGATTCGATTTGATTCGATTATTTTTATTCAATTTGATCGAATTATTTTCGATTCGATGCGATTCTATTCGATTCTTTTCGATTCAATCAATTCGATTTGATTCTTTTCTATTCGATTCGATTCGATTCTTTTCGATTTGATTGCATTTGATTCAATTCTTTTCGTTTCGAATCGATTCGATTCTTTTCGATTCGTTTCGATTCTTTTCATTACGATTCAATTCGATTCGATTCTTTTCGATTTGTTGGCATTTGATTCAATTCTTTTCGATTCGATTCGATTCGATTCGTTTCGATTCGATTCGATTCGATTCTTTTCATTACGATTCAATTCGATTCGATTCTTTTCGATTTGATTCGATTCTTTTCCACTCGATGTGATTCGATTCGTTTTGATTTTTTCGAATTGTTTCAAATCGAATCTATTCGATTCATTTCGATTCAATTCGATTCCATTCTTTTTGATTCAATCCCATTCATTCGATTCGATTATTTTCGAATCGATACGATTCAATTCTTTTCGTTGCGAATCAATTCGATTCTTTTTGATTCGATTCGATTCGATTCTTTTAGATTTGATTCGATACGATTCTTTTCAATTCGATTCGATTCGATTCGTTTTGATTCATTTTGATTCTCTTTGTTTTTTTGATTCGATCTTTTCAATCGATTTCATTCGATTCGATTCTTTGCGATTCCATTCTTTTTGATTCGATTCTTTGCGATTCGATTCTTTTCTTTTAGATTCGATTCTTTTCGATTCGATTCGTTTCGATTTGAATCTTTTCGTTTCGATTAGATTCTCTACAATTCGATTCTTGGAATCGATTCTTTTTGATTTGATTCGATTTGATTCTTTTCGATTCAACTGGATTTGATTCGATTCTTTTTGATTCCAATAAATTCAATACGATTCAGTTCGATTACTTTTGATTTGTTGCAATCTGAATCGATTCTTTTCGATCGATTTGATTCGATTAGATTATTTCCGATTCGACTCGATTTGATTCGATTCGATGATCGATTCAATTCAATTCCAATTATTCTTGATTCGATTCGATTTGATTATTTTTCATTCAATTCAATTGCTTTCGATTCGATGCGATTCGATTCGATTCGATTCCTTTCGATTCAATCAATTCGATTTGATTCTTTTCAATTCGATTCGGTTCTTTTCGATTTGATTGCATTTGATTCAATTCTTTTCGATTCGATTCGATTCGATTCTTTTCATTACGATTCAATTCGATTCGAGTCTTTTGGATTTGATTCAATTCTTTTCCACTCGATGTGATTCGATTTGTTTTGATTATTTTCGATTGGATTCAAATCGAATCTATTCGATTCTTTTCGATTCAATTCGATTCCATTCTTTTTGATTCAATTCCATTCGATTTGATTCTATTCTTTTCGATTCAATACGATTCGATTCGAATCTTTTCGATGCGAATCAATGTTATTCGATTCTTTTTGATTCGATTCGATTCGATTCTTTTAGATTTGATTCGATATGATTCTTTTCGATTCGATTCGATTCGATTCATTTCGATTCTCTTTGATTTTTTGATTCGATCTTTTC
This sequence comes from Canis aureus, assembly GCF_053574225.1. Lineage (NCBI taxonomy): Eukaryota > Metazoa > Chordata > Mammalia > Carnivora > Canidae > Canis > Canis aureus. The sequence continues at coordinate 27,624,098 of NC_135647.1, forward strand.
AATAGATTTGATTCGATTCGATTCTTTTCGATTCGTTTCTTTTCGATTCAATTCTTTTCGATTCGATTCGATTCGATTCTTTTCGTTTAGATTCGATTCGTTTCGATTTGAATCTTTTCGTTTCGATTAGATTTTCTACAATTTGATTCATTGGATTCGATTGTTTTTGATTTGATTCGATTTGATTCTTTTCGATTCAATTCGATTCGAATTGATTCTTTTCGATTCAAATCAATTCAATACGATTCGATTCGATTACTTTTGATTCAATGCAATCTCATTTGATTTTTTCGAATCGATTTGATTCGATTCGATTATTTTCGATTCGACTTGATTTGATTCGATTCGATGATCGATTCAATTCAATTCCAATAATTCTCCATTCGATTCGATTTGATTCGATTATTTTTATTCAATTTGATCGAATTATTTTCGATTCGATGCGATTCTATTCGATTCTTTTCGATTCAATCAATTCGATTTGATTCTTTTCTATTCGATTCGATTCGATTCTTTTCGATTTGATTGCATTTGATTCAATTCTTTTCGATTCGAATCGATTCGATTCTTTTCGATTCGTTTCGATTATTTTCATTACGATTCAATTCGATTCGATTCTTTTCGATTTGATGGCATTTGATTCAATTCTTTTCGATTTGATTCGATTCGATTCGTTTTGATTCGATTCGATTCGATTCTTTTCATTACGATTCAATTCGATTCGATTCTTTTCGATTTGATTCGATTCTTTTCCACTCGATGTGATTCGATTCGTTTTGATTTTTTCGATTTGTTTCAAATCGAATCTATTCGATTCATTTCGATTCAATTCGATTCGATTCTTTTTGATTCAATCCCATTCATTCGATTCGATTATTTTCGAATCGATACGATTCAATTCTTTTCGTTGCGAATCAATTCGATTCTTTTGGATTCGATTCGATTCGATTCTTTTAGATTTGATTCGATACGATTCTTTTCAATTCGATTCGATTCGATTCGTTTTGATTCATTTTGATTCTCTTTGTTTTTTTGATTCGATCTTTTCAATCGATTTCATTCGATTCGATTCTTTGCGATTCCATTCTTTTTGATTCGATTCTTTGCGATTCGATTCGTTTCGATTTGAATCTTTTCGTTTCGATTAGATTCTCTACAATTCGATTCTTGGATTCGATTCTTTTTGATTTGATTCGATTTGATTCTTTTCTATTCGATTCGAATCGTTTCTTTCGATTTGATGGCATTTGATTCATTTCTTTTCGATTCGATTCTTTTCATTACGATTCATTTCGATTCGATTATTTCAATTTGATGGCATTTGGTTCATTTCTTTTCGATTCGATTCGATCGATTCTTTTAGATTCGATTCTTTTCATTACGATTCAATTCGATTCGATTCTTTACGATTTGATTGCATTTGATTCAATTCTTTTCGATTCGATTCGATTCGTTTCGATTCGATTCGATTCTTTGCATTACGATTCAATTCGATTCGATTCTTTTCGATTTGATTCGATTCTTTTCCACTCGATGTGATTCGATTCGTTTTGATTTTTTTCGATTTGTTTCAAATCGAATCTATTCAATTCTTTTCGATTCAATTCGATTCGATTCTTTTTGATTCAATCCCATTCGATTCGATTCGATTATTTTCGATTCGATAGGATTCGATTCAATTCTTTTCGATGCGAATCAATTCGATTCTTTTTGATTCGATTCGATTCGATTCTTTTAGATTTGATTCGATACGATTCTTTTCAATTCGATTCGATTCGATTCGTTTTGATTCATTTTGATTCTCTTTGTTTTTTTGATTCGATCTTTTCAATCGATTTCATTCGATTCGATTCTTTGCGATTCCATTCTTTTTGATTCGATTCTTTGCGATTCGATTCTTTTCTTTTAGATTCGATTCTTTTCGATTCGATTCGTTTCGATTTGAATCTTTTCGTTTCGATTAGATTCTCTACAATTCGATTCTTGGATTCGATTCTTTTTGATTTGATTCGATTTGATTCTTTTCGATTCAACTGGATTTGATTCGATTCTTTTTGATTCCAATCAATTCAATACGATTCAGTTCGATTACTTTTGATTTGTTGCAATCTGAATCGATTCTTTTCGATCGATTTGATTCGATTAGATTATTTCCGATTCGACTCGATTTGATTCGATTCGATGATCGATTCAATTCAATTCCAATTATTCTTGATTCGATTCGATTTGATTATTTTTCATTCAATTCAATTGCTTTCGATTCGATGCGATTCGATTCGATTCGATTCATTTCGATTCCATCAATTCGATTTGATTCTTTTCAATTCGATTCAGTTCTTTTCGATTTGATTGCATTCGATTCAATTCTTTTCGATTCGATTCGATTCTTTTCATTACGATTCAATTCGATTCGAGTCTTTTGGATTTGATTCAATTCTTTTCCACTCGATGTGATTCGATTCGTTTTGATTATTTTCGATTTGATTCAAATCGAATCTATTCGATTCTTTTCGATTCAATTCGATTCCATTCTTTTTGATTCAATTCCATTCGATTTGATTCGATTCTTTTCGATTCAATACGATTCGATTCGAATCTTTTCGATGCGAATCAATGTTATTCGATTCTTTTTGATTCGATTCGATTCGATTCTTTTAGATTTGATTCGATATGATTCTTTTCGATTCGATTCGATTCGATTCATTTCGATTCTCTTTGATTTTTTGATTCGATCTTTTCAATAGATTTGATTCGATTCGTTTCTTTTCGATTCAATTCTTTTCGATTCGATTCGATTCGATTCTTTTCGTTTAGATTCGATTCGTTTCGATTTGAATCTTTTCGTTTCGATTAGATTTTCTACAATTCGATTCATTGGATTCGATTGTTTTTGATTTGATTCGATTTGATTCTTTTCGATTCAATTCGATTCGAATTGATTCTTTTCGATTCAAATCAATTCAATACGATTCGATTCGATTACTTTTGATTCAATGCAATCTCATTGGATTTTTTCGAATCGATTTGATTAGATTCGATTATTTTCGATTCGACTTGATTTGATTCGATTCGATGATCGATTCAATTCAATATCAATAATTCTCCATTCGATTCGATTTGATTCGATTATTTTTATTCAATTTGATCGAATTATTTTCGATTCGATGCGATTCTATTCGATTCTTTTCGATTCAATCAATTCGATTTGATTCTTTTCTATTCGATTCGATTCGATTCTTTTCGATTTGATTGCATTTGATTCAATTCTTTTCGTTTCGAATCGATTCGATTCTTTTCGATTCGTTTCGATTCTTTTCATTACGATTCAATTCGATTCGATTCTTTTCGATTTGTTGGCATTTGCTTCAATTCTTTTCGATTCGATTCGATTCGATTCGTTTCGATTCGATTCGATTCGATTCTTTTCATTACGATTCAATTCGATTCGATTCTTTTCGATTTGATTCGATTCTTTTCCACTCGATGTGATTCGATTCGTTTTGATTTTTTCGAATTGTTTCAAATCGAATCTATTCGATTCATTTCGATTCAATTCGATTCCATTCTTTTTGATTCAATCCCATTCATTCGATTCGATTATTTTCGAATCGATACGATTCAATTCTTTTCGTTGCGAATCAATTCGATTCTTTTGGATTCGATTCGATTCGATTCTTTTAGATTTGATTCGATACGATTCTTTTCAATTCGATTCGATTCGATTCGTTTTGATTCATTTTGATTCTCTTTGTTTTTTTGATTCGATCTTTTCAATCGATTTCATTCGATTCGATTCTTTGCGATTCCATTCTTTTTGATTCGATTCTTTGCGATTCGATTCGTTTCGATTTGAATCTTTTCGTTTCGATTAGATTCTCTACAATTCGATTCTTGGATTCGATTCTTTTTGATTTGATTCGATTTGATTCTTTTCTATTCGATTCGAATCGTTTCTTTCGATTTGATGGCATTTGATTCATTTCTTTTCGATTCGATTCTTTTCATTACGATTCATTTCGATTCGATTATTTCAATTTGATGGCATTTGGTTCATTTCTTTTCGATTCGATTCGATCGATTCTTTTAGATTCGATTCTTTTCATTACGATTCAATTCGATTCGATTCTTTACGATTTGATTGCATTTGATTCAATTCTTTTCGATTCGATTCGATTCGTTTCGATTCGATTCGATTCTTTGCATTACGATTCAATTCGATTCGATTCTTTTCGATTTGATTCGATTCTTTTCCACTCGATGTGATTCGATTCGTTTTGATTTTTTTCGATTTGTTTCAAATCGAATCTATTCAATTCTTTTCGATTCAATTCGATTCGATTCTTTTTGATTCAATCCCATTCGATTCGATTCGATTATTTTCGATTCGATAGGATTCGATTCAATTCTTTTCGATGCGAATCAATTCGATTCTTTTTGATTCGATTCGATTCGATTCTTTTAGATTTGATTCGATACGATTCTTTTCAATTCGATTCGATTCGATTCGTTTTGATTCATTTTGATTCTCTTTGTTTTTTTGATTCGATCTTTTCAATCGATTTCATTCGATTCGATTCTTTGCGATTCCATTCTTTTTGATTCGATTCTTTGCGATTCGATTCTTTTCTTTTAGATTCGATTCTTTTCGATTCGATTCGTTTCGATTTGAATCTTTTCGTTTCGATTAGATTCTCTACAATTCGATTCTTGGAATCGATTCTTTTTGATTTGATTCGATTTGATTCTTTTCGATTCAACTGGATTTGATTCGATTCTTTTTGATTCCAATCAATTCAATACGATTCAGTTCGATTACTTTTGATTTGTTGCAATCTGAATCGATTCTTTTCGATCGATTTGATTCGATTAGATTATTTCCGATTCGACTCGATTTGATTCGATTCGATGATCGATTCAATTCAATTCCAATTATTCTTGATTCGATTCGATTTGATTATTTTTCATTCAATTCAATTGCTTTCGATTCGATGCGATTCGATTCGATTCGATTCCTTTCGATTCAATCAATTCGATTTGATTCTTTTCAATTCGATTCGGTTCTTTTCGATTTGATTGCATTTGATTCAATTCTTTTCGATTCGATTCGATTCGATTCTTTTCATTACGATTCAATTCGATTCGAGTCTTTTGGATTTGATTCAATTCTTTTCCACTCGATGTGATTCGATTCGTTTTGATTATTTTCGATTGGATTCAAATCGAATCTATTCGATTCTTTTCGATTCAATTCGATTCCATTCTTTTTGATTCAATTCCATTCGATTTGATTCGATTCTTTTCGATTCAATACGATTCGATTCGAATCTTTTCGATGCGAATCAATGTTATTCGATTCTTTTTGATTCGATTCGATTCGATTCTTTTAGATTTGATTCGATATGATTCTTTTCGATTCGATTCGATTCGATTCATTTCGATTCTCTTTGATTTTTTGATTCGATCTTTTCAATAGATTTGATTCGATTCGATTCTTTTCGATTCGTTTCTTTTCGATTCAATTCTTTTCGATTCGATTCGATTCGATTCTTTTCGTTTAGATTCGATTCGTTTCGATTTGAATCTTTTCGTTTCGATTAGATTTTCTACAATTTGATTCATTGGATTCGATTGTTTTTGATTTGATTCGATTTGATTCTTTTCGATTCAATTCGATTCGAATTGATTCTTTTCGATTCAAATCAATTCAATACGATTCGATTCGATTACTTTTGATTCAATGCAATCTCATTTGATTTTTTCGAATCGATTTGATTCGATTCGATTATTTTCGATTCGACTTGATTTGATTCGATTCGATGATCGATTCAATTCAATTCCAATAATTCTCCATTCGATTCGATTTGATTCGATTATTTTTATTCAATTTGATCGAATTATTTTCGATTCGATGCGATTCTATTCGATTCTTTTCGATTCAATCAATTCGATTTGATTCTTTTCTATTCGATTCGATTCGATTCTTTTCGATTTGATTGCATTTGATTCAATTCTTTTCGATTCGAATCGATTCGATTCTTTTCGATTCGTTTCGATTATTTTCATTACGATTCAATTCGATTCGATTCTTTTCGATTTGATGGCATTTGATTCAATTCTTTTCGATTCGATTCGATTCGATTCGTTTCGATTCGATTCGATTCGATTCTTTTCATTACGATTCAATTCGATTCGATTCTTTTCGATTTGATTCGATTCTTTTCCACTCGATGTGATTCGATTCGTTTTGATTTTTTCGATTTGTTTCAAATCGAATCTATTCGATTCATTTCGATTCAATTCGATTCGATTCTTTTTGATTCAATCCCATTCATTCGATTCGATTATTTTCGAATCGATACGATTCAATTCTTTTCGTTGCGAATCAATTCGATTCTTTTGGATTCGATTCGATTCGATTCTTTTAGATTTGATTCGATACGATTCTTTTCAATTCGATTCGATTCGATTCGTTTTGATTCATTTTGATTCTCTTTGTTTTTTTGATTCGATCTTTTCAATCGATTTCATTCGATTCGATTCTTTGCGATTCCATTCTTTTTGATTCGATTCTTTGCGATTCGATTCGTTTCGATTTGAATCTTTTCGTTTCGATTAGATTCTCTACAATTCGATTCTTGGATTCGATTCTTTTTGATTTGATTCGATTTGATTCTTTTCTATTCGATTCGAATCGTTTCTTTCGATTTGATGGCATTTGATTCATTTCTTTTCGATTCGATTCTTTTCATTACGATTCATTTCGATTCGATTATTTCAATTTGATGGCATTTGGTTCATTTCTTTTCGATTCGATTCGATCGATTCTTTTAGATTCGATTCTTTTCATTACGATTCAATTCGATTCGATTCTTTACGATTTGATTGCATTTGATTCAATTCTTTTCGATTCGATTCGATTCGTTTCGATTCGATTCGATTCTTTGCATTACGATTCAATTCGATTCGATTCTTTTCGATTTGATTCGATTCTTTTCCACTCGATGTGATTCGATTCGTTTTGATTTTTTTCGATTTGTTTCAAATCGAATCTATTCAATTCTTTTCGATTCAATTCGATTCGATTCTTTTTGATTCAATCCCATTCGATTCGATTCGATTATTTTCGATTCGATAGGATTCGATTCAATTCTTTTCGATGCGAATCAATTCGATTCTTTTTGATTCGATTCGATTCAATTCTTTTAGATTTGATTCGATACGATTCTTTTCAATTCGATTCGATTCGATTCGTTTTGATTCATTTTGATTCTCTTTGTTTTTTTGATTCGATCTTTTCAATCGATTTCATTCGATTCGATTCTTTGCGATTCCATTCTTTTTGATTCGATTCTTTGCGATTCGATTCGTTTCGATTTGAATCTTTTCGTTTCGATTAGATTCTCTACAATTCGATTCTTGGATTCGATTCTTTTTGATTTGATTCGATTTGATTCTTTTCTATTCGATTCGAATCGTTTCTTTCGATTTGATGGCATTTGATTCATTTCTTTTCGATTCGATTCTTTTCATTACGATTCATTTCGATTCGATTATTTCAATTTGATGGCATTTGGTTCATTTCTTTTCGATTCGATTCGATCGATTCTTTTAGATTCGATTCTTTTCATTACGATTCAATTCGATTCGATTCTTTACGATTTGATTGCATTTGATTCAATTCTTTTCGATTCGATTCGATTCGTTTCGATTCGATTCGATTCTTTGCATTACGATTCAATTCGATTCGATTCTTTTCGATTTGATTCGATTCTTTTCCACTCGATGTGATTCGATTCGTTTTGATTTTTTTCGATTTGTTTCAAATCGAATCTATTCAATTCTTTTCGATTCAATTCGATTCGATTCTTTTTGATTCAATCCCATTCGATTCGATTCGATTATTTTCGATTCGATAGGATTCGATTCAATTCTTTTCGATGCGAATCAATTCGATTCTTTTTGATTCGATTCGATTCGATTCTTTTAGATTTGATTCGATACGATTCTTTTCAATTCGATTCGATTCGATTCGTTTTGATTCATTTTGATTCTCTTTGTTTTTTTGATTCGATCTTTTCAATCGATTTCATTCGATTCGATTCTTTGCGATTCCATTCTTTTTGATTCGATTCTTTGCGATTCGATTCTTTTCTTTTAGATTCGATTCTTTTCGATTCGATTCGTTTCGATTTGAATCTTTTCGTTTCGATTAGATTCTCTACAATTCGATTCTTGGATTCGATTCTTTTTGATTTGATTCGATTTGATTCTTTTCGATTCAACTGGATTTGATTCGATTCTTTTTGATTCCAATCAATTCAATACGATTCAGTTCGATTACTTTTGATTTGTTGCAATCTGAATCGATTCTTTTCGATCGATTTGATTCGATTAGATTATTTCCGATTCGACTCGATTTGATTCGATTCGATGATCGATTCAATTCAATTCCAATTATTCTTGATTCGATTCGATTTGATTATTTTTCATTCAATTCAATTGCTTTCGATTCGATGCGATTCGATTCGATTCGATTCCTTTCGATTCAATCAATTCGATTTGATTCTTTTCAATTCGATTCGGTTCTTTTCGATTTGATTGCATTTGATTCAATTCTTTTCGATTCGATTCGATTCGATTCTTTTCATTACGATTCAATTCGATTCGAGTCTTTTGGATTTGATTCAATTCTTTTCCACTCGATGTGATTCGATTCGTTTTGATTATTTTCGATTGGATTCAAATCGAATCTATTCGATTCTTTTCGATTCAATTCGATTCCATTCTTTTTGATTCAATTCCATTCGATTTGATTCGATTCTTTTCGATTCAATACGATTCGATTCGAATCTTTTCGATGCGAATCAATGTTATTCGATTCTTTTTGATTCGATTCGATTCGATTCTTTTAGATTTGATTCGATATGATTCTTTTCGATTCGATTCGATTCGATTCATTTCGATTCTCTTTGATTTTTTGATTCGATCTTTTCAATAGATTTGATTCGATTCGATTCTTTTCGATTCGTTTCTTTTCGATTCAATTCTTTTCGATTCGATTCGATTCGATTCTTTTCGTTTAGATTCGATTCGTTTCGATTTGAATCTTTTCGTTTCGATTAGATTTTCTACAATTTGATTCATTGGATTCGATTGTTTTTGATTTGATTCGATTTGATTCTTTTCGATTCAATTCGATTCGAATTGATTCTTTTCGATTCAAATCAATTCAATACGATTCGATTCGATTACTTTTGATTCAATGCAATCTCATTTGATTTTTTCGAATCGATTTGATTCGATTCGATTATTTTCGATTCGACTTGATTTGATTCGATTCGATGATCGATTCAATTCAATTCCAATAATTCTCCATTCGATTCGATTTGATTCGATTATTTTTATTCAATTTGATCGAATTATTTTCGATTCGATGCGATTCTATTCGATTCTTTTCGATTCAATCAATTCGATTTGATTCTTTTCTATTCGATTCGATTCGATTCTTTTCGATTTGATTGCATTTGATTCAATTCTTTTCGATTCGAATCGATTCGATTCTTTTCGATTCGTTTCGATTATTTTCATTACGATTCAATTCGATTCGATTCTTTTCGATTTGATGGCATTTGATTCAATTCTTTTCGATTCGATTCGATTCGATTCGTTTCGATTCGATTCGATTCGATTCTTTTCATTACGATTCAATTCGATTCGATTCTTTTCGATTTGATTCGATTCTTTTCCACTCGATGTGATTCGATTCGTTTTGATTTTTTCGAATTGTTTCAAATCGAATCTATTCGATTCATTTCGATTCAATTCGATTCCATTCTTTTTGATTCAATCCCATTCATTCGATTCGATTATTTTCGAATCGATACGATTCAATTCTTTTCGTTGCGAATCAATTCGATTCTTTTGGATTCGATTCGATTCGATTCTTTTAGATTTGATTCGATACGATTCTTTTCAATTCGATTCGATTCGATTCGTTTTGATTCATTTTGATTCTCTTTGTTTTTTTGATTCGATCTTTTCAATCGATTTCATTCGATTCGATTCTTTGCGATTCCATTCTTTTTGATTCGATTCTTTGCGATTCGATTCGTTTCGATTTGAATCTTTTCGTTTCGATTAGATTCTCTACAATTCGATTCTTGGATTCGATTCTTTTTGATTTGATTCGATTTGATTCTTTTCTATTCGATTCGAATCGTTTCTTTCGATTTGATGGCATTTGATTCATTTCTTTTCGATTCGATTCTTTTCATTACGATTCATTTCGATTCGATTATTTCAATTTGATGGCATTTGGTTCATTTCTTTTCGATTCGATTCGATCGATTCTTTTAGATTCGATTCTTTTCATTACGATTCAATTCGATTCGATTCTTTACGATTTGATTGCATTTGATTCAATTCTTTTCGATTCGATTCGATTCGTTTCGATTCGATTCGATTCTTTGCATTACGATTCAATTCGATTCGATTCTTTTCGATTTGATTCGATTCTTTTCCACTCGATGTGATTCGATTCGTTTTGATTTTTTTCGATTTGTTTCAAATCGAATCTATTCAATTCTTTTCGATTCAATTCGATTCGATTCTTTTTGATTCAATCCCATTCGATTCGATTCGATTATTTTCGATTCGATAGGATTCGATTCAATTCTTTTCGATGCGAATCAATTCGATTCTTTTTGATTCGATTCGATTCGATTCTTTTAGATTTGATTCGATACGATTCTTTTCAATTCGATTCGATTCGATTCGTTTTGATTCATTTTGATTCTCTTTGTTTTTTTGATTCGATCTTTTCAATCGATTTCATTCGATTCGATTCTTTGCGATTCCATTCTTTTTGATTCGATTCTTTGCGATTCGATTCGTTTCGATTTGAATCTTTTCGTTTCGATTAGATTCTCTACAATTCGATTCTTGGATTCGATTCTTTTTGATTTGATTCGATTTGATTCTTTTCTATTCGATTCGAATCGTTTCTTTCGATTTGATGGCATTTGATTCATTTCTTTTCGATTCGATTCTTTTCATTACGATTCATTTCGATTCGATTATTTCAATTTGATGGCATTTGGTTCATTTCTTTTCGATTCGATTCGATCGATTCTTTTAGATTCGATTCTTTTCATTACGATTCAATTCGATTCGATTCTTTACGATTTGATTGCATTTGATTCAATTCTTTTCGATTCGATTCGATTCGTTTCGATTCGATTCGATTCTTTGCATTACGATTCAATTCGATTCGATTCTTTTCGATTTGATTCGATTCTTTTCCACTCGATGTGATTCGATTCGTTTTGATTTTTTTCGATTTGTTTCAAATCGAATCTATTCAATTCTTTTCGATTCAATTCGATTCGATTCTTTTTGATTCAATCCCATTCGATTCGATTCGATTATTTTCGATTCGATAGGATTCGATTCAATTCTTTTCGATGCGAATCAATTCGATTCTTTTTGATTCGATTCGATTCGATTCTTTTAGATTTGATTCGATACGATTCTTTTCAATTCGATTCGATTCGATTCGTTTTGATTCATTTTGATTCTCTTTGTTTTTTTGATTCGATCTTTTCAATCGATTTCATTCGATTCGATTCTTTGCGATTCCATTCTTTTTGATTCGATTCTTTGCGATTCGATTCTTTTCTTTTAGATTCGATTCTTTTCGATTCGATTCGTTCCGATTTGAATCTTTTCGTTTCGATTAGATTCTCTACAATTCGATTCTTGGATTCGATTCTTTTTGATTTGATTCGATTTGATTCTTTTCGATTCAACTGGATTTGATTCGATTCTTTTTGATTCCAATCAATTCAATACGATTCAGTTCGATTACTTTTGATTTGTTGCAATCTGAATCGATTCTTTTCGATCGATTTGATTCGATTAGATTATTTCCGATTCGACTCGATTTGATTCGATTCGATGATCGATTCAATTCAATTCCAATTATTCTTGATTCGATTCGATTTGATTATTTTTCATTCAATTCAATTGCTTTCGATTCGATGCGATTCGATTCGATTCGATTCCTTTCGATTCAATCAATTCGATTTGATTCTTTTCAATTCGATTCGGTTCTTTTCGATTTGATTGCATTTGATTCAATTCTTTTCGATTCGATTCGATTCGATTCTTTTCATTACGATTCAATTCGATTCGAGTCTTTTGGATTTGATTCAATTCTTTTCCACTCGATGTGATTCGATTCGTTTTGATTATTTTCGATTGGATTCAAATCGAATCTATTCGATTCTTTTCGATTCAATTCGATTCCATTCTTTTTGATTCAATTCCATTCGATTTGATTCTATTCTTTTCGATTCAATACGATTCGATTCGAATCTTTTCGATGCGAATCAATGTTATTCGATTCTTTTTGATTCGATTCGATTCGATTCTTTTAGATTTGATTCGATATGATTCTTTTCGATTCGATTCGATTCGATTCATTTCGATTCTCTTTGATTTTTTGATTCGATCTTTTCAATCGATTTGATTCGATTCGATGCTTTCGATTCAATTCTTACCGATTCGATTCGATTCGATTCGATGCTTTTCGTTTAGATTCGATTCGTTTCGATTTGAATCTTTTCGTTTCGATTAGATTTTCTACAATTCGATTCTTTGGATTCGATTGTTTTTGATTTGATTCCATTTGTTTCTTTTCGATTCAATTCGATTCGAATTGATTCTTTTCGATTCAAATCAATTCAATACGATTCGATACGATTACTTTTGATTCAATGCAATCTGTTTTGATTTTTTCGAATCGATTTGATTCGGTTCGATTATTTTCGATTCGACTTGATTTGATTCGATTCGATTATCGATTCAATTCAATTCCAATTATTCTCGATTCGATTCGATTTGATTCGGTTATTTTTATTCAATTTGATCGAATTATTTTCGATTCAATGAGATTCGATTCGATTCTTTCGATTCAATCATTCGATTTGATTCTTTTTTATTCGATTCGATTCGATTCTTTCGATTTGATTGCATTTGATTCATTTCTTTTCGATTCGATTCGATTCTATTCTTTTCGATTCGATTCTTTTCATTACGATTCAATTCGATTCTATTCTTTTCGATTTGATTGCATTTGATTCAATTCTTTTCGATTCGATTCGATTCGATTCGTTTCATTCTTTTCATTATGATTCAATTCGATTCGATTCTTTTCGATTTGATTCGATTCTTTTCCACTCGATGTGATTCGATTCGTTTTGATTTTTTTCGATTTGTTTCAAATCGAATCTATTCGATTCTTTTCGATTCAATTCGATTCGATTCTTTTTGATTCAATTCCATTCGATTCGATTCGATTATTTTCGATTCAATACGATTCGATTCGATTCTTTTCGATGCGAATCAATTTTATTCGATTCTTTTTGATTCGATTCGATTCGATTCTTTTAGATTTGATTCGATATGATTCTTTTCGATTCGATTCGATTCGATTCATTTCGATTCTCTTTGATTTTTTGATTCGATCTTTTCAATCGATTTGATTCGATTCGATGCTTTCGATTCAATTCTTATCGATTCGATTCGATTCGAATCGATGCTTTTCGTTTAGATTCGATTCTTTTCGATTCGATTCGTTTCGATTTGAATCTTTTCGTTTCGATTAGATTCTCTACAATTCGATTCTTTGGATTCGATTGTTTTTGATTTGATTCGATTTGATTCTTTTCGATTCAATTCGATTCGAATTGATTCTTTTCGATTCAAATCAATTCAATACGATTCGATACGATTACTTTTGATTCAATGCAATCTGATTTAATTTTTTCGAATCGATTTGATTCGATTCGATTATTTTCGATTCGACATGATTTGATTCTATTCGATGATCGATTCAATTCAATTCCAATCATTCTCGATTCGATTCGATTTGATTCGGTTCTTTTTATTCAATTTGATTGAATTATTTTCGATTCAATGCGATTCGATTCGATTCTTTCGATTCAATCAATTCGATTTGATTCTTTTCTATTCGATTCGATTCGATTCTTTCGATTTGATTGCAATTGATTCATTTCTTTTCGATTCGATTCGATTCGATTCTTTTCGATTTGATTGCAATTGATTCAATTCTTTTCGATTCGATTCGATTCGATTCGATTCTTTTCATTACGATTCAATTCGATTCGATTCTTTTCGATTTGATTCGATTCTTTTCCACTCGATGTGATTCGATTCGTTTTGATTTTATTCGATTTGCTTCAAATCGAATCTATTCGATTCTTTTCGATTCAATTCGATTCGATTATTTTTGATTCAATTCCATTCGATTCGATTCGATTATTTTCGATTCGATACGATTCGATTCAATTCTTTTCGATGCGAATCAATTTTATTCGATCCTTTTTGATTCGATTCGATTCGATTCTTTTAGATTTGATTCGATATGATTCTTTTCTATTCGAATCGATTCGATTCATTTCGATTCTCTTTGTTTTTTTGATTCGATCTTTTCGATCAATTTGATTCGATCGATTATTTTAAATTTGATTCGATTCTTTTCCACTCGATGTGATTCGATTCGTTTTGATTTTTTTCGATTGGATTCAAACCGAATCTATTCGATTCTTTTCGATTCAATTCGATTCCATTCTTTTTGATTCAATTCCATTCGATTTGATTCGATTCTTTTCGATTCAATACGATTCGATTCGATTCTTTTCGATGCGAATCAATTTTATTCGATTCTTTTTGATTCGATTCGATTCGATTCTTTTAGATTTTATTCGATATGATTCTTTCGATTCGATTCGATTCGATTCATTTCGATTCTCTTTGATTTTTTGATTCGATCTTTTCAATCGATTTGATTCGATTCGATGCTTTCGATTCAATTCTTTTCGATTCGATTCTTTTCGATTCGATTCGATTCTTTTCGTTTAGATTCGATTCGTTTCGATTTGAATCTTTTCGTTTCGATTAGATTTTCTACAATTCGATTCTTTGGATTCGGTTGTTTTTGATTTGATTCGATTTGATTCTTTTCGATTCAATTCGATTCGAATTGATGCTTTTCGATTCAAATCAATTCAATACGATTCGATTCGATTACTTTTGATTCAATGCAATCTCATTTGATTTTTTCGAATCGATTTGATTCGATTCGAATATTTTCGATTCGACTTGATTTGATTCGATTCGATGATCGATTCAATTCAATTCCAATTATTCTCGATTTGATTCGATTTGATTCGGTTATTTTTATTCAATTTGATCGAATTATTTTCGATCCGATGCGATTCGATTCTTTTCGATTCGATTCTTTTCATTACGATTCAATTCGATTCGATTCTTTTCGATTTGATTCAATTCTTTTCCACTCGATGTGATTCGATTCGTTATGATTATTTTCGATTTGATTCAAATCGAGTCTATTCGATTCTTTTCCATTCAATTCGATTCCTTTCTTTTTGATTCAATTACATTCGATTTGATTTGATTCTTTTCGATTCAATTCGATTCGATTCTTTTTGATTCAATTCCATTCGATTCGATTCCATTATTTTCGATTCGATACGATTCGATTCAATTCTTTTCGATGCGAATCAATCCGATTCTTTTTGATTCGATTCGATTCGATTCTTTTAGATTTGATTCGATACTATTCTTTTCAATTCGATTCGATTCGATTCGTTTTGATTCATTTTGATTCTCTTTGTTTTTTTGATTCGATCTTTTCAATCGATTTCATTCGATTCGATTCTTTGCGATTCCATTCTTTTTGATTCGATTCTGTGCGATTCGATTCTTTTCTTTTAGATTCGATTCTTTTCGATTCGATTCGTTTCAATTTGAATCTTTTCATTTCGATTAGATTCTCTACAATTCGATTCTTGGATTCGATTCTTTTTGATTTGATTCGATTTGATTCTTTTCGATTCAACTCGATTTGATTCGATTCTTTTTGATTCCAATCAATTCAATACGATTCAGTTCGATTACTTTTGATTTGTTGCAATCTGAATCGATTCTTTTCGATCGATTTGATTCGATTAGATTATTTCCGATTCGACTCGATTTGATTCGATTCGATGATCGATTCAATTCAATTCCAATTATTCTTGATTCGATTCGATTTGATTATTTTTCATTCAATTCAATTGCTTTCGATTCGATGCGATTCGATTCGATTCGATTCCTTTCGATTCAATCAATTCGATTTGATTCTTTTCAATTCGATTCGGTTCTTTTCGATTTGATTGCATTCCATTCAATTCTTTTCGATTCGATTTGATTCTTTTCGATTTGATTGCATTTGATTCAATTCTTTTCGATTCGAATCGATTCGATTCTTTTCGATTCGATTCGATTCTTTTCATTACGATTCAATTCGATTCGATTCTTTTCGATTTGATTGCATTTAATTCAATTCTTTTCGATTCGATTCGATTCGTTTCGTTTCGATTCAATCAATTCGATTTGATTCTTTTCAATTCGATTCGGTTCTTTTCGATTTGATTGCATTCGATTCAACTCTTTTTGATTCGATTCGATTCTTTTCATTACGATTCAATTCGATTCGATTCTTTTCGATTTGATTCGATTCTTTTCAACTCGATGTGATTCGATTCGTTTTGATTTTTTTCGATTTGTTTCAAATCGAATCTATTCGATTCTTTTCGATTCAATTCGATTCGGTTCTTTTTGATTCAATTCCATTCGATTCGATTCGATTATTTTCGATTCGATACGATTCGATTCAATTCTTTTCGATGCGAATCAATTCAATTCTTTTTGATTCGATTCGATTCTTTTAGATTTGCATCGATACGATTATTTCATTTCGATTCGATTCGATTCGTTTTGATTCATTTTGATTCTCTTTGATTTTTTTGATTCGATCTTTTCAGTCGATTTCATTCGATTCGATTCTTTTCGATTCCATTCTTTTTGATTCGATTCTTTGCGATTCGATTCTTTTCTTTTAGATTCGATTCTTTTCGATTCGATTCGTTTCGATTTGAATCTTTTCGTTTCGATTAGATTCTCTACAATTCGATTCTTTGGATTCGATTCTTTCTGATTTGATTCGATTTGATTCTTTTCGATTCAATTCGATTTGATTCGATTCTTTTTGAGTCCAATCAATTCAATACGATTCAGTTCGATTACTTTTGATTTGTTGCAATCTCAATCGATTCTTTTCGAATCGATTTGATTCGATTAGATTATTTCCGATTCGACTCGATTTGATTCGATTCGATGATCGATTCAATTCAATTCCAATTATTCTTGATTCGATTCGATTTGATTATATTTTATTCAATTCAATTGCTTTCGATTCGATGCGATTCGATTCGATTCGATTCCTTTCGATTCAATCAATTCGATTTGATTCTTTTCGATTCGATTCGGTTCTTTTCGATTTGATTGCATTCGATTCAATTCTTTTCGATTCGATTCGATTCTTTTCATTACGATTCAATTCGATTCGATTCTTTTCGATTTGATTCAATTCTTTTCCACTCGATGTGATTCGATTCGTTATGATTATTTTCGATTTGATTCAAATCGAGTCTATTCGATTCTTTTCCATTCAATTCGATTCCTTTCTTTTTGATTCAATTCCATTCGATTTGATTTGATTCTTTTCGATTCAATTCGATTCGATTCTTTTTGATTCAATTCCATTCGATTCGATTCGATTATTTTCGATTCAATACGATTCGATTCGATTCTTTCTGATGCGAATCAATTTTATTCGATTCTTTTTGATTCGATTCGATTCGATTCTTTTAGATTTGATTCGATATGATTCTTTTCGATTCGATTCGATTCGATTCATTTCGATTCTCTTTGATTTTTTGATTCGATCTTTTCAATCTATTTGATTCGATTCGATGCTTTCGATTCAATTCTTACCGATTCGATTCGATTCGATTCGATGCTTTTCGTTTAGATTCGATTCGTTTCGATTTGAATCTTTTCGTTTCGATTAGATTTTCTACAATTCGATTCATTGGATTCGATTGTTTTTGATTTGATTCGATTTGATTCTTTTCGATTCAATTCGATTCGAATTGATGCTTTTCGATTCAAATCAATTCAATACGATTCGATTCGATTACTTTTGATTCAATGCAATCTCATTTGATTTTTTCGAATCGATTTGATTCGATTCGAATATTTTCGATTCGACTTGATTTGATTCGATTCGATGATCGATTCAATTCAATTCCAATTATTCTCGATTTGATTCGATTTGATTCGGTTATTTTTATTCAATTTGATCGAATTATTTTCGATCCGATGCGATTCGATTCTTTTCGATTCGATTCTTTTCATTACGATTCAATTCGATTCGATTCTTTTCGATTTGATTCAATTCTTTTCCACTCGATGTGATTCGATTCGTTATGATTATTTTCGATTTGATTCAAATCGAGTCTATTCGATTCTTTTCCATTCAATTCGATTCCTTTCTTTTTGATTCAGTTACATTCGATTTGATGCTTTTCGATTCAATTCGATTCGATTCTTTTTGATTCAATTCCATTCGATTCGATTCGATTATTTTCAATTCGATACGATTCGATTCAATTCTTTTCGATGCGAATCAATTCGATTCTTTTTGATTCGATTCGATTCTTTTAGACTTGATTCGATACGATTCTTTTCAATTCGATTGGATTCGATTCGTTTTGATTCATTTTGATCCTCTTTGTTTTTTTTGATTCGATCTTTTCAATCGATTTCATTCGATTCGATTCTTTTCGATTCCATTCTTTTTGATTCGATTCTTTTCGATTCGATTCGTTCCGATTTGAATCTTTTCGTTTCGATTAGATTCTCTACAATTCGATTCTTTGGATTCGATTCTTTTTGATTTGATTCGATTTGATTCTTTTCGATTCAATTCGATTCGATTCGATTCCTTTCGATTCAATCAATTCGATTTGATTCTTTTCAATTCGATTCGTTTCTTTTCGATTTGATTGCATTCGATCAATTCTTTTCGATTCAATTCGATTCTTTTCATTACGATTCAATTCGATTTGATTCTTTTCGATTTGATTTAATTCTTTTCCACTCGATGTGATTCGATTCGTTTTGATTATTTTCGATTTGATTCAAATCGAATCTATTCGATTCTTTTCGATTCAATTCGATTCCATTCTTTTTGATTCAATTCCATTCGATTTGATTCGATTCTTTTCGATTCAATAGGATTCGATTCTTTTAGATGCGAATCAATTTTATTCGATTCTTTTTTATTCGATTCGATTCAATTCTTTTAGATTTGATTCGATATGATTCTTTTCTATTCGATTCGATTCATTCGATTCTCTTTGATTTTTTGATTCGATCTTTTCAATCGATTTGATTCGATTCGCTGCTTTCGATTCAATTCTTTTCGATTCGATTCTTTTCGATTCGATTCGATTCTTTTCGTTTAGATTCGATTCGTTTCGATTTGAAACTTTTCGTTACGATTAGATTTTCTACAATTCGATTCTTTGGATTCGATTGTTTTTGATTTGATTCGATTTCATTCATTTTGATTCAATTCGATTCGAATTGATGCTTTTCGATTCAAATCAGTTCAATAGGATTCGATTCGATTACTTTTGACTCAATGCAATCTGATCTGAGTTTTCGAATCGATTTGATTCGATTCGATTATTTTCGATTCGACTTGATTCGATTCGATTCGATTATCGATTAAATTCAATTCCAATTATTCTTGATTCGATTCGATTTGATTATTTTTTATTCAATTCAATTGCTTTCGATTCGATGCGATTCGATTCGATTCGATTCCTTTCGATTCAATCAATTCGATTTGATTCTTTTCAATTCGATTCGTTTCTTTTCGATTTGATTGCATTCGATCAATTCTTTCCGATTCAATTCGATTCTTTTCATTACGATTCAATTCGATTTGATTCTATTCGATTTGATTTAATTCTTTTCCACTCGATGTGATTCGATTCATTTTGATTATTTTCAATTTGATTCAAATCGAGTCTATTCGATTCTTTTCGATTCAATTCGATTCCATTCTTTTTGATTCAATTCCATTCGATTTGATTCGATTCTTTTCGATTCAATAGGATTCGATTCTTTTAGATGCGAATCAATTTTATTCGATTCTTTTTGATTCGATTCGATTTAATTCTTTTAGATTTGATTCGATATGATTCTTTTCTATTCGATTCGATTCGATTCATTCGATTCTCTTTGATTTTTTGATTCGATCTTTTCAATCGATTTGATTCGATTCGATGCTTTCGATTCAATTCTTTTCGATTCGATTCTTTTCGATTCGATTCGATTCGATTCTTTTCGTTTAGATTCGATTCGTTTCGATTTGAAACTTTTCGTTACGATTAGATTTTCTACAATTCGATTCTTTGGATTCGATTGTTTTTGATTTGATTCGATTTCATTCATTTTGATTCAATTCGATTCGAATTGATGCTTTTCGATTCAAATCAATTCAATAGGATTCGATTCGATTACTTTTGATTCAATGCAATCTGATCTGATTTTTCTAATCGATTTGTTTCGATTCGATTATTTTCGATTCGACTTGATTCGATTCGATTCGATTATCGATTCAATTCAATTCCAATTATTCTCGATTCGATTCGATTTGATTCGGTTATTTTATTCATTTTGATCGAATTATTTTCGATTCGATGCGCTTCGATTCGATTCCTTTCGATTCAATCAATTCGATTTGATTCTTTTCTATTCGATTCGATTCGATTCTTTTCGATTTGATTGCATTTGATTCAATTCTTTTCTATTTGATTCGATTCGATTCGTTTCGATTCAATTCGATTCTTTTCATTACGATTCAATTCGATTCGATTATTTTCGATTTGATTCTATTCTTTTCCACTCGATGTGATTCGATTCGTTTTGATTTTTTTCGATTTGTTTCAAATCGAATCTATTCGAATCTTTTCGATTCAATTTGATTCGATTCTTTTTGATTCAATTCCATTCGATTCGATTCGATTATTTTCGATTCGATTCTATTCTTTTCATTACGATTCAATTCGATTCGATTCTTTTCGATTTGATTGCAGTTGATTCAATTCTTTTCGATTCAATTCGATTCGTTTCAACTCGATTCGATTCTTTTCATTGCGATTCAATTCGATTCGATTTGATTCGATTCTTTTCCACTCGATGTGATTCGATTCGTTTTGATTTTATTCGATTTGCTTCAAATCGAATTTATTCGATTTTTTCGATTCAATTCGATTCCATTCTTTTTGATTCAATTCCATTCGATTTGATTTTATTCTTTTCGATTCAATACGATTTGATTCGATTCTTTTCGATGCGAATCAATTTTATTCGATCCTTTTTGATTCAATTCGATTCGATTCTTTTAGATTAGATTCGATATGATTCTTTTCCTTCGAATCGATTCGATTCATTTCGATTCTCCTTGTTTTTTTGATTCGATCTTTTCAATCAATTTGATTCAATTCGATTCTTTTCGATTTGATTCGATTCTTTTCCACTCGATGTGATTCGATTCGTTTTATTTTCGATTTGATTCAAATCGAGTCTATTCGATTCTTTTCGATTCAATTCGATTCCATTCTTTTTCATTCAATTCCATTCGATTTGATTCGATTGTTTTCGATTCAATACGATTCGATTCGATTCTTTTCGATGCGAATCAATTTTATTCGATTCATTTTGATTCGATTCGATTAGATTCTTTTAGATTTGATTCGATATGATTCTTTTCGATTCGATTCGATTCGATTCATTTCGATTCTCTTTGATTTTTTGATTCGATCTTTTCAATCGATTTGATTCGTTTCGATGCGTTCGATTCAATTTTTTTCGATTCGATTCGATTGTTTTCGTTTAGATTCGATTCGTTTCGATTTGAATCTTTTCGTTTTGATTAGATTTTCTACAATTCGATTCTTTGGATTCGATTGTTTTTGATTTGATTCGATTTGATTCTTTTCGATTCAATTCGATTCGAATTGATGCTTTTCGATTCAAATCAATTCAATACGATTCGATTCGATTACTTTTGATTCAATGCAATCTGATTTGATTTTTTCGAATCGATTTGATTCGATTCAATTATTTTCGATTCGACTTGATTTGATTCGATTCGATTTTCGATTCAATTCAATTCCAATTATTCTCGATTCGATTCGATTTGATTCGGTTATTTTTATTCAATTTGATCGAATTATTTTTGATTCGATGCGATTCGATTCTTTCGATTCAATCAATTCGATTTGACTCTTTTCTATTCGATTCGATTCTTTCGATTTGATTGCATTTGATTCATTTCTTTTCGATTCGATTCGATTCGATTCTTTTCAATTCGATTCTTTTCATTACGATTCAATTCGATTCGATTCTTTTCGATTTGATTGCAGTTGATTCAATTCTTTTCGATTCGTTTCGATTCGATTCGTTTCATTCTTTTCATTACGATTCAATTCGATTCGATTCTTTTCGATTTGATTCGATTCTTTTCCACTCTATGTGATTCAATTCGTTTTGATTTTTTTCGATTTGTTTCAAATCGAATCTCTTCGATTCTTTTCGATTCAATTAGATTCGATTCTTTTTGATTCAATTCCATTCGTTTCGATTATTATCGATTCGATACGATTCGATTCAATTCTTTTCGATGCGAATCAATTCGATTCTTTTTGATTCGATTCGATTCTTTTAGATTTGATTCGATACGATTCTTTTCAATTCGATTCGATTCGATTCCTTTTGATTCATTTGGATTCTCTTTGTTTTTTTTTGATTGGTACTTTTCAATCGATTTCATTCGATTCGATTCTTTGCGATTCCATTCTTTTTGATTCGATTCTTTGCGATTCGATTCTTTTCTTTTAGATTCGATTCTTTTCGATTCGATTCGTTCCGATTTGAATCTTTTCGTTTCGATTCGATTCTCTACAATTCGATTCTTTGGATTCGATTCTTTCTGATTTGATTCGATTTGATTCTTTTCGATTCAAGTCGATTTGATTCGATTCTTTTTGATTCCAATCAATTTAATACGATTCAGTTCGATTACTTTTGATTCGATGTAATCTGAATCGATTATTTTCGAATCGATTTGATCGATTAGATTATTTCCGATTCGACTCGATTTGATTCGATTAGATGATCGATTCAATTCAATTGCAATTATTCTTGATTTGATTCGATTTGATTATTTTTCATTCAATTCAATTGCTTTCGATTCGATGCGATTCGATTCGATTCCTTTCGATTCAATCAATTCGATTTGATTCTTTTCAATTCGATTCGGTTCTTTTGGATTTGATTGCATTCGATTCAATTCTTTTCGATTCGATTCTTTTCAGTACGATTCAATTCGATTCGATACTTTTCGAATTGATTCAATTCTTTTCCACTCGATGTGAATCGATTCGTTTGGATTATTTTTGATTTGATTCAAAGCGAGTCTATTCGATTCTTTTCGATTCAATTCGATTCCATTCTTTTTGATTCAATTCCATTCGATTCTTTTCGATTCAATACGATTCGATTCTTTTCGATGCGAATCAATTTTATTCGACTCTTTTTGATAAGATTCGATTCTATTCTTTTAGATTTGATTCGATATGATTCTTTTCTATTCGATTCGATTCCATTCATTTCGATTCTCTTTGATTTTTTGATTCGATCTTTTCAACCGATTTGATTCGATTCGATGCTTTCGATTCAATTCTTTTCGATTCGATTCTTTTCGATTCGATTCGATTCGATTCTTTTCGTTTAGATTCGATTCGTTTCGATTTGAATCTTTTCGTTTCGATTAGATTTTCTACAATTCGATTCTTTGGATTCGATTGTTTTTGATTTGATTCGATTTGATTCTTTTCGATTCAATTCGATTCGAATTGATTCTTTTCCATTCAAATCATTTCAATACGATTCGATTCGATTACTTTTGATTCAATGCAATCTGATTTGATTTTTTCGAATCGATTTGATTCGATTCGATTATTTTCGATTCGACTTGATTTGATTCGATTCGATGATCGATTCAATTCAATTCCAATTATTCTTGATTCGATTCGATTTTATTATTTTTTATTCAATTCAATTGCTTTCGATTCGATGCGATTCGATTTGACTCGATTCCTATCGATTCAATCAATTCGATTTGATTCTTTTCAATTCGATTCGTTTCTTTTCGATTTGATTGCATTCGATTCAATTCTTTTCAATTCGATTCAATTCGATTCGTTTTGATTCATTTGGATTCTCTTTTCTTTTTTGATTGGATCTTTTCAATCGATTTCATTCGATTCGATTCTTTGCGATTCCATTCTTTTTGATTCGATTCTTTGCGATTCGATTCTTTTCTTTTAGATTCGATTCTTTTCGATTCGATTCGTTTCGATTTGAATCTTTTCGTTTCGATTAGATTCTCTACAATTATTCTTTGTATTCGATTCGTTTTGATTTGATTCGATTTGATTCTTTTCGATTCAACTCAATTTGATTCGATTCTTTTTGATTCCAATCAATTCAATACGATTCAGTTCGGTTACTTTTGATTCGTTGCAATCTGAATCGATTCTTTTCGAATCGATTTGATTCGATTAGATTATTTCCGATTCGACTCGATTTGATTCGATTCGATGATCGATTCAATTCAATTCCAATTATTCTTGATTCGATTCCCTTTGATTATTTTTTATTCAATTCAATTGCTTTCGATTCGATGCGATTCGATTCGATTCCTTTCGATTCAATCAATTCGATTTGATTCTTTTCAATTCGATTCGGTTCTTTTGGATTTGATTGCATTCAATTCAATTCTTTTCGATTCGATTCGATTCTTTTCATTACGATTCAATTCGATTCGATTCTTTTCGATTTGATTCAATTCTTTTCCACTCGATGTGATTCGATTCGTTTGATTATTTTCGATTTGATTCAAATCGAATCTATTCGATTCTTTTCGATTCAATTCGATTCCATTCTTTTTGATTCGATTCCTTTCGATTCAATACGATTCGATTCGATTCTTTTCGATGCGAATCAATTTTATTCGATTCTTTCTGATTCGATTCGATTCGATTCTTTTAGATTTGATTCGATATGATTCTTTTCTATTCGATTCGATTCGATACATCTCGATTCTCTTTGATTTTTTGATTCGATCTTTTCAATCGATTTGATTCGATTCGATGCTTTCGATTCAATTCTTTTCGATTCGAATCTTTTCGATTTGATTCGATTCGATTCTTTTCGTTTAGATTCAATTCGTTTCGATTTGAATCTTTTCGTTTCGATTAGATTTTCTACAATTCGATTTTTTGGATTCGGTTGTTTTTGATTTGATTCGATTTGATTCTTTTCGATTCAATTCGATTCGAATTGATGCTTTTCGATTCAAATCAATTCAATAGGATTCGATTCGATTACTTTTGATTCAATGCAATCTGATCTGATTTTTCTAATCGATTTGTTTCGATTCGATTATTTTCGATTCGACTTGATTCGATTCGATTCGATTATCGATTCAATTCAATTCCAATTATTCTCGATTCGATTCGATTTGATTCGGTTATTTTATTCATTTTGATCGAATTATTTTCGATTCGATGCGCTTCGATTCGATTCCTTTCGATTCAATCAATTCGATTTGATTCTTTTCTATTCGATTCGATTCGATTCTTTTCGATTTGATTGCATTTGATTCAATTCTTTTCTATTTGATTCGATTCGATTCGTTTCGATTCAATTCGATTCTTTTCATTACGATTCAATTCGATTCGATTATTTTCGATTTGATTCTATTCTTTTCCACTCGATGTGATTCGATTCGTTTTGATTTTTTTCGATTTGTTTCAAATCGAATCTATTCGAATCTTTTCGATTCAATTTGATTCGATTCTTTTTGATTCAATTCCATTCGATTCGATTCGATTATTTTCGATTCGATTCTATTCTTTTCATTACGATTCAATTCGATTCGATTCTTTTCGATTTGATTGCAGTTGATTCAATTCTTTTCGATTCAATTCGATTCGTTTCAACTCGATTCGATTCTTTTCATTGCGATTCAATTCGATTCGATTTGATTCGATTCTTTTCCACTCGATGTGATTCGATTCGTTTTGATTTTATTCGATTTGCTTCAAATCGAATTTATTCGATTTTTTCGATTCAATTCGATTCCATTCTTTTTGATTCAATTCCATTCGATTTGATTTTATTCTTTTCGATTCAATACGATTTGATTCGATTCTTTTCGATGCGAATCAATTTTATTCGATCCTTTTTGATTCAATTCGATTCGATTCTTTTAGATTAGATTCGATATGATTCTTTTCCTTCGAATCGATTCGATTCATTTCGATTCTCCTTGTTTTTTTGATTCGATCTTTTCAATCAATTTGATTCAATTCGATTCTTTTCGATTTGATTCGATTCTTTTCCACTCGATGTGATTCGATTCGTTTTATTTTCGATTTGATTCAAATCGAGTCTATTCGATTCTTTTCGATTCAATTCGATTCCATTCTTTTTCATTCAATTCCATTCGATTTGATTCGATTGTTTTCGATTCAATACGATTCGATTCGATTCTTTTCGATGCGAATCAATTTTATTCGATTCATTTTGATTCGATTCGATTAGATTCTTTTAGATTTGATTCGATATGATTCTTTTCGATTCGATTCGATTCGATTCATTTCGATTCTCTTTGATTTTTTGATTCGATCTTTTCAATCGATTTGATTCGTTTCGATGCGTTCGATTCAATTTTTTTCGATTCGATTCGATTGTTTTCGTTTAGATTCGATTCGTTTCGATTTGAATCTTTTCGTTTTGATTAGATTTTCTACAATTCGATTCTTTGGATTCGATTGTTTTTGATTTGATTCGATTTGATTCTTTTCGATTCAATTCGATTCGAATTGATGCTTTTCGATTCAAATCAATTCAATACGATTCGATTCGATTACTTTTGATTCAATGCAATCTGATTTGATTTTTTCGAATCGATTTGATTCGATTCAATTATTTTCGATTCGACTTGATTTGATTCGATTCGATTTTCGATTCAATTCAATTCCAATTATTCTCGATTCGATTCGATTTGATTCGGTTATTTTTATTCAATTTGATCGAATTATTTTTGATTCGATGCGATTCGATTCTTTCGATTCAATCAATTCGATTTGACTCTTTTCTATTCGATTCGATTCTTTCGATTTGATTGCATTTGATTCATTTCTTTTCGATTCGATTCGATTCGATTCTTTTCAATTCGATTCTTTTCATTACGATTCAATTCGATTCGATTCTTTTCGATTTGATTGCAGTTGATTCAATTCTTTTCGATTCGTTTCGATTCGATTCGTTTCATTCTTTTCATTACGATTCAATTCGATTCGATTCTTTTCGATTTGATTCGATTCTTTTCCACTCTATGTGATTCAATTCGTTTTGATTTTTTTCGATTTGTTTCAAATCGAATCTCTTCGATTCTTTTCGATTCAATTAGATTCGATTCTTTTTGATTCAATTCCATTCGTTTCGATTATTATCGATTCGATACGATTCGATTCAATTCTTTTCGATGCGAATCAATTCGATTCTTTTTGATTCGATTCGATTCTTTTAGATTTGATTCGATACGATTCTTTTCAATTCGATTCGATTCGATTCCTTTTGATTCATTTGGATTCTCTTTGTTTTTTTTTGATTGGTACTTTTCAATCGATTTCATTCGATTCGATTCTTTGCGATTCCATTCTTTTTGATTCGATTCTTTGCGATTCGATTCTTTTCTTTTAGATTCGATTCTTTTCGATTCGATTCGTTCCGATTTGAATCTTTTCGTTTCGATTCGATTCTCTACAATTCGATTCTTTGGATTCGATTCTTTCTGATTTGATTCGATTTGATTCTTTTCGATTCAAGTCGATTTGATTCGATTCTTTTTGATTCCAATCAATTTAATACGATTCAGTTCGATTACTTTTGATTCGATGTAATCTGAATCGATTATTTTCGAATCGATTTGATCGATTAGATTATTTCCGATTCGACTCGATTTGATTCGATTAGATGATCGATTCAATTCAATTGCAATTATTCTTGATTTGATTCGATTTGATTATTTTTCATTCAATTCAATTGCTTTCGATTCGATGCGATTCGATTCGATTCCTTTCGATTCAATCAATTCGATTTGATTCTTTTCAATTCGATTCGGTTCTTTTGGATTTGATTGCATTCGATTCAATTCTTTTCGATTCGATTCTTTTCAGTACGATTCAATTCGATTCGATACTTTTCGAATTGATTCAATTCTTTTCCACTCGATGTGAATCGATTCGTTTGGATTATTTTTGATTTGATTCAAAGCGAGTCTATTCGATTCTTTTCGATTCAATTCGATTCCATTCTTTTTGATTCAATTCCATTCGATTCTTTTCGATTCAATACGATTCGATTCTTTTCGATGCGAATCAATTTTATTCGACTCTTTTTGATAAGATTCGAT
The DNA here is from genome assembly GCF_053574225.1 of Canis aureus. Classification (NCBI taxonomy): domain Eukaryota; kingdom Metazoa; phylum Chordata; class Mammalia; order Carnivora; family Canidae; genus Canis; species Canis aureus. Next base: position 27,652,650 of record NC_135647.1, read on the forward strand.
TCTATTCTTTTAGATTTGATTCGATATGATTCTTTTCTATTCGATTCGATTCCATTCATTTCGATTCTCTTTGATTTTTTGATTCGATCTTTTCAACCGATTTGATTCGATTCGATGCTTTCGATTCAATTCTTTTCGATTCGATTCTTTTCGATTCGATTCGATTCGATTCTTTTCGTTTAGATTCGATTCGTTTCGATTTGAATCTTTTCGTTTCGATTAGATTTTCTACAATTCGATTCTTTGGATTCGATTGTTTTTGATTTGATTCGATTTGATTCTTTTCGATTCAATTCGATTCGAATTGATTCTTTTCCATTCAAATCATTTCAATACGATTCGATTCGATTACTTTTGATTCAATGCAATCTGATTTGATTTTTTCGAATCGATTTGATTCGATTCGATTATTTTCGATTCGACTTGATTTGATTCGATTCGATGATCGATTCAATTCAATTCCAATTATTCTTGATTCGATTCGATTTTATTATTTTTTATTCAATTCAATTGCTTTCGATTCGATGCGATTCGATTTGACTCGATTCCTATCGATTCAATCAATTCGATTTGATTCTTTTCAATTCGATTCGTTTCTTTTCGATTTGATTGCATTCGATTCAATTCTTTTCAATTCGATTCAATTCGATTCGTTTTGATTCATTTGGATTCTCTTTTCTTTTTTGATTGGATCTTTTCAATCGATTTCATTCGATTCGATTCTTTGCGATTCCATTCTTTTTGATTCGATTCTTTGCGATTCGATTCTTTTCTTTTAGATTCGATTCTTTTCGATTCGATTCGTTTCGATTTGAATCTTTTCGTTTCGATTAGATTCTCTACAATTATTCTTTGTATTCGATTCGTTTTGATTTGATTCGATTTGATTCTTTTCGATTCAACTCAATTTGATTCGATTCTTTTTGATTCCAATCAATTCAATACGATTCAGTTCGGTTACTTTTGATTCGTTGCAATCTGAATCGATTCTTTTCGAATCGATTTGATTCGATTAGATTATTTCCGATTCGACTCGATTTGATTCGATTCGATGATCGATTCAATTCAATTCCAATTATTCTTGATTCGATTCCCTTTGATTATTTTTTATTCAATTCAATTGCTTTCGATTCGATGCGATTCGATTCGATTCCTTTCGATTCAATCAATTCGATTTGATTCTTTTCAATTCGATTCGGTTCTTTTGGATTTGATTGCATTCAATTCAATTCTTTTCGATTCGATTCGATTCTTTTCATTACGATTCAATTCGATTCGATTCTTTTCGATTTGATTCAATTCTTTTCCACTCGATGTGATTCGATTCGTTTGATTATTTTCGATTTGATTCAAATCGAATCTATTCGATTCTTTTCGATTCAATTCGATTCCATTCTTTTTGATTCGATTCCTTTCGATTCAATACGATTCGATTCGATTCTTTTCGATGCGAATCAATTTTATTCGATTCTTTCTGATTCGATTCGATTCGATTCTTTTAGATTTGATTCGATATGATTCTTTTCTATTCGATTCGATTCGATACATCTCGATTCTCTTTGATTTTTTGATTCGATCTTTTCAATCGATTTGATTCGATTCGATGCTTTCGATTCAATTCTTTTCGATTCGAATCTTTTCGATTTGATTCGATTCGATTCTTTTCGTTTAGATTCAATTCGTTTCGATTTGAATCTTTTCGTTTCGATTAGATTTTCTACAATTCGATTTTTTGGATTCGGTTGTTTTTGATTTGATTCGATTTGATTCTTTTCGATTCAATTCGATTCGAATTGATTCTTTTCGATTCAAATCAATTCAATACGATTCGATTCGATTACTTTTGATTCAATGCAATCTGATTTGATTTTTTCGAATCGATTTGATTCGATTCGATTATTTTCGATTCGACTTGATTCGATTCGATTCGATTATCGATTCAATTCAATTCCAATTATTCTCGATTCGATTCGATTTGATTCGATTATTTTTATTCAATTTGATCGAATTATTTTCGATTCGATGCGATTCGATTCGATTCTTTTCGATTCAATCAATTCGATTTGATTCTTTTCCATTCGATTCGATTCGATTCTTTTCGATTTGATTTCATTTGATTCAATTCTTTTCGATTCGATTCGATTCGATTCTTTTCGATTCGATTCGATTCTTTTCATTACGATTCAATTCGATTCGATTCTTTTCGATTTGATTCGATTCTTTTCCACTCGATGTGATTCGATTCGTTTTGATTTTATTCGATTTGCTTCAAATCGAATCTATTCGATTCTTTCGATTCTATTCGATTCCATTCTTTTTAATTCAATTCTATTCGATTTGATTTGATTCTTTTTGATTCAATACGATTCGATTCGATTCTTTTCGATGCGAATCAATTTTATTCGATTCTTTCTGATTCGATTCGATTCGATTCTTTTAGATTTGATTCGATATGATTCTTTTCTATTCGAATCCATTCGATTCATTTCGATTCTCTTTGTTTTTTTGATTCGATCTTTTCAATCAATTTGATTCGATTCGATTCTTTTCGATTTGATTCGATTCTTTTCCACTCGATGTGATTCGATACGTTTTATTTTCGATGTGATTCAAACCGAATCTATTCGATTCAATTCGATTCGATTCTTTTTGATTCAATTCCATTTTATTTGATTCGATTCTTTTCGATTCAATACGATTCGATTCGATTCTTTTCGATGCGAATCAATTTTATTCGGTTCTTTTTGATTCGATTCGATTCGATTCTTTTAGATTTGATTCGATATGATTCTTTTCAATTCGATTCGATTCGATTCATTTCGATTCTCTTTGATTTTTTGATACGATCTTTTCAATCGATTTGATTCGATTCGATGCTTTCTATTCAATTCTTTTTGATTCGATTCTTTTCGATTCGATTCGATTCGATTCTTTTCGTTTAAATTCGATTCGATTCGATTTGAATCTTTTCGTTTCGATTAGATTTTCTACAATTCGATTCTTTGGATTCGATTCTTTTAGATTTGATTCGATATGATTCTTTTCGATTCGATTCGATTCGATTCATTTCGATTCTCTTTGATTTTTTGATCGATCTTTTCAATCGATTTGATTCGATTCGATGCTTTTGATTCAATTCTTTTCGATTCGATTCTTTTCGATTCGATTCGATTCGATTCTTTTCGTTTAGATTCGATTCGTTTTGATTTGAATCTTTTCGTTTCGATTAGATTTACTACAATTCGATTCTTTGGATTCGATTGTTTTTGATTTGATTCGATTTGATTCTTTTCGATTCAATTCGATTCGAATTGATTCTTTTCGATTCAAATCAATTCAATACGATTCGATTCGATTACTTTTGATTCAGTACAATCTCATTTGATTTTTTCGAATCGATTTGATTCGAATCGATTATTTTCGATTCGACTTGATTTGATTCGATTCGATTATCGATTCAATTCAATTCCAATTATTCTCGATTCGATTCGATTTGATTCTGTTATTTTTGTTCAATTTGATCGAGTTATTTTCGATTCGATGCGATTCGATTCGATTCTTTTCGATTCAATCAATTCGATTTGATTCTTTTCTATTCGATTCGATTCTTTCGATTTGACTGCATTTGATTCATTTCTTTTCGATTCGATTCGATTCGATTTTTTTCGATTCGATTCTTTTCATTACGATTCAATTCGATTCGATTCTTTTCGATTTGATTGCATGTGATTCAATTCTTTTCGATTCGTTTCGATTTGATTCGTTTCATTCTTTTCATTACAATTCAATTCGATTCGATTCTTTTCGATTTGATTCGATTCTTTTCCACTCGATGTGATTCAGTTCGTTTTGATTTTTTTCGATTTGTTTCAAATCGAATCTATTCGATTCTTTTCGATTCAATTCGATTCGATTCTTTTTGATTCAATTCCATTCGATTCGATTCGATTATTTTCGATTCGATACGATTCGATTCAATTCTTTTCGATGCGAATCAATTCGATTCTTTTTGATTCGATTCGATTCGATTCTTTTAGATTTGATTCGATACGATTCTTTTCAATTTGATTCGATTCGATTCGATTCGTTTTGATTCATTTTGATTCTCTTTGATTTTTTTGATTCGATCTTTTCAATCGATTTCATTCGATTCGATTCTTTTCGATTCCATTCTTTTTGATTCGATTTTTTGGGATTCGATTCTTTTCTTTTAGATTCGATTCTTTTCGATTCGATTCGTTCCGATTTGAATCTTTTCGTTTCGATTAGATTCTCTACAATTCGAAACTTTGGATTCGATTCTTTTTTATTTGTATCGATTTGATTCTTTTCGATTCAAGTCGATTTGATTCGATTCTTTTTGATTCCAATCAATTCAATACGATTCAATTAGATTACTGTGGTTTGTTGCAATCTGAATCGATTCTTTTCGAATCGATTTGATTCGATTAGATTATTTTCGATTCGACTTGATTTGATTCGATTCGATTATCGATTCAATTCAATTCCAATTATTCTCGATTCGATTCGATTTGATTCGGTTATTTTTATTCAATTTGATCGTATTATTTTCGATTCAATGCGATCCGATTCGATTCTTTCGATTCAATCAATTCGATTTGATTCTTTTCTATTCGATTCAATTCGATTCTTTCGATTTGATTGCATTTGATTCATTTCTTTTCGATTCGATTCGATTCGATTCGATTCTTTTCGATTCGATTCTTTTCATTACGATTCAATTGGATTCGTTTCTTTTCGATTTGATTGCATTTGATTCAATTCTTTTCGATTCGATTCGTTTCTATTCGTTTCATTCTTTTCATTACGATTCAATTCGATTCGATTCTTTTCGATTTGATTGCAGTTGATTCAATTCTTTTCGATTCAATTCGATTTGATTCGTTTCGATTCGATTCTTTTCATTACGATTCAATTCGATTCGATTCTTTTCGATTTGATTGCATTTGATTCAATTCTTTTCGATTCGATTCTTTTTGATTCGATTCGATTCTTTTCATTACGATTCAATTCGATTCGATTCTTTTCGATTTGATTCGATTCTTTTCCCTCGATGTGATTCGTTTCGTTTTGATTATTTTCGATGTGATTCAAATCGAATCTATTCGATTCTTTTCGATTCAATTGGATTCCATTCTTTTTGATTCAATTCCATTCGATTTGATTTGATTCTTTTCGATTCAATACGATTCGATTCGATTCTTTTCGATGCGAATCTATTTTATTCGATCCTTTTTGATTCGATTCGATTCGATTCTTTTAGATTTGATTCGATATGATTCTTTTCTATTCGAATCGATTCGATTCATTTCGATTCTCTTTGTTTTTTTGATTCGATCTTTTCGATCAATTTGATTCGATCGATTCTTTTAGATTTGATTCGATTCTTTTCCACTCAATGTGATTCGATTCGTTTTGATTTTTTTCGATTGGATTCAAACCGAATCTATTCGATTCTTTTCGATTCAATTCGATTCCATTCTTTTTGATTCAATTCCATTCGATTTGATTCGATTCTTTTCGATTCAATACGATTCGATTCGATTCTTTTCGATGCGAATCAATTTTATTCGATTCCTTTTGATTCGATTCGATTCGATTCTTTTAGATTTGATTCGATATGATTCTTTTGTATTCGATTCGATTCGATTCATTTCGATTCTCTTTGATTTTTTGATTCGATCTTTTCAATCGATTTGATTCGATTCGATTCTTTTCGATTCAATTCTTTTGGATTCGATTCTTTTTGATTCAATTCGATTCGATTCTTTTCTTTTAGAAGCTCCTGGGCCTCCCCCAGGGCCCTGAAGCCCCCTGACTCAACAGCCTCACCCCACTATCTAGCAGTCCCGAAACATGATTTGGCTGCTGAACATCCTGTTGATGTCCAGGTCTATCTGCGTGATTTCCCTGGAGGAGAGGAGGCCTCCTCCTTCATTTTCTGTGGGAAAACAAGGAGGAGCCGGTGTAGGGACACAGATACCGGCCTGTCACCAGCTGCCATCCTGGGCTGGGAGCCCTGGGGCCACCATGGAAATGTGTCCTGCCAAAACCTCCTTTCTTCTCCTGGGAATCAGGGGACAGCCAGAGTGCCCACCGCAACCCTGGAACCTCTGTAAGGGGCTGTGGTGAGCTGCTGTGGGCAGGAGGTGACTGAGGGTCAGTCTGGCTTGGAGGGGACAGGAGATCAGCCCAGGTGGGGAGGGGACTTGCGGGTGTTGTGCCCAAGATTGCAAATCGGAGAAACAACTAAGGAGCCAACACCAATGCAAACACACAAGGGTTGATTTACAAACTCGAGCTTGGGTCCAAGTATACCCCACACAGAGGAGCAGGGACTTGGACCCCGAGGTGGATTTTAGCTTAGTTTTAAGGGCTGGTCTCAGGGACCTCCAGGAGGGCTGGAGCAATTCCTCAAGTTCTGTTTACATTTTGATATGAGGCCTTCAAGGGCATTGAGCTCTGTTCTCATTCTAATATGGGGCTTTCTGGGACCTTAAGCTGTAAGCTGTTTTTTTTCTTTTTTCCTGTAACTGTAAATTTTAGCTCTTATTCACAGGGTCCTGGTATGGCAGTACTTGTGCTAACAGTGAACTTAAGGTGGAACAGCCTAAATTTTCTCAGCCTCCACACAGACAAGTGACTGAATTATAAAACTCCAAATTTTAGGGGCTGCCCTGGTGGAGACCTGTTCTCTTCCTGCTGGGAGGGTGTCCTCGCACTCCTGGCCTTTGCTGGCCTATCCCAGGAACTGGGCCCCGTGACTGCACAGGGGTTTGCAGCTTATGGCCACACAGGGCAGACAGCTGGCCCGAGTGCGCTGCTCTCAGCTGGGTTCCTCCTGTGCCTGGGAACAGTTGGCGCCACTGTCCTTGGGACCCCTGGGATCCTGAGCCCGCCCTGTCGCTCCAGGGACTGCCCCCCACTTCTCCACCTGAACACCTTAAGGCTGGTGTGTCCCCCACTCTAGGAGACTTCTGAAAGTTCAGATTTTGTGCACTGCTGCATACAATATTGTGCGTAGAACTATCAGTTGGCTCTCTGCCCTTGTGGGATCCGGGGCTGTGTCTCCCCAAGATCAACTGATTCACTTTTTTAAGATTTTATTTTTCTGTAATCTCTACAGCCCTCATGGGGCTTGCACTTGCTACCCCAAGAACAAGAGTCCATGTTCTTATGAACCACACAGAGCCGGTCAGGCTCTCTTTGATTGATTGATACATGTTAATTGAAGCAGGGGTCTTGCATGTGTCAGGGCAGAAACTGAGCCCACGCTTTGAGGTGTGGTGGAGTCATTTGGACCTGATCAATGTGAAAGAAACCATAGCTTCCCTGGGAGCCCAGGGAGCAGGGCGCACACACGTGAAAAGTTGATAATTTCCTTTACGGTAGTAGTTATTTTACTATTTATTTAAAGTGCTATTCAATGGTAAATGTCAATCTAGGATTGGGATACAGTGAGAACGTTCTAGGATTCGGAGGTAACTAAAGCTTCCCGTCAAGGACTTAATGTTCCAGTTGGATGCCGAGATAGGCAAGGAAGCAAAGAGTTATGAAACATGGCACTGGGGTGCCTGGCTGGCCTGGTTGGGGGATCTTGATCTCAGGGTTGTGGGTTTGAACTCCATGTTGGGTATAGAGAGGACATGAAATGAAAATATTTAACAAATAATAAATGGATGAACAAATAAAGCATGATATCAAAGGTAAGTGTTTGCTTATGTCTCACCTGCAAACTGTTCTTGATCGCCACGCTTGCACTACCTGGCCCAGATGATGTCCTCCAGAAGGATAGTCCCGCCAGAGTGTAAGTGGGCGTCTTTCATTGTAAGACCTGTGGTTCCCCTCATTCTGCAGTGAGAGAAAAGCCGTGAAACCACGAGTTCGGGGGATCAGGATACACCTAGGCAATGACCATTTCTGAACTCGGTAGTCAAAGCTCAGCCTCCTTTTAGGATGCGATGTCATAACGAAGCCTCTTTGGTCATTGTCATGGATGCAGGGTGGAGGCTAAACTAGAATTAGGAAGAAGAAAAGAGGAGGAAAACCGGAAGCTGAAAGACAGGAGGACAGATCCATCCATAGCCTATACAGGGACCTGGTGTCCTTTCCTAGGAGGGGCACCCCTTCCGTAGGATGCTTTCTGCCTCTCTGTGCTCCTTTTTGAAACCCAGCAGGCACATCTCCATGCCTCCAGTACCTCTGCAGTCATGGTTTATAGCGACTTCTATGTATCCTATTGGGGACCACAGCGTCGTGTATGTAACCATCCGGCTGCTGTTTGACAACACTGGGGGGATTCCGACTTTTGTTGGTTTTGGGTGTGTGTGTGTCTATCACAGGCAGATATCACGTGCGGCTATCTGATCCTCTGGCTGGGTCACCCAAATGCCAAAATGGTTGGCACAACATCATTTTTGGTGCTGGCGCTAGGCAGATAGCTGGGTTCTCCTTGCCGACTCGGGGCTCGCTCCTGCAGTGATGCTGCTGCAGGGTCAGCTGAGCTGGAACATCCGACTTGGCCAAATGCCCATGTCTGGCAGGGGATCCCGCTGAGCGCTGGCTGCTTCTCTTCTCCCTGATGCCTCTCCAGCAGGGAGCCGGACCTCAGCGCCAACCTGTGGGGAGATCCTGAGGACCTGGCTGCCCATGGCGGAAAGCCCTGTTGCTGCCTGTGTGTGGGAGTCGAGTTGGGGTTAGGGCTGGGATTCTCGGTCCCCTGTGCTGCCTGGGCTTCTGGCAAGCCCCATGCTCACCCAGCCCCTACTCACTTGGGCGAGGAAGGTGCTCTCCACACGCTGGTGTAAGAGATCCAGCACAACAAGGTGTGCAGTCTGAGTCCACCAGGTGAGGGTGGCCCAGGTACGTGAGCTGCAAGTGTGGGACCCAGGAAAGTTAACAAAAATCCCCTACCCCTGGACAAGCAGGATAGGACTGATTCTATTTTGTGCTACACCCGCCACCTCCCTTATGACCCCCACATGACTTGCTTATTGCTTAAGGCACTGCCCCACCGTAGTGAGGCTGCTGGGCACACCCTAATTGGAAATTGGCTCATAACAATGTAACGCTGCTTTGTGCCCCCCAAAACTGTGCGACGATTCTGACCAAAGTAATAGGCTAGCTCAAGTGGATACTATAGGGTAAGGTGTAATTCAGTCAGCCCCCAGCATGTGGACTGGCATGATTGTGGAACTTTCTGCGTATCCCATGGGCCACTAGCCCCTATAAAGCTGCTATGCCTCTTATTCTCGGGATCCACGTCCCTGCTCCGCTGTGTCAGGTGCAATTAGACCCAAGCTCCAGCTTGTAAAGAAACCCTCGGGAGTTTCCATCGGTGTGGGCTCCTTAGTGGTTTCCCTGATTTGCAATCTTGGGCACAACACAAGGGCCTGGTGTCCTGACATCCCTTCCAGGGCCGCGCTGACCGCCCCACAGGCCCTCTGTGCCCCAGGAACACAGGCACAGGGTTGCGGGGAGGGGAGGAAGTGCCCCGGAACTTGGCCATCCGCAGCCCTCTGGACAGAGGGAGCACAGACCTCCCAGGTCGCTGTTCACAGACCCTGGTGACCTGAAGCTCCCTGGCTGTCACTCTGTCCCAGCCCCTCCTGGCCCGGGGGGCAGAGCCTGAGTCCCAGTAAAGTCTGTGGGTCCTGACCCTGGCATCTGGCCGCCCCTGTAAGGCACATGGGGACATCAGCTGTGTTTACCTTGCGGCGCCCCTGCAGGATCTGTTTGGGGTCTGGATGGTGCCCCCTCCTCCTCTCTGGGTGTCTCTCCACACCCCATGCACAGAGTTCTGGGAGACACAGAAATGGCCTGGCTATGCATTTTCACACCACAACACTTTATTGATTTCTACAGCAAACAGGCTCAGAGCCTACTGCTTGCCTTCCCTTGGGGAGGGAGACCTTTCTGTCCTTTAGGGGAGGGCAAGAATCCCACGGTGTGGGGGGGCGGGTGCTAGAGTACACATCGTGGGAGCATGTGTGGACTCTGGGTGGGGGCGTTTGTCCTGAGATTTCAGCCTGAGTGAGTGACTGTTCTGAGGACAGCAGAGATGACCTGGACCTGCAGCTCATGGGCTCTTGCACTGGTCCCCCACAGGGCAGCTGGACCCCGGCCTTGGGCCCTCTGGGCCCCAATATCTGGAGGAGCCTGCTTCCTGGAGTGGGGTCGGGTGGGGCCAACTGGCCTATCCATCCTGTCCCCCCTCTGGGGTGTCCCGGGAACCCACGGCATGCCCTAGGTCAGTGACCTGGATCTGTGGGGCAAGCCCAGGGCCCAGGAGGCCACATCCAGCTGTGAGAGGGCTGGTTCACCCTGGGGCCAGAATCCAGGGCTAGCCAGGACCATGGGGGCCTGGATCCCATTAGTCTTTGTGTTGGGCCTGGGGGGGGCTCAAATCAACTCAGCCCCCACAGAGCACGGAGCCAGGTCAGCCCAGGTCCCTCTGGGTTAGTGGCTGGTGTCTTGTGCAGGGTGTGCCCGCCCTCCAGGACGGACAGTGGGCGGAGGCAAGGCCCAATGTGTCCTCTGCTCCACTCACCTGCACCCACCATTTCGGGGATCCCTGCCTTCCCTCCTCCCTGCAACCCCTGGGTTCTCTATGGAACAATCCGGCTTCTGATGGGAGCAGGGTATGCAGAGAACCCTGGGGAGGCTGAGCATGTCCCACCGGGCAGCTCCACTGGGTCCTTCTGGGGGCCAATGGTGTGGGGGTGGATGGTGTGGGGCAGGGATATGACTGTGATGGTATATTAGTGCGGTACAAGTATTAGCTAATGAATCAATATTAAAATAGTCGCATTAACCAAAGACCATACTTTATTCAGATTTCCTTAGTTTTTGCTAAGTTACCATCCCTCATATCCCATTCCATTTGTACTCATGTTTTCTTAGGCTCCTCTGGATTGTGACAGTCTTTCAGCCTTTCCTTGTTGTCATTGAACTGGAACACTTTGAGAAGTAGAGTATTTTGTAAAATATACCTCATTTGGGACATGTCTGTTGTTTAACTCATGATTGAACTGTTTTTGTGGATTATATACAGAGAGATAATACCATTTTTATTATATAAATGATAGATATTATCAACATGATTTATCAGTCTTGGTATTGATCTGATCATCTTGCTGAGGTAGTGTTTGTCAGCTTTCTCCATAGTAAAGTGATTCTTTTTATTATTATTATTATTTATTATCTTTTTTATATTAAGATTTTTATATTATATTTTGTAGAAGGAAGTTACTATGTGTATTCGACACATAAGAGTGGGAGGCTATGCTAATCAACTTGAGGGTGGAATGTCTCCACAACTTCTTTGAAATTCTTCTACATGGGAGATTTCTCTTCCTTCTGGGTTTGTTTGTTTGTTTCTTTTTCAGGATGTTATTTATTTATTTGAGAGAGAGAGGAGAGAAAAACCATGAGCGAGGGATCCCTGGGTGGTGCAGTGGTTTGGCGCCTGCCTTTGGCCCAGGGCGCGATCCTGGAGACCCGGGATCGAATCCCACGTCGGGCTCCCGGTGCATGGAGCCTGCTTCTCCCTCTGCCTGTGTGTGTCTCTGCCTCTCTTTCTCTCTCTCTCTCTCTCTGTGACTATCATAAATAAATAAAATGTAAAGAAAAAGAAAATTCTGTAAAAAAAAAAAAAAAAAACCATGAGCGAGAAGGGCAGATGGAGAAGGACAAGCAGGTTCCCTGCTGAACAGGGAGCCTGCCTTGGGACCTGGATCATGATCTGAGCCTAAGGCAGAAGGTTAACTGACTGAGTCAACCACATGCCACTTTTTCTTTCTTTCAAACTTTTTTTTTAATAATAAATTTACTTTTTATTGGTGTTCAATTTGCCCACATACAGAATAACACCCAGTGCTCAACCCGTCAAGTGCCCCCCTCACTACACGTCACCCATTCACCCCCTCCCCCAACCTCCTCCCCTTCCATCACCCCTAGTTTATTTCCTAGAGTTAGGAGTCTTTATGTTCTGTCTCTCTTTCTGATATTTCCCACACATTTCTTCTCCGTTCCCTTATATTCCCTTTCACTCTTATTTATATTCCCCAAGTGAATGAGAACATACAATGTTTGTCCTTCTCCGATTGACTTACTTCACTCAGCATGATACCATCCAGTTCCATCCACGTTGAATCAAATGGTGGGTATTTGTCGTTTCTAATGGCTGAGCAAGGCCCACCTTTTCTCTCTCTTCATCATCTGAGTCTCCTATGATATGAATGTTACTGTTTTAATAAGTGGCTGAGTTCCCTATGTCTGCCTTTGTGGTCCATAACCTTTCTTGTTTTGAAGGCATCCACTTGGGACTGCATCTCAGTTATATCATTTTTAACATCGGCCTGACTAGATTTTAGTTCTTTTATTTCTACTGTAAGGGATTCTCTAATTTTCTTCTGTGCTTTTTTTCCAGCCCAGATGCTATCTTTATAATCATTGTTTTAAACTGTAGTTAGGGATCCCTGGGTGGCGCAGCGGTTTGGCGCCTGCCTTTGGCCCAGGGCGCGATCCTGGAGACCCGGGATCGAATCCCACATCGGGCTCCCAGTGCATGGAGCCTGCTTCTCCCTCTGCCTGATTCTCTGCCTCTCTCTCTCTGTCTCTCTGTGACTATCATAAATAAATAAAAATTAAAAAAAATAAAATAAACTGTAGTTAGACATCATATATGTGTATTGATGAACTTCCTGGCTGTGAGTACTACTTCATGTTATTTTATGGAGTTGAATTTCTCCAACTCACTATTTTTTTCAGAAAAGAAAGAAGGAAGAAAAAGGAAAACCAAGAAAAACAATAACAACTACCCTCCCCCTAAAAAAACACCAGATTATTTTGGCCTGCTTGTTAAACGATTCTAAATCCCAAAATAAGAAACACAATTAAAGTACCATGATAGTAAAAGTGAGAAATATATAAGGTACATAAATAAAAATTAAAGTAAGCAATTAATAAAATAGAATCAAAGAAAATAAATGAAAATAAAGCACAAAGTACAAAGGAAGCTACACCCTACTTTCCAGGCAGAGCTGAGGCTCTGCTGCCTCTGTAGTCTGACAACTTGGTGGTATTGAGTGGTCTGTGCAGGGTCTCGGGAAGGGCCTTGGCGCTGATTCTCAGGTGCACATCTGCCTGGGAGATGCACCTGCGGGTCAGAGGCTGGGTGGGTGTCATCGCCTCTGGCCTCCAGTGGGCGGCGCTGTGCTGCTCCCTTAGACTCCACGCTGATGGGCGGGATGCAGGTGGGGAAGCTGGGTCCTCTGGCTCTGGGGTTGAGCATCCCCGCCCCATCTGCAGGGGCCTCAACAGAAGAGCCGCCAACCCCCCGGGTCTCTGCTGCTTCTCTCAGAACCCTGCTTTTACTCTGCGTGCGTCTGAGCTTCTTTTGGTTTTGATATTTTATCTCAGACTGTTTTGCCCAAGATTGGGAATCCGAGATACCACCGAGAAGCTGACACCGATGCAAACACACGAGGGTTTATTTACAAGCTTGAGCTTGTGTCTAAGTGCACCCGACATAGCGGAGCAGGGACTTGGACCCCGAGATGGGTTTTAGCTTAGTTTTAAGTGCTGGTCTCGGGACCTCCAGGAGGGCTGGAGCAATTCCTCAAGTTCTGTTTACATTTTGATATGGGGCCTTCTAGGGCATTGAGTTCTGTTCTCATTTTAATAGGGGCTTCCTGCCCTTTGCCTGGACTCAGTTTTTATTCTATTGTGGGGCTTTCTAGGGCATTAAGCTGTAAACAGCAAAGGTTCCACAACTGGAAGGGGAACTCACACTGTCCCTATATGGTGAAGATGTGGTACTAGAAACAGGAAACTCGAGAGCCTCCACCAAGCCTCTTTGAACTAACGAGTGAGTTCAGTAAAGTAAGGGGACACAAACTGACCCTACAGAGCAGAGTAGCCTTGCTGTGTCCTGGCAATGAGCACTCAGGAAGGAAATGAAGGAAGTGACTCCCTTCTCAGGAGCATCACAGAGAATAAATAATGAGACAGAACCAAAGGAGCACAAGACTTGTGCACTGAGCCATACCAGGCTCTGGGAGGCCTTCCTGGGCTCGTGGGGTGGGAGCCTCATCTTGGAAAATGTCCGCAGTTCCTCAAGCCACCCTCAGATTCAATGTCATTCGTATCAAAATCATGGTGGCAGATCTTAGAAATAGGAAAAAAAAAAAAACCTTAACATCCATCTGCCCCCACAAATGACCCCAGAGAGGAAATCAGTATTGGAGAAGGAGGACAGAGTGGGACATAGCACTTTCCTATTTCAAACGATGTCACAGAGACACAGGATATAGCAGTGTTGTTCTTGGGCCCCTGGCTGGCTCTGTCGGTTAAGCATTCGACACCTGACCTCACCTCCTGTCCTGACCTTGGGGTCCTGAGTTCTAGCCCTGGGCTGGGCCATGGGTGAGACGTGGAGTCTACTTAAACAAACCAGACTCAAGGGTGGTGTTCTTGACATAAGCTGAAGGAGCAGAACAGAGAGTCCAGAAAGAATTGTGCTCTGATACAACTGATTTTTTTAACTTAACTTAAACCCAATTAATTAACGTATACTGTATTATACTTTCAGAGGAAGAATTCAGCGATTCACCAGTTGGAGATAACAGCGGTGCACATGACATCACATGCCCTCCTTCATGCTGGTTCCCTGTGATCCCCTCACCTGTCCCCTACCCTCCAGCGACCCTCATTTTTTCCCTATAATTAACAGTCTGTATTTCCTGCATCTGTTTTCATCTTATTTGTTTTTCCTTCCCTTCACAAATGTTCATCTGCTTTGCTTCTTTAATTCCACCTATGAATGACACCCCACGGTCATTCACTTTCCCGACTGACATATTTCACTTAACATGATTTCTCTAGTTCTGTCCACGTCATTGCAAATGGCAAGATTTCCTTCTCTTTGATAGCTGAGTACCATTCCTCTCTCTATGACCATCATCTATCTCCCATCCTCTTTATACATCATCTGCCTTAGGGCACCGAAACTCCTCACACAGTGTGACTACTGTGTACACGGCTGTTGTGGACATTGGGGTACAGATGTCCTGAGTCTCACTGCATCTGTATCTTCGAAGTCAGCTCCTGTCCCTGCACCTGCTGGTCGCAGGGCGGCTCTATTTGTACCTTCCTGAGGAGCCTCCACACTGTTTCCAGGGTGGCTGCACCAGCCCGCGTTCCCACCCGCAGTGGAAGGGAGTTGAGTGAGTTTTGCAGGACTTGCTCAAAGTCTGGTCCACATTTCATTTTGCGGTCTGTGGGCTCCAACTCCTTGTCCTTAAGTATTTCTGGGGAAGCCGGCTGTTGGGCTCCGTTTCAGTGAGACATTTCCGATGCTAACAGGCCCCAGCTGGAGCCTGGAAGGAGGCAGGTGCCGCCCAGTGCACCAGCAAGCCACCTCCTACACAGCTTCCTGCAGTGCCTAGCATCCCAAAGGGGGTGCCCAAGCCCAGGCCCCACCCAGGGGACCCGTATGTGCAGTAGGCCTCCTCTGCCAGCCTTAACAGGAGCCAGCCTGTGCTGGGGAGGCCTGAGGAGGACATGGGGACGCATCGACCCTGATGAGACACAGCCTCCTCAGGTCGCTCATGGAGTCTAATGGGGGACATTGGGCTGCGTTCACACTGACAGGAGCCCGGGTCTCCTCAGGACCCGCAGTGAGGCTTCTGGAAGATGTGGGCCCGCATACACCCTGATAGGAGGCCCTGGGCTGCCTCAGGACTCGCGGGGAGGCTTCAAGATATTGTGGGCTCGCATCCATGCTAACAGGAGACCGTGGGCCACCTCAGGACCTGCGGGAGGCTTCAGGAAGATGTGGCACCGCGTCCACGCTGACAGGAGCACTTGGCTGCCTCAGGACCCACGTGGAGGCTTCAGGAAATTGTGGGCCCGCATCCAGGCTGACAGGAGCCCCTGGGCCGCCTCAGGACCCGCGGGGAGGCTTCAGGAAGATGTGGCACCGCGTCCACTCTGGCAGGAACTCCCAGGCCCCTCAGGATATAAATTGAGGCTTCTGGAAGCTGGGGGCCGCATTCAGGATGACAGGAGCCGCGGCCTCCTAGATTCATAGGTGACAATTCGGGAGTATGTGTGGTAACGTCCACACAACAGGACGCTGACTTCCTCAGGACCCCTGGTGTAGTCTTCGGAAAATATGGGGATGCACCCTTGCGGACAGAAGAGCCCAGCCTTGTCAGGGCCTCTGGTGAGGCCTAAGAAAGATGTGGGTGCTGCATCCACATTGACAGGAATCTCTGGCCTCCTCAGGACGCACAGTGAAGTTTTGGGAATATTTGGGGCCACGTCCATGCTGACAGGAGCCCCCAGCCTCCTCAGGGCTTATGGTGAGGCTTGAGGAAAATGTGGGTCCACCTCAACACTGACAAGACCCCCGTTGTCCTCAGGACCTGCACTTTGGCTTTGGGATATATGAGGCTGGGTCTTTGCTGACAGGAGCCCACAGCCTCCTCAGGACCCACGGTGAGTGTTCTGGGTGGCGTGGGGCCATGTCCAGGCAGACAGAAGCCCCCGGACTCCTGAGGACCTGCTGTGAGGCTTCAAGAGGATGTGAAGCATAGTCCACAGTGACAGGAGACCCGGCGTCTTCAGGACCCACTGACTATGGCTCAGGAACACGTGGGGCCACGTGCACACTCACAGGAGCCCGGTTTCCTCAGGACCCCCTGGAGGACTCTGGAGGTGCCATTGGGGGCCACGTCCATATCAGAAGGGACTCCTCAGAATCACAGAGTAAGTGAATGGGTAGAATGAATGGTTGGGTCAGGGGAGGGGAGGCAATTGGTGGTTAGCCTTACGTTAGATGTTAGGTGTTAGTGATTATGCTTATGGTTATGGATTAGAGGTTAGGGTGAGGGATAAGGGTAAGGGTCAGTGGTTAGGAGTTAGGATGTGGGTTAGGGCTAGGGACAGGATTTGGTGTTAGGGTTAGGGTTTAGGCTTTAGGGATTAGGGCAGGAGGTTCGGAGTTGGGGTTAGTGTTATGGTTAGAGTTAGGGTTGAGCTTAGGTTTGCAGTTAGGGTGAGGGGTTAGGGTGTGAGTTATGGTTAGGGGTTAGAGTTAGGGGTTTGAGTTAAGGGTTAGAGTTAAAGCTAGGGCTAGGTTTAGGGTTCGGGCGAGGGTTAGGATTAGGATAGGGGTTAGGGCTAGGGTTAGGGTTAAGGTTTGGTTAGGGGTTAGGGTTAGGGTCAGGTCAGGGTCAGGGTACGGTTTTGGAAAAGGGTCAGATATAGGGTTAGGGGGTGTATTAGGGGTTGGTTTTAGGGTACGGGTTAGGGTACAGTTTGGGGTATGAGATAGGATAAGTATTAGAGGGTTAGTGTTATGGTACAGGTTAAGATTAGGAATAGGATTTGAATACCTTATTTTAAGGTTATGTACAGTTAGAGGTTAGGGTTCGGGTTAGATTTAACGTAGGGTTCAGGGTTAAGGAAACCTAAGATTAGGTGAACCGACGTTTAAGAGTTAGGGTGAGGGTTGGCAGGAAGGTTCAGTGAATGTGTTTCAGTCTTGGGGTTTGTGTTTGGTTTTCGACTAGTGATAGGTCTTGTTTAAGGGTTAGGTTAACATTGGGATTAAGTGTAGGGTTAGGGTTATGTCTGTGTATGGTTAGTTTGGGTCTTGGCATGTGCTTGCACTGGGACTCCTAGTATCTTGGGCAGTTTAGTTTTATGCACTCTATTTAGGTTTTGGGTTCAAAGATAGCCTGACTCCACCAAGTCAGTGGCCTCCCCAGAGAATCAAAATACAGGCTTTTACTTGGGTGAGATAGACATGGCAGTCTTCTCCCGAGCTGAGGTAAGGAGGGGTTTTGTGGCTCTAAAGACTCTTTATTTGGATTTTCAGTAGCCTTTCTGATTTTATCTCTAGTGTGTACATGATTCATCAATACTACCAATTATAATTGAATCGAAAAGAATCAAATCGAATCAAATCAAAAAGAATCGAATCCAAAGAATCGAATTGTAGAGACTCTAATCGAAACGAAAAGATTCAAATCGAAATGAATCGAATCGAAAAGAATCGAATCTAAAAGAAAAGAATCGAATTGCAAAGAATCGAATCAAAAAGAATGGAATCGAAAAGAATCGAATCGAATGAAATCGATTGAAAAGATCGAATCAAAAAAATCAAAGAGAATCCAAATGAAGCAAAACGAATCGAATCGAATCGAATTGAAAAGAATCGTATCAAATCAAATCTAAAAGAATCGAATCGAATCGAATCAAAAAGAATCAAATTGATTCGCATCGAAAAGAATTGAATCGAATCATATCGAATCGAAAATAATCGAATCGAATCGAATGGAATTGAATCAAAAAGAATGGAATCGAATTGAATCGAAAAGAATCGAATAGATTCGATTTGAAATTTAAAGTTTTACTTGAAGTTTTCTTTGTAAACACAGTATGATATAGTTTCAGGTTTATCACATAGTGATTCAACCCTTGGATACAACGCCTGGTACTGGTGACAGGTGCCCTCCACTATGTCCATCCCCTGATTCCCCATCCGCCCTACCTTCCTCTGGTATTTATTAGTTGATTCTCTGTGGTTAAGAGTGTGTTTTTTTGTTTGCTTCTCTCATCCCCCCTTTGCCCCTTTGCCAGTTTTTTGGTTTCCTAATATTCACATGTGAATGCAATTGTATGGTATTAGGTATCTTTCTTTCTATGACTGACTGAGTTCATTTAGCATAAGTCCTTTCCACTTCTCCCACGTCATTGTAAATGGCTTCATTTCATCCCTTCTGATGACCGAGTGATGTCGCAGTGTGTATATTTACCACATCTTTCTGCCCATTCATCTGCCAATGGACATCTGTGCTGTATCCACAGTTTGGCTGTTGTTGATAATGCTGCTACAAACACTGGGCTTCGTGTCCCTCTTGGAATCTACTAAATGACTTTTGTATCCTTGGGGTAAATACCTAGCTCTGCAATTTTGAAATCGTAGTGTAGCTCTATTTTTAACTTCTCTTTTTATTTTTTTTAAGATAGTCACGGAGAGAGGCAGAGACACAGGCAGAGGGAGAAGCACGATCCATGCACTGTGAGTCCGACGTGGGATTCGATCCTGGGTCTCCAGGATCGCGACATGGGCCAAAGGCAGGTGCCAAACCAGTCCGCCACCCAGGGATCCCCTATTTTTAACTTCTCGAGGACCCTGCACAGTGTTTTCCACAGTGGCTGCACCTGTTCGCATTCCCACCAGGAGTGTAAGGGGGCTACCCTTTCTCCAAAGCCTCAACAACATCTGTTGTTTCTTCTCTTGTTAATTTTAGCCATTCTGATGGCTCTCAGGTGACATCTTACTGTGGTTTTGATTTGCATTTCCCTGATGATGGGTGACGCTGAGTGTCTTTCGGTGTCTGGTGGCCATCTGGATGTCTTGTCAGAGACAAAGTCCATTAATGTCTTCAGCCCATCTGCAGTTGGATAATTTGTGTTTAGGATGCTGAGATTTATATTTGCTTTACGTATTTTGCATACTAACTCTTTATTGGATGTGTTGTTTACAAATATCTCGTTTCATTTTGTATGTTGCCTTTTAGCATTGGTTGTGTCTTTCAATTTGCAGAAGCTTTTGAATTTGATGAAGTCCCAATAGTATTTTTGCTTTTGTTTCCCTCAACTCAGAGGCATATCTAGAAAGAAGATCCAATGGCCAACGTCAAAGATGTTCCTGCCTATCTTTTCTTCTTTGTATGGTTTCAGGTCTCACATTTAGGTCTTTCATCCATTTTGAATTTATTTTTTATATATATGGTGTAAGAAAGTGGTCCAGTTTCATTCTTCTGCATGTGGCTGCCTGGTTTTCCCAACACCATTTGTTCTTATCCTGGGGTCAGGTTAGGGTTTGTTGAAGAGACTGTCTTTGTGCCATTGGATATTCCTTCCTGCCTTGTTGTCAATTAATGGATCATAGAGTTACAGGTTTGTATCTTGTTTCGGCTTTGCATTCTGTTCTATTGATCTAAGCGTCTCCTATTGGGAGATTCTTGAGTGCTGATTCAATATCTTTGCTGGTTATCTGTTCAAGTTTCTTATTTCTTCATTTCTCCTTTTTGCTATGTTATATATTTCCAGGAATTGATCTATTTCTTCTAGGTTCTAGGTTGCTGGCATATACTTTTTCATCATATTCTCTTATTATCGTTTGTATTTCTGTAGTGTTGGTTGTTATTTCTCTTTTCTCATCTGTGATTTTATTTGGGTCCTTTCTCATCTTTTTATCTTTTTCCTTTTTAAAGATTTTATTTATGGATTCATGCGAGATGTAGAGAAGGAGAGGTATAGGCAGAGGAAAAATGAGGCTCCATGTGGGGAGGCTGATGTGGGACTTGATCCACCAGGATCCTGGGATCATGACCTGAGCCAAAGCACATGGTCAACCACTGAGGCACCCAGGTGTCTTGCTGATTCAATTCCTTTGCTAGTTATGGGTCTCTTCACATTTACTATTTTTTTCCTATTTCAGTTTTGCTCGTTTGCACATTTCTAGGGATTGGTCCATTTCTTCCAGGTCTTAGTTTGTTAGCGTATAATCTTGCATAGTATTCCCTTATAATTGTCTTATTTTTCTGGTGTTGATTTGATCTCTCTTCTCTCATTTGTGATTTTATTCATTTAAGTTTTCTCTTTTCTCGTTGATAAGGCTGGCTAGGGCTTGATCCATTTTATTAATTATTTTGAAGAACCAGCTCTTATTTTCGTTATTCCATTCTACTGTTTTGTTTATTCTGCATTGTTTATTTCTGCTCTCATCTTTTTTTTAATTTATTTTTTATTGGTTTTCAATTTACTACCATACAGAATAACCCCCCGTGCCCGTCACCCATTCACTCTCACCCCCCGCCCTTCTCCCCTTCCACCACCCCTAGTTCGTTTCCCAGAGTTATCTGCTCTCATCTTTATTTTTTCTCTTTTTCTGTTGGCTTTAGGCTTTGTTTGCTATTCCTTTTCCAGCTCCTTTAGGTGTATGGTTAGGTTGTGTATTGGAGACTTCTTGTTTCTTGAGGTAGACCTGTATTGCTATGTACTTCCCTTTAGGACTGCCTTTGCTACAACCCAGAGGTTTGGAGAAACATGTTTTCATTTTCATTTGTTTCAAATTTCCTCTTTAATTTCCTGGTTGCTCCATTCATTCTCTATTTGGATGTTCATAATCTCCATGTATTTTTGGTATGTCCAATATTTTTTCTTACTTTCGACTTCGAGTTTCATAGCGTCATGGTCCGAAAATGTACAGGGTGTGATATCAACCTTGTTGTTATCAACCATGTACCTGTTTGTACCTGTTGAGGGCTGATTTGTGGCCATCTGTTCTGGAGAATGTCCCATGTGCACTTGGAAGGAATGTGTATTCTGCTTTAGGTTGAAATGTTCAGACATTATCTGTTGAGTCCCTGTGGTCCATTGTGTCAAGGCTATTGTTCCCCGGTTGATTTTCTGCATAGACGATCGGCCCATTGCCATAAGTGGGTGTTAAAATCCCCTGTAATTGTATTATTATCAGTGAGTTCCTGTACGTTTGTTGCTAATTGGTTTCTATATTTAGGTACTGCCATGTTGGCAGCATAAATATTTAGTTGTTTGAACTTTTTTTTAAAATAAATTTATTTTTTATTGGTGTTCAATTTACCAACAAACAGAATAACATACATACAGAATAACACCCAGTGCTCATCCCGGTAAGTGCCCCCCTCAATGCCCGTCACCCATTCACCCGTACCCCCTGCCCTCCTCCTCTTCCAGCTCCCTAGTTCCTTTCTCAGAGTTAGGAGTCTTTATGTTCTCTCTCCCTTTCTGATATTTCCCACACATTTCTTCTCCATTCCCTTATATTCCCTCTCACTATTATTTATATTAACCAATTGAATGAAAACATACGTTTGTCCTTCTCCAATTGCCTTACTTCACTCAGCATAATACCCTCCAGTTCCATCCACGTTGAAACAAATGGTGGGTATTTGTCGTTTCTAATGGCTGAGTAATATTCCATTGTATACATAAACCACATCTTCTTTATCCATTCATCTTTCAGTGGACACCATGGCTCCGTCCACAGTTTCGCCTTTGTGGTCATTCCTGCTAAAAGAATCAGGGTGCAAGTGTCCCGGCGTTTCAGTGCATCAGTGGAGAATATTTGGGGTAAATCCCCAAAGAGTGCAATTGCTGGGTCGTCGGGCAGGTCTATTTTTAACTCTTTGAGGAACCTCCACACAGTTTTCCAGAGTGGCTGCACCAGTTCACATTCCCACCAAGAGTGTAAGAGTCTTCCCTTTTCTCCGCATCCTCTCCAACATTTGTTCTTTCTTGCTTGTTAATTATCCACATTCAGTGGTGTGAGGTGGTATCTCATTGTGGTTTGGATTTGTATTTCCCTGAGGCAAGTGATGCTGAGCATTTTCTCATGTGCATGTTGGCCATGTCTATGTCTTCGTCTGTGAGATTTCTGTTCATGTCTTTTGCCCATTTCATGATTGGATTGTTTGTTTCTTTGGTGTTGAGTTTAAGAAGTTCTTTATAGATCTTGGAAACTAACCGTTTATCTGATACGACATTTGCAAATATCTTCTCCCATTCTGTAGTTTGACTTTTAGTTTTGTTGACTGTATTCTTTGCTGTGCAAAAGCTTCTTATCTTGATGAAGTCATAATAGTTCATTTTTGCTTTTGTTTATTTTGCTTTCGTGGATGAATCTTGCAAGAATTTACTGTCGCCGAGTTCAGAAAGGGTGTTGCCTGTGTTCTCCTCTAGGATTTTGATGGACTCCTGTCTCACATTGAGATCTTTCATCCATTTTGAGTTTATCTTTGTGTATGGTGAAAGAGAGTGGTCTAGTTTCATTCTTCTGCATTTGGTTGTCTAATTTTCCCACCACCATCTATTGAAGAGACTGTCTTTCTTCCAATGGATAGTCTTTCCCCCTTTATCGAATATTAGGTGACCATAAAGTTCAGGGTCTCTATTCTGTTCCATTGATCTATGTGTCTGTTTTTGTGCCAGTTCCACACTATCTTGATGACCACAGCTTTGTAGTACAACCTGAAATCTGGCATTGTGATGCCTCTAGATATGGTTGTCTTTTTTAAAATTCCCCTGGCTATTCGGGATCTTTCCTGATTCCACACAAATCTTAAAAAATAATTTTTTTCTAACTCTCTAAAGAAAGTCCATGGTATTTTTATAGGGATTACATTAAACATGTACATTGTCCTTGGTAACATTGACATTTTCATAATATTTTTTTTTCATTTTCATAATATTAATTCTGCCAATCCATGAGCATGGAATATTTTTCCATCTCTTTTTGTTTTCCTCAATATCTTTCAGAAGTGTTCTATAATGTTTAGGGTATAGATGCTTCACCACTTTGGTTAGGTTTATTCCTAGGTATCTTATGCTTTTGGGTGCAATTGTAAATGGGATTGACTCCTTAATTTCTCTTTCTTCAGTCTCATTGTTAGTGTATAGAAATGCCATTGATTTCTGGGCATTGATTTTATATCCTGCAACGCTACCAAATTGCTGTATGAGTTCTAGCAATTGTGGGGTGGAGACTTTTGGTTTTTCTAGGTAGAGTATCATGTCATCGGCGAAGAGGGAGAGTTTGACTTCTTCTTTGCCAATTTGAATGCCTTTAATGTCTTTTTGTAGTCTGATTGCTGAGACTAGGACTTCCAGTACTATGTTGAATAGCTGTGGTGAGAGTGGCATCCCTGTCTTGTTCCTGATCTTAGGGAAAGGCTCTCAGTGCTTCCCCATTGAGAATGATATTTGCTGTGGGCTTTTCAGTGATGGCTTTTAAGATGACGAGGAATATTCCCTCTATCCCTGCGCTCTGAAGTGTTTTGATCAGGAATGGATGCTTTATTTTGTCAAATGCTTTCTCTGCATCTAATGAGAGGATCATATGTTTCTTGGTTTTTCTCTTGCTGATATGATGAATCACATTGATTGTTTGACGAGTGTTGAACCAGTCTTGTGTCCCGAGGATAAATCCTACTTGTTCATGGTGAATAATTTTCTTAATGTACTGTTGGATCCTATTGGCTAGTATCTTGTTGAGAATTTTTCATCCATGTTCATCAGGGATATTGGTCTACAATTCTCCTTTTTAGTGGGGTCTTTGTCTGGTTTTGGAATTAAGGTGATGCAGGCCTCATAGAACGAATTTGGAAGTACTCCATCTCTTACTATCTTTCCAAACAGTTTTAGCAGGATAGGTATGGTTTCTTCTTTAAACGTTTGATAGAGTTCCCCTGGGAAGACATCTGGTTTTAGACTTTTGTTTCTTGGGATGTTTTGGATGACTGCTTCAATATCCTCCCTGGTTATTGGCCTGTTCAGGTTTTTTATTTATTCCTATTCCAGTTTTGGTAGTTTCTGGCTTTCCAGGAATGCGTCCATTTCTTCTAGATTGCCTAATTTATTGGTGTATGGTTGTTCATAATATGTTTATAAAATCGTTTGTATTTCCTTGGGGTTGGTAGTGATCTCTCCTTTCTCATTCATGATTTTATTAATTTGAGTCTTCTCTATTTTTTTCTTCTTAATAAGGCTGGCTAATGGTTTCTGTATCTTATTAATTCTTTCAAAGAACAAACTCCTGGTTTTGTTTATCTGTTCCACATTTCTTCTGGTATTGATTTCCTTGAGTTCTGCTCGAATTTTAATTAATTCTCTTCTGTTGGGTGTGGGATCTATCTGCTGCTTTTTCTCTAGGTCCTTTATGTGTAAGGTTAGCTTTTGTATTTGAGTTCATTCCAGTTTTTGAATGGATGCTTGTACTGTGATGTATTTCCCCCTTAGAATGCTTTGGCTGCATTCCAAGGATTTTGTATGGTAATATCTTCATTCGTATTAGTTTCTATGAATCTTCTTTTTAATAAATTAATTTTTTACTTGTGTTCAATTTACCAACATACATAATAACACCCAGTGCTCATCCCGTCCAGTGTCCCCCTCAGTGCCCATCACCCATTCACCCCCATCCCCCTCCCTCCTGCCCTTCTACCACCCCTAGTTCGTTTCCCAGATTTAGGAGTCTTTATATTCTGTCTCCATTTCTGATATTTCCCACACAATTCTTCTCCATTCCGTTATATTCCCTTTCACTATTATTTATATTCCCCAAATGATGAGAACATACACTGTTTGTCCTTCTCTGATTGACATACTTTACTCAGCATTATACCCTCTAGTTCCATCCCTGTTGAAGCAAATGGTGGGTATTTGTCGTTTCTAATGGCTGAGTAATATTCCATTGTATACATAAACCACATATTCCTTATCCATCCATTTTTCAATGGACTCCAAGCCTCCTTCCATATTTTGGCTATTGTGGACATTGGTGCTATAAACAGCGGGGTGCAGGTGTCCCAGCGTTTCATTGCATCTGAATCTTTGAGGTAAATCCCCAACAGTGCAATTGCTGGGTCATAGGACAGGTCTATTTTTAACTCTTGAGGAACCTCCACACAGTTTTCCAGAGTGGCTGCACCAGTTCACACTCCCACCAACAGTGTAAGAGTCTTCCCTTTTCTCCGCATCCTCTCCAACATTTGTTCTTTCTTGCTTGTTAATTATCCCCATTCAGTGGTGTGAGGTGGTATCTCATTGTGGTTTTGAGTTGTATTTCCCTGATGGCAGTGATGCAGAACTTTTTTTCATGTGGATGTTGGCCATGTCAATGTCTTCCTCTGTGAGATTTCTCTTCATGTCTTTTGCCCATTTCATGATTGGATTCTTTGTCTCTTTGGTGTTGACTTTAAGAAGTTCTGTATAGATTTTTGAAACTGGCCCTTTATCTGATACGTCATTTGCAAATATCTTCTCCCATTCTGTAGGTTGTCTTTTAGTTTGGTTGACTGTATCCTTTGCTGTGCAAAAGCTTCTTATCTTGATGAAATCACAACAGTTCATTTTTGCTTTTGTGTCTTTTGCCTTTGTGGATGTATCTTGCAAGTAGTTACTGTGGCCAAGTTCAAAAAGTATGTTGCCTGTGTTCTCCTCTATGATTTTGATGGACTCTTGTCTCACGTTTCGATCTTCCATCCATTTTGAGTTTATCTTTGTGTATCATGAAAGAGAGTGGTCTAGTTTCATTCTTCTGCATGTGGATGTCCATTATGCCAGCACCATTTATTGAAGAGACTGTCTTTCTTCCAATGGATAGTCTTTCCACCTTTATTGAATATTTGTTGACCATGAAGTTCAGGGTCCACTTCTGGGTTCTCTATTCTGTTCCATTGATCTATTTGTCTGTTTTTGTGCTAGTACCACACTGTATTGAACCACAGCTTTGTAGTACAACCTGAAATCTGGCATTGTGATGCCCTCAGATATCGTTGTTTTTTTTTTTTTTTAATTCCCCTGGATATTCAGGGTCTTTTCTGATTCCACAAAAGTCTATTTTTTATGATAGTCACACACACACACACAGAGAGAGATAGACAGAGACAGAGAGAGAGAGAGAGGCACAGATACAGGCAGAGGGAGAAGCAGGCTTCATGAACTGGGGTCCTGAAATGGGATTCGATTCCGGGTCTCCAGGATCGTGCCCTGGGCCAAAGGTAGGCGCCAAACCGCTGTACCACCCAGGGATCCCGATTCCACACAAATTTTAAAATAATTTGTTCCTACTCTCTGAAGAAAGTCCATGATATTTTGATAGGGTTTGCATTAAACCTGTACATTGCCTTGGTAACATTGACATTTTCCCAATGTTAATTCTGCCAATCCTTGAGCATGGAATATTTTTCCATTTATTTGTGTCTTCCTCAATTTCTTTCAGAAGTGTTCTATAGTTTTTAGGGTATAGATCCTTTGCCTCCTTGGTTAGGTTTATTCCTAGGTATCTTATGCTTTTGGGTGCAATTGTAAATGAGATTGACTCCTTAATTTCTCTTTCTTCAGTCTCATTGTTAGTGTATAGAAATGCCATTGATTTCTGGGCATTGATTTTATATCCTGCAACACTACCATTTACTGTATGAGTTCTAGCAATCGTGGGGTGGAGGCTTTTGGTTTTTCTAGGTAGAGTATCATGTCATCGGCGAAGAGGGAGAGTTTGACTGCTTCTTTGCCAATTTGAATGCCTTTAATGGGGATCCCTGGGTGGCGCAGCGGTTTGGCGCCTGCCTTTGGCCCAGGGCGCGATCCTGGAGACCCGGGATCGAATCCCACATCGGGCTCCCTGCATGGAGCCTGCTTCTCCCTCTGCCTATGTCTCTGCCTCTCTCTCTCTCTCTCTCTCTCTCTCTCTCTCTCTCTCTGTGTGTGACTATCATGAATAAATAAATAAAATCTTTAAAAAAATTTGAATGCCTTTAATGTCTTTTTGTTGTCTGATTGCTGAGGCTAGGATTTCCAGTACTATGTTGAATTGCAGTGGTGAGAGTGGATATCCCTGTCTTGTTCCTGATCTTAGGGGAAAGGCTCCCAGTGCTTCCCCATTGAGAATGATATTTACTGTTGGCTTTTGTAGATGGCTTTTAAGATGTCGAGGCATGTTCCCTCTATCCCTACTCTCTGAAGTGTTTTGATCAGGAATGGATACTCTATTTTGTCAAATGCTTTCTCTGCATCTAATGAGAGGATCATATGGTTCTTGGTTTTTCTCTTGCTGATATGATGAATCACATTGTTTGTTTGACGAGTGTTGAACCAGCCTTGTGTCCCTGGGATAAGTCCTACTTGTTCATGGTGAATAATTATCTTAATGTACTGTTGGATCCTATTGGCTAGTATCTTGTTGAGAATTTTTGCATCCATGTTCATCAGGGATATTGGTCTATAATTCTCCTTTTTAGTGGGGTCATTGTCTGGTTTTGGAATGAAGGTGATGCTGGCTTCATAGAACTAATTTGGAAGTACTCCATCTCTTTCTATCTTTCCAAACAGGTTTAGTAAGATAGGTATGGTTTCTTCATTAAACGTTTGGTAGGATTCCCCTGGGAAGCAATCAGGCCCTGGAGTTTTGTGTCTGGGGAGGTTTTGGATGACTGCTTCAATATCCTCCCTGGTTATTGGCCTGTTCAGGTTTTCTATTTCTTCCTGTTCCAGTTTTGGTAGTTTCTGGCTTTCCAGGAATGCGTCCATTTCTTCTAGATTGCCTAATTTATTGGTGTATGGCTTTTCATAATATGTTTTTATAATTGTTTGTATTTCCTTGGTGTTCGTAGTGTCCTCTCCTTTCTCATTCATGATTTTATTACTTTAAATATTCTCTCTTCTTTTTAATAAGTTTGGCTAATGGTTTATCTATCTTATTAATTCGTTCAAAGAACCAACTCCTCGTTCCATTGATCTGTTCCACCATTCTTCTGGTCTCGATTTCCTTGAATTCTGCTCGAATTTTAATTAACTCTATTCTTCTGTTGGGTGTAGGATCTATCTGCTGTTTTTTCTCTAGCCTCTTTATGTGTAAGTTTAGCTTTGTATTTGAGTAGTTTCCGGTTTTTGAATGGATGCTTGTATTGTGATGTAATTCCCCCTTAGGACTGCTTTTGCTGCATCTCAAGGATTTTGAACGGTTGTATGTTTATTCTCATTAGTTTCCATGAATCTTTTTAATTCTTCCTTAATTTCCTCGTTGACCCTTTCGTCTTGTAGCAAGATGATCCTTCACCTCCGCATGTTTGAGGTCCTTCCAAACTTCTTGTTGTTATTTAGTTCTAATTTCAAGGCATTATGGTCTCAGTATATGCATGGGGTTACCCCAATCCTTTGATATCAGTTCAGACCCTATTTGTGACCCAGTATGTGGTCTATTCTGGCGAAAGTTCCATGTGCACTTGAGAAGAATGTGTATTCAGTTGAGTTTGGATGTAAAGTTCTGTAGATATCTGTGAAATCCAACTGGTCCAGTGTATCATTTAAAGCTCTCGTTTCTTTGGAGATGTTGTGCTTAGAAGACCTATCGAGGGTAGAAAGAGCTGGATTGATTTCACCAAGTGTAAGTGTATTATTATCTAAATTTTCTTCACTTAGGTTATTAATTGGTTTAAATATTTGGCAGCTCCTACATTTGGGGCATATATTGAGGATTGTTAAGTCCTCTTGTTGGATAGATCCCTTAAGTGTGATTTAGTGTCCCTCTTCATCTCTCACTACAGTCTTCGGGGTAAATTTTAGTTTATCTGATATAAGGATGGCTACACCTGCTTTCTTTTGAGGACCATTTGAATGGTAAATGGTTCTCCAATATTTTATTTTCAGATTGTAGGTGTCCTTCTGTCTAAAATGAGTCTCTTGTAGACAGCAAATAGATGGGTCCTGCTTTTCTATCCAGTCTGAAACCCTGCGCCTTTTGATGGGGTCATTAAACCTGTTCACGTTCAGAGTTACTATTGAGAGATATGAGTTTAGTGTCCTCATGATATGTATTCAGTCCTTGTTTTTATCGATTGTTCCACTGAACTTCTTCTGAAAGGGGAATTTTAAGAGTCCCCCTTAAAATTTCTTGCAGACCTGGTTTGGAGATCACATATTCTTTCATTTCCTTCCTGTCTTGGAAGCTCTTTATCTCTCCTTCCATTTTGAATGAGATCCTTGTTGGATAAAGTATTTTTGGTTGCATATTCTTGTCATTGAGGACCCTGAATATATCCTGCCAGCCCTTTCTGGGCTGCTAGGTCACTGTGGAGACATCTGCTGTTACCGTAATGCTCCTTCCCATAAAGGTAGGGATTTCTTGTCTCTTGCTGCTTTAAGGATCTTCTCTTTATCCTTGGAATTTGCAAGCTTCACTATTAAATGTTGAGATGTTGGACGGTTTTTATTGATTTTAGGGGGGGGATCTCTCTATTTCCTGGATCTGAATGCCTGTTTCCCTTCCCAGATTAGGAAAGTTTTCAGCTATGATTTGTTCAAATAACTACTCTGGCCCTCTGTCCATTTTGGCACCCTCGGGAACCCCAATTACACATAGGTTTTTCTTCCTCAGGTTGTTGTTTATTTCCCTAATTTGTCTACCTGGTCTTTTAATTGTCTGTCTTTTTATTCCTCAGTTTCCCTCTTTGCCATCAACTTTTCTTCTATGTCACTCACTCGTTCTTCCACCTCGTGAACCCTCATCGTTAGGACTTCTAGTTTGGATTGCATCTCATTCAATTGATTTTTACTTTCTGCCTGATTGGATCTAAATTCTGCAGTCATGAAGTCTCTTGAGTCTTTATGCTTTTTTCTAGAGCCACCAGAAGCTGTATAATAGTGCTTCTGAATTGGCTTTCTGACATTGACTTGTAATCCAGATTTTGTAACTCTGTGTGAGAGAGGACTGTTTCTGTTTCTTTCTTTTGAGAAGAGCTTTTCCATCTAGTCATTTTGCTGAGTGCAGTGTGGCCAAAAACAAATTGTATTGGGAAAAGGAGAAAAAGAGAGGAGAGAAAGAAGGAAAGAAAAGAGAAAAAGAAAAAAGAATAAAGGAAGAAAGAAGGAAAAAAGAGAATAAAAGAGAAAGAAAAAGAAAGAAAGGGGAAAAGGTTGGGGGAAGCAATCAGAAATGAAAAAAAAATATGGGGGAGTATCTTCTGATTCTGTATACTTTAAGTCCCTTAACGTGCCTTGGAACTTGTCCATCTAGCTGGTCTTCTGGGGGAGGGGCCTGTTGTGCTGATTGTCAGGTGTTAGCCCTTGGGGGAGCTGCTCTGTCCCCTGCCTGGTGCAAGGCTCAGTGGGGGTAGTTTACCCCATGAGGCCCCAGGAGGAACAACCCCAGTGTCAGCGGCCAGCTCTGGAAACCTCTATTCAGCCCCCGCAGTAACTCAGGAGTAGTCCATCTGAAGGGCCTGGAGGCTCTGGGGTGGGGCCGCTGATTTGCTCAGCTCTGGGCAGGATCGTCCATGCTGTCCTGGGCCCTCTGGGCCTCTGCCTGTCCTGGGGGAGGCCGAATCCTGGGCTGTATCCCGAAGCCCTGTACTCCGGGGCCTGCGCTGTTGGATTCTCGCTCCTGGCTGCAAAGCTGCCTCACTGCAGAGCCACCGCCCAAGCCCCTCCGAGTTGCTTCCGGAGCCCCACAGCACCCTCCGCACGGAGCCTCTTCCTCTGCAGGAGGAGCCGCTGCCAAGCTGCTCCTGGGGCCATGCAAACCCTCCTCGCAGAGCTGCCACCCGAGGCCCACAGAGCTGCTCCCGGGTCAATGCATGTGCCCTGCAGCCCTCAGGGAGCTCGGTGCACTCTCCTGGGAGTGCAGGTGTCTGTTAGAGTCCCAGGGAGCCCTAGGGCACCCCGCCCTCCTGGGGTCCTGCTCTGACTCCTTGAAGGCGCCATTCCGCCCGGGAAGATTAGTGCAGCTCCTCCTTCTCTCAGCACAGAGCTCTTCTGTCCTGGGGGAACTCGCCCCGGTCTTCGCCGGGCTCCTTGTAGGGCCCCTCACACTTGGATGCCTTTTGTTTCTTTATTTCTTTTTCCCGTCTTCCTACCTTGATAGAATCATGAACTTTTCTCACTGTAGCATTCAATCTGGTCTCTGTTTAAATCTCAGGCCAAATTCGTAGATTTTCTGGATGATTTGAAGGTTATCTAGGTAATTTCGTGGGGACAGGTGATTTGGGGACACTACACTTCTGTCATCTTGCCCCTCCTCCTGTATGTTGCCATTTACCTTTGGTTGTTTCCTTCACTTTGTGGAAGCTTTTCAATTTGATGAAGCCCCAATAGTATTTTTGCTTTTGTTTCCCTCACCTCAGAGGCATATCTGAAAGAACATCCAATGGCCAATGTCAAAGTCATTGCTGCCTATCTTTTCTTCTTTGTATGGTTTCAGGTCTCGTATTTAGGTCTTTCATCCATTTTGAATTTATTTTTTATATATATGGTATAAGAAAGTGGTCCAGTTTGATTCTTCTGCATGTGGCTGCCTGGTTTTACCAACACCATTTGTTCTTATCCTGGGATCAGGGTTAGGGTTTGTTGAAGAGGCTGTCTTTGTGCCATTGGATATTCCTTCATGCCTTGTTGTCGATTAATGGATCATAGAGTTACAGGTTTGTATCTTGTTTCAGATTTCCATTCTGTTCTATTGATCTAAGCGTCTCCTGTTGGGAGATTCTTGATTGCTGATTCAGTTTCTGTGCTGGTTATCTGTCTGTTCAGGTTTCTTATTTCCTCCTTTTTCATTTTTGCTATGTTATATATTCCCAGGAATTTATCTATTTCTTCCAGGTTCTTGGTTGCTGGCATTTAATTTTTCATAATGTTCTCTTATAATCGTTTGTATTTCTCTAGTGTTGGTTGCTATTTCTCTTTTCTCATTTGTGATTTTATTTGGGTCCTTTCTCATCTTCTTATCTTTTTTCTTTTTTAAAGATTTTATTTATGTATTCATGAGAGACACAGAGAGGCAGAGGTATAGGCAGAGGGAAAATGAGGCTCCATTCGGGGAGCCTGATGTGGGACTTGATCCCCCAGGTCTGTGGGATCATGACCTGAGCCAAAACAGATGCTCAACCAATGAGGCACCCAGGTGCCTTGCTGATTCAATTCCTTTGCTGGTTATGGGTCTGTTCACATTTTCTATTTCTTCCTATTTCAGTTTTGCTTGTTTGCACATTTCTGGAGATTTGTCCATTTCTTCCAGGTCTCCCAGCTTGTTAACGTATAATTTCTTAGTATTCCCTTATAATTGTCTTATTTTTCTGGTATTGATTGTGATCTCTCTTCTCTCATTTGTGATTTTATTTATTTAGGTCATTTCCCTTTTTTC
Organism: Canis aureus; assembly: GCF_053574225.1. Taxonomy (NCBI): domain Eukaryota; kingdom Metazoa; phylum Chordata; class Mammalia; order Carnivora; family Canidae; genus Canis; species Canis aureus. Next base: position 27,685,426 of record NC_135647.1, read on the forward strand.
ACTGATAAGGCTGGCTAGGGCTTGATCCATTTTATTATTTATTTTGAAGAACCAGCTCTTAGTTTCGTTATTCCATTCTACTGTTTTGTTGTTTCTGCATTGTTTATTTCTGCTCTCATCTTTATTTTTTCCTTTCTGTAGGCTTTAGGATTTGTTTGCTATTCTTTTTCCAGCTCCTTTAGGTGTAGGGTTATGTTGTGTATTGGAGACGTCTTGTTTCTTGAGCTAGGCCTGTGTTGCTATGTATTTCCCTCTTAGGACTGCCTTTGCTACATCCCAGAGGTTTGGAGAAACATGTTTTGATTTTCATTTGTTTTAAATTTCCTCGTTAATTTCCTGGTTGCTCCATTCATTCTCTAGTAGGATGTTCATAATCTCCACGTATTTTTGGTCTGTCCAATTTTTTTTCTTACTGTCGACTTCAAGTTTCATAGCGTCGTGTTCCAAAAATGTACAGGGTGTGATATCAACCTTCTTGTACCTGTTGCACCTTTTGAGGGCTGATTTGTGGGCCATGATATGATCTGATCTGGAGAATGTCCCATATGCACTTGAAAGGAGTGTGTATTCTGCTTTAGGATGAAATGTTCATACTATATCTGTTGAGTCCCTGTGGTCCAGTGTGTCAAGGCTATTGTTCCCCGGTTGATTTTCTGCATAGATGATCAGTCCATTGCCATAAGTGGGTGTTAAAATCCCCTGTAATTGTATTATTATCAGTGAGTTCCTGTACGTTTGTTGTTATTTGGTTTCTATATTTAGGTACTGCCATGTAGGCAGCATAAATATTTAGTTGTTTGATTATGATAGAGAGTCTTTTTAATTATGAAATAATGCCCTTCTTCATCTCTGCTTACAGTATTTGTTCTTTCTTGTTTGAAATTTAAATATTTTATTTATTTATTCATGAGAGATACACAGAGGAGCAGAGGAAGAAACATAGCAGCGTGAGAGGCAGGCTCCCTAAGGGGAGGCAGATGTGGGACTCGATCCTGGGATCCCAGGATCACCCCCTGATCTGAAGGTAGATGCTCAAACACTGAGCCACCAGGTGTCCCCCTGGGTTTGGTCTCAAATCTCGTTTGTCTGATATAAGTATGTGTCCTCCAGCTTTCTTTTGATATCCATTAGCGTGATAGATGATTTTCCATCCCCTGACTTTCTATCTGTTGGTGTCTATAGGTCTAAGGTGAGCATCTTGTTGGCAGCGTACAGATGGATGTTGTTTGTTTAATAATAATTTTATTTATCAGAGAGACAGAGAGAGAGGCAGGAAATTATGCAGAGAGAGAAGCAGTCTCCCCACCAGGAGCCCAATATGGGACTCGATCCCAGACTCCAGGATCACACCCTGAGTTAAAGGCAGAGGCTCAACCCCTGAGCCACCCAGGCATCCCAGATCCTGATTTTTTTTTCCGGATCCTGATTTTTAGCTACTCTGTTACCCTATATCTTTTGATTGGAGCATTTAGTCTATCATCATTCAGAGTGACTATTTAAAGATATGAACTTTGTGCCTCTGTGTTACCGGAAGAGTTGGTGTTTCTGGTGACGTTCTCTCATCCTTTCTAGTCTTTGTTGCATTTGGTCTCTTTTTTCCCCCCCACTAGAAGAGTCCCTCTTAAAATTTCTTACTGGACTGGTTAAGTGGTCCTGAACTCCTTTATATGTTGCCTGTCTGGGAAAATCTTTATCTCTCCTGAATGACACCCTTGCTGAAGAAAGATTCATTCAAATTGGACTGCAATAAAAAGAAATTTAAAAACATAAAATAAATTCTTGCTAATATGATTGAGGAAAATGGCATTTAGGAGGAAAACCAGAAGCAGAAAGAGAGGAGGACATATTTCACCCTCCGTAGCCTTTACAGGGACCTGGTGTCCTTTCCTAGGAGGGGCCGCCCCTCCAGAGGATGCTTCCTGCCCCTCTGCCTCCTTGTTGGAACACAGCAGGCACATCTCTAGCACCTCTGCAGTCGTGGCTTATAGCGTTTTCCCTGTATCCTATTGGGGACCACAGCATTGTGTAAGTAACCATCTGGCTGCTGTTTGCCAGTATTGGGGGGATTCCATCTTTTGTTGCTTTTTTGTTGTTGTTGTTGTTGCTTTTGAGGTATGTGTGTGTCTATCCCATGCACCTATCAAGTGCTGCAATCGGATCCTCTGGCTGGGTTACCAAAAAACCCCAAAATGGTTGGCACAACATCATTTCTGGTGCTGGCGCTGGGCAGTTAGCTGGGCTCTCCTGGCAGCAGTGGAGCTCGCTCATGCAGTGACTTTCAGCTGGAGGGTCAGCTGAGCTTGAAGTTCTGGCTCGGCCACATTCCCATGTCCAGCAGTGGGTCTGGCCGCTCCTGGAAGGCACGTGGGGACGTCAGCTGTGTGTGCCTGGTGACGCCCCTGCACAGGCTAGTTGGGGCCTAGGTGGTGCCCCCTCCTCCTCTCTGGGGGTCTCTACACGTCCTGTGCACAGAGTTCTGAGAGACACAGAAACGGGCTGGCTGTGCATTTTCGCACCAAAACATTTTATTGACTTTCTACAGCAAACGGGCTCAGAGCTGTGGGTGCGTGCCTTCACCTGGGGAGGGAGACCTTTCTGTCCTTTACGAGAGGACAAGAATCACATGGGTTGGGGGTCGAGTGCTGGAGTCCCCCACCTGGGAGCATGTGTGGACTCCGGGTGGGGGCGTGTGTCCTGAGGCTTCAGCCTGAGAGACGGTTCTGAGGACAGCAAAGCTGAACTGGACCTGCAGCTCATGGGCTCCTGCACTGGGTTCCCGAAGGGCAGCTGGACCCCGGCCTTGGGCCCTCTAGGGCCCCAGCACCTGGAGGAGCCTGTCTCCTGGTGTGGGTGCGGGTGGGGTCCACCAGCCTGCCCCTCCTCTCCCCACACTGGGGTGTCCCAGGATCCCCAGGGCTGCCCTAGATCAGCGACCTGGATCTGTGGGGCACGCCCAGGGTCCAGCAGGCCACATCCAGCTGTGAGAGGGCTTGCTCAGCCCGGGGCCAGAATCCAGGGCTGGCCAGGGCCATGTGGGCCTGATTCCATTAGTCTTTGTGTTGGGACTGGTGGGGGCTCAAATCAACCCAGCCCCCACAGAGCCTGGGCCCAATCAGCCAAGGTACCTCTGGGTTAGGGCCTGGTGTCCTGTGCAGGGTGTCGCACCCTCCAGGAGTGACAGTGGGTGGAGGCACGGCACAGTGGGTCCTCTGATTCACTCACCTGCTCACACTGTTGGGGGCTCCCTGCCGTCCCTCCTCCCTGCAACCCCTGGGTACTCTATGGGATACCCAGGCTTCTGATGGGAGCAGGGTATCCAGAGAACCCCGTGGAGGCTGAGCATATCCCACAGGGGGCAGCGGCACCGGGTCCTTGCTCGGGTCGATGGTGTGGGGGCATGGGTATGATGGTGGTGGAATGTGGGGGATGGTATAGGGGGGATGGTGTTGGGGTATACTGTGGGGGGATTATGTGAGGCTGTGTGTGTGTGAGGGGGATGGGGTAGTGGCGATGCCATGGGGGATGATGATGTAGGGGGATGGTGTGGGTCTGGGGAATGGGGGGATGCCGTGGGGGGCCGGCAGACACAGGGCATCCTCGTTCTCTAAGATGCACACAGAGACATCTACAGATAAAAGCGACCCCATTCTGGGGTTTGTTGTGACACCTGCCCCTGGGGCCCCATGTGGTGAGTGCAGGGCCCTGGCTGGACCGGGGGCATTATCTGGGGGTCATCATAATATGTATGGTTAAAATTGCAAATTGTCTCAAATTAAATGCACAGAATTTAGAAATATATAAAGCACCAAGAGTGGGTGTCACTCTGAACCGTCTGACACTCTTGGGATCGATGTGTGTCTTGCTCCAGCCGCGGACATGCCACCTGGCCCCCAGGTCCGGTTCATGCCCCTCACGTCCCCCACCCCATCCCTTGCTTCTCAGGGGGCCGTCCCTCTCCCCTTTGGTGTTCAGGTCCCATGGCAACCCCTGGAGACCCCATCCTTGTGGCCTCCTCATCCCTGAGGCCCCGTGGGTGTGGTCATCCCCATCACTCTACCATGGAGCGGTGTGTTGTTGGTTGCTATTGCTTTCCCTGGCCTCAGAGGCCCCGTTTTCCTTACCCAGAAGACTCCAGGGCCCCAAAGCCCCCTGGCCCAGCAGCCTCATCCGACCCCCTAGCAGTCCTAAAACATGATGTGGCTGCTGAACTTCTTGATGATGTCCAGGTCTATCTGCGTGATGTCCCTGGAGGAGACCAGGGCGTCCTCCTTCATTTCCTGTGGGAAAACCGGGGAGGAGGAGCAGGCATGAGGGACACAGACCCGACCTGTCCCGAGGTGCCGTGCTGGGCAGGGAGCCCTGGGGCCACCATGGGAGTGTGTCCTGCCGAAACCTCCTTCCTTCCTCTGGGAGGGCAGGGAAGGCGGGAGTACCCACCATACCCATGGGACCTGTGTGATGGCCTGTGCCCAGCTGTTGTAGGCGGGGAGGTGACTAAGTGTCACCCTGGGTGGGAGGGGATAGGGGTTCAGCCAAGGTGGGAGAGGACATGGCGTTGTTGTGCCCAAGATTGTGAATCTAAGAAACCACTAAGGAACTGACACCAATGCAAACACACAAGGGTTGATTTCCAAACTCGAGCTTGTGCCCAAGTACAGCCAACACAGCGGAGCAGGGACTTGGACCCCGAGGTGTGTTTTAGCTTAGTTTTAAGGGCTTGTCCCGGGGTCCTCCAGAAGGGCTTCCTCAATTCCTCAATTTCTGTTTACATTTTGATTTGGGGCCTTCAAGGGTATTGAGCTCTGCTCTCATTCTAATAGGTGCTTCCATCCCATGGCATGGGCTCAGTTTGATTCTATTGTGGGGCTTTCTAGGACATTAAGCTGTAAACTTTTGTTTTTTTCCTGTAACTGAAATAATGTAAATTTCAGCTCTTCTTCACAGGGGCCTGGGATGGCTGGACTTGTTCGAACACTGAACTTAAAGTAGAAAGGCCTTCATTTCAACGGCCTCTTTGCATTTTGTCCCATCCTATCTAGCTCTTTCCCCCTTCCCCGGAGCTCCTAAGAGCGCAATTGCAAATGACCTCAGCTTGGCAGCGTGTGTCGGGGGACAGGACCAGGGATTTGGGATCAGGAAGAACTGGCTCGAGGGTGTCCCAGCTGTGCACCGGGATTCCATGCTGCAGACTCTTATTCCCTAAGGCTATATTGACAACTAACTTTGTACATAGAAAAGCTCTCCTTTATCTTTAAAAGATGAGGAGCGAGTCAAAGTGTTTTTACTCTGCCCATCTGATTGCTCAGATTCCAATCTGAGGCGTATTTCCTGTTAATAAGGATAATTTACTATCCGTAGTACTATGGTTAAAATATTCTGACACAAGTAATTCAGAGGGATGAGGGTTTCTCATCTCTTTCTTCACAGCTCAGTCACTCATCAGGAAATGCATCTGTATGGATTTGGAAATAATTGAGAGACATTAGTACCAATGGTCCTATTATTATGTGAAGGATTCTTCCCTGAGATTCTTCCCCTGTTTCAACTGACACTGAAACACTGTGAACTCTTTGGAAGACAAATGTCAAGGAAATAAATGTTATGCATTGCTAATTTTAAATGCAGTTGCAATATTGTGCCTATTATATTAGAAGTATTTTATCTGATTTTTGCATTTATTATCCTTTCTTGCTTTTCAGGTTGATGAGGCATTATACGTCTTCATAAGTGTTATTTCCTTCTGATATAAAATTATTACTTTGTTCCCACTGAAGGAACTCTATAAGAATAAGGCAAAAGATAATTCAACAATTCTTAAAATGTCTTCACACTTGGAGCCTGATTCATTTAAGTCAATTTTCAAAATAAATCTTATTTATTAGGAAAAAAATAAAGATTTATAGTGAAATTGAGAAGATAGTACAGAACATTTGCATGCACTTGCACTCAGTTTCTCCAATTATTGATATCTTATATTAGTACGCTACAAATATTAGCTAATGAATCAAGAGTAAAACATTCGCATTAACCAAAAACCATACTTTATTTAGATTTCCTTAGTTTTTGCTAAGTTACCATCCCTCATATCACATTCCATTTGTCCTCCTGTTTTTTTAGGCTTCTCTGGATTGTGACAGTCTTTCAGGCTTTCCTTGTTATCATTGAACTGGAACACTTTGAGAAGTAGAGTATTTTGTAAAATTTCCCTCATTTGGGATATGTCTTTCGTTTATCTCATGACTGAACTGTTGTTGTGGATTATATACAGAGATATACTGCCATTTTCATTATATCATATAAAGGATAGATACTATCAACATGATTTATCAGTCTTGGTATCGATCTTATCATCTTGCTGAGGTAGTGTTTCTCAGCTTTCTCCGTAGTAAACTGATTCTTTATTATTATTATTATTATTATTATTATTATTATTATATTATCAATATTATTTTAATTTTTTCATATTATATTTTCTAGGAGGAAGTTACTATGTGTATTCCGGAAATAAGAGTGGGAAGCTATGCTCATGAACTTGACGGTGAAATGTATGCACAAATTGTTTGAAATTCTTCTACATGGGAGATTTTTCTTCCTTCTGGGTTTTTTGTTTGTTTCTTTTTCAAAGATGTTTTCTATTTATTTGAGAGAGAGAGGAGAGGAAAAGCATGAGCGAGAGGGGCAGAGGGAGAGGGAGAAGCAGGTTCCCTGCTAAACAGGGAGCCTGCCTTGGGACCTGGATCATGATCTGAGCATAAGGCAGAAGCTTAACTGACTGAGCCACCCAGGTGCCACTGTTTCTTTTTTCTTTCTTTTTTAATAATAAATTTATTTTTTTATTGGTGTTCAGTTTGCCATCATACAGAAGAACACCAAGTGCTGATCACCCATTCACCCCCACCGCCTGCCCTCCTCCCCTTCCATTACCCCTAGTTCATTTCCCTGAGTTAGGAGTCTATGTTCTGTCTCCCTTTCTGATATTTCTCACACATTTCTTCTCCCTTCCCTTATATTTCCTTTCACTATTACCTATATTCCCCAAACGAATGAGAACATACAATATTTGTCCTTCTCCGATTGACTTACTTCACTTAGCATAATACCTTCCAGTTCCATCCACGTTGAAGCAAATGGTGGGTATTTGTCATTTCTGATGGCTGAGCAAGGCCCACCTGTTCTCTCTCTTCATCTTCTGAGTCTCCTATGGTATGAATGTTATTGTTTTAATAAGTGGCTGACTTCCCTACGTCTGCCTCTGTGGTCCATAACCTTTCTTGTTTTTAAGGCTTCCACTTGGGACTGCATCTCAGTTATACCATTTTTAACATTGGCCTGACTAGATTTTAGTTCTTTTATTTCTACAGTAAGGGATTCTCTAGTTTTCTTCTGTGTTCTTTTTCCAGTCCAGCTGGTACTTTATAATCATTGTTTTAAACTGTAGTTAGCCATCATATATGTGTATTGATGGACTTCCTGGCTGTGAGTACTACCTCATGTTATTTTATGGAGGTGAATTTCTCCATCTCATTACTTTTTCCAGAAAAGAAAATGGGAAGAAAAAGAAAACCAAGAAAAACAATAACAACTGCCCTCTAAAAAAAAACACCAAATTATTTTTGCCTGCTTGTTAAACGATTCTAAATCCCAAAATATGAAACACAATTAAAGTAACATGAAAGTAAAAATAAGAAATATATAAGGTACATACATAAAAATTAAATAAGGCAATTAATAAAAAAGAATCAAAGAAAATAAATGAAAATAAAGCACAAAGTAAAAGGAAGCTAGACCCTACTTTCCAGGCAGAGCTGAAGCTCTGCAGCATCAGTGGTCCAACAACTTGGTGGCAGTGAGTGGTCTGTGCCAGGTCTGGAGATGGGCTGTGGCGCTGATTTTCAGGTACACATCTGCCTGGTAGATGGAACTGAGGGGTGAGAGGCGGGTTGGGCGTCAGCGCCTCTGGAGTCTAGCAGGAGGCGCTCTGCTGATCCCTGCGAACTGACCCTGATGTGCGGGATGCGGGAGGGGTCTCTGGGTCCTCTAGCTCTGGGGCTGAGCATACTGCCCCCCAGTCTGCAGGGGCCTCCACAGAAGAGCCCCCAAGCCCCGGGTCTCCGCTGCTTCTCTCAGAACCCTGTGTTCACTCTACCTGCGTCCGAGCATCTTTTGTTTTTGTTTTTTAATCTCAGACTGTTGTGCCCAAGATTGCGAATCCGAGAAACCACCGAGAAGCCTGATGCAAACACACTGATGAAAACACACGAGGGTTTACTTACAAGCTCGAGCTTGTGTCGAATTACACCCAACAGAGTGGAGGAGGGAGTTGGACCCCGAGGTAGGTTTTAGCTTAGTTTTAAGGGCTTGTCTCTGGGACCTTAGAAGGGCTGGAGCAATTCCTCAATTTCTGTTTACATTTTGATATGGGGCCTTCAAGGGATTGAGCTCTCTTCCCATTCTAATAGGGACTTCCTGCCGTTGGCCTGGGCTCAGTTTTGATTCTATTGTGGGGCTTTCTAGGTCATTAAGCTGTAAACTTTTGTTTTTTTCCTGTAACTGAAGTAATGTAAAATTCAACTCTTCTTCACAGGAGCCTGGGATGGCTGGGCGTGTGCTAACACTGAATTTAAATTGGAATGGCCTTAATTTTCTAGGCCTCCATGTGTCCTGTCCCATCCTATCTAGCTCCTTTCCCCTTCCCCAGAGCTCCTAAGAGAGCCATTGCAAATGACCTCAGTATGGCATCCTGTGTTGGGCTACAGGCCCAGGGATTTGGGATCAGGAAGACCTGGAGCAGGAGCGTCCTAGCTGTGCAGCGGGGTTCGATGCTGCAGACTCTTATTCCCTAAGGCTATCTTGACAACTGTCTTTCTACATAGAAAACCTCTCCTTTGTCTTTAAAAGATGAGGAGCGAGTTAAAGCATTTTTTCTCAGCGCATCTCATTGCTGAGATTCCAATCTGAGACGTATTTCCTGTTAATAAGGATAATTTACTACTATCCGTAGTACTATGGTTAAAATATTCTGACACAAGTAATTCAGAGGGATGAGGGTTTCTCATCTCTTTCTTCACAGTTCAGTCACTCATCAGGAAATGCATCTTTATGGATTTGGAACGAACTGAGAGACATTATTGCCAATGGTCCTATTATTATGTGAAGGATTCTTCCCTGAGATTCTTCCCCTGTTTCAACTGACACTGAAACACTGTGAACTCTTTGGAAGACAAATGTCAAGGAAATAAATGTTATGCATTGCTAAATTTAAATGCACTTGCAATATGGTGTCTATTATACTAGAATTATTTTTATCTGATTTTTGTTATTTATTATCCGTTCCTGCTTTTCAGGTTGAGGAGGCATTATACGTGTTCATAAGTGTTTTTCTTTCCTTCTGATCTAAAATTCTTACTTTGTTTCCATCAAAGGAACTCTTTAAGAATAAGGCAAAAGTTAATTCAACTATTCTTAAAATATCTTCACACTTGGAGCCTGATTCATTTAAGTCAATTTTCAAAATAAATGTTATTTATTAGGAAAAAAACAAAGATTTATAGGGAAATTGAGAAGATAGTACAGTGCATTCACATGCACTTGCACTCAATTTCTCCAATTATTGATATCTTATATTAGTACGGTAGAAAGATTAGCTAATGAATCAATATTAAAATAGTCGCATTAACCAAAAACCATATTATGTTCAGATTTCCTTAGTTTTTGCTAAGTTACCAACCCTCCTATCACATTCCATTTGTCCTCCTGCTTTCTTAGGCTCCTCTGGATTGTGACAGTCTTTCAGCCTTTCCTTGTTGTTGTTGAACTGGAACACTTTGAGAAGTAGAGTATTTTGAAAAATCTCCTTCAGTTGGGACATGTCTGTTGTTTATCTCATGATTGAACTGTTTTTGTGGATTATATAGAGAGATATACTGCCATTTTCATTATATCATATAAAGGACAGATACTATCAACATGATTTATCAGTCTTGGTATCGATCTGATCATCTTGCTGAGGTAACGTTTGTCAGCTTTCTCCGTAGTAAACTGATTAATTATTGTTATTATTTTATTATTATTATTATTATATTATCATTATTATTTTAGGTTTTTCTAAATATATTTTATAGAGGAAAGTTACTTTGTGTATTGCACACTTAAGAGTGGGAAGCTAGAAAACCTTCCAATCATCCTGAAAATCTATGAATTCGGCCTGAGAATTAAAGAGACACCAGCTGGAATGCTACAGTGAGAAGAGTTCGCGCTTCTATCAAGGTAGGAAGACGGGGAAAAAGAAGTAAAGGAACAAAGGCCTCCAAGGGGGAGGGGCCCCGCGAGGAGCCGGGCTGAGGCCGGGGCGAGTGTCCCCAGGAGAGGAGAGCCCCGTCCCGGAGACGCAGGAGCTGCACCGACCTTCCCGGGGGAAAGGGGCTCGCGGGGAGGTGGAGCAGGACCCAGGAGCGCGAGGATGCCCTCGGGTTCCCGGGGACAGTAACAGAGCAACTGCGCACCCAGGAGAGTGCGCCGAGCTCCCCAAGGGCTGCAGCGCGCACGGCGGGACCCGGCGGGACCCGGAGCAGCTCGGAGGGGCTCGGGCGGAAGCTCCGCGAAGGGGGCTGCGCGGCCCCGGGGCAGCTCGGGGGGCTCGGGCGGAAGCTCCGCGGAGGGGGCTGCGCGGCGGCAGCCCGGGAGCGCGAATCCACCAGCGCAAGCTCCAGAGCACAGGGCACCGGGACACAGCCCAGGATCCCGCCTCCCCCGGGACAGGAAGAGGCCGGGAGGGCCCAGGACAGCGAGGACGCTCCTGCCCCAGCTGAGCAGATCAGCGGCCCCGCCCCGGAGCCTACAGGCCCTGCAAACGGAGTTCCTGCCGGAGCTGAATCCAGGTTTCCAGAGCTGGCCCCGCCACTGGGGCTGTTCCTCCTGCGGCCTCACGGGGTAAACAACCCCCACTGAGCCCTGCACCAGGCAGGGGGCAGAGCAGCTCCCCCAAGTGCTCACACCTGAGAATCAGCACAACAGGCCCCTCCCCCAGAACACCAGCTAGACTGACAACTTCCAGGGGAAGCCAAGGGACTTAAAGTACACAGAATCAGAAGATACTCCCCGTGGTTCTTTTTTTTTGTTTTGTTTTGTTTTGCTTTTTGATTTGTTTCCTTCCCCCACCCCCTTTTTTTTCTCCTTTCTTTTTCTTTCTCTTTTTCTTCTTTTTTTTTCTTTTTTTTCTTCCCTTTTTTTCTCTTTCTCTTTTCTTTCCTTCTTTCTCTCCTCTCTTTTTCTCTTTTTCCCAATACAACTTGCTTTTGGCCACTCTGCACTGAGCAAAATGACTAGAAGGAAAACCTCACCTCAAAAGAAAGAATCAGAAACAGTCCTCTCTCCCACAGAGTTACAAAATCTGGATTACAATTCAATGTCAGAAAGCCAATTCAGAAGCACTATTATACAGCTACTGGTGGCTCTAGAAAAAAAGTATAAAGGACTCAAGAGACTTCATGACTGCAGAATTTAGAGCTAATCAGGCAGAAATTAAAAATCAATTGAATGAGATGCAATCCAAACTAGAAGTCCTAACGACGAGGGTTAACGAGGTGGAAGAACGAGTGAGTGACATAGAAGACAAGTTGATAGCAAAGAGGGAAACTGAGGAAAAAAGAGACAAACAATTAAAAGACCATGAAGATAGATTAAGGGAAATAAACGACAGCCTGAGAAAGAAAAACCTACGTTTAATTGGGGTTCCCGAGGGCGCCAAAAGTGACAGAGAGCCAGAATATGTATTTGAACAACTTCTAGCTGAAAACTTTCCTAATCTGGGAAGGGAAACAGGCATTCAGATCCAGGAAATAGAGAGATCCCCCCCTAAAATCAATAAAAACCGTTCAACACCTTGACATTTAATAATGAAGCTTGCAAATTCCAAAGATAAAGAGAAGATCCTTAAAGCAGCAAGAGACAAGAAATCCCTGACTTCTATGGGGAGGAGTATTAGGGTAACAGCAGACCTCTCCACAGAGACCTGGCAGGCCAGAAAGGGCTGGCAGGATATATTCAGGGTCCTAAATGAAAAGAACATGCAACCAAGAATACTTTATCCAGCAAGGCTCTCATTCAAAATGGAAGGAGAGATAAAGAGCTTCCAAGACAGGCAGCAACTAAAAGAATATGTGACCTCCAAACCAGCTCTGCAAGAAATTTTAAGGGGGACTCTTAAAATTCCCCTTTAAGAAGAAGTTCAGTGGAACAGTCCACAAAAACTAGGACTGAATATATATCATGAAAACACTAAACTCATATCTCTCAATAGTAACTCTGAATGTGAACGGGCTTAATGACCCCATCAAAAGGCGCAGGGTTTCAGACTGGATAAAAAAGCAGGACCCATCTATTTGCTGTCTACAAGAGACTCATTTTAGACAGAAGGACACCTACAGCCTGAAAATAAAAGGTTGGAGAACAATTTACCATTCGAATGGTCCTCAAAAGAAAGCAGGTGTAGCCATCCTTATATCAGATAAACTAAAATTTACCCCAAAGACTGTAGTGAGAGATGAAGAGGGACACTATATCATACTTACAGGATCTATTCAACGAGAGGACTTAACAATCCTCAATATATATGCCCCGAATGTGGGAGCTGCCAAATATATAAATCAATTATTAACCAAAGTGAAGAAATACTTAGATAATAATACACTTATACTTGGTGACTTCAATCTAGCTCTTTCTATACTCGATAGGTCTTCTAAGCACAACATCTCCAAAGAAACGAGAGCTTTAAATGATACACTGGACCAGATGGATTTCACAGATATCTACAGAACTTTACATCCAAACTCAACTGAATACACATTCTTCTCAAGTGCACATGGAACTTTCTCCAGAATAGACCACATATTGGGTCACAAATCGGGTCTGAACCGATACCAAAAGATTGGGATTGTCCCCTGCATATTCTCAGACCATAATGCCTTGAAATTAGAACTAAATCACAACAAGAAGTTTGGAAGGACCTCAAACACGTGGATGTTAAGGACCATCCTGCTAAAAGATAAAAGGGTCAACCAGGAAATTAAGGAAGAATTAAAAAGATTCATGGAAACTAATGAGAATGAAGATACAACCGTTCAAAATCTTTGGGATGCAGCAAAAACAGTCCTAAGGGGGAAATACATCGCAATACAAGCATCCATTCAAAAACTGGAAAGAACTCAAATACAAAAGCTAACCTTACACATAAAGGAGCTAGAGAAAAAACAGCAAATAGATCCTACACCCAAGGGAAGAAGGGAGTTAATAAAGATTCGAGCAGAACTCAACGAAATCGAGACCAGAAGAACTGTGGAACAGATAAACAAAACCAGGAGTTGGTTCTTTGAAAGAATTAACAAGATAGATAAACCATTAGCCAGCCTTATTAAAAAGAAGAAAGAGAAGACTCAAATTAATAAAATCATGAATGAGAAAGGAGAGATCACTACCAACACCAAGGAAATACAAACGATTTTAAAAACATATTATGAACAGCTATACGCCAATAAATTAGGCAATCTAGAAGAAATGGACGCATTCCTGGAAAGCCACAAACTACCAAAACTGGAACAGGAAGAAATAGAAAACCTAAACAGGCCAAAACCAGGGAGGAAATTGAAGCAGCCATCAAAAACCTCCCAAGATACAAGAGTCCAGGGCCAGATGGCTTCCCAGGGGAATTTTATCAAACGTTTAAAGAAGAAACCATACCTATTCTCCTAAAGCTGTTTGGAAAGATAGAAAGAGATGGAGTACTTCCAAATTCGTTCTATGAGGCCAGCATCACCTTAATTCCAAAACCAGACAAAGACCCCACCAAAAAGGAGAATTACAGACCAATATCCCTGATGAACATGGATGCAAAAATTCTCAACAAGACACTGGCCAATAGTCTCCAATAGTACATTAAAAAAATTATTCACCATGACCAAGTAGGATTTATCCCTGGGACACAAGGCTGGTTCAACACCCGTAAAACAATCAATGTGATTCATCATATCAGCAAGAGAAAAACCAAGAACCATATGATCCTCTCATTGGATGCAGAGAAAGCATTTGACAAAATACAGCATCCATTCCTGATCAAAACTCTTCAGAGTGTAGGGATAGAGGGAACATTCCTCGACATCTTAAAAGCCATCTATGAAAAGCCCACAGCAAATATCATTCTCAATGGGGAAGCACTGGGAGCCTTTCCCCTAAGATCAGGAACAAGACAGGGATGTCCACTCTCACCACTGCTTTTCAACATTGTACTGGAAGTCCTAGCCTCAGCAATCAGACAACAAAAAGACATTAAAGGCATTCAAATTGGCAAAGAAGAAGTCAAACTCTCCCTCTTCGCCGATGACATGATACTCTACATAGAAAACCCAAAAGTATCCACCCCAAGATTGCTGGAACTCATACAGCAATTCGGTAGCGTGGCAGGATACAAAATCAATGCCCAGAAGTCAGTGACATTTCTATACACTAACAATGAGACTGAAGAAAGAGAAATTAAGGAGTCAATCCCATTTACAATTGCACCCAAAAGCATAAGATACCTAGGAATAAACCTAACCAAAGATGTAAAGGATCTATACCCTCAAAACTATAGAACACTTCTGAAAGAAATTGAGGAAGACACAAAGAGATGGAAAAATATTACATGCTCATGGATTGGCAGAATTAATATTGTGAAAATGTCAATGTTACCCAGGGCAATATACACGTTTAATGCAATCTCTATCAAAATACCATGGACTTTCTTCAGAGAGTTAGAACAAATTATTTTAAGATTTGTGTGGAATCAGAAAAGACCCCGAATAGCCAGGGGAATTTTAAAAAAGAAAACCATATCTGGGGGCATCACAATGCCAGATTTCAGGTTGTACTACAAAGCTGTGGTCATCAAGACAGTGTGGTACTGGCACAAAAACAGACACATAGATCAGTGGAACAGAATAGAGAATCCAGAAGTGGACCCTGAACTTTATGGGCAACTAATATTTGATAAAGGAGGAAAGACTATCCATTGGAAGAAAGACAGTCTCTTCAATAAATGGTGCTGGGAAAATTGGACATCCACATGCAGAAGAATGAAACTAGACCACTCTCTTTCACCATACACAAAGATAAACTCAAAATGGATGAAAGATCTAAATGTGAGACAAGATTCCATCAAAATCCTAGAGAAGAACACAGGCAACACCCTTTTTGAACTCAGCCATAGTAACTTCTTGCAAGATACATCCACGAAGGCAAAAGAAACAAAAGCAAAAATGAACTATTGGGACTTCATCAATATAAGAAGCTTTTGCACAGCAAAGGATACAGTCAACAAAACTAAAAGACAACCTACAGAATGGGAGAAGATATTTGCAAATGACATATCAGATAAAGGGCTAGTTTCCAAGATCTATAAAGAACTTATCAAACTCAACACCAAAGAAACAAACAATCCAATCATGAAATGGGCAAAAGACATGAACAGAAATCTCACAGAGGAAGACATAGACATGGCCAACATGCATATGAGAAAATGCTCTGCATCACTTGCCATCAGGGAAATACAAATCAAAACCACAATGAGATACCACCTCACACCAGTGAGAATGGGGAAAATTAACAAGACAGGAAACAACCAATGTTGGAGAGGATGCGGAGAAAAGGGAACCCTCTTACACTGTTGGTGGGAGTGTGAACTGGTGCAGCCACTCTGGAAAACTGTGTGGAGGTTCCTCAAACAGTTAAAAATAGACCTGCCCTACGACCCAGCAATTGCACTGTTGGGGATTTACCCCAATGAGACAAATGCAATGAAACGCCGGGACACCTGCACCCCGATGTTTCTAGCAGCAATGGCCACGATAGCCAAACTGTGGAAGGAGCCTCGGTGTCCAACGAAAGATGAATGGATAAAGAAGATGTGGTTTATGTATACAATGGAATATTACTCAGTTATTAGAAATGACAAATACCCACCATTTGCTTCAACGTGGATGGAACTGGAGGGTATTATGCTGAGTGAAGTAAGCCAGTCGGAGAAGGACAAACATTATATGTTCTCATTCATTTGGGGAATATAAATAATGGTGAAAGGGAATATAAGAGAAGGGGGAAGAAATGTGAGGGAAATATCAGAAAGGGAGACAGAACGTAGACTGCTAACTCTGGGAAACGAACTGGGGGTGGTGGAAGGGGAGGAGGGCGGGAGGTGGGAGTGAATGGGTGACGGGCACTGGGTGTTATTCTGTATGTTAGTAAATTGAACACCAATAAAAAATAAATTAAAAAAAAGAGTGGGAAGCTATGCTCATGAACTTGTGGGTGGAATGTCTGCACAAATTGTTTGAAATTCTTCTACATGGGAGATTTCTCTTCCCTCTGGGTTTGTTTGTTTCTTTTTTTTTTAATTTATGATAGTTACAGAGAGAGAGAGAGGGAGGCAGAGGGAGAAGGGAGAAGCAGGCTCCATGCACCGGGAGCCCGATGTGGGATTCGATCCTGGGTCTCCGGGATCACGCCCTGGGCCAAAGGCAGGCGCCAAACCGCTGCGCCACCCAGGGATCCCTGTTTGTTTCTTTTTCAAAGATGTTATTTATTTATAGGAGAGAGAGAGGAGAAAAACATGAGCGATAGGGGCAGAGGGAGAGGGAGAAGCAGGTTCCCTGCTGAACAGGGAGCCTGCCTTGGGACCTGGATCATGATTTGTGCCTAAGTCAGAAGTGTAACTGAGCCACCCAGGTGCCATTCTTTCTTTCTTTCTTTTTTTTAAATAATAATTTTATTTTTTATTGGTGTTCAGTTTGCCAAATCAGAATAACACCCAGTGCTCATCCCATCTAGTGCCCCCCTCAGTTCCCGTCACCTGTTTACCCTCAACCCTGCCCTCCTCCCCTTCAGTCACCCCTAGTTCAATTCCAAGTTAGGAGTCTTTATGTTCTGCCTCCCTTTCTGATATTTCCAACATATTTCTACTCCCTTCTCTTATATTCCCCTTCACTATTACCTATATTCCCCAAATGAATGAGAACTTACAATGTTTGTCCTTCTCCGATTGTCCTACTTCACTCAGCATAATACCTTCCAGTTCCATCCACCTTGAAGCAAATGGTAGGTATTTGTTATTTCTGATGGCTGAGTAAGGCCCACCATTTCTCTTGATTCATCTTCTGAGTCTCCTATGATATGAATGTTATTGTTTTAATAAGTGGCTAACTTCCCTACGTCTGCCTCTGTCATCCATAACCTTTCTTGTTTTTAAGGCTTCCAGTTGGGACTGCATCTCAGTTATAGAATTTTTAACGTTGGCCTGACTAGATTTTAGTTCTTTTATTTCTACAGTAAGGGATTCTCTAGTTTTCTTCTGTGCTCTTTTTCCAGCCCAGCTGCTAACTTTATAATCATTGTTTTAAACTGTAGTTAGATACCATATATGTTTATTGATGAACTTCCTGGCTGTGAGTACTACCTCATGTTATTTTATGATGGAGAATTTCTCCATCTCATTATTTTTTCCAGAAAAGAAAGAAGGAAGAAAAAAGGAAAACCAAGAAAAACTATAACAACTGCCCTCCAAAAAAAAAACCCACCAATTTATTTTGGCCTGCTTTTTAAAAGATTCTAAATCCCAAAATATGAAACACAATTAAACTACCATAAAAGTAAAAATAAGAAATATATAAGGTACATACATAAAATTAAAAGAAGGCAATTAATAAAAAAGAATCAAAGAAAATAATTGAAATTAGAGCAGAAACTACAAAGGAATAGACCCTACTTTCCAGGGAGAGCTGAAGCTCTGAAGCCTCTGTGGTCTAACAACTTGGTGGCAGCGAATGGTCTGTGTGGGGTCTGGGGATGGGCCTTGGCGCTGATTGTCAGGTGCACATCTGCCTGGGAGTTGCACCTGCGGGGGTCAGAGGCGGGGTGGGCGTCAGTGACTCTGGACTCCAGCGGGTGGCACTGTGCTGCTCCCTGATTCCTGGCTATGATGGGCGGGATGCTGGTGGGGCAGCTGGGTCCTCTGGCTCTGGGGCTGAGCATCCCGCCCCCCAGTCTGCTGGGGTCTCCACAGAAGAGCCCCAAAGCCCCCGGGTCTCCGCCGCTTCTCTCAGAACCCTGTGTTCACTCTACCTGCATCCGAGCTTCTTTTGTTTGTTTGTTTTTTATCTCAGACTGTTGTGCCCAAGATTGCGAATCTGAGAAATCACCGAGAAGCCAACACCAATGCAAACACATGAGGGTTTATTTACAAGCTCGAACTTGTGTCCAAGTATACCCGACAGAGCGGAGCAGGGACTTGGACCCCGAGGTGGGTATTAGCTTATTTTTAAGGGCTGGTCTCGGGGAATTCCCAAAGGGCTGGAGTAATTCCTCAAGTTCTGATTAAATTTTGGTATGGGGCCATCAAAGGCATTGAGATCTGTTCTAATAGGGGCTTCCTGCCCTTGGCCTGGGCTCAGTTTTTATTCTATTGTGGGGCTTGCTGTGTCCTGACAATGAGCATTCAGGAAGGAAATGAAGGATGTGACTCCCTTCTCAGGAGCATCACAGAGAATAAATAATGAGACTGAACCAAAAGAGCACAAGACTTGTGCACTGAGCCATATCAGGCTCTGGGAGGCCGTCCTGGGCTCGTGGGTTGGAACCCTCATCTTGTAAAAATGTCCGCAGTTCCTGAAGCACCCTCAATTACAATGTTATTCCTGTCAAATCATGGTGGCAGATCCTATAAATAGGGAAAAAAACCTATAACATCCATCTGCCCCGAAATATGACACCGGACAGCAAATCAGTATTGGATACGCAGTACAAATCCGGATGCAGCAGTTTCCTATTTCAAACGATGTCACAGAGACACAGGAGAAAGCAGTGTTGTCCTCGGGACCCCGCCTGGCTCTGTCGGTTAAGCATTGGACTCCTGACCTCACCTCCGGTCCTGATTTCCTGGTTGTGAGTTCTAGCCCTGGGCTGGTCCATGGACGAGGCCTGATGCCTACTTAAACAAACCAGACCCACGAGGGTTGGTCCCAGCATAAGCTGGAGGAGCAGAACAGAGAGTCCAGAAGGAAACATGCTCTGATACAACTGATTTTTTAACTTAATTTAATTTAAACCCAATTAATTAACGTATAGAGTATTATACTTTCAGAGGAAGAATTCAGGGATTCACCAGTTGGAGATAACCACAGTGCTCGTGACATCATGTGCCCTCCTTCATGCCGGTCCCCTGTTAACCCCCCCACCCTGCTTCCAATGACCATCAGTTTGTTTCCTATCATTAAGAGTCTATATTTCCTGCATCTGTTTTCGTCTTATTTGTTTTTCCTTCCCTTCACAGTTGTTATCTGCTTTGGTTCTTTAATTCCACTTATGAGTGACACCACACGGTCATTCTCTTTCAGGTCTGACTTATTTCACTTAACCTGATCCCTCTAGTTCTATCCACATCATTACAAATGGCAAGATTTCCTTCTCTTTGATAGTTGAGTACCATTCCTCTCTCTATGACCATCATCTATCTCCCATCCTTTTTATCCATCATCTGCCAGAGGGCACCGAGGCTCCTCCCACAGTGTGGCTACTATGGACCCGGATGCTGTGGACATCGGGACATGCAGGTGTCCTGATTCTCACTGCATCTGTATCTTCGGAGTGAGCTCAGGCCATTCACCTGCTGGTCGCAGGGAGGCTCTATTTGTAACTCCTGAGGAGCCTCCACACTGTTTCCAGGGTGGCTGCACCAACCAGCCCGCAGTCCCGCCGACAGTGGAAGAGGGTTGAGTGAGTTTTGCGGGGCGTGGTAAAAGTCTGGTCCACATTTCATTTCGCATTCTGTGGGCTCCAATTCCGTGTCCTTAAGTATTTCTGGGGAGGCCGGGTGTTGGGCTCTATTTAAGTGAGACGTTTCTGAAACTAACAGGCCACAGCTGGAGCCTGGAAGGAGGCAGGTGTGGCCCCTGGAGTGCCCGCTGCCTCCTGCAGCGCCTGAGCATCCCACAGGGGGCGCCGGAGCCCAGGCCCCACCCAGGGGGCATGAATGTGCAGTACGCCTCCTCTGCCTGCACTGACAGGAGCCAGCCTGTGCTGGGGAGGCCTGAGGAGGACGTGGGGACACGTCCATGCTGATGAGCCGCAGCTTCAGGAAATTGTGGGCTCACATCCACACTGAAAGGAGCCCCTGGGCCGCCTCAGGACCCAGGGGTTGTCTTCCGGAAGATGTGGGCCCGCATCCACACTGACAGGAGCCCCTGGGCCACCTCAGGACATAAGTTGAGGCTTCTGGAAGCTGGGGGCCGCATTCACGGTGACAGGAGCCCCTGCCTCCTCAGAACCCTCAGTGACGCTTTGGGAGGATGTTGGGTGACATCGACACAACAGGATGCTGATTTCCTTAGGACCCCCGGTGTTGACTTAGGGAAATATGGGATGCGTCCATGCAGACAGAAGACCCCCGCTTGTCAGGGCCTTTGGTGAGGCCTAAGAAAAATGTGGGTGCCTCATCCACACTTACAGGATTCTCCAGCCTCCTCAGGACCCACTGTGAAGGTTTGGGAAGATTTGGGGCCACATGTATGCTGACAGGAGCCCCAGCCTCCTCAGGTGTTATGGTGAGGCTTGAGGAAAGTGTGGGTCACCTCAACACTGACAGGACCCCCGTCCTCCTCAGGACCTGCACTAAAGCTTCAGGAAATATGGGGCTGCGTCTAGGCTGACAGGAGCCCACAGCCTCGTCAGGATCCGCGGTGAGTTTTCAGGGGACGTGGGGCCATGTCCAGGCTGACAGGAACCCCCGGCCACCTGAGGACCCCCTGTGAGTCTTCCAGAGGATGTGAGGCATAATCCACAGTGACAGGAAACCCGCCGTCCTCAGGACCTGCTGACTATCACTCAGGAACACGTGGGGCCATGTCCACACTCACAGGAGCCCTGCTTCCTCAGGACACCCTGGAGGACTTTGGAGGCGCTGTTGGGGCCCTCGTCCACATCAGAAGGGACTACTCAGAACCACAGGGTATGTGAATGGGTAGAATGAATGATAGGATCAGGGGAGGGGAGTCAGTTGGTGGTTAGGCTTAGGTTAGATGTTAGGTATTTGTGATTAAGCTTATAGTTACGGATTAGAGGTTAGGGTGAGGGATAAGGGTAAGGGTCAGTGGTTAGGAGTTAGGATGGGGGTTAGGGATTAGGGAACGAGGTTAGGGTTAGTGACAGTATTTAGAGTTAGGGTTAGGGTTTAGGCTTTAGGGATAGGGCAGGAGGTTTGGAGGTGGGGTTAGGGTTATGGTTGCAGTTAGGGTTGGGCTTAGGTTTGCAGTTAGGGTGAGGTGTTAGGGTGTGAGTTAGGGTTAGGGGTAAGAGTTAGGGGTTAGGGTAAAATATAGGGCTAGGTTTAGGGTTAGGGCGAGGGTTAGGTTTAGGATAGGGGTTAGGGCTAGGGTTATGATTAGTGTTTAGTTAGGGTTTAGGGTCAGGTCAGGGTCAGGGTATGGTTTTGGAAAAGGGTAAGAGATAGGTATAGGGAGTGGTTTAGGAGTTAGTTTTAGGGTACAGGTTAGAGTACAATTTGGGGTATGAGATAGAATTAGTATTAGAAGGTTAGGGTTAGGGTACAGGTTAAGGTTAGGAATAGGATTTGAGTACATTAAGTTAAGGTTAGGGTTAGAGGCAGGGTCAGATTTAAGGTAGGGGTCAGGGTTAAGGGTTTAGAATAGGTTTAGGAGTTAGGTTGGGGTTTGGCAGGAAGGTTCAGTGAATGTGTTTTGGTCTTGGGGCTTGTGTTTCGTTTTCGATTAGTGATGGGTCTTATTTAAGGGTTAGGTTAACATTAGGCTTAAGTGTAGGGTTACGGTTATGTCTGTATATGGTTAGAGTTTCTGTCTTGGCATGTGCCTGCACTGGGACTCCTAATATCTTGGGCAGTTTAGTTTTATGCACTCTATTTAGGTTTTAGGTTCAAAGATAGCCTGACTCCACCAAGTCAGTGGTATCCCCAGAGAATCAAAATCCGGGCTTCTGCTGGGGTCAGAATAGACATGGCAGGCTTCTCCTGAGCTGAGCTAAGGAGGGGATTTGTGGCTCTAAAGACTCTATTTGAATTTACAGTTGCCTTTCTGATTTTATCTCTTGTGCGCACATGTTTCCTCTATACTACCAATTATTATTTTAAAGTTTTATTGAATTCCTGTTTGTGAACACAGTATGATATAGTTTCAGGTTTACCACATAGTGGTTAGACCCTTGGATACAACACCTGGTACTTGTCACAGGTGCCCTCCACTGTCCCTATCCCCTGATTCACCATCCCCCCCACCTTCCCCTGGTATTTATTAATTTATTCTCTGTGGTTAAGAGTGTGTATCTTGGTTTGCTACTCTCAAAAAATTCACATGTGAATGCAACTGTATGGTATTTGGTATCTGTCTTTCTCTGACTGACTGAGTTCATTTAGCATAAATCCTTTCCACTCCTTCCACGTCATTGTAAATGGCTTCATTTCATCCCTTCTGATGACCCAGTGATGTCGCAGTGTGTATATTTACCACATCTTTCTGCCCATTCATCTGTCGATGGACATCTGGGCTGTATCCACAGTTTGGCTGTTGTTGATAATGCTGCTACAAACACTGGGCTGCGTGTCCCTCCTCGAATCTACTAAAGTATTTCTGTATCCTTGGGGTAAATATCTAGCTCTGCAATTTTGGAATCATAGGGTAGCTCTATTTTTAACTTCTTTTTTTTAAATTTTTTTTATGATAGTCACAGAGAGAGTCAGAGACACAGGCAGAGGGAGAAGCAGGCTCCATGCACCGGGAGCCCAAAGTGGGATTCGATCCCAGGTCTCCAGGATCGCGCCCTGGGCCAAAGACAGGCACCAAACCACTGCACCACCCAGGGATCCCCTTTTTTTTTTAACTTCTCGAGGACCCTCCACACTGTTTTCCACAGTGACTACATCTGTTCGCATGCCCACCAGGAGTGTAAGGGGGCTACCCTTTCTCCAAAGCCTCACCAACACCTGTTGTTTCTTGTGTTGTTAATTTTAGCCATTATGACGGCTCTCAGGTGACATATCATTGTGGTTTTGGTTTGCATTTCCCTGATGATGGGTGACGCTTTGTGTCTTTCCATGTTTCTGGTGCCATCTGGCTGTCTTGTCAGAGACAAAGTCCATTCATTTTTCTGCCCATCTCCAGTTGCATAATTTGTTTTTAGGATCTTGAGATATATTTCCTTTATGTGTTTTGCATACTAACTCTTTATTGGATGTGTTTTTTACCAATATCTCCTTTCATTTTGTATGTTGCCTTTTAGCTTTGGTTTTTTCCTTCACTTTGCGGAAGCTTTTTATTTTGATGAAGTCCCAATAGCATTTTTGCTTTTGTTCCCTCACCTCAGTGGCATATCTAGAAAGAAAATTCATTGTCCAATGTCAAAGACTTTGCTGCCTATCTCTTCTTCTTTGGTTTCAGGTCTCACATTTAGGTCTTTCATCCATTTTGAATTTATTTTTTATATATATGGTGTAAGAAAGTGGTCCAGTTTGATTCTTCTGTATGTGGCTGCCTGGTTTTCCCAACACCATTTGTTCTTATCCTGGGGTCAGGGTTAGGGTTTTTTGAAGAGACTTGTCTTTGTGCCATTGGATATTCCTTCCTGCCTTGTTGTCGATTAATGGATCATAGAGTTACAGGTTTGTATCTTGTTTCGGCTTTCCATTCAATTCTATTGATCTAAGCGTCTCCTGTTGGGAGATTCTTCATTGCTGATTCATTTCGTTGCTGGTTATCTGTGTGTTCAAGTTTCTTATTTCTTCCTTTATCATTTTTGCTATGTTATATATTTCCAGGAATTGATCTATTTCTTCCAGGTTCTTGGTTGCTGGCATATAATTTTTCATAATGTTCTCTTATAATCTTTTGTATTTCTCTAGTGTTGGTTGTTTTTTTTTTAATATTTTTTATTTATTTATGGTAGTCACAGAGAGAGAGAGAGAGGCAGAGACAGAGGCAGAGGGAGAAGCAGGCTCCATGCACCAGGCGCCCGACGTGGGATTCGATCCCGGGTCTCCAAGATCGCGCCCTGGGCCAAAGGCAGGCGCTAAACCGCTGCGCCACCCAGGGATCCTCTTGTGTTGGTTGTTAAATCTCTTTTTTCATTTGTGATTTTACTTGGGTCCTTTCACATCGTTGTATCTGTTCTCTTTTTTAAAGATTCTATTTATGTATTCATGCAAGACACAGAGAGGCAGAGTTATAGGCAGAGGGAAATGAGGCTCCATACGGGGAGCCTGATGTGGGACTTGATCCCCCAGGACCCCGAGATCATGACCTGAGCCAAATCAGATGCTCAACCACTGAGGCACCCAGGTGCCTTGCTGATTCAATTCCTTTGCTAGTTATGGGTCTGTTTATATTTTCTATTTCTTCCTATTTCAGTTTTGCTTGTTTGCACATTTCTAGGGATTTGTCCATTTCTTCCAGGTCTTACAGTTTGTTAGCGTATAATCTTTCATAGTATTCCCTTATAATTGTCTTATTTTTCTGGTGTTGATTTGATCTCTCTTCTCTCATTTGTGATTTTATTTATTTAGGTCTTTTCTCTTTTCTCGTTGATAAGGCTGGCTAGGGCTTGATCCATTTATTATTTATTTTGAAGAACCAGCTCTTAGTTCTGTTATTCCATTCTACTGTTTTGTTGTTTCTGTATTGTTTATTTCTGCTGTCATCTTAAATTTTTCCCTTTTTCTGTAGCCTTTAGGCTTTGTTTGCTATTCCTTTTTCAGCTCCTTCAGGCGTAGGGTTAGGTTTTGTATTGGAGACTTCTTGTTTCTTGAGGTAGGCCTGTATTGCTATGTACTTCCCTCTTAGGACTGCCTTTGGTACATCCCAGAGGTTTGGAGAAACATGTTTTCTTTTTCATTTGTTTTAAATTTCCTCTTTAATTTTCTGGTTGCTCCATACATTCTCTAGTAGGATGATCATAAACTCCAAGTTCTTTTGGTCTGTCCAATTTTTTTCTTACTGTCGACTTCCAGTTTCATAGCGCCTTGGTCCGAAAATGTACATGGTGTGATATCAACCTTCTTGTACTGGTTGTACCTGTTGAGGGCTAATTTGTGGACCCTGATATGATCTGTTCTGGAGAATGTCCCATATGCAATTGAACGGAATGTGTATTCTGCTTTTGGATCTAATATTCTAACTATATCTGTTGAGTCCCTGTGGTCCAGTGTGTCAAGGCTATTTTTCCCTTGCTGATTTTCTGCATAGACGATCAGTCCATTGCCATAAGTGGGTGTTGAAATCCTCTGTCAGGATATTATTATCAGTGAGTTCCTGTACGTTTGTTGCTAATTGGTTTCTATATTTAGGTACTCCCATGTTGGCAGCATAAATATTTAGTTGTTTGATCTTGATAGTCTTTTTAATTATGAAATAATGTTCTTCTTCATCTCTTCTTACAGTATTTGTTCTTTCTTTTTGAGATTTAAATATTTTATTTATTTACTCATGAGAGATACACAGAGAAGCAGAGGCAGAAACATAGGCAGAGGGAGAGGCAGGCTCCCCTAAGGGAGGCTGATGTGGGACTCAATCCTGGGATACCAGGATCACACCCTGAGTCGAAGGCAGATGCTCAACCACTGAGCATGTGTCCCCCAGGGTTTGGTTTCAAATCTCGTTTGTCTGATATAAGTATGTGTCCTCCAGCTTTCTTTTGATATCCATTAGCGTGGTAGATGATTTTCCCTCTCCTATCAATCTGCTGGTGTGTATAGGTCTAAGGTGAGCATCTTGTAGGCAGCATACAGATGGATCTTGTTTTTTTAATAACAATTTTATTTATGAGAGAGAGAGAGACAGAGAGAGAGGCAGAAAATTAGGCAGAGAGAGAAGCAGACTCCCCACCACGAGTCCAATATGGGACTCAATCCCAGACTACAGGATCACAGCCTGGGTCAAAGGCATATACTCAACCCCTGAGCCACCCAGGCATCCCGGATCCTGTGTTTAAGCCACTCTGATACACTATATCTTTTGATTGGAACATTTAGTCTATCGGCATTCAGAGTGATTATTCAAAGATATGAACTTGTGCCTTTGTGTTACAGGAGGAGTTGGAGTTTCTGGTGATTTTCTCTGGTCCTTTCTAGTCTTTGTTGCTTTTGGTCTCTTTTTTTCCCCCACTAGAAGAGTCCCTCTTAAAATTCCTTACTGGACTGGTTAAGTGGTCACTGGTTAAGTGAACTCCTTTATATTTTGCCTGTCTGGGAATTCATGATCTCTCCTTCTCTCCTGAATGACACCCTTGCTGAAGGAAGAATTCATACAAATTGGACTCCAATAAAAAGAAATTTAAAAACATAAAATAAATTTTTGGTCTTATGATTGAGGAAAATGGCATTTAGGAGGAAAACCAGAAGCTAAGAGAGAGGAGGACATATTTCACCCTCTGTAGCCTTCACAGGGACATGATGTCCTTTCCAAGGAGGGGCCTCCCTCCGTAGGATGCTTCCTGCCCCTCTGTGCTCCTTGTTGGAAACCAGCAGGCACATCTCTGTGCCTCTAGCACCTCTGCAGTCATGGTTTTTTGCGTCTTCCATGTTTCCTACTGGGGACAACAGCGTCGTGTATGTAACCATCTGGCTGCTGTTAGACAACATTGGGGGGATTCCGACTTTGGAATTGGTTTTGGGGTTTGTGTGTGTCTATCACATGTCGCTATCACGTGCAGCTATCTGATCCTCTGTTTGGGTCACCCAAATGGAGAAATGGTTGGCACAACATCATTTCTGGTCCTGGCGTTGGGCGGGTAACTAGGCTCTCCTAGCAGACCCAGGGCTCGCTCGTGCAGTGACTTTCCGCTGGAGAGTCAGCTGAGCTGGAAGGTCCGGCTTGGCCATATTCCCATGTGCTGCAGTGGGTCCTGCCATGCACTGGCTGCTTATCTTCTCCCTGATGTCTCTACAGCAGGGAGCCAGACCTTGGGGCCACCCTGGCAGGAGCTCCTGATGATTCAGCTGCCCATGGCGGGGAGTCCTGGGGCTGCCTGTGTTTGGGAGTCTGGGTGGGGACGGGGCTGGGTTTCCTTGGTCCCCTGTGCTGCCTGGCCTTCAGGCAGAGCCCCATGCTTACCCAGCCCCTACTCACTAGGGCGAGGAGGGTACCCTCCACACCCTGGTGTGAGAGATCTAGCACCACGTGGTGTGCACGCTGAGTACACCATGTGAGGGTGCCCCACGTTTGTGAGCTGCAGTATGGGACGCAGGGTATTTAACAAAAATCCATTACCCCTGGACAAGCAGAGCAGGACTGATTCCATTTTGTGCTCCACCTGCCATCTCCCCTATGACCCCACATGGCTTGCTGAGGTGTAAGGTGCTGCCCCACCTGACTCAAGCCGCTGGGCACACCCTAATCCGAAATCGGCTCATAACATTTTAACCCTGCTTTGTGCCCCACAAAGCTGTGCGCCAATTCTGACCAAAGTAATAGGCCAGTTCAAGTCGATACTAAAGGGTAAAGTGTAATTCAATTGGCCACCTGCGTGTGGACCGACATGACTACGCATCTTTCAGCATTCCCATGGGCCACTGACTCCTATAAATCTGCTACGCCTCTTAGTCTCAGGGTCCAAGTTCCTACTCCTCTGTGTTGGGTGCACTTGGACCCAAGCTCCAGCTTGTAAAGAAACCCTCGGGAGTTTGCATCAGTGTGGGCTCCTTGGTGGTTTCTCGGATTCGCCATCTTGGGCACAACACAAGGCCCTGTTGTCCTGACATCTCTTCCAGGGCCACGCTACCACCCCACAGGCCCTCTGTGCCCCAGGCACAGGGATGCGGGGAGGGGTGGAAGTGCCCCGGAACACAGCCAACCCCGGCCCCCTGGACAGAGGGAGCACAGACCTCCCAGGACACTTTCCACATACCCTGGTGACATGAGGCTCCCTGGCTGTCACTCTGTCCCAGCGACTCCAGGCCTGCGGGGCACCGGCTGAGTCCCAGTAAAGTCTGTGGGGCCTGACCCTGGCGTCTGGCCACCCCTGGAATGCACATGGGGATGTCAGCTGGGTGTGCCTGGCAGCGCCACTGCAGGGGCTGTTTGGGGCGTGGATGTACCCCCTCCTCCTCTCTGGGGGTCTCTCCTCACCCTCTGCACAGAGTTCTGGGAGACACAGAAAGGGGCTGGCTGTGCATTTTTGCACCACAGCACTCTATTGACTTTCTACAGCAAACGGGCTCAGAGCAAGGGTGCGCGCCTTCCCCTGGGGAGGGAGACCATTCTGTCCTTTATGGGAGGGCAAGAATCACATGCGGGGCGGGGGCTAGTGCTGGATTCCCCCACCTGGGAGCATGTTTGGACTCAGGGTGGGGACGTGTCCTGAGGTTTCAGCCTGAGAGATGGTTCTTAGGACAGCAGAGCTGACCTGGACTTAAAGGTCATGGGCTCCTGCGCTGGGTCCCCACAGGGCAGCTGGACCCGGACTTGGGTCCCCTGGGGTCCCAGAACCTGGTGGATCCTGTCTCCTGGTGTTGGTGTGGGTGGGGCCCACCAGCCTACCCCTCCTCTCCCCAACCTGGGGTGTCCCGGCATCCACAGGCCTGCCCTGGTTCAGCGACCTAGGCATGTGTTGGGCACGCCCAGGCCCCAAGAGGCCACATCCAGCTGTGGGAGGGCTCTCTCAGCCTGGGGCCAGAATCCAGGGCTGGCCAGGACCATGGGGGGCCTGGATCCCGTTAGTCTTTGTTTTGGGCCTGGGGGGCTCATATCCCCCTAGCCACCACAGAGCCCAGGGCCAGGCCAGCCCATGTCCCTCTGGGTTAGGTGCTGGTGTCCGATGCAGGGTGTATCGCCCTTCAGGAGGGACAGTGGGTTGAGGCAGTGCACAGTGGGTGTTCTGCACCACTAACCTGCACCCACCCTGTCGGGGTTCCCTGCCTTCCCTCGAACCTCAACCCCTGGGTACTCTATGGGAAACCCGGGCTTCTGATGGGAGCATGGTATCCAGAGAACACTGGTGAGGCTGAGTATGTCCCACAGGGTGCAGCTGCACTGGGTCCTTGCTGGGGGCAGATGGTGTGGGGGTGGATGTTGTGGGGACAGGGGTATGATGGTGGTGGCGTGTGGGCTATGGTGTAGGGGGGATGGTGGGGGTGTGGTGTGGGTGGGGATTGTGTGGGGCTGTGTGGGGAGAGGGGGATGGTATAGGTGCGATGCCATTGGGGATGATGTTGAAGGGGGATGGTGTGTGGGTAGGGAATGAGGGGGGATGGCGTGGGGGGCCTGCCGACACAGGGCATCCACATTCTCTCAGATGCACACGGATACGTCTACAGATAAAGGCGACCTCAGTCTGGGGTTTGCTGTGACACCTGCCCCGGGGGCCCCGTGTGGTCAGTGCATGGCGCTGGCTGGACCGGAGGCATTATCTGGGGGTCATCATACTATGTATGTTTACAAATTGCAAATTGTCTCAAATTAAATGCATAGAATTTAGATATATATAAAACACCAAGTGTGGGTGTCACCCTGACCCGTCCGACCCTCATCCGATCGATGTGTGTCCTTCTCCAGCCATGGCCATGACGACTGGCCCCCAGGTCCGGTTACTGCCCTCCACAGGCCCCACCACAGCCCCCTGCTTTTCAAGGGGCCGTCCCTCACCCCTTAGGGTTTCAGCTCGCATGGAAACCCCTAGAGGTGCCAACATAGTGACCTCCTCATCCCCGAAGCCCTGGGGGTTGGGGCACGGTGGTCATCCTCGGCACCCTACCATACAGTGGTGTCTTGCTGGCTGCTGTTGCTTCCCCCGGCCTCTTAAGCCCTGTGTTCCCTACCCAGAAGCCTCTGGGACTCCCCCGGGGCCCTGAAGCCCCCTGACTCAGCAGCGTCACCCCACCCCCTAACAGTCCCAAAACATGATTTGGCTGCCGAACGTCCTGTTGATGTCCAGATCTATCTGCGTGATGTCCCTGGAGGAGAAGAGGGCTCCTCCTTCATTTCCTGCAGGAAAACCGGGGAGGAGGAGCTGGTATCAGTGACACAGACCACGGCCTGTCACCAGGTGCCATCCTGGGCAGGGAGCCCTGGGGCCACCATGGTAGTGTGTCCTACCGAAACCTCCTTTCTTCTCCTGGGAGGCCGGGGACGGCCAGAGTGCCCACCGTGGCCGTGAGACCTCTGTGAGGGACTGTGCCGAGCTGCTGTGGGCGGGAGGTGACTGAGGGTCAGCCTGGGTTGGAGGGGACAGGGGATCACCCCAGGTTGGGAGGGGACTTGCGGGTGTTGTGCCCAAGATTTTGAATTGGAGAAACAACTATGGAGCCGAGACCGATGCAAACACACGAGGGTTGATTTACAAACTGGAACTTGGGTCCAAGTATACCCCACACAGTGGAGCAGGGACTTGGACCCCAAGGTGGGTTTTAGCTTAGTTTTAAGGGCTGGTCTCAGGGACCTCCAGAAGGGCTGGTGGAATTCCTCAAGTTCTGTTTACATTTTGACATGAGGCCTTCAAGGGCATTGAGCTCTGTTCTCATTCTAATATGGGGCTTTCTGGGACCTTAAGCTGTAAGCTGTTTTTTTCTTTTTTTCCTGTAACTGAAGTAATGTAAATTTTAGCTCTTATTCATAGGGTCCTGGGACGGCAGTTCTTTTGCTAACCGTGAACTTAAAGTGGAACGGCCTCAATTTTCTCAGCCTCCACACAAGTGACTGAATTTTAAAACTCCAAATTTTAGGGGCTGCCCTGGTGGAGTCCTGGGCTATTCCTGCCAGGGAGGGTGTCCTCGCACTCCTGGCCTTCGCTGGCCGGTCCCAGGAACTGGGCCCTTTGACTGCACAGGGTTTGCAGCTTACGGCCACACAGGGCAGACTGTTGGCCCGATTCCCCTGCCCTCAGCTGGGTTCCTGCTCCTATGCCTGGGAACAGTTGGCGCCACTGTCCTTGGGACCCCTGGGATCCTGAGCCCACTCTGTCGCTCCAGGGACTGCCCCCTACCTCTCCACCTGAACACCTTAAGGCTGGTGTGTCCCCCACTCTAGGAGACTTCTGAAAGTTCAGATTTTGTGCACTGCTGCTTATAATATTGTGCGTAGACCCTTCAGTTGACTCTCTGCCCTTGTGGGATCCGGGGCTGTGTCTCCCCAAGATCAACTGATTGATTGTTTTTAAGATTTTATTTTTCTGTAATCTCTACAGCCAACATGGGGCTAGAACTTGCTACCCCAAGAACAAGAGTCCCATGTTCTTACGAACAACACCCAGTCAGGCTCTCTTTGATTGATTGATACATGTTAATTGATGCAGGGGTCTTGCATGTGTCCGGGCAGAAACTGAGCCCACGCTTTGAGGTGTGGTGGAGTCATTTGGACCTGATCAATGTGAAAGAAACCATAGCTTCCCTGGGAGCCCAGGGAGCAGGGCCCACACACATGAATAGTTGATAATTTCCTTTACGTAGTAGTTATTTTACTATTTATTTAAAGTGCTATTCAATGGTAAATGTCAATCTAGGGATGGGATACAGTGAGAACGTTCTAGGATTCGGAGGTAACTAAAGCTTCCCGTCAAGGACTCAATGTTACAGTTCGATGCAGAGATAGGCAAGGAAGCAAAGAGTTATGAAACATGGCAGTGGGGTGCCTGGCTGGCCTGGTTGGGGGATCTTGATCTCAGGGTTGTGGGTTTGAACTCCATGTTGGGTATAGAGAGGACATGAAACGAAAATATTTAACAAATAATAAATGGATGAACAAATAAAGCATGGCATCAAAGGTAAGTGTTTGCTTATGTCTCACCTGCGAACTATTCTTGATCGCCCCGCTTGTCCTACTTGGCCCAGATGACGTCCTCCACAAGGGATAGTCCCGCTCGATGGGAAGTGGGCATCTTTCATTGTAAGACCTGTGGTTCCCCTCGTTCTGCATGGAGAGAAAAGCCGTGAAGACACAAGTTCAGGGGATCAGCATACACCTAGGCAATGACCATTTCTGAACCCGGTAGCCAGAGCTCGGTCTCCTTTTAGGATGCGATGTCATAACGAAGCCTTTTTGGTCATTGTCTTGGATGCAGGGTGGAGGCTAAACTAGAATTAGGAAGAACAAAAGAGGAGGAAAACCAGAAGCTGAAAGATAGGAGGACAGATTTCACCATCTGTAGCCTAAACAGGGACCTGGTGTCCTTTCCTAGGAGGGACACCCCCTCCGTAGGATGCTTCCTGCCTCTCTGTGCTCCTTTTTGAAACCCAGCAGGCACATATCCGTGCCTCCAGCACCTCTGTAGTCATGGTTTATAGCATCTAACATGTATCCTATTGGGGACCACAGCGTCGTATATGTAACCATCCGGCTGCTGTTTGACAACATTGGGGTGATTCCGACTTTTGTTGGTTTTTGCTTGTGTGTGTGACTATCACATGCAGATATCACGTGCAGCTATCTGATCCTCTGGCTGGGTCACCCAAATGCAGAAATGGTTGGCACAACATCATTTCTGGTGCTGGTGCTGGGCAGATAGCTGGGCTCTCCTTGCCGACTGGGGGTTCGCTCCTGCAGTGACTTTCTGCTGGAGAGTCAGCTGAGCTGGAAGGTCCGACTTGGCCAAATTCCCATCTCCAGCAGGGGGTCCCACTGAGCACCTGCTGTTTCTCTTCTCACCGATGCCTCTCCAGCAGGGAGCCAGACCTCAGCGCCACCCTGGGGGGAGATCCTGAGGAGGTTGCTGCCCATGGCGGGGAGCCCTGTTGCTGCCTGTGTGTGGGAGTTGGGGTCTGGGCTGGGGTTCTTTGTCCTCTGTGCTGCCAGGCCTTCTGGCGAGCCCCATGCTCACCCAGTCCCTACTCACTAGGGCGAGGAGGGTGCCCTCCACACGCTGGTATGAGAGATCCAGCACCACAAGGTGTGCAGGCTGAACCACCTGGTGAGGGTGGCCCAGGTACGTGAGCTGCAAGTGTGGGACCCAGGAAAGTTAACAAAAATCCCCTACCCTTGGACAAGCAGAGCAGGACTGATTCCATTTTGTGCTACACCACCTCCTCCCCTAATACCCTCACATGAGCTTCTTTTTGCTTAAGGCGCTGCCCCACCCTAGTCAGGCCGCTGGGCACACCCTATTCGGAAATCGGCTCATAACAATGTAACCCTGCTTTGTGCCCCCCAAAACTGTGCGACGATTCTGACCAAAGTAATAGGCCAGCTCAAGTGGATATTATAGGGTAAAGTGTAATTCAGTTGGCCACCTGCGTGTGGACCAGCATGACTGTGCAACTTTCTGCGTATCCCATGGGCCACTGGCCCCTATAAAGCTGCTATGCCTCTTATTCTCGGGATCCACGTCCCTGCTGCGCTGTGTTGGGTGCAATTTCTCCCAAGCTCCCCTTGTAAAGAAACCCTCAGGAGTTTCCATCGGTGTGGGCTCCTTGGTGGTTTCCCTGATTTACAATCTTGGGCACAACACCAGGGCCTGGTGTCCTGACATACCTTCCAGGGCCACGCTGACTGCCCCACAGGCCCTCTGTGCCCCAGGCACACAGGCACGGGGATGCGGGGAGGGGAATAAGTGCCCCGGAACTCGGCCATCCTCGTTCATCAGGACACTGGGTGCACAGACCTCCTGGTCGCTGTGCACAGACCCTGGTGACCTGAAGCTCCCTGGCTGTCACTCTGTCCCAGCCCCCCCTGGCCCAGGGGACACAGCCTGAGTCCAAGCAAAGTCTGTGGGGTCCTGACCCTGGCGTCTGGCTGCCCCTGGATGGCACGTGGGGACGTCAGCTCTGTGTACCTGGCGGCGCCCCTGCAGGGGATGTTTGGGGCCTGGATGGTGCCTCTTCCTCCTCTCTGGGTGTCTTTCCACGCCCCATGCACAAAGTTCTGGGAGACACAGAAATGGGCTGGCTGTGCATTTTCGCACAACACTTTATTGACTTTCTACAGCAAAGGGACTCAGAGCCTAATGCACGCCTTCCCCTGGGGAGGGAGACCTTTCTGTCCTTTAGGGGAGGGCAAGAATCACACGGTGTGGAGGGGCGGGTGCTAGAGTCCACATTGTGGGAACATGTGTGGACTCCGGGTGGGGGCGTGTGTCCTGAGATTTCAGCCTGTGTGACTGTTCTGAGGACAGCAGAGATGACCTGGTCCTGCAGCTCATGGGCTCCTGTACTGGGACCCGCAGGGCAGCTGGACACCTGCCTTGGGCCCTCTGGGGCCCCAATTCCTGGAAGAGCCTGCCTCCTGGTGTGGGGTCGGGTGGGGCCAACCGGCCTATCCATCCACTCCCCACCTTGGGGCGTCCCGGGATCCCCCGGCTTGCCCTAGGTTTGTGACCTGGATCTGTGGGGCATGCCCAGGGCTCAGGAGGCCACATCCACCTGTGTGAGGGCTCGCTGAGCCTGGGGCCAGAATCCAGGGCTGGCCAGGACCATGGGGACCTGGATCCCATTAGTCTTTGTGTTGGGCCTGGGAGGGGCTCAAATCAACCTAGCTCCCACAGAGCGCAGAGCCAGGTCAGCCCAGGTCCCTCTGGGTTAGGGGCTGGTGTCCTGTGCCGGGTGTGCCGCCCTCCAGGATGGACAGTGGGCAAGGGCAGGGCCCAATGTGTCCTCTGCACCACTCACCTACCCCCAGCCTTTCGGGGATCGCTGCCTTCCTTCCTCCCTGCAACCTCTGGGTTCTCTATGGGAGAATTGGGCTTCTGATGGGAGCAGGGTATCCAGAGAACCCCAGGGAGGCTGAGCATGTCCCACAGGGGGCAGCTGCACTGGGTCCTTGCTGGGGGCCGATGGTGTGGGGTAGATGGTGTGGGGTAGGGATATGATGATGGTGGTGGTATATTAGTCCAGTACAAATATTAGCCTTGAATCAATATTAAAAGATTCTCATTAACCAAAGACCATGCTTTATTCAGATTTCCTTAGTTTTTGCTAAATTACCATCCCTCATATCACATTCCATTTGTACTCACGTTTTCTTAGGCTCCTCTGGATTGTGACAGTCTTTCAGCCTTTCCTTGTTATCACTGAACTGGAACACTTTGAGAAGTAGAGTATTTTGTAAAATTTACCTCACTTGGGAAATGTCTGTTGTTTATCTCGTGATTAAACTCTTTTTATGGATTATATAACGAGATATACTGCCATTTTCATTATATCACATAAAGGATAGATATTATCAACATGATTTATCAGTCTTGGTATCGATCTGATCATCTTGCTGATGTCGTGTTTGTCAGCTTTCTCCATAGTAAAGTGATTCTTCTTCTTCTTCTTCGTCTTCTTCGTCTTCTTCTTCTTATTATTATTATTGTATCAATTTTATATACTGATTTTCATATTATATTTTGTAGAAGGAAGTTACTATGTGTTTTCCGGAAATAAGAGTGGGAAGCTATGCTAATCAACTTGAGGGTGGAATGTCTGCACAACTTCTTTGAAATTCTTCTACATGGGAGATTTTTGTCCTTCTGGGTTTGTTTGTTTGTTTCTTTTTAAAGGTGTCATTAATTTATTTGAAAGAGAGAGGAGAGAAAAACCAAAAGCGAGAGGGGCAGATGGAGAGGGAGAAGCA
Organism: Canis aureus; assembly: GCF_053574225.1. Lineage (NCBI taxonomy): Eukaryota > Metazoa > Chordata > Mammalia > Carnivora > Canidae > Canis > Canis aureus. Next base: position 27,721,002 of record NC_135647.1, read on the forward strand.
GGTTCCCTGCTGAACAGGGAGCCTGCCTTGGGACCTGGATCGTGATCTGAGCCTAAGGCAGAAGCTTAAGTGACTGAGCCACCCAGATGCCACTTTTTCTTTCTTTTTCTTTTTTTTAAATAATACATTTATTTTTATTGGTGTTCAATTTGCCCCCATACAGAACAACACACAGAGCTCAGCCTGTCAGTACCCATCATCCATTCACACCCACCCCCGCCCTCCTCCCCTTCCATCACCCCTAGTTCATTTCCCAGAGTTAGGAGTCTTTATGTTCTGTCTCCCTTTCTGATATTTCCCACACATTTTTTCTCCCTTCCCTTATATTCCCTTTGACTCCTATTTATATTCCCCAAGTGAATGAGAACATGCAATGTTTGTCCTTCTCTGATTGACTTACTTCACTCAGCATAATACCTTCCAGTTCCATCCACTTTGAAGCAAATGGTGGGTATTTGTCATTTCTAATGTCTGAGCAAGTCCCAGCTTTTCTCTCTCTTCATCTTCTGAGTCTCCCATGATATGAATATTATTGTTTTAATAAGTGGCTGACTTCCCTACGTCTGTCTTGTGGTCCATAACCTTTCTTGTTTTGAAGGCTTCCACTTGGCACTGCATCTCAGTTATAGCATTTTTAACATTGGCCTGACTAGATTTTAGTTCTTTTATTTCTACAGTAAAGGTTTCTCTAGTTTTCTTCTGTGCTCTTTTTCTAGCCCAGCTGTTGTCTTTATAATCATTGTTTTAAACTGTAGTTAGACATCATATATGTGTATTGATGGACTTCCTGGCTGTGAGTAGAACCTCATGTTATTTTATGGAGGTGAATTTCTCCATCTCATTATTTTTTTCCAGAAAAGAAAAAAGGAAGAAAAAGAAAAAAAAAAGAAAAACAATAACAACTGCCCTCCCCCCCCCCAAAAAAACCCACCAGATTATTTTTGCCTGCTTGTTAAAGATGCTAAATCCCAAAGTAAGAAAAACAATTAAAGTACCATGAAAGTAAAAATAAGAAATATATACGGTACATACAGAAAAATTAAAATAAGGCAATTAATAAAAAAGAATCAAAGAAAATAAATGAAAATAAAGCACAAGTACAAAGGAATCTAGTCCGTACTTTCCAGGCAGAGCTGAAGCTCTGCAGCCTCTGTGGTCCGACAACTTGGTGGCAGCGAATGGTCTGTGCAGGGTCTCGGAATGGGTCTTGGCACTGATTCTCAGGTGCACATCTGCCTGGGAGAGGCACCTGTGGGGTCAGAGGCGGGGTGGGCTTCAGAGCCTCTGGCCTCCAGTGGGCAGCACAGTGCTGCTCCCTGAGTCTCCGTGCTGATAGGTGGGATGCGGGTGGGGACGCTGGGTCCTCTGGCTCTGGGGCTGAGTTTTCCGCCCCCCCACCTGTCTGCAGGGGCCTCGACAGAAGAGCCGTTAGGCCCACGGGTCTCCGCTGCTTCTCTCAGAACCCTGCTTTTACTCTGCCTGCGTCCGAGCTTCTTTTGGTTTTGTTTTTTTATCTCAGACTGTTGTGCCCAAGATTGTGAATCCGAGAAACCATCGAGATGTCGACTCCGATGCAAACACATGAGGGTTTATTTACAAGCTGGAGCTTGTGTCCAAGTATACCCGACAGAGCGGAGCAGGGACTTGGACCCCGAGGTGGGTTTTAGCTTAGTTTTAAGGGCTGGTCTTGGGACCTCCAGGAGGGCTGGAGCAATTCCTCAAGTTCTGTTTACATTTTGATATGGGGCCTTCTAGGGCATTGAGCTCTGTTTTCATTCTAATAGGGGCTTCCTGCCCTTGACCTGGACTCAGTTTTTATTCTATTGTGGGGCTTTCTAGGACATTAAGATGTGAACAGTAAAGATTTCACAACTGGAAGGGGGACGTCACACTGTCCCTATATGCTGAAGACGTGGTACTAGGAACAGGAAACCTGAGAGCCTCCACCAAAACCTGTTAGAACTAAGGAGTGAGTTCAGTAAAGTCAGGGGACACAAACTGACCCTACAGCTCTATTTGTAACTTCCTGCGGAGCCTCCACACTGTTTCCAGGGCGACTGCACCAGTCCGCGGTCCCGCCCACAGTGGAAGAGGGTTGAGTGAGTTTAGTGGGACTTGGTAAAAGTCTGGTCCACATTTCGGTCTTGGGGTTTGTGTTTGGTTTTCGATTAGTGATAGGTCTTGTTTAAGGTTTAGGTTAACATTAGGCTTAAGTGTAGGGTTAGGCTTATGTCTGTGTATGGTTAGAGTTTGGGTCTTGGCATGTGCCTGCACTGGGACTCCTAATATCTTGGGCAGTTTAGCTTTACGCACTCTATTTAGGTTTTGGGTTCAAAGATAGCCTGACTCCACCAAGTCAGTGGCCTCCCCAGAGAATCAAAATCCAGGCTTTTACTTTGGTGAGAATAGGCATGGCAGTCTTCTCCTGAGCTGAGGTAAGGAGGGGTTTTGTGGCTCTAAATACTCTTTATTTGGATTTTCAGTTGACTTTCTGATTTTATCTCTAGTGCGCACATTTTTCATCAATACTACCAATTATTATTTTAAAGTTTTACTTGAATTCCTGTTTGTAAACACAGTATGATATAGTTTCAGGTTTACCACATAGAGATTCAACCCTTGGATACAACGCCTGGTACTGGTCAGAGGTGACTTCCACAATCCCCATCCCCTGATTCCCCTCCCCCCCACCTTCCTCTGGTATTGATTAGTTTATTCTCTGTGGTTAAGAGTGTGTATCCTGGTTTGCTTCTCTCATCCCTCCCCTCCGCCCCTTTGCCAGTTTGTTTGGCTTCCTAATATTCACATGTTAATGCAATTGTATGGTATGTGGTATCTGTCTTTCTCTGACTGACTGAGTTCATTTAGCATAAGTCTTTCCAATTCTCCCACGTCATTGGAAATGGCTTCATTTCATCCATTCTGATGACCGAGTGATGTCGCAGTGTGTATATTTACCACATCGTCTCTGCCCATTCATCTGTCGATGGACATTTGGGCTGTATCCACAGATTGGCTGTTGTTGATAACGCTGCTACCAACACCGGGCTGCATGTCCCTCTTTGAATCTACTAAACTACTTTTGTATCCTCAGGGTAAATACCTAGCTGTTTAATTTTGGAATCAGAGGGTAACTCTATTTTTAACTTCTTTTTTCAAAAATTTTTTATGAGGGATCCCTGGGTGGCGCAGCGGTTTGGCGCCTGCCTTTGGCCCAGGGCGCAGTCCTGGAGACCTGGGATCGAATCCCACGTCGGGCTCCCGGTGCATAGAGCCTGCTTCTCCCTCTGCCTGTGTCTGCCTCTCTCTCTCTCACTGTGTGCCTATCATAAATAAATAAAAGTTTAAAAAAATTAAAAAAAAAATTTTATGATAGTCACAGAGAGAGGGGCAGAGACACAGGCAGAGGGAGAAGCAGGCTACATGGACCGGGATCCCGATGTGGGATTCGATCCTGGGTCTCCAGGATCACGCCCTGGGCCAAAGGCAGGCACCAAACCGCTGCGCCATCCAGGGATCCCTTATTTTTAACTCTTCGAGGACCCTCCAGGCTGTATTCCACAGTGGCTGCACCTTTACTTAAGTATTCATGAGAGACACAGAGAGGCAGAGGGAAAATGAGGCTCTATGTGGGGAGCCTGATGTGGGACGTGATCCCCCAGGACCCCGAGATCATGACCTGAGCCAAAGCAGATGCTCAACCACTGAGGCACCCAGGTGCCTTGCTGATTCAATTCCTTTGCTATTTATGGGTCTGTTCACATTTTCTATTTCTTCCTATTTCAGTTTTGCTCATTTGCACATTTCAAGGGATTTGTCCATTTCCTCCATTTCTTCCAGTATGTTAGTGTATAAGCTTTCATAGTTTTCCCTTATAACTGACTTATTTTTCTGGTGTTGATTGTGATCTCTCTTCTCTCATTTGTGATTTTATTTATTTAGGTCTTTTTTCTCATTGATAAGGCTGGCTAGGGCTTGATCCATTTTATTAATTATTCTGAAGAACCAGCTCTTAGTTTTGTTATTCCATTCTACTGTTTTTTTATTTCTGTATTGTTTATTTCTGCTCTCATCTTTATTTTTTCCCATCTTCTGTAGGCTTTAGGTTTTGTTTGCTATTCCTTTTCCAGCTCCTTTAGCTGTAGGGTTAGGTTGTGTATTAGAGACTTCTTGTTTCCTTTTTTAAAAAAACATTTTATTTACTTTTTATTTATTTATGATAGTCACACAGAGAGAGAGCCAGAGACATAGGCAGAGGGAGAAGCAGGCTCCATGCACTGAGAGCCCGATGTGGGATGCAATCCCGGGTCTCCAGGATCGCGCCCTGAGCCAAAGGCAGGCGCTAAACTGCTGCGTCACCCAGGGATCCCAGACTTCTTGTTTCCTGAGGTAAGCCTGTATTGCTATGTATTTCCCCCTTTGGACTGCCTTTGCTACATCCCAGAGGTTTGGAGAAACATGTTTTCATTTTCATTTGTTTTAAATTTCCTCTTTAATTTCCTGGTTGCTCCATTCATTCTCTAGTAGGATGTTCATAATCTCCACGTATTTTTGGTCTGTCCAAATTTTTTCTTACTGTCAACTTCGAGTTTCATAGCGTCATGGTCAAAAATATACAGGGTGTGATATCAGCTTCTTGTACCTGTTGTACCTGTTGAGTACTGATTTGTGGCCCATGATATGATCTGTTCTGGAGAATGTCCCATGTGCACTTGAAAGGAATGTGTATTCTGCTTTAGGAAGAAATGTTCAGTCTATATCTGTTGAGTCCCTGTGGTCGAGTGTGTCAAGGCTATTGTTCCCCTGTTGATTTTCTGCATAGACGATCGGTCCATTGCCATAAGTGGGTGGGTTTTAAAATCCCCTGTCATTGTATTATTTTCAATACAGTCAGTTCCTGTACGTTTGTTGGTATTTGGTTTCCATATTTAGGTACTCCCATGTTGGCAGCATAAATATTTAGTTCTTTGATCGATATAGAGAGTCTTTTTAACTATGAAATAATGACATTCTTCATCACTTCTTACTTTATTTGTTCTTTCTGTTTTGAGATTAAATATTTTATTTATTTATTCATGAGAGATACACAGAGAAGCAGAGGCAGAAACATAGGCAGATGGAGAGACAGGCTCCCCAAAGGAATGCTGATGTGGGACTCGATCCTGGAATCCCAGGAACACACCCTGAGCCGAAGGCAGATGCTCAACCACTGAGCCACCAGGTGTCCCCCAGGGTTTGGTTTCAAATCTAGTTTGTCTAATATAAGTATTGGTCCTCCAGCTTTCTTTTCATAACCATTAGCGATATGGTTATTTCATAACCATTAGTGATAGATGATTTTCCATCCCCTGACTTTCAAACTGTTGGTGTCTATAGGTCTAAGGTGAGCATCTTGTAGGCAGCATACAGATGGATCTTGTTTTCTTAATAACGATTTTATTTTTGAGAGCATGAGAGAGAGAGAGAGAGAGAGAGAGAGAGAGGCAGAAAATTAGGCCAAGAGTGAAGCAGGCTCCCCACCAGGAGCCCAATATGGGACTCGATCCCAGACTCTAGGATCACACCCTGAGTCAAAGGTAGAGGCTCAAACCCAGAGCCACCCAGGCATCCTGGATCCTGTTTTTTAAGGCACTCTGATACCCTATATCTTTTGATTGGAGCATTTAGCATCAGCATTCAGAGTGCTTATTCAAAGTTATGAACTTTGTGCCTTTGTGTTACCGGTAGAGTTGGTGTTTCTGGTGACATACTCTGGTCCTTTCTAGTCTTTGTTGCTTTTGGTCTCTTTTTTCCCCCACTAGAATAGTTCCTCTGAAAATTCCTTACTGGACTGGTTTAGTGGTCATGAACTCCTTTATACTTTGCCTGTCTGGGAAAATCTTTCTCTCTATCCTGAATGACACCCTTGCTGAAGAAAGAATTCATACAAATTGGACTCCAATAAAAAGAAATTTAAAAACTTAAAAAAAAAACTTAAAATAAATTTTTGCTATTATGATTTAGGAAAATGGCATTTAGGGGAAAAGCAGAAGCTGAAAGAGAGGAGGAAAATTTCACCATCTGTGGCCTTCACAGGGACCTGTTGTCCTTTCCTAGGAGGGCCTCCCACTTTGGAGGATGCTTCCTGCCCCTCTGCGCTCCTTTTTGGAACACAAGAGGCACATCTTCGTGCCTCCAGCACCTCTGCAGTCATGGTTTATAGCGTCTTCCAGGTATCCTTTTGGGGACCACAGCGTTGTGTATGTAACCATCCAGCTGCTGTTTGACAACATTGGGGGGATTCTGACTTTTGTTGGTTTTGGGGTGTTTGTGTGTCTATCACATGAAGCTATCACGTGCAGTTATCGGATCCTCTAGCTGGGTCACCCAAATGCCGAAATGGTTGGTACAACATCATTTCTGGTGCTGATGCTGGGTGGCTAGCTGGGCCCTCCTGGCCGACCCGGGGCTCGCTCCTGTCATGAATTTCAGCTGGAGGGTCAGCTGAGGTGGAAGGTCTGGCTCGGCCACATTCCCATGTCCGGCAGTGGGTCTCCCCAAGCGCCGCCTGCTTCTCTTCTCCCCGATGCCTCTCCAGCAGGGAGCCGGACCTCGGGGCTGCCCTGGGGGGATCTCCAGAGGTGCCGGGTGCCCATTATGGGGAGACTTGGGGAGCCTGTGTGTGGGAGTAGGGGTGGTGATGGGGCTGGGGTTCCTCAGTGCCCTGTGCTGCCTGGCCTTCAGGCCGAGCACCATGTTCACCCAATCCCTACTCACTAGGGTGAGGAGGGTGCCCTCTACACACTGGTGTGAGATATCCAGCACCACAAGGTGTGCACAGTGAGTCCATTTGGTGAGGGTGGCCCAGGTGCGTGATCTGCAAGTGTGGGACCCAGGAAATATAACAAAAATCCCCTACCCTGGACAAGCAGAGCAGGACTGATTCCATTTTGTGCTACACCTGCCACCTCCCCTATGACCCCCACATGACCTGCTTATGTCTTAAGGCGCTACCCAAACCCAGTCAAGCCGCTGGGCACACCCTATTTAGAAATAGGTTCATAACAAAGTATCTCTGCTTTGTGCCCGCCAAAACTGCACGCCGATTCTGACCAAAGTAATAGGCCAGGTAAAGTGGATCCTATAGGGTAAGGTGTCATTCAATCGGCCACCCGCACGTGGACCGACACGACTGTGCAACTTTCTGTGTATCCCATGGGCCACTGGCCCGTATAAAGCTGCTACGCCTCTTAGTCTCAGGGTCCAAATCCCTGCTCCGCTGTGTCGGGTGCACTTGGACTCAAGCTCCAGCTTGTAAAGAAATCCTCGGAAGTTTGCATCGATGTCGGCTCATCGGTGGTTTCTTGGATTTGCAATCCTGGGCACAACACAAAGGTCTACTGTCCTGACATCCCTTCCAGGATCACGCTGATGGCCCCACAGGCCCTCTGTTCCCCAGGCACACAGGCACAGAGATGCAGGGAGAGGAGGAAGTACCCCAGAAACCAGCCAGCCCCCGCCCCCTTGACAGAGGGAGCACAGACATCCCAGGTCCCTTTACAGAGACCCTGGTGACCTGAGGCTCCCTGGCCATCACTCTGTCCCAGGCCCTCCTGGCCCGGGGGCACAGGCTGAGTCCCAGTATAGTTTGTGGGGTCCTGACCCTGTCATCTGGCCGCCCCTGGAAGGCACGTGGGGACGTCAGCTTGTGTGCCTTGCAGTGCCCATGCAGGGGCTGTTTGGGGACTGGGTGGTGCCCCCTCCTCCTCTCTGTGGGTCTGTCCACGCCCCATGCACAGAGTTCTGGGAGACACAGAAACGGGCTGGCTGTGCATTTTCACACCACAACACTTTATTGACATTCTACAGCAAACGGGCTTAGAGTGGAGGGTGTGCGCCTTCCCCTGTGGAGGGAATGTCTGTCCTTTAGGGGAGGGCAAGAATCACATGGGTGGGGTGTGAGTGCTGGAGTCCCCCACCTGGGAGCACGTGTGGACTCCGGGTGGGGGCATGTGTCCTGAGGATTCAGCCTGAGAGATGGTTCTGAGGACAGCAGAGCTGACCTTGACCTGCAGCTCATGGTTTCCTAGCTGGGTCCCCACAGGGCAGCTGGACCCCAGCCACTTGGCTCCTGAGGCCCCAGCACCTGGAGGAGCCTGCCTCCTGGTGTGGGTTCGGGTGGGGCCCACCGGCCCACCTCTGCTCTCTCCAACCTTGGGTGTCCCGGGATCCCCTGGGGCCCAGGAGGCCACATCCAGCTGTGAGAGGGCTCGCTCAGCGTGGGGCCAGAATCCAGCGCTGGACAGGGCAATGGGGGGCTGGATCCCATTAATCTTTTTGTTGGGACTGGGGCAGGGGCTCAAATCACACCCACCCTCACAGAGCCCGGGGCCAGGCCAGTTAGATCCCCCTGGTTAGGGGCTGGTGTTCTGTGCAGTGTAAGCCGCCCTATGGGAGGGACAGTGGGCGGAGACAGGGCACAGTGCATACTCTGCACCACTCACCTGCACACACCCTGTTGGGGGCTCCCTGTCTTCCCTCCTCCCTGCAACCCCTGGGTACTCTATGGGACACCCGGGCTTCTGATGGGAGCAGGGTATCCAGAGAACCCCGGGGAGGCTGAGTATGTCCCACAGGGGGCACCTGCACTGCGTCCTTTCTGGGAGCCATTGGTGTGGGGGTGGATTGTGTGGAGGCAGGGGTATGATGGTGGTGGATTATGGGGGATGGTGTAGGGGGATGGTGTTGGGGTATAGTGTGGGTGGGGATTGTGTGGGGCTGTGTGGGTTTGAGGGGGATGGTGTAGGTGGGATACCATGGGGAATGATGATATAGGCAGATGGAGTGGGAGTGGGGAATGAGGGGGATGTCATGGTGGGCCTGCGGACAGAGGGCATCCCTTTCCTCTAAGATGCACAAGGAGACGTCTACACTTAAAGGAGACTCCAGTCTGGGGTTTGCTGTGACACCTGCCCCTGGGGCGTGGTGTGGTCAGTGCAGGACCCTGGCTGGACTGGGGACATTATCTGGGGTTCATCATACTATGTGTGTTTTCAAATTGCAAATTGTCTCAAATTAAATGCATAGAATTTAGAAACATGTAAAGCACCGAGAGTGGGTGTTACTCTGACCCGTCTGACCCTCATGGGATCGAAGTGTGTCCTGCTCCTGCTGCGGCCATTCCGCCTGGCACCCAGGTCCGGTTCCTGTCCCCCACGCCATCAACCCATCCCCTGCTTCTCAGTGGGTCGTCCCTCTCCCCTTTGGGGTTCAGCTCCCATGGCAAGCCCTGGAGACCCCATCCTAGTGGCCTCCTCATCCCTGAGGCCCCGGGGGTGGGGGCACAGAGGTAATCCCCAACACCCTACCATGGAGCGTTGTGTTGTTGGCTGCTGTTCTGCCCCCCGACTCAGAAGCCCCGTTTTCCCTACCCAGAATCCCCCGGTCCTCTCCTGGGTCTTGATCCCCCCTGGCCCCTCAAACTCACCCTATCCCGTAGTAGTCCCAAAATATGATGTGACTGCTGAACATCCTGTTGACGTCCAGGTCCACCTGCGTGATGTCCCTGGAGGAGACCAGAGCCTACTCCTTCATTTCCTGTGGGAAAACCGGGGAGGAGGAGCTGGCATCAGGGACACAGAACCCGACCTGTCACCAGGTGCTCTCCTGGGCAGGGAGCCCTGGGGCCACCATGAGAGTGTGTCCTGCCGAAACCTCCTTCCTTCCCCTGGGGGCTGGGGACGGCGGGAGTGCCCACTGTGCCTGTGGAACTGTGTGAGGGCCTGTGCCCAGCTGTAGTGGGCGGGGAAGTGACTGAGGGTCAGCCTGGGTGGGAGGGGACAGGAGGCCAGTCCAGGTGGGGAGGGGTCATGGGGGTGTTATGCCCAAGATGTCGAATCTGAGAAACCACTAAGGAGCCGACACTGATGCAAACACCCAAGGGTTGTTTTACAAACTCGAGCATGTGTTCAAGTATAGGCCACACAGTGGAACAGGAATTTGGACCCCGAGGAGGGTTTTAGCTTAGTTTTAAGGGCTGGTCTCGGGGACGTCCAGAAGAGCTGGAGCAATTCCTCAAGTTCTGTTTACATTTTGATATGGGGCCTTAAAGGGCATTGAGCTCTCCTCTCATTCTAATTGGAGTGTCCAGCCCTTTGCTTAGGCTCAGTTTTTATTCTATTGTGGGGCTTTCTAAGAAATTAAGCTGTAAACTTGTTTTTTTCCAGTAACTGAAGTAATGCAAATTTCAGCTTTCTTCACAGGGGCCTGGGATTGCTGGACGTGTGCTGATACTGAACTTAAAGTAGAATGGCCGTAATGTTCTCGGCCTCCAAGCATCCTGTCCCGTCCTATCTAGCTCATGCCCCCCTCCCTGGACCTCCTAAGAGAGAAATTGCAAATGACCTCAGCATGGCAGCCTGTTTTGTGGGACAGGTCCAGAGATTTGAGATCAGGAAGACCTGGGGCACAGGCGTCCCGGCAGTGCAGCAGGATTCCATGCTGCAGACTCTTATTCCCTAAGGCTATCTTGACAACTGACTTTGTACATAGAAAAGTTCTCCTTTGTCTTTAAAAGTGCAGAAGCGAGATAAAGCATTTTTTCTCTGCCCATCTGATTGCTCAGATTCCACTCTGAGACATATTTCCTGTTAATAAGGATAATTTACTATCCATAATACTATGGTTAAAATATTCTGACACAAATAATTCAAAGGGATGAGGGTTTCTCATCTTTTTCTTCACAGCTCAGTCACTCATCAGGAAATGCATCTTTATGGATTTGGAAATAACTGAGAGACATTAGTACCAATGTTCCTATTATTATGTGAAGGATTCTTCCCTGAGATTCTTCCCCTGTTTCAACTGACACTGAAACACTGTGAACTCTTTGGAAGTCAAATGTCAAGGAAATAAATGTTATACGTTGCTAATTTTAAATGCACTTGCAATATGGTGTCTATTATACTAGAAGTATTTTTATCTGATTTTTGCTATTTATTACCCTTTACTGCTTTTCAGGTTGAGGAGGCATTATACGTGTTCAATTTTCAAATTAAATCTTATTTCTTAGAAAGAAAACAAAGATTTATAGGGAAATTGAGAAGTTAGTACAGAGAATTCTCATGCACTTGCACTCAATTTCCCCAATAATCGATATCTTATATCAGTACGGTACAAATATTAGCTAATGAATCAATATTAAAATTTTCACAATAACCAGAGACCATACTTTATTCAGATTTCCTTAGTTTTTGCTAAATCACCATCCCTCATAACACACTCCATTTGTCCTCATGTTTTCTTAGGCTCCTCTGGATTGTGACAGTCTCTCAGCCTTTCCTTGTTTTTGTTGAACTGGAACACGTTGAGAAGTAGAGTATTTTGTAAAATTTCCCTCGGTTGGGACATATCTGTTGTTTATCTCATGATTGAACTGTTTTTGTGGATTATATACAGAGATATAATGCCATTTTTATTATATCATATAAAGGATAGATACTATCAACATGATTTATCAGTCCTGGTATTGATCTGATCATCTTGCAGAGGTAGTGTTTGTCAGGTTTCTCCGTAGTAAAGTGATTCTTTATTATTATTATTATTATTATTATTATTATTATTATTATCATTATTATTTTAAGTTTTTCATAATATATTTTGTAGAGGAAGTTACTATGTGTATTGCACACCTAAGAGTGAGAAGCTATGCTCAGGAACTTGAGGGTGGAATGTCTGCACAAATTGTTTGAAAATCTACATGGGAGATTTCTTTTCCCTCTGGGTTTGTTTGTTTCTTTTTCAAAGATGCTATTTATTTATTTCAGAGAGAGAGGAGTGAAAAATATGTGCTAGAGGGGCAGCGGGCGAGGGAGAAGCAGGTTCCCTGCTGAAGAGGGAGCCTTCCTTGGGACCTGGATCATGATCTGACCCTAAGGCAGAAGCTTAACTAACTGAGCCACACAGGTGCCATTCTTTCTTTCTTCCTTCCTTCTTTCTTTCTTTCTTTCTTTCTTTCTTTCTTTCTTTCTTTCTTTCTTTCTTCCTTCCTTCCTTCCTTCTTTCTTCTTTCTTTCTTTCTTTCTTTCTTTCTTTCTTTCTTTCTTTCTTTCTTTCTTTCTTTCTTTCTTTCTTCTTTCCTTAAAAATAAATTTACTTTTTATTGGTGTTCAATTTGCCAACATACAGAATAACACCCAGTAGTGCTCATCGCGTCAAGTGCCCCCCTCAGTGCCCGTCACACATTCACCCCCAACCCGCCCTCCTCCCCTTACATCACCCCTAGTTCATTTCCCAGAGTTAGGGGTCTTTATATTCTGTCTCCCTTTCTGATATTTCCCACACATTTCTTCTCCCTTCCCCTATATTCCCTTTCACTATTATCTATATTCCCCAAGTGAATGAGAACATACAATATTTGTCTTTCTCTGATTCACTTACTTCACTCAGCATAATATCTTCCAGTTCCATCCATGTTGAAGGAAAAGGTGGTTTTTTGTCGTTTCTAATGGCTGAGCAAGCCCACCTTTCTTCTGTCTTCATCTTGGGAGTCTCCCATGAAATTAGTGTTATTGTTTCAATAAGTGGCTGAGTTCCGAAATCTGCCTCTATGGTCCATAACCTTCCTTGTTTTTAATGCTTCTATTTGGTACTGCATCTCAGTTATAGCATTTTTAACGTTACCTGACTAGATTTTAATTCTTTTATTTCTACAGTAAGAGATTCTCTAGTTTTCTTCTGTGCTCTTTTTTCAGCCCAGATGCTATCTTTATAATCATTGTTTTAAACTGTAGTTAGACATCATATATTTGTATTGATGGACTTCCTGGTTGTGAGTATTACCTCATATTATTTTATGGAGGTGAATTTCTCCATCTCATTATTTTTTCCAGAAAAGAAAGACGGAAGAAAAAGAAAAACCAAGAAAAACAATAACAACTGCCCTCCCCCAAAAAACTACCAGATTATTTTTGCCTGGTTGTTAAAAGATTCTAAATACCAAAATAAGAAACACAATTAAAGTACCATGAAACTAAAAATGAGAAATATATAAGGTACATACATAAAAATTAAAATAAGGCAATTTATAAAATAGAATCAAAGAAAATAAATGAAAATAAAGCACAAAGTACAAAGGAAGCTAGACCCTACTTTCCAAGCAGAGCTGAAGCTCTGCAACCTCTGTGGTCTGACACCTTGGTGGCAGCGAGTGGTCTGTGCAGGGTCTGGGGATTGGCCATGGCGCTGATTGTCAGGTGCACATCTGCCTGGGAGATGCAACAGTGGGGTCAGAGGCCAGGTGGGCCTCAGCGCGTCTGGCCTCCAGTGGGCGGCACTGTGCTGCTCCCTCAGACCTGGCCCAGATGGGCGGGATGTGGGTGGGGTCTCTGGGTCCTCTGGCTCTGGGGCTGAGCATACTGCCCCCCAGTTTGCAGGGGCCTCCACAGAAGATCCCTCAAGTCCCCGGGTCTCCGCCGCTTCTCTGAGAATCCTGCTTTCACTCTACAGGCGTCCGAGCTTCTTTTGGTTTTCTTTTTTTATCTCAGACTGTTGTGCCCAAGATTGCGAATCCGAGAAACCTCCGAGAAGCCAACAGTGATGCAAACACACGAGGGTTTATTTACCACCTCGAGCTTGTGTCCAAGTGTACCCAACAAGCGGAGCATGGACTTGGACCCTGAGGTGGGTTTTAGCTTAGTTTTAAGGGCTGGTCTCGGGGACCTCCAGAAGGGCTGGAGCAATTCCTCAAATTCTGTTTACATTTTGATATGGGGCCTTCAAGGGCATTGAGCTCTGTTCTCATTCTAATAGGGGCTTCCTGCCCTTGGCCTGGGCTCAGTTTTGATTCTATTGTGGGGCTTTCTAGGACATTAAGCTGTAAACAGCAAAGGTTCCACACCTGGAAGGGGGACGTCACACTGTCCCTATATGCTGAAGATGCAGAACTAGAAACAGGCAACCCCAGAGCCTCCACCAAAACCTGTTAGAACTAAGGAGTTCAGTAAAGTCACGGACACAAACTAACCCTACAGAGCAGAGTAGCCTTGCTGTGTCCTGACAATGAGCACTCAGGAAGGAAAGGAAGGATGTGAAGGCCTTCTCAGGAGCATCAAGGAGAAGAAACAATGAGACTGAACCAAAGGAGCACAAGACTTGTGCACTGAGCCATACCAGGCTCTGGGAGGCCGTCCTGGGCTCGTGGGGTGGGAGCCTCATCTTGTGAAAATGTCCACAGTTCCTGAAGCCACCCTCAGTTTCAATGTCATTCCTATCAAAATCATGGTGGCAGGTCTTAGAAATAGGAAAAAAACCCATAACATCTATCCTCCTCAACAAATAACCCCTGACAGCAAACCAGTATTGGAGAAGCAGGACAGAGTGAGACGCAGCACTTTCCTATTTCCCCTTTTATGCCCCCACCCCTCCAGCGACCCTCAGTTCGTTTCATATCATTAAGAGTCTGTATTTCCTGCATCTGTTTTGATCTTATTTGTTTCTCCTTCCCTTCACTGATGTTCATCTGCTTTGCTTCTTTAATTCTACCTATGAATGACACCACACGGTCATTCTCTTTCCCGAATGACTTACTTCACTTAACATTTTCCCTTTAGTTCTATCCACATCATTGCAAATGGCAAGATTTCCTTCTCTTTGATAGCTGAGTACCATTCCTCTCTCTATGACCATCATCTATCTCCCATCCTCTTTATCAATCTTCTGCCATAGGGCACCGAGTCTCCTCCCACAGTGTGGCTACTGTGGACCCAGCTGCAGTGGACATTGGGATACAGGTGTCCCAAGTCTCACTGCATCTGTATCTTCGGAGTGAGCTCCAGGCTGTTCACCTGCTCGTCACAGGGCGGCTGTATTAGTAACTTCCTGAGAGGCCTCCACACTCTTTCCAGGGCGGCTGCATGAACCCACGGTCCCACCCACAGTGGAAGAGTGTTGAGTGAGTTTTGCAGGACGTGTAAAAGTCTGGTCCACATTTCATTTCACAACCTGTGGGCTCCAATTCCTTGTCCTTAAGTATTTCTGGGGAAGCCGGGTTTTGGGCTCCTTTTCAGTGAGATGTTTCTGAAACTAACAGGCCCCAGCTGGACCCTGAAAGGAGGCAGCTGGGGCCCATGGAGCACCCGCAACCTCCTGCACAGCCTCCTGCACAGCCTCCTGCAGCGCCTGAGTGTCCCACAGGGTGCACCCAAGCCAGGCCCCTCCCATGGGGCAGGCATGTGCAGTTGGCCTCCTCTGCCTGCACTAACAGGAGCCAGCCTGTGCTGGGGAGGCCTGAGGGGGACGTGGGGACGCATCTACGCTGATGAGCTGCAGCCTCCTCAGGACCCGCAGGAAGTCTTCAGGGGGAAATTGGGTTGCGTTCATGCTGACAGGAGCCCCAGTCTCCTCAGGACCCGCGGTGAGGCTTTAGGAAGATGTGGGCCCGCATCCACCCTGACAAGAGCCCCTGGGCTGCCTCAGGACCAGCGGGGAGTCTTCAAGAAGATGTGGGCCCACGTCCACACTGACAGGAGCCCTGAGCCACCTCAGGACCCGCGGGGAGGTTTCCGAAAATTGTGGGCCCGCATCCACAGTGACAGGAGCCCCTCAGCAGCCTCAAGACCCACGGGGAGGCTTCAGGAAGATATGGGCCCGCATCTACGTTGACAGGAGCCCCTGAGCCACCTCAGGACCTGCGGGGAGGCTTCAGGAAGATGTGGTGCGACATCCTCTCTGGCAGGAGCTCCCAGGCCCCTCAGGACATAAGTTGAGGCTTCTGGAAGCTGGGGGCTGCATTCATGGTTACAGGAGCCCCGGCCTCCTCAGAACCCTTGGTGACACTTCAGGAGGACTTGGGGCCTCATGGACACAACAGGACAGTGACTTCCTCAGGACCCCCGGTGTAGACTTGGGGAAATATAGGGATGCGTCCATGGGGACAGAAGACCCCAGCCTTATCAGGGCCTGTGGTGAGGCCTAAGAAAAATGTGGGTGCCGCATCCACACTGAAAGGATTCTCCAGCCTTCTCAGAACCCACTGTGAAGGTTTGGGAAGATTATGTGCCACATGCATGCTGACAGGAGCCCCGAGCCTCCTCAGGTCTTATGGTGAGGCTTGAGGAAAATGTGGGGCCACGTCAACCCTGACAGGAACCCCGTCCTCCTCAGGACCAGCACTTTGGCTTCAGGACATATGGGGCTGCATCTATGCTGACAGGAGCCCACAGCCCCCTCAGGATCCGCGGTGAGTTTTCTGGGGGACGTGGGGCCATTTCCAGACTGACAGGAGCCCCTGGCTTCCTGAGGACCTGCGGTGAGGCTTCCAGAGGATGTGAGACATAGTCCACAATGACAGGAGACCCGGCGTCCTCGGGACCTGCTGACTATGACTCAGGAACACGTTGGGCCATGTCCACACTCACAGGAGCCCGGCTCGCTTGGACCCCCTGGAGGACTCTGGAGGAGCCATTGGGGGCCACGTCTACATCAGAAGGGACTCCTCAGAACCACAGGGTAAGTGAAAGGATAGAATGAATGGTAGGGTTAGGGGAGGGGAGGCAGTTGGTGGTTAGCCTTAAGTTATATGTTAGGTGTTAGTGATTATGCTTATGGTTACAGATTAGAAGTTAGGTGAGGCATAAGGGTAATGGTCAGTAGTTAACAGTTAGGATGGGGGTTGGGGTAAGGGACAGGATTTACTGTTAGGGTTAGGGTTTAGGCTCTAGGGTTTAGGGCAGGAGGTTAGGAGTTGGGGTTAGGGAGATGGTTAGAGTTAGGGTTGGGCTTAGGTTTGCAGTTAGGGTTAGGGGTTAGGGTGTGAGTTAGGGTTAGGGTTTAGGGTGAGGGGTTAAGGTTATAGTTAGGGCTAGGTTTAGAATTAGGGCGAGGGTTAGGGTTGGGATAGGGGTTAGGACTAGGGTTAAGGTTATTGCTTGGTTAGGGTTAGGGACAGGTCTGGGTAAGGGTCAGGGTATGGTTTTGGAACAGGGTAAGAGATACGTTTTGGGAGTGGGTTAGGGGTTAGTTTTAGGGTACGGGTTAGGTTAAAGTTTGGTGTATGAGATAGGATTAGTATTAGAGGGTTAGGGTGCAGGTTAAGGTCAGGAATAGGATTTGAGTACATTAAGTTAAGTTTAGGTTTAGAAGTTAGGGTTAGGGTTAGATTTAAGGTAGGGGTCAGGGTTATGGGTTTAGAATAGGTTTAGGAGTTAGGTTGAGGTTTGGCAGGTTCAGTGAATGTGTTTTGGTCTTGGGGTTTGTGTTTGGTTTTCGATTAGTGATGGGTCTTATTTAAGGGTTAGGTTAACATTAGGATTAAGTGTAGGGTTAGGGTTATGTCTGTGAATGGTTAGAGTTTGGGTCTTGGCATGTGCCTGCACTGGGACTCCTAGCATCTTGGGCCATTTAGTTTTATGCACTCTATTTAGGTTTAGGGTTCAAAGATAGCCTGACTCCACCAAGTCACTGGCCTCCCCAGAGAATCTGTAATTCTCCTTTTTGGTGGGGTCTTTGTCTAGTTTTGGAATTAAGGTGATGCTGGCCTCATAGAACGAATTTGGAAGTACTCCATCTCTTTCTATCTTTCCAAACAGCTTGAGGAGAATAGGTATGGTTTCTTTAAACGTTTGATAGAATTCCCCTGGGAAGCCATCTGGCCCTGGACTTTTGTGTCTTGGGAGGTTTTTGATGACTGCTTCAATTTCCTCCCTTGTTATTGGCCTGTTAAGGTTTTCTGTTTCTTCCTGTTCCAATTTTGGTAGTTTGTGGCTTTCCAGGAAAGCGTCCATTTCTTCTAGATTGCCTAATTTATTGGCATATAGCTGTTCATAATATGTTTTTAAAATCGTTTGTATTTCCTTGGTGTTGGTAGTGATCTCTCCTTTCTCATTCATGATTTTATTAATTTGAGTCTTCTCTCTCTTCTTTTTAATAAGGCTGGCTAATGGTTTATCTATCTTATTAATTCTTTCAATGAACCAACTCCTGGTTCTGTTGATCTGTTCCACAGTTCTTCTGGTCTCGATTTCGTTGAGTTCTGCTCGAATATTTATTAACTCCTTTCTTCTCCTCGGTGTAGGATCTATTTGCTGTTTTTTCTCTAGCTCCTTTATGTGTACGGTTAGCTTTTGTATTTGAGTTCTTTCCAGTTTTTGAATGGATGCTTGTATTGCGATGTATTTCCCCCTTAGGACTGTTTTTGCTGCATCCCAAACATTTTGAACGGTTGTATCTTCATTCTCATTAATTTCCATGAATCTTTTTAATTCTTACTTAATTTCCTGATTGACCCTTTCATCTTTTAGCAGGATGGTCCTTAACCTCCACGTGTTTGAGGTCCTTCCAAACTTTTTGTTCTGATTTAGTTCTAATTTCAAGGCATTATGGTCTGAGAATATGCTGGGGTGAGAATAGACATGGCATGCTTCTCCTGAGCTGAGCTAAGGAGGGGATTTGTGGCTCTAAAGACTTTATTTGGATTTTTCAGTTGCCTTTCTGATTTTATCTCTAGTGCATACATGTTTCATCAATACTACCTATTATTATTTTAGTTTTACTTGAATTCCTGTTTGTATACACAGAATGATATAGTTTCAGGTTTACCACATAGTGATTCAACCCTTGGATACAACGCCTGGTACTGGTCACAGGTGCCCTCCACTATCCCCATCCCCTGATTCCCCATCCCCATCACCTTCCTCTGGTATTTATTAGTTTATTCTCTGTGGTTAAGAGTGTGTTTTTTTGTTTGCTTCTCTCATCCCCCCTCTGCCCCTTTGCCAGTTTGTCTGGTTTCTTAAAATTTACATGTAAATGCAATTGTATGTTATTTGGTATGTTTCTCTGACTGACTGAGTACATTAAGCATAAGTCCTTTCCACTTCTCCCACGTCATTGTAAATGGCTTCATTTCATCGCTTCTGATGACCCAGTGATGTCGCAGTGGGTATATTTACCACATCGTCTCTGCCCATTCATCAGTCGATGGACATCTGGGCTGTATCCACAGTTTGGCTGTTGTTGATAACGCTGCTACAAACAATGGGCTGCGTGTCCCACTTGGAATCTACTAAACGACTTTTGTATCCTCGGGGTAAATACATAGCTCTGCAATGTTGGAATCGTAGGGTAGCTCTATTTTTAACTTCTTTTTAAAAAATTTTTTATGATAGTCACACAGAGAGAGGCAGAGACATAGGCAGAGGGAGAAGCAGGCTCCGTGCACTGTGAGTCCAACATGGGATTCGATTCTGGGTCTCCAGGATCGCGACATGGGCCAAAGGCAGGTGCCAAACCCCTGTACCACCCAGGGATCCCCTATTTTTAACTTCTCGAGGACCCCCCACAGTGTTTTCCACAGTGGCTGTACCTGTTCACATGCCCACCAGGAGTGTAAGGGGGCTTCCTCTTCTCTATAGCCTCAACAACACCTGTTGTTTCTTCTGTTGTTAATTTTAGCCATTCTGATGGCTGTCAGGTGACATCTTATTGTGGTTTTCATTTCCATTTCCCTGATGATGGGTGACGCTGAGTGTCTTTCGATGTCTGGTGACCATCTGGATGTCTTGTCAGAGACAAAGTCCATTTCTTCTGCCCGTCTGCAGTCGGATAATTTGTGTTTAGGATGCTGAGATATATATTTGCTTTACGTATTTTGCATACTAACTGTTTATTGGATGTGTTGTTTACAAATATCTCCTTTCATTTTGTATGTTGCCTTTTAGCGTTGGTTGTTTCTTTCACTTTGCAGAAACTTTTGAATTTGACGAAGTCCCAACAGTATTTTTGCTTTTGTTTCCCTCAACTCAGAGGCATATCTAGAAAGAAGATCCAATGGCCAATGTCAAAGACGTTGTTGCCTATCTTTCTTCTTTGTATGGTTTCAGGCCTCACATTTAGGTCTTTCATGCATTTTGAATTTATTTTTTAATATATTGTGTAAGAAAGTGGTCCAGTTTCATTCTTCTGCATGTGGCTGCCTGATTTTCCCAATACTATTTGTTCTTATCCTGGGGTCAGGGTTAGGGTTTGTTGAAGAGACTGTCTTTGTGCCATTGGATGTTCCTTGCTGCCTTGTTGTCAATTAATGGATCATAGAGTTATGGGTTTGTATCTTGTTTCGGCATTCCATTCTATTCTATTGATCTAAGCATCTCCTGTTGGGAGATTCTTGATTCCTGATTCAATTTCTTTGCTGGTTATCTGTCTGTTCAAGTTTCTTATTTCTTCCTTTTTCATTTTTGCTATGTTATATATTTCCAGGAATTGATCGATTTCTTCCAGGTTCTAGGTTGCTGGCATATAATATTTCATCATGTTCTCTTATAAACATTTGTATTTCTCTAGTGTTGGTTGTTATTTCTCTTATCTCATTTGTGATTTTATTTGGATCCTTTCTCATCTTTTTATCTTTTTTCTTTTTTAAAGATTTTATTTATGTATTCATGCGAGACACAGAGAGGCAGGGGTATAGGCAGGGGGAAAATGAGGCTCCATGCAGGGAGCCTGATATGGGACATGATTCCCCAGGACCCCGGGATCATGACGTGAGCCAAAGCAGATGCTCAACCACTGAGGCACCCAGGTGCCTTTCTGATTGAATTCCTTTGCTTGTAATGGGTCTACTCACATTTTCTATTTCTTCCTGTTTCAGCTTTGCTCGTTTGCACATTTCTAGGGATCTCTCTAATTCTTCCTGGTCTCCCAGTTTGTTTGCGTATAATCTTTCATAGTATTCCCTTATAATTGTCTTATTTTCTGGTGTTGATTGTGATCTCTCTTCTCTCTTTTGTAATTTTATTTATTTAGTTCTTTCTGTTTTCTTGTTGATAAGGCTGGCTAGGGCTTGATCCACTTTCTTAGTTATTTTGAAGAACCAGTTCTTAGTTTCATTATTCCATTCTACTGTTTTGTTGTTTCTGTATTGTTTATTTCTGCTCTCATCTTTATTTTTCCCTTCTTCTGTAGGCTTTAAAGTTTGGTTCCTATTCCTTTTCCAGCTCCTTTAGGTGTAGTGTTGGGTTGTGTATTGGAGACTTCTTGTTTCTTGAGGGAGGCCTGTATTGCTATGTACTTCCTTCTTACGACTGCCTTTGCTACATCCCAGATGTTTTGAGAAACATGTTTTCATTTTCATTTGTTTTAAATTTCCTCTTTAATTTCCTGGTTTCTCCATTCCTTCTCTAGTAGGATGATCATAATCTCCATGAATTTTTGGATTGTCCAAATTTTTTCTTACTGTCGACTTCGAGTTTCATAGCCTCATGGTCCGAAAATGTACTGGTGCGATACCATCCTTCTTGTACCTGTTGTACCTGTTGAGGGCTGATTTGTGGTCCATGATATAATCTATTCTGGAGAGTTTCCCATGTGCACTTGAAAGGAATGTGTATTCTGCTTTAGGAAGAAATGTTCAGACTATATCTGTTGAGTCCCTGTGGTCCAGTGTGTCAAGGCTATTGTTCCCCTGTTGATTATCTGCATAGACGATCCGTCCATTGCCATAAGTGGGTGTTAAAATCCCCTGTCATTGTATTATTATCAGTGTGTTCCTGTACGTTTGTTGTTAATTGGTTTCTATATTTCGGTACTCCCATGTTGGCAGCATAAATATGTTGTTGTTTGATCTTTTTTAAAAAATAAATTTATTTTTTGTGTTCAATTGACCAACATACAGAATAACACGCAGTGCTCATCCTGTCAAGTGTCCCCCTCAGTGCCTTCACACATTCACCCCCACCCCCTCCCTCCTCCCCTTCCAGCAGCCCTAGTTCTTTTCCCAGAGTTAGGAGTCTTTATGATCTCTCTTCTTTTCTGATATTTCCCAAACGTTTCTTCTCCATTCCCTTATATTCCCTTTCAGTATTATTTATATTCTCCAAAAGAATGAGAACATACACTGTTTGTCCTTCTCTGATTGACTTACTTCACTCAGCATAATACCCTCCAGTTCCATTCACGTTGAAGCAAATGTTGTGTATTTGTCGTTTCTAATGTCTCAGTAATATTCCATTGTATACATAAGTCACATCTTCTTTATCCATTCATTTTTTGATGGACACCGAGGCTCCTGCCACTGTTGGCTATTGTGGATATTCTGCTATAAACATCGGCGTGCAGGTGTCCCGGCGTTTCATTGCATCTGAATCTTTGGGATGAATCCCCAACAGTGCAATTGCTGAGTCATCAGGCAGGTTTATTTTTAACTCTTTGAGGAACCTCCACACAGTTTTCCAGAGTGACTGCACCAGTTCACATTCCCACTAGCAGTGTAAGAGTCTTCCCTTTTCTCCGCATCCTCTCCAACATTTGTGGTTTCCTGCCTTGTTAATTTTCCCCATTCTCACTGGTGTGAGGTGGTATCTCATTGTGGTTTTGATTTGTATATCCCTAAGGGCAAGTGATGCAGACCATGTTTTCATGTGCATGTTGGCCATGTCAATGTCCTCCCCTGTGAGATTTCTCTTCATGTCTTTTGCCCATTTCATGATTGGATTGTTTGTCTCTTTGGTGTTGATTTTAAGAAGTTCTTTATAGATCTTGGAAACTAGCCCTTTATCTGACACGTCTTTTGCAAATATCTTCTCCCATTCTGTAGGTTGTCTTTTAGTTTTGTTGACTGTATCCTTGCTGTGCAAAATATTCTTATCTTGATGTAGTCACAATAGTTCATTTCTGTTTTTGTTTATTTTGCCTTCATGGATGTACCTTGCAAGAAGTTGCTGTGGCCAAGTTTAAAACGGGTGTTGCCTGTGTTCTCCTCTATGATTTTGATGGACTCTTGTCTCACATTTAGATCTTTCATCCATTTTGAGTTTATCTTTGTTTATGGTGAAAGAGAGTGGTCTAGTTTCATTCTTCTGAAGGTGGATGTCCAATTTTCCCAGCACCATCTATTGAAGAGACTGTCTTTCTTCCAATGGATAGTCTTTCCTCCTTTATTGAATATTTCTTGACCATAAAGTTCAAGGTCCACTTCTGGGATCTCTATTCTGTTCCATTGTTCTATGTGTGTTTTTGTGCCAGTACCACACTGTCTTGATGACCACAGCTTTGTAGTACAACCTGAAATCTGGCATGTGATGCCCCCAGATATGGTTTTCTTTTTAAAAATTCCCCTGGCTTGGGATCCCTGGGTGGCGCAGCGGTTTGCCGCCTGCCTTTGGCCCAGGGTGCCATCCTGGAGACCCGGGTTCGAGTCCCACATAGGGCTCCCTGTGCATGGAGCCTGCTTCTCTCTCTGCCTGTGTCTTTGCCTCTCTCTCTCACTCTGTGTGACTATCATAAATAAATAAAAATTAAAAATAAAATAAAATAAACTTCCCCTAGCTTTTCGGGGTCTTTTCTGATTCCACTCAAATCTTAAAATAATTTGTTCTAACTCTCTGAAGAAAGTCCATGGTATTTTGATAGGGATTGCATTAAACGTGTACATTGCCTGGGTAACATTGACTTTTCACAATATTAATTCTGCCAATCCATGAGCATGTAATATTTTTCCATCTCTTTGTGTCTTCCTCAATTTCTTTCAGAAGTTTTCTATAGTTTTTAGGTATAGATCATTTATCTCCTTGGTTAGGTTTATTCCTAGGTATCTTATGCTTTTGGGTGCAATTGTAAATGAGATTGACTCCTTAATTTCTCTTTCTTCAGTCTCATTGTTAGTGTATAGAAATGCCATTGATTTCTGGGCATTGATTTTGTATCCTGCCACGCTACCAAATTGCTGTATGAGTTCTAGCAATCTTCACGGGGAGGGTTTTGGGTTTTCTAGGTAGAGTATCATGTCATTGGCGAAGAGGGAGAGTTTGACCACTTATTTGCCAATTTAATGCCTTTAATGACTTTTTGTTGTCTGATTGCTGAGGCTAGGACTTCCAATACTACGTTGAATAGCAGTGGTGAGAGTGGACATCCCTGTCTTGTTCCTGATCTTAGGGGAAAGGCTCCCAGTGCTGCCCCATTGAGAATGATATTTGCTGTGGGCTTTTCGTAGATGGCTTTTAAGATGTCGAGGATTGTTCCCTCTATCCCTACCCTCTGAAGTGTTTTGATCAGGAATGGATGCTCTATTTTGTCAAATGCTTTCTCTGCATCTAATGAGAAGATCATATGGTTATTGTTTTTTCTCTTGCTGATATGATGAATCACATTGATTGTTTTACGAGTGTTGAACCAGCCTTGTGTCCCGGGGATAAATCCTACTTGGTCATGGTGAATAATATTCTTAATGTATTGTTGGATCCTATTAGCTTTATCTTGTTGAGCATTTTTGCATCCATGTTCATCAGGGATATTGTTCTGTATTCTCCTTTTTGGTGGGGTCTTTGTCTGGTTTTGGAATTAAGGTGATGCTGGCTTCATAGAATGAATTTGGAAGTACTCCAGCTCTTTCTATCTTTCCAAACAGCTTTAGTAGGATAGGTATGGTTTCTTCTTTAAACGTTTGATAGATTTCCCCTGGGAAGCCATCTGGTCCTGGTCTTTTGTGACTTGGGAGTGTTTTGATGACTGCTTCAATTTCCTCCCTGGGTATTGGCCTGTGTAGGTTTTCTATTTCTTCTTGTTCCAGTTTTGGTAGTTTGTGGCTTTCCAGGAATGCCTCCATTTCTTCTAGATTGCCTAATTTTTTCCATATAGCTGTTCATAATATGTTTTTAAAATCGTTTGTATTTCCTTGGTGTTGGTAATGATCTCTCCTTTCTCATTAATGATTTTATTTTTTTTCACTCATGATTTTATTAATTTGAGTTTTCTCTCTCTTCTTTTTAATAAGACAGGCTAATGGTTTATGTATGTTATTAGTTCTTCCATAGAACCAACTCCTGGTTTTGTTTCTCTGTTCCATATTTCTTGTGGTCTCAATTTCCTTGAGGTCTGCTCAAATTTTAATTAAATCTCTTATTCTCTTGAGCGTAGGATCTAGCTGCTGTTTTTTTCTCTAGCTCCTTTATGAGTAAGGTTAGCTTTTGTATTTGAGTTCTTTCCAGTTTTTGAATGGATGCTTGTATTGTGATGTATTTCCCCCTTAGGACTGCTTTTGCTGCATGCAAAAGATTTTGAACGTTTGTATCTTCATTCCAATTAGTTTCCATGAATCTTTTTAATTCTTCCTCAATTTCCTGGTTGACCCTTTCATCTTTTAGCAGGATGGTCCTTAACCTCCATGTGTTTGAAGTCCTTCCAAACTTCTTGTTGTGATTTAGTTCTACTTTCAAGGCATTATGGTCTGAGAATATGCAGGGGACGATCTGAATCTTTTGGTATCGGTTCAGACCCGATTTGTGACCCAGTATGTGGTCTATTCTGGAGAAAGTTCCATGTGCACTTGAGAAGAATGTTTATTCAGTTCAGTTCAGTTTAGATATAAAGTTCTGTAGATATCTGAGAAATCTATCTGCTCCAGTGTATCATTTAAAGCTCTCGTTTCTTTGAAGATGTTGTGCTTAGAAGACCTATCGAGGGTAGAAAGACCTAGATTGATGTCACCAGTATTTCTTCACTTTCGGTATTAATTGGTTTAAATATTTGGTAGCTCCGATATTCGGGGTGTATATATTGAGGATTGTTAAGGCCTCTTGTTGCATAGATCCTTTAAGTATGATTTAGTGTCCGTTTTCATCTCTCACTATAGTCTTCGGGGTAAATTTTGGTTTATCTGATATAAGGATGGCTACCCCTGCTTTCTTTTGAGGACCATTTGAATGGTAAATGGTTCTCCAACCTTTTATTTTCAGATTGTAGGTGTCCTTCTGTCTAATATGAGTCTCTTATCGCCAGGAAATAGTTGGGTCCTGCTTTTTTATCCAGTCTGAAACCCTGCGCCTTTGAGCGGGTTATTAAGCCCGTTCACGTTTAGAGTTACTATCAACAGATATGAGTTTAGTTTCATCATGATACCTATTCAATCCTTGTTTTTGTGGATTGTTCCACTGAACTTCTTCTTAAAGGGGAATTTTAAGAGTCCCCCTTAAAATTTCTTGCAGAGCTGGTTTGGAGTTCACATATTCTTTCAGTTCCTGCCTGTCTTGGAAGCGCTTTATCTCTCCTTCCATTTTGAATGAGAGCCTTGCTGGATAAAGTATTCTTGGTTGCATGTCCTTCTCATGGAGGACCCTGAATATATCCGGCCAGCCCTTTCTGGCCTGCCAGGTTGCTGTGGAGATGTCTGCTGTTACCCTAATGCTCCTCCCCATAAAGTTCAGGGATTTCTTGTCTCTTGCTGCTTTAAGGATCTTCTCTTTATCTTTGGAATTTGCAAGCTTCACTATTAAATGTCGAGGTGTTGGACGGTTTTTATTGATTTTAGGGGGGGGTCTCTCTATTTCCTGGATCTGAATGCCTGTTTCCCTTCCCAGATTAGGAAAGCTTTCAGCTAGGATTTGTTCCAATACATATTCTGGCCCTGTATCCCTTTTGGCGCCGTCGGGAACCGCATTTACACATAGGTTTTTCTTCCTCAGACTGTCATTTATTTCCTTTAATCTGTCTTCCTGGTCTTTTAATTGTCTGTCTCTTTATTCCTCAGTTTCCCTCTTTGCCATCAACTTGTCTTCTATGTCACTCACTCGTTCTTCCACCTCGTTAACCCTCATCTTTAGGACTTCTAGTTTGGACTGCATCTCATTCAATTGACTTTTAAATTTCGGCCTGATTGTATCTAAGTTCTGCAGTCATGAAGTCTCTTGAGTCCTTTATGTTTTTTTCTAGAGCCACCAGTAGCTGTATAATAGTGCTTCTGAATTTGTTTTCTGACATTTAATTTTAATCCTGATTTGTAACTCTGTTGGAGAGAGGACTGTTTCTTTCTTTTGGGGTGAGCTTTTCTTTGTAGTCATTTTGCTCAGTGCAGAGTGGCCAGAAACAAGTGTATTGGGAATAAGAGAAAAAGAGAGGATAGAAAAAAGGAAAGAGATGAGAAAAAGAAAAAAGGAAAAAGGACTAAAAAAAGCAAAAAAGAGAATAAAAGGAGAAAGAAAAAGAAAGAAAGGGGGAGAAAAAGGGTGGGGGAAGCAATCAGAAATAAATAAAACATGGGGGAGTATCTTCTGATTCTGTATACTTTAAGTCCCTTGACTTCCCCTGGAACTTGTCCGTCTAGCTGGTCTTCTGGGGGAGGGGCCTGTTGTGCTGATTTTCAGGTGTTAGCCCTTGGGGGAGCTCCTCTCCCCCTGCCAGGGGAAGCGCTCAATGGGGATAGTTTACCCCATGAAGCTCAAGGAGAAACAACCCCAGTGGCAGTGGCCAGGTCTGAAAACCGGTATTCAGCTCCCACAGTAACTCCAGAACAGTCCATGTGCAGGTCCTGGAGGCTCCGGGGTGAGGCGGCTGATCTGCTGAGCTCTTGGCAGGAGCGTCTTTGCTGTCCTGGGCCCTCCGGGCCTCTGCCTGTCCTGGGGGAGGCCGAATCCTGGGCTGTTTCATGGCGCCCTGTGCTCCGGGGCCTGTGATGTTGGATTCTCGCTCCCAGCCATGCAGCCACCTCTCCACAGAGCCGCCGCCCTAGCCTCTCTGAGCTGCTGTAGGAGCTGCGCAGCCCCCTCCACATGGAGTCTCTTCCTCTGCCCTAGGTTCCGCCACCTAGCTGCTCCCAGGGACCCGCAGCCCCCTCCACACAGAGCCGCCACCTGAGCCCCTCAGAGCTGCTCCTGGGTCAATGCATGTGCCCTTCAGCCCTTAGGGAGCTCGGTTCACTCTCTTGGGAGTGCAGGTGTCTGTTAGTTTCCCATGGACCCCGAGGGTATCCCCACCCTCCTGGGGTCCTGCTCTGAATCCCTGCGGGCGCCATTCCACCTTGGAAGATTGGTGCAGCGCCTGCATCTCTGGAACAGAGCTCTCCTGACCGGGGGGCACTCGCCCTGGTCTTAGCCCGGCTCCTCGGGGGCCTCTCCCCCTTGGATGCCTTTTGTTTCTTTATTCCTTTTTTGGTCTTCCTACCTTGATAGAAGCGCGAACTTTTCTCTCTGTAGCATTCCAGCTGATATATGTTTAAATCTCAGGTCGAATTCCTAGATTTTCAGGATGATTTGAAGGTTCTCTAGGTAATTTGGTGGGGACAGGTGACTTGGGGACCCTTCTCTTCCGCCATCTTGCCCTTGTTCCTGTATGTTGCCTTTTAGGTTTGGTTGTTTCCTTCACTTTGTGGAAGCTTTTCAATTTGATGAAGTCCCAATAGTATTTTTGCTTTTGTTTCCCTCACCTCAGAGGCATACGTAGAAAGAAGATCCAATGGCCTATGTCATAGATGTTGCTGCCTATCTTTTCTTCTTTGTATGGTTTCAGGTCTCACATTTAGGTCTTTCATCCATTTTGAATTTATTTTTTATATATATGGTGTAAGAAAGTGGTCCAGTTTCATTCTTCTGCATGTGGCTGCCTGGTTTTCCCAACACCATTTGTTCTTATCCTGGGGTCAGGGTTAGGGTTTCTTTTTTCTTTTTTTTAATTTTTTTTTTATTATTTATTTATGATAGTCACAGAGAGAGAGAGAGGGGCAGAGACACAGGCAGAGGGAGAAGCAGGCTCCATGCACTGGGAGCCCGACGTGGGATTCGATCCCGGGTCTCCAGGATCACGCCCTGGGCCAAAGGCAGGCGCCAAACCGCTGCGCCATCCAGGGATCCCTAGGGTTAGGGTTTCTTGAAGAGACTGTCTTTGTGCCATTGGATATTCCTTCCTTCCTTGTTGTCATTTAATGGATCCTAGATACATGTTTGTATCTTGTTTTGGCTTTCCATTCTGTTCTATTGATCTAAGCATCACCTGTTGGGAGATCCCTGATTGCTGATTCATTTTCTTTGCTGGTTATCGGTCTTTTCACGTTTCTTATTTATTCATTTTTCATTTTTGCTATCTTATATATTTCTAGGAATTGATCTATTTCTTCCAGGTTCTAGGTTGCTGGCATATAATTTTTCATCATATTCTCTTATTATTGTTTGTATTTCTCTAGTATTGGTTGTTATTTCTCTTTTCTCATTGGTGATTTTATTTCTGTCCTTTCTCATCTTTTTATCTTTTCTCTTTTTTAAATATTTTATTTATGTATTCATGAGAGACACAGAGAGGCAGAGGTATAGGCAGAGGGAAAATGAGTCTCCATGTGGGGAGCCTGATGTGGGACTTGATTCTCCAGGACCCCGGGATCATGACCTGTGCCAAATCAGATGCTCAACCACTGCGGCACCCCGGTGCCTTGCTGATGCAATTCCTCTGCTAGTTATGGGTCTGTTCACATTTTCTATTTCTTCCTATTTCAGTTTTGCTCTTTTGCACATTTCTAGGGATTTGTCCATTTATTCCAGGTCTCCCAGTTTGTTAACATATATTCTGTCATTGTATTCCCTTATAATTGTCTTATTTTTCTGGTGTTGATTGTGATCACTCTTCTCTCATTTGTGATTTTATTTATTTAGGTCTTTTCTCTTTTCTCATTCGCAAGGCTGGATAAGGCTTGATTCCACTTATTAATTATTTTGAAGAACCATCTCTTTGTTTCGTTATTCCATTCTACTAGTTTTTTCATTTCTGTATTGTTTATTTCTGCTCTCATCTTTATTTTTCCCTCTTCTGTAGGCTTTAGGCTTTGTTTGCTATTCCTTTTCCAGCTCCTTTAGGTGTAGGTTTAGGTTGTGTATTAGAGACTTCTTGTTTCTTAAGGTAGGCCTGTATTGCTATGTACTTCCCTCTTTGGACTGCCCTTTCTACATCCCATTGGTTTGGAGAAACATGTTTTCATTTTCATTTGTTTTAAATTTCCTCTTTAATTTCCTGGTTGCTCCATTCATTCTCTAGTAGGATGTTCATAATCTCCACGTATTTTTGGATTGTCCAAATTTTTTCTTACTGTCGACTTCGAGTTTCATAGGGTCGTGGTCCAAAAAGGTACATGGTGTGATATCAACCTTCTTGTACCGGTTGTACCTGTTGAGGGCTGATTTGTGGCCCATGATATGATCTGTTCTGGAGAATGTCCCATGTGCACTTGAAAGGAATGTGTATTCTGCTTTAGGAAGAAATGTTCAGACTATATCTGTTGAGTCCCTGTGGTCCAGTGTGTCAAGGCTATTTTTCCCCTGTTGATTTTCTGCATAGACAATCAGTCCATTTCCATAAGTGGGTGTTGAAATCCCCTGTCAGTGTATTATTATCAGTGTGTTCCTGTATGTTTGTTGTTAATTGGTTTCCATATTTAGGTACTGCCATGTTGGCAGCATAAATATTTAGTTGTTTGATCCTGATAGAGAGTCTTTTTAATTATGAAATAATGTCCTTCTTCATCTCTTCTTACAGTATTGTTCTTTCTTTTTTGAGATTTATTTTATTTATTTATTTTTGAGAGATACAAAGAGAAGCAGAGGCAGAAACATAGGCAGAGGGAGAGACAGGCTCCCCAAAGGGATGCCGATATGGGACTCGATCCTGGGATCCCAGGATCACACCCTGAGCTGAAGGCAGATGCTCAACAACTGCGCCACAAGGTGTCCCCCAGGGTTTGGTTTCAAATCTAGTTAGTCTGATATAAGTATGGGTTCTCCAGCTTTCTTTTCATAACCATTAGCGTGATAGATGATTTTCCATCCCCTGACTTTCAATCTCCCGGTTTCTATAGGTCAAACGTGAGCATCTAGTAGGCAGCATACTGATGGATCTTGTTCTTTTAATAACGATTTTATATTTGAGAGCATGAGAGAGAGAAAGAGAGAGAGAGAGAGAGGCAGAAAATTAGGCAGAGAGAGAAGCATGCTCCCCACTACTAGCACACTATGGGACTCAATCCCAGACTCCAGGATCACACCTGGAGTCAAAGGCAGAGGCTCAACACCTGAGCCACCCAGGCATCCCGGATCCTATTTTTTTAAGCCACTCTGATACCGTCTATCTTTTGATTGGAGC
The DNA here is from genome assembly GCF_053574225.1 of Canis aureus. Taxonomy (NCBI): domain Eukaryota; kingdom Metazoa; phylum Chordata; class Mammalia; order Carnivora; family Canidae; genus Canis; species Canis aureus. Next base: position 27,751,866 of record NC_135647.1, read on the forward strand.
ATTTAGTCTATCAGCATTCAGAGTGATTATTGAAAGATATGAACTTACTGCCTTTGTGTTACCCGTAGAGTTGGTGTTTCCAGTGACTTTCTTGGGTCCTTTCTAGTCTTTGGTGCTTTTGGTCTCTTTTTTTCCCCCACTAGAAGAGTCCCTCTTAAAATTCCTTACTGGATTGGTTAAGTGGTCATGAACTCCTTTATATTTTGCCTGTCTGGGAAATCTTTATATCTCCTTCTATCCTGAATGACACCCTTGCTGAAGAAAGAATTTATAAAAATTAGACTCTTATAAAAAGAAATTTAAAAACATAAAATAAATTTTTGGTGTTATGATTGAAGAAAATGACATTTAGGAGGAAAACCAGAAGCTGAAAGGGAGGAGGACAGATTTCACCCTCCGTAGCCTTCACAGGGACCTGGTGTCCTTTCCTAGGAGGGCCCCCCTCCATAGGATGCTTCCTGCTCCTCTGCGCTCCTTGTTGGAACCCAGAAGGCACATCTCCGTACCTCTGACACCTCTGTAGTCGTGGTTTATAACATCTTCCATGTATCCTTTTGGGGACCACAGCGTCATGTATGGAATCATCGGCTGCTGTTTGACAACATTGGGGGGATTCTGATTTTTGTTGGTTTTGGGGTGTGTGTGTGTCTATCACATGCAGCTATCAGGTGCAGCTATCGGATCCTCTGGCTGGGTCACCCAAACGCCAAAATGGTGGACACATCATTTCTGGTGCTGGAGCTGGGCGGCTACTGGGGTCTCCTGGCTGACCCTGTGCTGGCTCATGCAATGACTTCCCGCTGGAGTGTCTGCTGAGATGGAAGTTCCAGCTTGACCACATTCCTAGGTCCTGCAGTGGGTCCTGCCAAGCACCATGTGCTTCTCTTCTCCCTGATGCCTCTCCAGCAGGGAGCCAGACCTCAGGGCCGCTCTGGGGGGTGCTCCTGAGGAGGTGGGTGCACATGGAGGGGAGCCCTGGGGCTGCCTGTGTGTGGGATTCGGGGTGGGGACGGGGATGTGGTTCTTCAGTCTCCTGTGCTGCCTGGCCTTCAGGTCGAGTCCCATGCTCACCAAGCTCCTACTCACTCGGGCAAGGAGGGTGCCCTCCACACGGTGGTGTGAGAGATTCAGCACCACAAGGTGTGCACGCTGAGTCCACCTGATGCGGGTGGCCCAGGTGCATGAGCTGCAAGTGTGGGACCCAGGAAAGTTAACAAAAATCCCCTACTCCTGGACAAGCAGGGCAGAACTGATTCCATTTTGTGCTACACCCGCCACCTCCATTATAACCCCCACATGACCTGCTTATTGCTTAAGGTGCTGCCCCACCCTAGTCAGGCCGCTGGGCACACCCTAATCGGAAATCGGCTTATAACAATGTAACCCTGCTTTGTGTCCCCCAAAACTGTGCGACGATTCTGACCAAAGTAATAGGCCAGCTCAATTGGATACTATAGGGTAAGGTGTAATTCAATCAGCCACCAGCTTGTGGACCGGCATGATCGTGCAACTTTCTGCGAATCCCATGTGCCACTGGCCCCTATAAAGCTGCTATGCCTCTTAGTCTTGGGATCCATGTCCCTGCTCCGCTGTGTTGGGTGCAATTAGACCCAAGCTCCAGCTTGTAAAGAAACCCTCGGGAGTTTCCATCGGTGTGGGCTCCTTGGTGGTTCCCCTGATTTACAATCTTGGGCACAACACCAGGGCCTGGTGTCCTGACATACCTTCCAGGGCCACGCTGACCGCCCCACAGGCCCTCTGTGCCCCAGACACACAGGCACGGGGATGCGGGGAGGGGAATAAGTGCCCAGGAACTCAGCCATCCTGGTTCATCAGGACAGAGGGAGCACAGACCTCCCAGGTCACTGTGCACAGACCCTGGTGACCTGAAGCTCCCTGGCTGTCACTCTGTCCCAGCCCCTCCTGGCCCAGTGGGCAGAGCCTGAGTCCCAGGAAAGTCTTTGGGTCCTGACCCTGGTATCTGGCTGTCCCTGGAAGGCACGTGGGGATGTCAGCTGTGTGTACCTGGCGGCGCCCCTGCAGGGGCTGTTTGGGGCCTGGATGGTGCCCCCTCCTCCTCTCTGGGTATCTCTCCACGCCCCATGCAGAGTTCTGGGAGACACAGAAATGGCCTGGCTATGCATTTTCGCACCACAAAACTTTATTGAATGGTGTAGGGGTGATGGTGTTGGGGTATGGTGTGAGTGGGAATTGTGTGGGGCTGCGTGGTTTTGACAGGGATGGAGTCTGTGGGATGCCATTGGGGATGATGATGTAGGAGGATGGTGTGGGAGTGGTGAATGATGGGTATGTCGTGGGGGGCCTGTGGAAAAAGGGCATCTCCTTCGTCTAAGATGCACAAGGAGACATCTACAGTTAAAAGCGACTAGTCTGGGGTTTGCAGTGACACCTGCCCCTGGGGTACCATGTGGTCAGTGCAGGGCCCTGGCTGGACTGGGGACATTATCTGGGGGTCATTATACTATGTATGTTTTCAAATTGCAAATTGCCTCAAATGAAATGCATAGGATTTAGAAATATATAAAGCACCGAGAGTGGGTCTCACTCTGACCCGTCCGACCCTCATGGGATCGATGTGTGTCCTGCTCCAGCTGCAGTCATGCCGCCTGGCTCCCAGGTCCGGTTCCTGCCCCCCACGTCATCCCCTGCTTCTCAGGGGGCCATCCCTCTCCCCTTTGGCGTACAGCTCCCATGGCAACGCCTGGAGGCCCCATCCTACTGGCCTCCTCATCCCCGAGGCACCGGGAGTGTGGGCACGGGGTCATCCCCAGCATCCAACCATGGAGCAGTGTTTTGTTGGCTGCTATTGCTCCCCCCAGCCTCAGAAACCCGTTTTCCCTACCCAGAAGGGCCCGGGCTTCCCTCGGGGTCCCGAAGCCCCCTGGCCCAGCAGCCTCACCCGACCCCCTAGCCATCCCAAAATACGGTGTGGCTGCTGAAAGTCCTGTTGACGTCCAAGTCTACCTGGGTGATGCCCCTGGAGGAGACCAGGACCTCCTCCTTCATTTCCTGTGGGAAAACTGGGGAGGAGGAGCAGGCGTCAGGGACACAGACCCCCACCTGTCACGAGCTGCCATGCTGGCCAGGGAGCCCTGGGGCCACCATGGGAGTGTGTCCTGCAGAAACCCCCTTCCTTCCACTGGGAGGCCGGGCATGGCGGAAGTGCCCACCATGCCCGTGGGACCTGTGTGAGGGCCTGTGCCCAGCTGTTGTGGGCGAGGAGGTGACTGAGGATCAGCCTGGGTGGGAGGGGATAAGGGTTCAGCCCAGGTGGGAGGGGACATGGGGACGTTGTGCCCAAGATTGCGAATCCAAGGAACCACTATGGAGCTGACACTGATGCAAACCCACAAGGGTTGATTTCCAAACTCGAGCCTGCGTTCAAGTACACCAGACACAGCGGAGCAGCGACTTGGACCACGAGGTGGGTTTTTGCTTAGTTTTAAGGGCTTGTATCAGGGACCTCCAGAAGGGCTGGAGTAATTCCTCAAGTTCTGTTTACATTTTGATATGGGGCCTTCAAGGGCATTGACCTCTGTTCCCATTCTAATAGGCGCCTCCATCCCTTGGCGTGGGCTCAATTCTTATTCTATTGTGGGGGTTTCTAGGACATGAAGCTGTAAACTTTTGTTTTTTTCCTGTAACTGAAGTAATGTAAATTTCATCTCTTCTTCACAGGGGCCTGGGATGGCTGGACGTGTTCGAACGCTGAACTTAAAGCGGAAAGGCCTTCATTTTCTCAGCCTCCTTGCGTCCCATCCCATCCTATCTAGCTCCTTTCCCCTTCCCCGGACCTCCTGAGAGAGCAATTGCAAATGACCTCAGCGTGGCAGCGTGTGTTGGACAGGACCAGGGATTTGGGATCAGGAAGACCTGGGTTGCGTGCACCCCGGCTGTGCAGCAGGATTCAATGCTGCAGACTCTTATTCCCTAAGGCTATCTTGAAAACTGACTTTCACATAGAAAAGCTGTCCTTTATGTTTAAAAGATGAGGAGTGAGTCAAAGCCTTTTTTCTCTGCCCATCTGATTGCTCAGATTCCAATCTGAGATGTATTTCCTGTTAATAAGGATAATTTACTATCCATAGTACTATGGTTAAAATATTCTGACACAAGTAGTTCAGAGGGATGAGGGTTTCTCATCTCTTTCTTCACAGCTCAGTCACTCCTCAGGAAATGCATCTTTATGGATTTGGAAAGAACTGAGAGACATTATTACCAATGGTCCTATTATTATGTGAAGGATTCTTCCCTGAGAATCTTCCCCTGTTTCAACTGACACTGAAACACTTTGAACACTATGGAAGACAAATGTCAAGTAAATAAATGTTATGCATTGCTAATTTTAATTGCACTTCCAATATGGTGTCTATTATAATAGAAGTATTTTTATCTGATTTTTACTATTTATTATCTGTTCCTGCTTTTCAGGTTGAGGAGGCATTATAAGTTTTTATAAGTGTTTTTCTTTCCTTCTGATGTAAAATTCTTACTCTGTTTCCATCAAAGGAACTCTTTAAGAATAAGGCAACAGTTAATTAAACTATTCTTAAAATGTCTTCACACTTGGAGCCTGATTCATTTAAGTCAATTTTCAAAATAAATCTTATTTATTAGGAAAAAAACAAAGATATATAGGGAAATTGAGAAGATAGTACAGAGCATTCGCATGCACTTTGCACTCAATTTCTCCAATTATTGATATCTTATATTAGTACGGTACAAATGTTAGCTAATGAATCAATATTAAAATAGTCGCATTAGGGATCCCTGGGTGGCGCAGCGGTTTGGCGCCTGCCTTTGGCCCAGGGCGCGATCCTGGAGACCCGGGATCGAATCCCACATCAGGCTCCCGGTGCATGGGGCCTGCTTCTCCCTCTGCCTGTGTCTCTGCCTCTCTCTCTCTCTCTGTGACTATCATAAATAAATAAAAATTAAAAAAAATAGTCGCATTAACCAAAGACGATACTTTATTCAGATTTCCTTAGTTTTTGCTAAGTTACCATCCCTCATATCACATTCCATTTGTCCTCCTGTTTTCTTAGGCTCCTCTGGATTGTGACAGTCTTTCAGCCTTTCCTTGTTGTTGTTGCACTGGAACACTTTGAGAAGTAGAGTATTTTGTAAAATTTCCCTCAGTTGGGACATGTCTGTTGTTTATCTCATGATTGAATTGTTTTTGTGGATTTTATGCAGAGATATACTGCCATTTTTATTATATCATATAAAGGATAGATACTATCAACATGATTTATCAGTCTTGGTATCAATCGAATCATCTTGCTGAGGTAGTGTTTGTCATCTTTCTCCATAGTTAAGTGATTCTTTTTATTATTATTAATTATTGTTATTATCATCATCATATTATTTTGTTTTTCATAATATATTTTGTAGAAGTAAGTTACTATGTGTATTCCACACGTAAGAGTGGGAAGCTATGCTCATCAACATGAGAGTGGAATGTCTGCACAAATTGTTTGAAATTCTTCTACATGGGAGATTTCTCTTCTGGGTTTCTTTTTTTTTTGTTTCTTTTTCAAAGATGTTATTTATTTATTTGAGAGAGAGAAGAGAGAAAAAGCATGAGTGAGAGAAGCAGAGGGAGAGGGAGAAGCAGGTTCCCTGCTGAAAACAGAGTCTTCCTTGGGACCTGGATCATGATCTGACTTAAGGTAGAAGCTTAACTGACTGAGCCACCCCGGTGCCACTCTTTCTTTCTTTCTTTCTTTTTTTTAAATAATAAATTTATTTTTTATTGGTGTTCAGTTTGCCAAATCAGAATAACACCCAGTGCTCATCCCGTCTAGTGACCCCTCAGTGCCCGTCACCCATTCACCCTCAACCCTGCCCTCCTCCCCTCAGTCACCAAGAGTTCATTTCCAAGAGTTAGGAGTCTTTATGTTCTGCCTCCCTTTCTGATATTTCCCACACATTTCTACTCCCTTCCCTTATATTCCCTTTAAGTATTACCTATATTCCCCAAATGAATGAGAACATACAATGTTTGTCCTTCTCCAATTGTCCTACTTCACTCAGCATAATACCTTCCAGTTCCATCCACCTTGAAGCAAATGGTGGGTATTTGTTGTTTCTAATGGCTGAGTAAGGCCCACCTTTTCTCTCTCTTCATCTTCTGAGTCTCCTATGATATGAATGTTATTGTTTTAATAAGTGGCTGACTTCCCTACATCTGCCTCTGTGGTCCATAACCTTTCTTGTTTTTAAGGCTTCCATTTGGGACTGCATCTCAGTTATAGCATTTTTAACGTTGGACTGACTTGATTTTAGCTCTTTTATTTCTACAGTAAGGGATTCTATAGTTTGCTTCTGTGCTCTTGTTCCAGCCCATCTGCTATCTTTATAATCATTGTTTTAAACTGTAGTTAGACATCATATATGTTTATTGATGAACTTCCTGGCTGTGAGTACTACCTCATGTTATTTTATGGAGGAGAATTTCTCCATCTCATTATTTTTTCCAGAAAAGAAAGAAGGAAGAAAAAGAAAAACCAAGAAAAACAATAACAACTGCCCTCCAAAAAAACCCACCAGATTATTTTGGCCTCATTGTTAAAAGATTCTAAATCCCAAAATATGAAACACAATTAAACTACCATAAAAGTAAAAATAAGAAATATATAAGGTACATACATAAAATTAAAATAAGGCAATTAATAAAAACGAATCAAAGAAAATAATTAAATGTAGAGCACAAAGTACAAAGGAATCTAGACCCTACATTCCAGGCAGAGCTGAAGCTTTGCAGCCTCTGTGGTCTGGCAACTTGGGGGCAGCGAATGGTCTGTGTGGGGTCTGGGGATGGGCCTTGGCGCTGATTGTCAGGTGCACATCTGCCTGGGAGTTGCACCTGTGGGGGTCAGAGTCGGGGTAGGCGTCAGCGCCTCTGGGCTCCAGCAGGCGGCACTGTGCTGCTCCCTGATTCCTGGCCCTGATGGGCGGGATGCCTGTGGGGACGCTGGGTCCTCTGGCTCTGGGGCTGAGCATCCCGCCCCCCAGTCTGCTGGGGCCTCCACAGAAGAACCCCGAAGCTCCCGGGTCTCCGCGGCTTCGCTCAGAACCCTGCGTTCACTCTACCTGCGTCCGAGCTTCTTTTGGTTTTCTTTTTTTATCTCAGACTGTTGTGCCTAAGATTGCGAATCCGAGAAATCACCAAGAAGCCAACATCAATGCAAACACATGAGGGTTTATTTACAAGCTCGAGCTTGTGTCCAAGTATACCCAACACAGTGGAGCGGGGACTTGGACCCCGAGGTGGGTTTTAGCTTATTTTTAAGAGTTGGTCTCGGGGAACTCCCGAAGGGCTGGAGTAATTCCTCAAGTTCTGTTTACATTTTGATATGGGGCCTTCAAGGGCATTGAGATCTGTTCTAATAGGGGCTTCCTGCCCTTGGACTGGGCTCAGTTTTTATTCTATTGTGGGGCTTGCAGAGTCCTGACAGCGAGCATTCAGGAAGGAAATGATGGATGTGACTCCCTTCTCAGGAGCATCACAGAGAATAAATAAGGAGACTGAACAAAAAGAGCACAAGACATTAGGGGTTTCGTCCATATCAGAAGGGACTCCTCAGAACCACAGGGTAAGTGAATGGGTAGAATGAATGGTAGGGTCAGGGGAGGTGAGGCAGTTGGTGGTTTGGCTTAGGTTAGATGTTAGGTGTTTGTGATTAACCTTATGGTTACGGATTAGAGGTTAGGGTGAAGGATAAGGGTAAGGGTCAGGGGTTAGGAGTTAGGATGGGGGTTAGGGATTAGGGAATGAGGTTAGGGTTAGTGACAGTATTTAGAGTTAGGGTTGGGGTTATGCGTTAGGGTTTAGGGCAGGAGGTTTGGAGGTGGGGTTAGGGTTATGGTTACAGTTAGGGTTGGGCTTAGGTTTGCAGTTAGGGTGAGGTGTTAGGGTGTGAGTTAGGGTTAGGAGTAAGGGTTAGAGGTTAGGGTAAAATATAGGGCTAGGTTTAGGGTTAGGGCGAGGGTTAGGTTTAGGATAGGGGTTAGGGCTAGGGATAGGATTAGTATTTAGTTAGTGTTTAGGGTCAGGTCAGGGTCAGGGTCAGGGTACGGTTTTGGAAAAGGGTAATAGGTATAGGGAGTGGTTTAGGAGTTAGTTTTAGGGTACAGGTTAGAGTACAGTTAGGGGTATGAGATAGGATTAGTATTAGAGGGTTAGGGTTAGGGTACAGGTTAAGGTTAGGAATACGATTTGAGTACATTAAGTTAAGGTTAGGGTTAGAGGTTAGGGTTAGATTTAAGGTAGGGATCAGGGTTAAGGGTTTAGAATAGGTTTAGGATATAGGGTGAGGGTTGGCATGAAGGTTCCATGAATGTGTTTTGGTCTTGGGGTTTGTGTTTGGTTTTCGATTAGTGATGGGTGTTGTTTAAGGGTTAGTTTAACATTAAGATTAAGTGTAGGGTTAGGCTTATGTCTGTATATGGTTAGAGTTTGGGTCTTGGCATGTGCCTGCACTGGGACTCCTAGCATCTTGGGCAGTTTAGTTTGATGCACTCTATTTAGGTTTTGGTTTCAAAGATAGCCTGACTCCACCAATTCAGTGGCCTCCCCAGAGAATCAAAATCCTGGCTTCTGCTGGGGTCAGAATAGACATGGCAGGTTTCTCCCGAGCTGAGCTAAGGAGGGGATTTGTGGCTCTAAATACTCTTTATTTGGATTTTCAGTTGCCTTTCTGATTTTATCTCTTGTGTGCACATGTTTTATCTATACTACCAATTATTATTTTAAAGTTTTACTTGAATTCCTCTTTGTAAACACAGTATGATATAGTTTCAGGTTTACCACATAGTGGTTAGATCCTTGGATACAACGCCCGGTACTGGTCACAGGTGTCCTCCACTATCCCCATCCCCTGATTCACCATCCTCCCCACCTTCCCCTGGTATTTATTAGTTTATTCTCTGTGGTTAAGAGTGTGTCTCTTGGTTTGCTTCTCTCATGCCTCCTCCACCACTTTGCCAGTTTGTTTGGTTTCTCAAAATTCACATGTGAATGTATTGTATGGTATTTGGTATCTGTCTTTCTCTGAGTTCATTTAGCATAAATCCTTTCCACTCCTTCCACGTCACCGTAAATGGAGTCATTTCATCCCTTCTGATGACCGAGTGATGTCGCAGTGGGTATATTTACCACATCTTTCTGCCCATTCATCAGTCGATGGACATCTGGGCTGTATCCACAGTCTGGCTGTTGTTGATAACGCTGCTACAAACATTGGGCTGCGTGTCCTTCCTCGAATCTATTAAAGTACTTCTCTATCCTCGGGGTAAATACCTAGCTGTGAAATTTTGGAATCTTAGGGTAGCTCTATTTTTAACTTCTTTTTTTAAATTTTTTTTATGATAGTCAGAGAGAGGCAGAGACACAGGCAGAGGGAGAAGCAGGCTCCATGCCCTGGAGCCCAAAGTGGGATTCGATCTCGGGTCTCCAGGATCGCACCCTGGGCCAAAGACAGGTACCAAACCACTGCACCACCCAGGGATCCAATTTTTTTAACTTCTCAAGGACCCTCCACACTGTTTTCCACAGTGGCTAAATCTGTTCACATGCCCACCAGGAATGTAAGGAAGCTACCTTTTCTCCAAAGCCTCACCAACACCTGTTGTTTCTTGTGTTGTTAATTTTAGCCATTATGACGGCTCTCAGGTGACATATCATTGTGGTTTTGGTTTGCATTTCCCTGATGATGAGTGACGCTTTGTGTCTTTCCGTGAGTCTGGTGGCCATCTGGCTGTCTTGTCAGAGACAAAGTCCATTCATTTTTCTACCTATCTCCAGTTGCATAATTTGTTTTTAGGATCTTGAGATTTATATTTCCTTTACGTGTTTTGCATACTAACTCTTTATTGGATGTGTTGTTTACCAATATCTCCTTTCATTTTGTATGTTGCCTTTTAGCTTTGGTTGTTTCCTTCACTTTGCGGAAGCTTTTCATTTTGATGAAGTCCCAATAGCATTTTTGCTTTTGTTCCCTCACCTCAGTGGCATATCTAGAAAGAAAAATCAGTGGCCAAAAAAAAAAAAAAAATCAGTGGCCAATGTCAAAGACGTTGCTGCCTATCTTTCCTTCTTTGATTGGTTTCAAGTCTCACATTTAGGTCTTTCATCCATTTTGAATTTATTTTTTATATATATGGTGTAAGAATGTGGTCCAGTTTCATTCTTCTGCATGTGGCTGCCTGGTTTTCCCAACACCATTTATTCTTATCCTGGGGTCAGAGTTAGGGTTTATTGAAGAGACTGTCTTTGTGCCATTGGATATTCCTTCCTGCCTTGTTATCCTTTATGGGTCATAGATACAGGTTTGTATCTTGTTTTGGCTTTCCATTCTGTTCTATTGATCTAAGTGTCTCCTGTTGGGAGAACCCTGATTGCTGATTCAATTTCTTTGCTGGTTATCTGTCTGTTCAAATTTCTTATTTCTTGATTTTTAATTTTTGCTATGTTATATATTTCTAGGAATTGATCTATTTTTTCAGTTTCTAGGTTGCTGGCATATAATTTTTCATCATATTCTCTTATAATCGTTTGTATTTCTCTGGTGTTGGTTTTTATTTCTCTTTTCTCATCTGATTTTATTTTGGTCCTTTCTCAACTTTTTATCTTTTTTCTTTTTTAAAGATTTTATTTATGTATTCATGAGAGACACAGAGAGGCAGAGGTATAGGCAGATGTAAAATGAGGCTCCATGCGGGGAGCCTGATGTGGGACTTGAACCCCTAGGACCCCGGGATCATGACGTGTGCCAAACACATGCTCAACCACTGAGGCACCCAGGTGCCTTGCTGATTCAATTCCTTTGCTAGTAATGGGTCTGTTCACATTTTCTATTTCTTCCTATTTCAGTTTTGCTCATTTGCACATTTCTAGGGATTTGTTCATTTCTTCCAGGTCTCCCAGTTTGTTAGCGTATAATCTTTCATAGTATCCCCTTATAATTGTCTTATTTTTCTGGTGTTGATTGTGATCTCTCTTCTCTCATTTGTGATTTTATTTATTTAGGTCTTTTCTCTTTTCTCGTTGATAAGACTGGCTAGGGCTTGATCCATTTTATTACTTATTTTAAAGAACTAGCTCTTAGTTCTGTTATTTAATTCTACTGTTTTGTTGTTTCTGTATTGTTTATTTCTGCTCTGATCTTAATTTTTTTCCCTTCCCTTGTAGGCTTTAGTCTTTGTTTGCTATTCCTTTTTCAGCTCCTTCATGTGTAGGGTTACGATGTGTATTGGAGACTTCTTGTTTCTTGAGGTAGGCCTGTATTGCTATGTACTTCCCTCTTAGGACTGCCTTTGCTACATCCCAGAGGTTTGGAGAAACATGTTTTCATTTTCATTTGTTTTAAATTACCTCTTTAATTTTCTGGTTGCTCCATTCATTCTCTAGTAGGATGATCATAAACTCCACATATTTTTGGTCTGTCCAATTTTTTCTTACTGTCGACTTCCAGTTTCATAGCGCCTTGGTCTGAAAATGTACAGGGTGTGAAATCAACATTCTTGTACCTGTTGTACCTGTTGAGGGCTGATTTGTGGGCCCTGATATGATCTGTTCTGGAGAATGTCCCATATGCAATTGAACATAATGTTTATTCTCCTTTTGGATCTAATATTCTAACCATATCTGTTGAGTCCCTGTGGTCCACTGTGTCAAGGCTATTGTTCCCTTGTTGATTTTCTGCATAGACGATAGGTCCGTTGCCATAAGTGGGTGTTGGAATCCTCTGTCAGTGTATTATTATCAGTGATTTCCTATACGTTTGTTGTTAATCGGTTTCTATATTTAGGTACTCATGTTGGCAGCATAAACAGTTAGTTGTTTGATCTTGATAGTCTTTTTAATTATGAAATAATGTTCTTCTTCATCTCTTCTTACAATATTTGTTGTTTCTTTTTGAGATTTAAATATATTATTTATTTATTTTTGAGAGATACACAGAGAAGCAGAGACAGAAACATAGGCAGAGAGAGAGGCAGGCTCCCCAAAGGGAGGGTGATGTGGGACTTGATCCTGGGATCCCAGGATCACACCCTGAGCCGAAGGCAGATGCTCAACCACTGAGCCACCAGGTGTCGCCCAGGGTTTCGTTTCAAATCTCGTTTGTCTGATATAAGTATGGGTCCTCCAGCTTTCTTTTGATATCCATTAGCGTGGTAGATGATTTTCCCTCCCCTGACTATCAATCTGCTGGTGTCTAGGTCTAAGGTGAGCATCTTGTAGGAAGCATACAGATGGATCTTGTTTTTTTAATAACGATTTTATTTATCAGAGAGAGAGAGAGAGAGAGGCCGAAAATTAGGGAGAGAGAGAAGCAGACTCCCCACCAGGAGCCCAATATGGGACACGATCCCAGACTCCAGGATCACAGCCTGAGTCAAAGGCAGATGCTCAACCCCTTGAACCATCCAGGTATCCCAGATCCTGTGTTTTAAGCCACTCTGATACCCTATATCTTTTGATTGGAACATTTAGTCTATCAGCATTCAGAGTGATTATTCACAGATATGAACTTTGTTCCTTTGTGTTACCAGAAGAGTTGGTGTTTCTGGTGACGTTCTCTGGTCCTTTCTAGTCTGTATTGCTTTTGGTCTCTTTTTGTCCCCAAATAGAAGAGTCCCTCTTAATCCCTTACTGGACTGGTTGAGTGGTCATGAAATCCTTGATATGTTGACTGTCCAGAAAATCTTTCTCTCTCCTTCTCTCCTAAATGACACCCTTGCTGAAGCAAGAATTCATACAAATTGGACTCCAATAAAAAGGAATTTAAAAACATAAAATAAATTTTTGGTCTTATGATTGAGGAAAATGGCATTTAGGAGGAAAACCAGAAGCTAAGAGAGAGGAGGACAGATTTCACCATCCGTAGCCATCACAGGGACATGGTGTCCTTCCCATGAAGGGACCTCCCTTCCATAGGATTCTTCCTGCACCTCTGTGCTCCTTCTTGGAAACCAGCAAGCACATCTCTGTATCTCTAGCACCTCTGCAGTCGTGGTTTATTGCATCTTTCACGTATCCTCTTGGGGACCACAGAGTCGTGTATGTAACCATCCGGCTGCTGTTAGACAACATTGGGGGGATTCTGACTTTTGTTGGTTTTGTGGTGTGTGTGTCTCTATCACATGCAGCTATCATGTGCAGCTACTAATCCTCTGGCTGGGTCACCCAAATGCCGAAATGGTTGGCACAACATCATTTCTGGTGCTGGCGCTGGGCGGCTAGCTAGGCTCTCCTGGCAGACCCGGGGCTCGCTCTTGCAGTGACTTTCTGCTGGAGGGTCAGCTGAGCTGGAAGGACGGGCTTGGCCATATTCCCATGTGTAGCAGTGGGTCGTGCCATGCGCTGGCTGCTTATCTTCTCCCCAATGCCTCTCCAGCAGGGAGTCAGACCTCGGAGCTGCCCTGGTGGAAATTCCTGAGGATCCAGCTGCCCATTGGGGGGAGCCCTGGGACTGCCTGTGTTTGGGAGTCTGGCTAGGGACGGGGCTGGGGTTTCTCGGTCCCCTGTGCTGCCTGGCCTTCAGGCCGAGCCCCATGCTCACCCAGCTCCTATTCACTAAGGCGAGGAGGGTACCCTCAACATGCTAGTGTGAGAGATCTGGCACCACAAGGTGTGCAGGTTGAGTACACCTTGTGAGGGTGGCCCACGTGCATGAGCGGAGTGTGGGACCCAGGAATTTTAACAAAAATCCCTTACCCCTGGACAGGCAGAGCAGCACTGACTCCATTTTGTGCTCCAAATGGTCATAGGCCATCTCCCCTATGGCCCCACATGACCTATTTATGGCTTAAGGCACTGCCCCACCCGACTCAAGCCGCTGGGCACACCCTAATCCGAAATCCGTTCATAACAATGCAACCCTGCTTTGTGCCCCACAAAGCTGTGTGCCAATTCTGACCAAAGTAATAGGCTAGTTCAAGTCGATACTATAGGATAAAATGTAATTCAATCGGCCACCTGCATGTGGACCGACATGACTACGCATCTTTCAGCGGTCCCTTGGGCCACTGGCTCCTATTGCTGCTACACTTCTTAGTCTTGGAGTCCAAGTCCCTACTCCTCTGTGCCCAGTGCACTTGGACCCAAGCTCCAGTTTGTAGAGAAACCCTCGGGAGTTTGCATCAGTGTGGGCTCCTTGGTGGTTTCGAATTTGAATTGCGAATTCGCAATCTTGGGCACAACACAAGGGCCTGTTGTCCTGACATCCCTTCCAGGGCCACGCTACCGCCCTGCAGGCCCTCTGTGTCCCAGGTACACAGGCACGGGGATGCGGGGAGGGGAGGAAGTACCCCGGAACCCGGCCAGCCCCGGCCCCCTGGACAGGCGGAGCACAGACCTCCCAGGTCGCTTCCACAGACCCTGGTGACCTGAGGCTCCCTGGCTGTCACTCTGTCCCAGCCCCTCCTGGCCTGCGGGGCACCAGCTGAGTCCCAGTAAAGTCTGTGGGGCCTGACTCTGGCGTCTGGCCGCCCCTGGAATGCACGTGTGGATGTCAGCTGGGTGTGCCTGACAGCGCCACTGCAGGGGCTGTTTGGGGCATGGATGTACCCCCTCCTCCTCTCTCGGGGTCTCTCCTCACCCTCTGCACAGAGTTCTGGGAGACACAGAAAGAGGCTGGCTGTGCATTTTCGCACCACAACACTCTGTTGACTTTCTACACCAAATGGGCTCAGAGCCGAGGGTGTGCTCCTTCCCCTGGGGAGGGAGACCATTCTGTCCTTTAGGGGAGGGCAAGAATCACATGTGGGGTGGGGTCTGGTGCTGGAGTCCCCCACCTCGGAACATGTTTTGACTCCGGGTGGGGACGTGTCCTGAGGTTTCAGCCTGAGAGATGGTTCTTAGGACAGCAGAGCTGACCTGGACTTGCAGGTCATGGGCTCGTGTGCTGGGCCCCCGCAGGGCAGCTGGACCCCGGACTTGGGCCCCCTGGGGCCCCAGAACCTGGTGGAGCCTGTCTCCTGGTGTTGGTGTGGGTGGGGCCTACCGCCTACCCCTCCTCTCCTCAACCTGGGGTGTCCCGGAATCACCAGGCCTGCCCTAGTTCAGCGACCTAGGCACGTGTTGGGCACGCCCAGGGCCCAATAGGCCACATCCAGCTGTGGGAGGACTCTCTCAGCCTGGGGCCAGAATCCAGGGCTGGCCATGGCCATTGGGGGGCTGGATCCCGTTAGTCTTTGTGTTGGGCCTGGGGGGGTTCAAATCCCCGCAGCCCCCACAGAGTCCAGGGCCAGGCCAGCCCATGTCCCTCTGGGTTAGGGGCTGGTGTCCGATGCAGGGTGTGCCGCCCTCCAGGAGGGACAGTGGGTGGAGGCAGGGCACAGTGTGTCCTCTGCACCACTCACCTGCACTCACCCTGTTAGGGGCTCCCTGCCTTCCCTCCTTCATGCCACCCCTGGGTACTCTATGGGAAACCCGGTCTTCTGATGGGAGCAGGGTGTCCAGAGATCCCTGGTGAGACTGAGTATGTCCCACAAGGGGCAGCTGCACTGGGTCCTTGCTGGGGGCAGATGGTGTGGGGGTGGATGTTGTGGGGGCAGGGGCATGATGGTGGTGGCGTGTGGGCTATGGTGTAGGGGGGATGGTGGGGGTGTGGTGTGGGTGGGGATTGTGTTGGACTGTGTGGGTGTGAGGGGGATGGTATAGGTGGGATGCCATTGAGGATGATGATGAAGGGGGATGGTGCGGGGGTGGGGAATGAGGGAGGATGGCGTGGGGGGCCTGCCGACACAGGGCATCCACGTTCTCTCAGATGCACACGGATATGTCTAGAGATAAAGGCGACCTCAGTCTGGGGTTTGCTGTGACACCTGCCCCTGGGGCCCCGTGTGGTCAGTGAAGGGCGCTGGCTGGACCGGAGGCATTATCTGGGGGTCATCATACTATGTATGTTTACAAATTGCAAATTGTCTCAAATTAAATGCATAGAATTTAGATATATATAAAACACCAAGTGTGGGTGTCTCCCTGACACGTCCGACCCTCATCGGATGGATGTGTGTCCTGCTCCAGCCATGGCCATGACGACTGGCCCCCAGGTCCGGTTACTGCCCTCCACGGGCCCCACCGCAGCCCCCTGCTTTTCAAGGGGCTGTCCCTCACCCCTTTGGGTTCAGCTCCCATGGAAACCACTAGAGGCGCCAACGTAGTGACCTCCTCATCCCCAAAGCCCCGGGTTTTGGGGCACGGTGGTCATCCCCGGCACCCTACCATACAGTGGTGTCTTGCTGGCTGCTGTTGCTTCCCCCGGCCTCTTAAGCCCTGTGTTCCCTACCCAGAAGCCTCTGGGACTCCCCCGGGGCCCTGAAGCCCCCTGACTCAGCAGCCACACCCCACCCCCTAACAATCCCAAAACATGATTTGGCTGTCGAACGTCCTGTTGATGTCCAGGTCTATCTGCATGATGTCCCTGGAGGAGACGAGACCTCCTCCTTCATTTCCTGCAGGAAAACCGGGGAGGAAGAGCTGGCATCAGGGACACAGACCACTGACTGTCCCCAGCTGCCATCCTGGGCAGGGAGGCCTGGGGCCACCATGGGAATGTGTCCTACCGAAAACTCCTTTCTTCTCCTGGGAGGCCGGGGACAGCCAGAGTGCCAACCATGGCCGTGGGACCTCTGTGAGGGCTTGTGCCAAGCTGCTGTCGGCGGGAGGTGACTGAGGATCAGCCTGGGTTGGAGGGGACAAGGGATCAGCCCAGGTGGGGATGGGAAATGGGGGTCTTGTGCCCAAGATTCTGAATCGGAGAAACAACTAAGGAGCCGACACCAATGCAAACACACGAGGGTTGATTTACAAACTCGAGCTTGGGTCCAAGTATACCCCACATAGTGGAGCAACACTTGGACCCCAAGGTAGGTTTTAGCTTAGTTTTAAGGGCTGGTCTCAGGGACCTCCAGAAGGGCTGGAGCAATTCCTAAAGTTCTGTTTACATTTTGATATGAGGCCTTCAAGGGCATTGAGCTTTGTTCTCATTCTAATATGGGGCTTTCTGGGACCTTAAGCTGTAACGTGTTTTTTTCTTTTTTTCCTGTAACTCAAGAAATGTAAATTTTAGCTCTTATTCACAGGGTCCTCGGATGATAGTTCTTGTGCTAACAGTGAACTTAAAGTGGAACGGCCTCAATTTTCACAGCCTCCCCACAGACAAGTGACTGAAGTTTAAAACTCCAAATTTTAGGGGCTGCCCTGGTGGAGACCTGTGCTCTTCCTGCCTGGGAGGGTGTCCTCGCACTCCTGGCCTTTGCTGGTCTGTCCCAGGAACAGGGCCCTGTGACTGCACAGGGGTTTGCAGCTTATGGCCACACAGAGCAGACAGCTGGCCCGAGTCCTGCTGCTCTCAGCCGGGTTCCTGCTCCTGTGCCTGGGAACAGTTGACGCCACTGTTCTTGGGACCCTTGGGATTCTTAGCATGCCCTGTTTCTCCAGGGATGACCCCTACTTCTCCACCTGAACACCTTAAGGCTGGTGTGTCCCCCACTCTAGGAGACTTCTGAAAGTTCAGATTTTGTGCACTGCTGCTTATAATATTGTGCGTAGACCCTTCAGTTGGCTCTCTGCCCTTGTGGGATCCGGGGCTGTGTCTCCCCAAGATCAACTGATTGATTGTTTTTAAGATTTTATTTCTCTGTAATCTCTACAGCCAACATGGGGTAGAACTTGCTACCCCAAGAACAAAAGTCCCATGTTCTTACGAACAACACCAAGACAGTCAGGCTCTCTTTGATTGATTGATACATGTTCATTGATGCAGGGGTCTTGCATGTGTCAGGGCAGAAACTGAGCCCACGCTTTGAGGTGTGGTGGAGTTATTTGGACCTGATCAATGTGAAAGAAACCGTAGCTTCCCTGGGAGCCCAGGGAGCAGGGTCCACACACATGAATAGTTGATAATTTCCTTTACTGTAGTAGTTATGTTACTGACTATTTATTTAAAGTGCTATTCAATGGTAAATGTCAATCTAGGATTGGGATACAGTGAGAACGTTCTAGGATTCCGAGGTAACTAAAGCTTCCCGTCCAGGACTTAATGTTCCAGTTCGATGCAGAGATAGGCAAGGATGCAAAGAGTTATGAAACATGGCACTGGGGTGCCTGGCTGGCCTGGTTGGGGGATCTTGATCTCAGGGTTGTGAGTTTGAACTCCATGTTGGGTATAGAGAGGACATGAAACGAAAATATTTAACAAATAATAAATGGATGAACAAATAAAGCATGACATCAAAGGTAAGTGTTTGCTTATGTCTCACCTGCGAACTATTCTTGATCGTCCCACTTGTCCTACTTGGCCCAGATGACGTCCTCCACAAGGGATAGTACTGCCCCAGTGAAAGTGGGCGTCTTTCATTGTAAGACCTGTGGTTCCCCTCGTTCTGCATGGAGAGAAGAGCCCTGAAGCCACAATTTCGGGGGATCAGCATACACCTAGGCAATGACCATTTCTGAACCCGGTAGCCAGAGCTCGGCCTCCTTTTAGGATGCGATGTCATAACGAAGCCTCTTTGGTCATTGTCTTGGATGCAGGGTGGAGGCTAAACTAGAATTAGGAAGAACAAAAGAGGAGGAAAACCAGAAGCTGAAAGATAGGAGGACAGATTTCACCATCTGTAGCCTACACAGGGACCTGGTGTCCTTTCCTAGAATGGACACCCCCTCTGTAGGATGCTTTCTGCCTCTCTGTGCTCCTTTTTGAAACCCAGCAGGCACATTCCGTGCCTCCAGTACCTCTGTAGTCATGGTTTATAGCGTCTACCATGTATCCTATTGGGGACCACAGCGTCGTGTATGTAACTTTCCGGCTGCTATTTGACAACATTGGGGGGATTCCGACTTTTGTTGGTTTTGGGTTGTGTGTGTGTCTATCACATTCAGATATCACGTGCAGCTATCTGAACCTCTGGCTGGGTCACCCAAATGCCGAAATGGTTGGCACAACATCATTTCTGGTACTGGCGCTGGGCAGATAGCTGGGCTCTCCTTACCGACTCGGGGCTTGCTCCTGCAGTGACTTTCCACTGGAGGGTCAGCTGAGCTGGAAGGTCCGACTCAGCCAAATTCCCATGTCCTCAGGGGGTCCCGCTGAGCGCCTGCTGTTTCTCTTCTCCCATCTGCCTCTCCAGCAGGGAGCCAGACCTCGGCACCGCCCTGGGGGGAGATCCTGAGGAGCTGGCTGCCCATGGCGGGGAGCCCTGTTGCTGCTTGTGTATGGGAGTCGAGTTGGGGTCTGGGCTGGGTTCTCAGTCCCCTGTTCTGCCTGGCCTTCTGGCGAGCCCCATGCTCACCCAGACCCTACTCACTAGGTCGAGGAGGGTGTCCTCCACACGCTGGTGTGAGAGATCCAGCACCACAAGGTGTGCAGGCTGATTCCACCTGGTGAGGGTGGCCCAGGTTCGTGAGCTGCACGTGTGGGACCCAGGAAAGTTAACAAAAATCCCCTACCCCTGGACAAGCAGAGCAGGACTGATTCCATTTTGTGCTACACCCACCTCCTCCCCTATGACCCCCACATGAGCTGCTTATTGCTTAAGGCGCTGCCCCACCCTAGTCAGGCCGCTAGGCACACCCTAATCGGAAATCGGCTCATAACCATGTAACCCTGCTTTGTGCCCCCCAAAACTGTGCGACGATTCTGACCAAAGTAATAGACCAGCTCAAGTGGATACTATTTGGTCAGGTGTAATTCAATTGGCCACCTGCGTGTGGACCATCATGACTGTGCAACTTTCTGCATATCCCATGGGCCACTGGCCCCTATAAAGCTGCTATGCCTCTTAGTCTCAGGATCCACGTCCCTGCTCCGCTGTGTTTGGTGAAATTACACCCAAGCTCCAGCTTGTAAAGAAACCCTCAGGAGTTTCCATCGGTGTGGGCTCCTTGGTGGTTTCCCTGATTTACAATCTTGGGCACAACACCAGGGCCTGGTGTCCTGACATCCCTTCCAGGGCCACGCTGACCGCCCCACAGGCCCTTTGTGCTCCAGGCACACAGGCACGGGGATGCGGGGACAGGAGGAAGTGCCCCGGAACTCGGTCATCCTTGGCCCTCAGGACAGAGCGAGCACAGACCTCCCAGGTCGCTGTGCACAGACACTGGTGACCTGAAGCTCCCTGGCTGTCTCTCTGTCCCAGCCCCACCTGGCCCAGGTGTCCACCCCGCCTCTGACCCCCGCAGGTGCATCTCCCAGGCAGATGTGCACCTGACAATCAGCGCGATGGCCCATCCCCAGACCCCACACAGAGCATTCGCTGCCACCAAGTTGTTGGACCACAGTGGCTGCAGAGCTTAAGCTCTGCCTGGGAAGTAGGGTCTAGATTCCTTTGTACTTTGTGCTCTTTTTTTCATTGATTCTTTTTTATTAATTGCCTTATTTTAATTTCTATGTATGTACCTTATATATTTCTTATTTTTACTTTCATAGTACTTTAATTGTGATTCTTTTTTTAATTTTTTTTCAATTTATTTATGATAGTCACAAACAGAGAGAAAGAGAGAGAGAGAGAGAGAGAGAGAGAGAGGCAGAGACACAGGCAGAGGGAGAAGCAGGCTCCATGCACCGGGAACCCGATGTGGGATTCGATCCTGGGTCTTCAGGATTGCTCCCTGGGCCAAAGGCAGGCGCCAAACCGCTGCGCCACCCAGGGATCCCCCTCAAGTTCTGTTTACATTTTGATATGGGGCCTTCGAAGGCATTGAGATCTATTCTCATTCTAATAGGGGCTTCCTGCACTTGGCCTGGGCTCAGTTTTTATTCTATTGTGGGGCTTTCCAGGGTATTAAGCTGTAAACTTTTGTTATTTTCCTGTAACTGAAGTAATGTAAATTTCAGCTCTTCTTCACAGGGGCCTGTGATGGCTTGACATGTTCGAATGCTGAACTTAAAGTGGAAAGGCCTTCATTTTCTCGGCCTGCTTGTGTCCCTTCCCATCCTATCTAACTCCTTCCCCCTTTCCCGGAGCTCCTAAGAGAGCAATTGCTAATGACCTCAGCCTGGCAGCATATGTTGGGGGACAGGCCCAGGGATTTGGGATCAGGAAGACCTGGGGCTCGGGCGTCCCAGCTGTGCAGCGGGATTTGATGCTGCAACTCTTCTTCCCTAAGGCTATCTTGACAACTGACTTTGTACATAGAAAAGCTGTCCTTTCTCTTTATAAGACGAAGAGCGAGTCAAAGTGTTTTTTCTCTGCCCATCTGATTGCTCAGATTCCCAGGATAGATGTGGGCCCGCATCCACCCTGACAGGAACACCTGGGCCGCTTCAGGACCTGCAGGGAGGTTTCAGGAAGCTGTGGTGCTGCGTCCACTCTGTCAGGAGCTCCCGGGCCACTCAGGACATAATTTGAGTCTTCTGGAAGGTGTCCAGAAGCCCTGGTCTCCTCAGAATCCGCAGTGAGGCTATGGGAGGACGTGGGGCCACGCCCACACAACAGGACGCTGACGTCCTCAGGACCCCTGGTGTAGACTTCAGGAAATATGGGGATGCTTCCATGCAGACAGAAGACCCCAGCTTTGTCAGGGCCTGTGGTGAGGCGTAAGAAAAATGTGGGTGCCGAATCCAAACTGACAGGAGTCTCCAGCCTCTTTAGGATCAGCACTTTGGCTTCAGGACATATGGGGCTGCGTCTATGCTGACAGGAGCCCCCAGCCTCCTCAGGACCCACAGTGAGTTTTCTGGGGGCCATGGGGCCATATCCAGGCTGACAGGAGCCCTTGGCCTCCTGAGGGCCTGCTGTGAGGCTTCCAGAGGATGTGAGGCATAGTCCACAGTGACAGGAGACCCGGCGTCCTCAGGACCCGCTGACTATGACTCAGGAACACATGGGGCCACATCCACACTCACAGGATCCTGGTTTCCTCAGGACCCCCTGGAGGACTCTGGAGCTGCTGTTGGGGGCCACGTCCACATCAGAAGGGACTACTCAGAACCACAGGTAAGTGATAGGGTAGAATGAATGGTAGGGTCAGGGGAGGGGAGGCAGTTGGTGGTTAAGTTAGGTTAGATGTTAGGGTTTAGTGATTATGCTTATGGTTACGGATTAGAGGATAGCGTGAGGGATAAGGGTAAGGGTCAATGGTTAGGAGTTAGGCTGGGGGTTAGGGATTAGGGAAAGGGGTTAGGGTTAGTGTTAGGGACAGGATTTAGAGTTATGGTTAGGGTTTAGGCTTAGGGATTAGGGCAGGATGTTAGTTGTTGGGGTTAGGGTTATGGTTAGTGTTAGGGTTGTGATTAGGTTTGCAGTTAGGGTTAGGGGTTAGGGTGTGAGTTAGGGTTAGGGGTTAGCGTGAAGGGTTAGAGTTAAAGTTAGGCCTAGGTTTAGGGTTAGGGCGAGGGTTAGGCTTAGGATAGGGTTTAGTGCTAGTGTTAGGGTTAGTGTTTGGTTAGGGGTTAGGGATGGGGTCAGGTCAGGATCAGGGTAGGGTCAGGGTACGGTTTTGGAAAAGGGTAAGAGATAGGGTTAGGCAGTGGGTTAGGGATTAGTTTTAGGGTATGGGTAGTGTACAGTTTGGGGTATGAGATAGGGTTAGTATTAGAGGGTTAGGGTTAGGGTACAAATTAATGTTAGGAATAGGATTTGAGTACATTAAGTTAAGGTTAGGGTTAGAGGTTAGGGTTACGATTCGATTTAAGGTAAGGGTCAGGGTTAAGGAAACCTCAGAATAGGTTTAGGAGTTAGGGTGTGGCTTGGCAGGTAGGTTCAGTGAATGTGTTTCGGTCTTGGGGTTTGTGTTTGGTTTTTGATTAGTGATAGTTCTTGTTTAAGGGTTAGGTTAACATTAGGCTTAAGTGTAGGGTAAGGGTTATGTCTGTGTATGGTTAGAATATGTGTCTTGGCATGTGCCTGCACTGGGACTCCTAGCATCTTGGGCAGTTTAGTTTGATGCACTCTATTTAGGTTTTGGTTTCAAAGATAGCCTGACTCCACCAAGTCAGTGGCCTCCCCAGAGAATCAAAATCCAGTCTTCTCTGGGGTGAGAATAGGCACGGCAGGATTCTCGTGAGCTAAGCTAAGGAGGGGATTTGTGGCTCTAAAGACTCTTTGTTTGGATTTTCAGTTGCCTTTCTGATTTTATCTCTTGTGCGCACATGTATCCTCTATACTACCAATTATTATTTTAAAGTTTTACTTGAATTCCTCTTTGTAAACACAGTATGATATAGTTTCAGGTTTACCACATAGTGGTTAGACCCTTGGATACAACGCCCGGTACTGGTCACAGGTGTCCTCCACTATCCCCATCCCCTGATTTCCCACCCCCCACCTTCCTCTGGTATTTATTAGTTTATTCTCTGTGGTTAAAAGTGTGTTTCTTGGTTTGCCTCTCTCATCCCACACTTTGCCCCTTTGCCAGTTTGTTTGGTTTCTGAAAATTCACATGTGAATGCAATTGTATGGTATTTGGTATCTGTATTCTCTGACTGAGTTCATTTAGCATAAGTCTCTTCCACTTCTCCCACGTCATTGTAAATGGCTTCATTTCATCCCTTCTGATGACCCAGTGATGTTGCAGTGTGTATATTTAACACATCGTCTCTGCCCATTCATCTGTCCATGGACATCTCGGCTCTATACACAGTTTCGCTGTTGTTGATAATGCTGCTACCAACACTGGGCTGCATGTTCCTCTTAAAATCTACTTAACTACTTTTGTATCCTCGGGGTAAATACCTAGCTGTGCAATTTTGGAATCGTAGGGTAGCTCTATTTTTAACGTCTTTTTTTAATTTTTTTATGATAGTCACAGAGACAGAGGCAGAGACACAGGGAGAGAAAGAAGCAGGCTACATGCACTGGAAGCCCAACGTGGGATTCGATCCCGGGTCTCAGGGATCACACCCTGGGCCAAAGGCAGGCACCAAACCACTGCGCCACCCAGGGATCCCCTATTTTTAATTTCTCGAGGACCCTCCAGACTGTTTTCCACAGTGGCTGCACCTTTATTTATGTATTCATGAGAGACACAGAGAGGCAGAGTTATAGGCAGAGGGAAAATGAGGCTTCATGCAGGGAGCCTGATGTAGGACGTGATCCCCCAGGACCCCGGGAACATGACCTGAGCCAAAGCAGATGCTCAACAACTGAGGCACCCAGGTGCCTTGCTGATTCAATTCCTTCGCTATTTATGGGTCTGTTCATATTTTCTATTTCTTCCTATTTCAGTTTTGCTCGTTTGCACATTTCTAGGGATTTGTCCATTTCTTCCAGGTCTCCCAGTTTGTTAGTGTATAATCTTTCATAGTATTCCCTTTTAATCGTCTTATTTTTCTGGTGTTGATTGTGATCTCTCTTCTCTCATTTGTGATTTTATTTATTTAGGTTTTCTCTTTTCTCGTTGATAAGGCTGGCTAGGGCTTGATCCATTTTATTAATTATTTTGAAGAACCAGCTCTTAGTTTCGTTATTCCATTCTACTGTTTTGTTTTTTCTGCATTGTTTATTTCTTCTCTCATCTTTATTTTTTCCCTCTTCTGTAGGCTTTAGGCTTTGTTTGCTATGCCTTTTCCAGCTCCTTTAGGTGTAGGGTTAGGTTGTGTATTGGAGACTTCTTGTTTCTTGAGGCCTGTATTGCTATGTACTTCCCTCTTAGGACTGCCTTTGCTACATCCCAGAGGTTTGGAGAAACATGTTTTCATTTTCATTTGTTTTAAATTTCCTCTTTAATTTCCTGGTTGCTCCATTCATTCTCTAGTAGGATGTTCATAATCTCCACGTATTATTGGTCTGTCCAATTTTTTTTCTTACTGTCGACTTCGAGTTTCATAGCGTTGTGGTCCGAAAATGTACAAGGGGTGATATCAACCTTCTTGTACCTGTTGTACCTGTTGAGGGCTGATTCGTGGCCCATGTTATGATCTTTTCTGGAGAATGTTCCATGTGAACTTGAAAGGAATGTGTATTCTGCCTTAGGAAGAAATGTTCAGACTATATCTGTTGAGTCCCTGTGGTCCAGTGTGTCAAGGCTATTGTTCCCCTGTTGATTTTCTTTTTTTTTTTTTAAGATTTTATTTATTTATTCATGATAGTCACAGAGAGAGAGAGAGGCAGAGACACAGGCAGAAGGAGAAGCAGGCTCCATGCACCTGGAGCCCGATGTGGGATTTGATCCCGGGTCTCCAGTATCGCGCCCTGGGCCAAAGGCAGGCGCCAAACCGCTGCGCCACCCAGGGATCCCTGATTTTCTGTATACACGAGCAGTCCATTGCCATTAGTGGGTGTTAAAATCCAATATCATTGTATTATTATCAGTTATTTCCTGTATGTTTGTTGTTAATTGGTTTCTATATTTAGGTACTCCTATGTGGCAGCATAAATGTTTAGTTGTTTGAACTTTTTATTTTTGTAAATTTATTTTTTATTGGTGTTCAATTTACCAACAAACAGAATAACACCCATGCTCATCCCGGCAAGTGCCCCCCTCAGTGCCCGTCACCCATTCACCCGCACCCCCTGCCCTCCTCCCCTCCCAGCATCCCTAGTTACTTTCTCAGAGTTAGGAGTCTTTATGTTCTGTCTCCATTTCTGATATTTCCCACACATTTCTTCTCCATTCCCTTATATTCCTTTTCACTATTATTTATATTAACGCATTGAATGACAACATACATTTGTCCTTCCGATTGACTTACTTCACTCAGCATAATACCCTCCAGTTCCATCCATGTTGAAGCAAATGGTGGGTATTTGTCGTTTCTAATGGCTGAGGAATATTCCATTGTATACATTAACCACATCTT
Source organism: Canis aureus (assembly GCF_053574225.1). NCBI lineage: Eukaryota > Metazoa > Chordata > Mammalia > Carnivora > Canidae > Canis > Canis aureus. The sequence goes on from NC_135647.1 coordinate 27,777,641, forward strand.
TGTTTTTCATTCATCTTTCAATGGACACCATGGATCCGTCCACAGTGTCGCTATTGTGGACATTCCTGGTAAAAACATCATGGTGCAGGTGTCCCGGCATTTCAGTGCATCTGAATATTTTGGGTAAATAGGGAAGAGTGCAATTTCTGGGTCATAGGGCAGGTCTATTTTTAACAGTTTGAGGAACCTCCACACAGTTTTCCGGAGTGGCTGCACCAGTTCACATTCCCACCAACAGTGTAAAAGGGTTCCCTTTTCTCCGCATCCTCTCCAACATTTGTGGTTTCCGGCCTTGTTAATTTTCCCCATTCTCACTGGTGTGAGGTGGTATCTCATTGTAGTTTTGATTTCTATTTCCCTGAGGCAAGTGATTCAGAGCATTTTCTCATGTGCATCTTGGCCATGTCAGTGTCTCCCTCTGTGAGATTTCTCTTCATGTCTTTTGCCCATTTCATGATTGGATTCTTTGTCTCTTTAGTGTTGATTTTAAGAAGTTCTTTATAGGTCTTTGAAACTAGCCCTTTAACTGATACATCATTTGCAAATATCTTCTCCCATTCTGTAGGTTGTCTTTTAGTTTTGTTGATTGTATCCTTTGCTGTGCAAAAGCTTCTTATCTTGATGAAATCACAATAGTTCATTTTTACTTTTTTTTCTTTTGCCTTCGTGGATGTATCTTGCAAGAAGTTACTGTGGCCAAGTTCAAAAAGGGTGTTGCCTGTGTTCTCCTCTAGGATTTTGATGGACTCTTGTCTCACATTTAGATCTTTCATCCATTTTCAGATTATCTTTGTGTATGGTGAAAGAGAGTGGTCTAGTTTCATTCTTCTGCATGTGGACGTCCATTTTCCCAGTCCCATTTATTGAAGAGACTGTCTTTCTTCCAATGGATAGTCTTTCCTCCTTTATCGAATATTAGTTGACCATAAAGTTCAAGGTCCACTTCTGCGTTCTCTATTCTGTTCCATTGATCTATGTGTCTGTTTTTGTGACAGTACCACACTGTCTTGATGACCACAGCTTTTTAGTACACCCTGAAATCTGGCATTGTGTTGCCCCCAGATATGGTTGTCTATTTTAAATTCCCCTGGCTATTTGGGGTCTTTTCTGATTCCACACAAATCTTAAATAAGTTGTTCCAACTCTCTGAAGAAAGTCCATGATATTTTGATAGGGTTTGCATTAAACGTGTTCATTGCCTGGGTACCATTGACATTTTCACAATGATAATTCTGCCAATCCATGAGCATGGAATATTTTTCCATCTCTTTGTGTCTTCCTCAATTTCTTTCAGAAGTGTTCTATTGTTTTTAGGGTATATCCTTTACCTCCTTGGTTAGGGTTATTTCTAGGTATCTTAAGCTTTTTGGTGCAATTGTAAATGAAATTGACTCCTTAATTTCTCTTTCTTCAGTCTCATTGTCAGTGTATAGAAATATCATTGATTTCTGGGCATTGATTTTTTATCTTGCAACGCTACCAAATTGCTGTATGTGTTCTAGCAATCTTGGGGTGGGGGCTTTTGGGTTTTCTAGGTAAAGTATTATGTCATCTGAGAAGAGGGAGTGTTTGACTACTTCTTTGCCAATTTGAATGCCTTTGATGTATTTTGCTGTCTGCTGAGGCTGGGACTTCCAGTACTATGTTGAATAGCAGTGGGAGAGTGGACATCCCTGTCTTGTTGCTGATCTTTGGGGAAAGGCCTCCAGTGTGGCCCCACTGAGAATGATATTTGCTGTGGGCTTTTCCTAGATTGCTTTTAAGATGATGAGAAATGTTCCTTCTCTCCCTATGCTCTGTAGTGTTTTGATCAGGAATGGATGCTCTATTTTGTCAAATGCTTTCTCTGCATCTAATGAGAGGATCATATGGTTCTTGGTTTGTCTCTTGCTGATATGATGAATCACATTGATTGTTTGACGAGTGTTGAACCAGCCTGTGTTCCGAGGATAAATCCTACTTGTTCATGGTGAATAATTTTCTTAATGTACTTTTGGATCCTATTGGCTAGTATCTTGTTGAGAATTTTTGCATCCATGTTCATCATGGCTATTGGTCTGTAATTCTCCTTTTTGGTGGGGTCTTTGTCTGGTTTTGGAGTTAAGGTGATGCTGGCCTCATGGAACGAATTTGGAAGTACTCTATCTCTTTCTAACTTTCCAAACATCTTTAGTAGGATAGGTATGGTTTCTTCTTTAAACGTTTGATAGAATTCCCCTGGGAAGCCATGTGGCCCTGGACGTTTGTGTCCTGGGAGGTTTTGGAAGACTGCTTCAATTTCCTCCCTGGTTTTTGGCTTGTTCAGGTTTTGTATTTCTTCCTGTTCCAGTTCTGGCAGTTTCTGGCTTTCCAGGAATGCGTCCATTTCTTCTAGATTGCCTAATTTATTGGTGTATGGCTGTTCATAATATGTTTTTAAAATCGTTTGTATTTCCTTGGTGTTGGTAGTGACCTCTCCTTTCTCATTCATGATTTTATTAATTTGAATATTCTCTCTCTTCTTTTTAATAAGGTTGGCTAATGGTTTATATATCTTATTAATTCGTTCACCGAACCAACTCCTCCTTCCGTTGATGTGTTCCAAAGTTCTTCTGGTCTTGATTTCCTTGAGTTCTGCTCGAATGTTAATTAACTCTATTCTTCTGTTGGGTGTAGGATCTATCTCCTTTTTTTTTGCTCTAGCCTCTTTATGTGTAAGGTTAGCTTTTGTATTTGAGTAGTTTCCCGTTTTGGAATAGATGCTTATATTGTGATGTATTTCCCCCTTAGGACTGCTTTTGCTGCATGCCAAAGATTTTAATGGTTGTATGTTCATTCTCATTAGTTTCCATGAATCTTTTTAATACTTCCTTAATTTCCTGGTTGACCCTTTCATCTTTTAGCAGGATGATCCATCACCTCCACGTGTTTGAGCTCCTTCCAAACTTCTTGTTATGATTTAGTCTAATTCCAAGGCATTATGGTCTGAGAATATGCAGGGGACGATCCCAATCGTTTGGTATCGGTTCAGACCCTATTTGTGACCCAGTATGTGGTCTATTCTGAAGAAAGCTCCATGTGCACTTGAGAAGAATGTGCATTCAGTTGAGTTTGGATGTAAAGTTCTGTAGATTTCTGTGAAATCCATCTGGTCCAGTGTATCATTTAAAGCTCTCGTTTCTTTGGAGATGTTGTGCTTAGAAGACCTATCGAGGGTAGAAAGAGCTAGATTGAAGTCACCAAGTATAAGATAATTATTATCTAAGTATTTCTTTACGTTGGTTATTAATTCGTTAAAGTATTGGGCAGCTCTGATATTCGCGGCATATAGTGAGGATTGTTAAGTCCTCTTGTTGGATAGATCCTTTAAGTATGATTTAGTGTTCCTCTTCATCTCTCACTACATTCTTCGGGGTAAATTTTAGTTTATCTGATATAAGGATGGCTACCCCTGCTTTCTTTTGAGGAACATTTGAATGGTAAATGGTTCTCCAACATTTAATTTTCAGATTGTAGGTGTCCTTCTGTCTAAAATGAGTCTCTCGTAGGCAGCAAATAGATGGGTCCTGCTTTTTTATCCAGTCTGAAACCCTGGGCCTTTTGATGCGGTCATTAAGCCCGTTCATGTTCAGAGTTACTATCGATAGATATGAGTTTAGTGTCATCATGATATCTATTCAGCCCTTGTTTTTGTGGATTGTTCCACTGAACTTCTTCTTAAAGGGGAATTCTAAGAGTCCCCCTTAAAATTTCTTGCAGAGCTGGTTTGGAGGTCACATATTCTTTCAGTTCCTGCCTGTCTTGGAAGCTCTTTATCTCTCTTTCCATTTTGAATGAGAGCCTTGCTGGATAAAGTATTCTTGGTTGCTTGTTTTTCTCATTTAGGACCCTGAATATATCCTGTCAGCCCTTTCTGGGGTGCCAGGTCGCTGTGTAGACGTCTGCTGTTACCCTAATGCTCCTCCCCATAAAGGTCAGGGATTTCTTGTCTCTTGCTGCTTTAAGGACCTTCTCTTTATCTTTGGAATTTGCGAGCTTCACTATTAAATGTCGAGGTGTTGGATGGTTTTTATTGATTTTAGGGGGGAATCTCTCTATTTCCTGGATCTGAATGCCTGTTTCCCTTCCCAGATTAGGAAAGTTTTCAGCTATGATTTGTTCAAATACTTACTCTGGCCCTCTGTCCATTTTGCGCCCTCAGGAACCCCAATTACACGTAGGTTTTCTTCCTCAGGCTGTCGTTTATTTCCCTTAATCTGTCTTCCTGGTCTTTTAATTGTCTGTCTCTTTTTTCCTCAGTTTCCCTCTTTGCCATCACCTTGTCTTCTATGTCACTCCCTCGTTCTTCTACCTTGTTAACCCTCGTCGTTAGGACTTCTAGTTTGGATTGCATCGCATTCAATTGATTTTTACTTTCTGCCTGATTGGATTTAAATTCTGCAGTCATGAAGTCTCTTGAGTCCTTTATGCTTTATTCTAGAGCCACCAGTAACTGTATAATAGTGCTTCTGAATTGGCTTTCTGACATTGAATTGTAATCCAGATTTTGTAACTCTGTGGGAGAGAGGACTGTTTCTGATTCTTTCTTTTGCGGTGAGCTTTTCCTTCTAGTCATTTTGCTCAGTGCAGTGGCCAAAAACAAATTGTATTGGGAAAAGAGAAAAAGAGAGCAGAGAAAGAGGAAAGAAAAGAGAAAAAGAAAAAAGAATAAAGGAAGATAGAAGGAAAAAAGAGATTAAAAGCGAAAAAAAAGAAAGAAGGGGGAAAAAGGGAGGACGAAGCAATCAGAAATAAAAAAATAAAACATGGGGGAGTATCTTCTGATTCTGTATACTTTAAGCCCCTTGACTTCCCCTGGAACTTGTCCGTCTACCTGGACTTCTGGTGCGGGGCCTGTTGTGCTGATTTTCAGATGTTAGCCCTTGGGGGAGCTGCTCTGTCCACTGCCTGGTTCAGGGCTCAGTGGGCGTAGTTTACGCCGTGAGGCCTCTGGAGGAACAACCCCAGTGGCAGCGGCCAGCTCTGGATACCTGTATTCAGCACCCACAGTAACTCCAGAGCAGTCCATCTGCAGGGCCTGGAGGCTCTGGGGCGGGACCGCTGATCTGCTCAGCTCTGGGCAGGAGCGTCCTTGCTGTCCTGGGCCATCCGGGCCTCTGCCTGTCCCCGGGGAGGCCTAATCCTGGGCTGTGTCCTGGCGCCCTGTGCTCCGGCGCCTGCGCTGTTGGATTCACGCTCCTGTCTGTGCAGCCGCCTCTCCCCGGAACTGCCGCCCAGCCCCTCTGAGCTGCTCCTGGTCAGGCAGCCCCCTCAGGGAGCCACCGCCTGAGCAACTCCGAGTTGCTTCCAGAGCCGCACAGCCCCCTCTGCACGGAGCCACTTCCTCTGCTTGAGGCACTGCCACCAAGCTGCTACTAGGGCATGCAACCTGCTCCACGCAGAGACCTGCCTGAACCCCTCTGAGCTGCTGCCAAGTCTGTGCATGTGCCCTGCAGCACTTACGGAGCTTGGTGCACTCTCCTGGGAGTGCAGGTGTCTCTTAGAGTCCCAGGGAGCCCGTGGGTATCCTCGCCCTCCTGGGGTCCTGCTCTGAATCCCTGTGGTCGCCATTCTGCCCAGGAAGATTGGTGCAGATCCTGCTTCTCTGGAACAAAGCTCTCCTGACCAGGGGGCACACGGCCTGGCCTTAGCCCGGCTCCTCGTGGGGCCCATCCCCTTGGATGCCTTTTGTTTCTTTATTTCTTTTTCCCCCGTCATCCTACTTTGATAGAAGCGCGAACTTTTCTCACTGTAGCATTCCCGCTGGTCTGTCTTTAAATCTCAGGTAGAATTCGAAGATTTTCAGGATGATTTGAAGGTTATCTAGGTAATTTGGAGGGGACAGGTGACTCAGGGACCCTATTCTTCTGCCATCTTGCCCCTCCTCCTGTATGTTGCCTTTTAGCTTTGGTTGTTTCCTTCACTTTGCAGAAGCTTTTCAATTTGATGAAGTCCCAATAGGATTTTTGCTTTTGTTTCCCTCACCTCAGAGGCATATCTAGAAAGAAGATCCAATGGCCAACGTCAAAGTCATTGCTGCCTATCTTTTCTTCTTCATATGTTTTTTGGTCTCACATTTAGGTCTTTCATCCATTTTGAACTTATTTTTTATATATATGGTGTAAGAAAGTGGTCCAGTTTCATTCTTCTGCATGTGGCTGCCTGGTTTTCCCAACACCATTTGTTCTTATCCTGCAGTCAGGGTTAGGGTTTGTTGAAGAGACTGTCTTTCTGCCACTGGATATTCCTTCCTGCCTTGTTGTCCATTATGGGTCATAGATACATGTTTGTATCTTGTTTTGGCTTTCCATTCTGTTCTATTGATCTAAGCATCTCTTGTTGGGAGATTCTTGATTCTTGATTCAATTTCTTTGCTGGTTAACTGTCTGTTCAAATTTCTTATTTCTTCATTTTTAATTTTTGCTATGTTATATATTTCAGGGAATTGATCTATTTCTTCCAGGTTCTAGGTTGCTGGCATATAATTTTTCATCATATTCTCTTATAATCTTTTGTATTTCTCTAGTGTTGGTTTTTATTTCTCTTTTCTCATTTCTGATTTTATTTGGGTCCTTTCTCATCTTTTCATCTTTTTTCTTTTTTAAAGATTTTATTTATGTATTCATGCGAGACACAGAGATGCAGAGGTATAGGCACAGGGAACATGAGGCTCCATGTGGGGAGCCTGATGTAGGACTTGGTTCCCCAGGACCCCGGGATCATGACCTGTGCCAAAGCACATGCTCAACCACTGAGGCACTCAGGTGTCTTGCTGATTCAATTCCTTTGCTAGTTATGGGTATGTTCACATTTTCTATTTCTTCCTATTTCAGTTTTGCTCATTTGCATATTTCTAGGGATTTGTCCATTTCTTCCAGGTCTCCCAGTTTGTTAACGTATATTCTTTCATAGTATTCCCTTATAATTGTCTTATTTTTCTGGTGTTGATTGTGATCACTCTTCTCTCATTTGTGATTTTATTTATTTAGGTCTTTTCTCTTTTCTCGTTCATAAGGCTGGATAGGGCTTGATCCATTTTATTAATTATTTTGAAGAACCAGTTCTTAATTTCATTATTCCATTCTACTGTTTTTTTTTTTATTTCTGTATTGTTTATTTCTGCTCTCATCTTAATTTTTTCCCTTCTTCTGTAGGCTTTAGGCTTTGTTTGCTATGCCTTTTCCAGCTCCTTTAGGTGTAGGGTTAGGTTGTGTATTAGAGACTTCTTGTTTCCTTTTTTTTAAAACATTTTATTTAATTTTTATTTATTTATGATAGTCACAGAGAGAGAGAGAGAGGCAGAGACATAGGCAGAGGGAGAAGGAGGCTACATGCACCAAGAGCCCGATGTAGGATTCCTTCCCGGGTCTCCAGGATCGCGCCCTGGGCCAAAGGCAGGCGCCAAACCGCTGCACCATCCAGGGATCCCAGACTTCTTGTTTCCTGAGGTAAGCCTGTATTGCTATGTACTTCCCTCTTTGGACTGCCTTTGCTACATCCCAGAGGTTTGGAGAAACATGTTTTCATTTTCATTTGTTTTAAATTTCCTCTTTAATTTCCTGGTTGCTCCTTTCATTCTCTAGTAGGATGTTCATAATCTCCACGTATTTTTGGTCTGTCCAAATTTTTTCTTACTGTCGACTTCGAGTTTCATATCATCGTGGTCAAAAATATACAGGGTGTGTTATCAACCTTCTTGAACCTGCTGTACCTGTTGAGGGCTGATTTGTGGCCTATGATATGATCTGTTCTGGAGAATGTCCCATGTGCACTTGAAAGGAATGTGTATTCTGCTTTAGGAAGAAATGTTCAGACTATATCTGTTGGGTCCCTGTGGTCGAGTGTGTCAAGGCTATTGTTCCCCTGTTGATTTCCTGCATAGACAATCGGTCCATTGCCATAAGTGGGTGGGTGTTAAAATCCCCTGTCATTGTATTATTATCAGTGAGTTCCTGTACGTTTGTTGGTAATTGTTTTCCATATTTAGGTACTCCCATGTTGGCAGCATAAATATTTAGTTGTTTGATCCTGATAGAGAGTCTTTTTAACTATGAAATAATGCCCTTCTTCATCACTTCTTACAGTATTTGTTCTTTCTTTTTTGAGATTGAATATTTAATTTAATTATTCATGAGAGACACACAGAGAAGCAGAGGCAGGAACATAGGCAGAGGGAGAGAAAGGCTCCCCAAAGGGATGCCGATGTGGGACTCGATCCTGGGATCCCTGGAACACACCCTGAGCCGAAGGCAGATGCTCAACCACTGAGCCACCAGGTGTCCCCCAGGGTTTGGTTTCAAATCTAGTTTTTCTAATATAAGCATTGGTCCTCCAGCTTTCTCTTCATAACCATTAGCGTGATAGATGATTTTCCATCCCCTGACTTTCAATCTGCTGTTGTCTATAGGTCTAAGGTGAGCATCTAGTAGGCAGCATACCTATGGACCTTGTTTTTTTAATAACGATTTTATTTTTGACAGCATGAGAGAGAGAGAGAGAGAGAGAGGCAGAAAATTAGGCCAAGAGAGAAGCAGGCTTCCCACCAGGAGCCCAATATGGGACTCGATCCCAGACTCTAGGATCACATCCTGATTCAAAGGCAGAGGCTCAAACCCTGAGCCACCCCGGCATCCGGGATCCTGCTTTTTAAGGCACTCTGATACCCTATATCGTTTGATTGGAACATTTAGTATCAGCATTCAGAGTGCTTATTCAAAATATGAACTTTGTGCCTTTGTGTTACCGGTAGAGTTGGTGTTTCTGGTGACGTTCTCTGGTCCTTTCTAGTCTTTGTTGCTTTTGGTCTCTTTTTTCCCCCACTAGAATGGTCCCTCTGAAAATTCCTTACTGGACTGATTTAGTGGTCATGAACTCCTTTATACTTTGCCTGTCTGGGAAAATCTTTCTCTCTCTTTCTATCCTGAATGACACACTTGCTGAAGCAAGAATTCATACAAATTGGACTCCAATAAAAAGAAATATAAAAACATAAAATAAATTTTTGCTATTATGATTGTGGATAATGGCATTTAGTAGGAAATGCAGAAGCTGAAATAGAAGAGGAATGATTTCACCATCCATGGCCTTCACAGGGACCTGGTGTCCTTTCCTAGGAGGGCCCCCCCCCTGTAGGATGCTTCCTGCCCCTCTGTGCTCCTTTTTGGAACACAGCAGGCACATCTCCGTGCCTCCAGCACCTCTGCAGTCATGGTTTATAGCATCTTCCAGGTATCCTATTGGGGACCACGGCGTCGTGTATGTAACCATCCAGCTGCTGTTTGACAACATTGGGGGGATTCTGACTTTTGTTGGTTGTGGCGTGTGTGTGTGTCTATCACATGAAGCTATCACATGCAGCTATCAGATCTTCCGCCAGGTCACCCAAATGCCGAATTGGTTGGTACAACATCATTTCTGGTGCTGATGCTGGGTGGCTAGCTGGGCTCTCCTGGCTGACCCAGGGCTCGCTCCTGAGGTGAATTTCAGCCAGAGGGTCAGCTGAGGTGGAAGGTCTGGCTCGGCCACAATCCCATGTCCGGCAGTGGGTCTTGCCAAGCGCCGGCTGCTACTCTTCTCCCCGATGCGTCTCCAGCAGGGAGCCGGACCTTGGGGCCACCCTGGGGGGATCTCCAGAGGTGCCGGGTGCCCATTACGGGGAACCATGGGGCAGCCTGTGTGTGGGAGTAGGGGTGATGATGGGGCTGGTGTTCCTCGGTCCTCTGTGCTGCCTGGCCTTCAGGACAAGCCCCATGCTCACCCAGCCCCTACTCACTAGGGTGAGGAGGGTGCCCTCTACACACGGTGTGAGAGATCCAGCACCACAAAGTGTGCACAGTGAGTCCACCTGGTGAGGGTGGCCCAGGTGTATGATCTTCAAGTGTGGGGCCCAGGAAATTTATCAAAAATACCCTACCCCTAGACAAGCAGAGCAAGACTGATTCCATTTTGTGCTACAACCGCCACCTCCCCTATGACCCCCACATGACCTGCTTATGTCTTAAGGCGTTGCCCCAACACAGTCAAGCCGCTGGGCACACCGTAATCGTAAATCGGCTCATAACAATGTAACCCTGCTTTGTGTCCGCCAAAACTGCACGCTGATTCTGACCAAAGAAATAGGCCAGGTCAAGTGGATCCTATAGGGTAAGTTGTAATTCAATCGGCCACCTGCATGTGGACCGACACGACTGTGCAACTTTCTGTGTATCCCTTGGGCCAATGGCCCCTATAAAGCTGCTACGCCTCTTAGTCTCAGGGTCCAAATCCCTGCTCCGCTCTGTCGGGTGCACTAGGACACAAGCTCCAGATTGTAAGGAACCCTTGGGAGTTTGCATCGGTGTTGGCTCCTCAGTGGTTTCTCTGATTCACAATCTTGGGCACAACTCAAAGGCCTACTGTCCTAACATCCCTTCTAGGACCATGCTGACCGCACGGCAGGCCCTCTCTGCCCCAGGCACACAGGCACAGGGATGCGGGGAGGGGAGGAAGTGCCCCGTACCCGGCCAGCCACGGCCTCCTGGAAAGAGGGAGCACAGACCTCTGGGTCGCTTTGCATAGACCCTGGTGACCTGAGGCTTCCTGGTGTCCCTCTGTCCCAGGCCCTCCTGGCCCGTGGGGCACAGCCTGAGTCCCAGTAAAGTCTGTTGGGTCCTGACCCCGGCATCTGGCCACCCGTGGAAGGCACGTGGGGACGTCAGCTGGGTGTTCCTGGCGGCGCCCCTGCAGGGGCTGGTGGGTTCTAGGTGGTACCCCCTCCTCCTCTCTGGGGGTCTCTCCATGCCCCGTGAACAGTGTTCTGGGAGACACAGAAGCGGGCTGGCTGTGCATTTTCACACCACAAGACTTTATTGACTTTCTACAGTAAACGGGCTCAGAGCCGAGGGTGCACGCCTTCCCCTGGGGATGGAGACCTTTCTGTCCTTTAGGGAAGGGCAAGAATGACATGGGTTGGGGACGGATGCCGGAGTCCCCCACCTGGAAGCATGTGTGGACTCTGGGTGGGGGCGTGTGTCCTGAGGTTTCAGTCTGAGAGACGGTTCTGAGGACAGCAGAGCTGACCTGGACCTGCAGCTCATGGGCTTCTGTGCTGGGTCTCCACAGGGCAGCTGGACCCCGGCCTCAGGCTCCCTGGGGCCCCAGCACCTGTAGGAGCCAGCCTCCTGGTGTGGATGCGGGTGGGGCCCACCATCCAGCTGTGAGAGGTCTGGCTCAGCCCAGGGCCAGAATCCAGGGTAGCCAGGGCCATGTGGGCTGGATCCCATTAGTCTTTGTGTTGGGCCTGTGGTGGGGTCTCAAATCACCCCAGCCCTCACAGAGCCCAGGGCCAGGCCAGCCCATATCCCCATGGGTTAGGGGCTGGTGTCCTGTGCAGTGTTTGCCGCCCTAAATGAGGGACAGTGGGCGGAGTCAGGGCACAGTGGGTTCTCTGCACCACTCAACTGCACCCACCCTGTTGGGGGTTCCCTGTCTTCCCTCCTCCCTGCAACCCCTGAGTACTCTATGGGACACCCGGGCTTCTGATGGGATTAGGGTATCCAGAGAACCCCGGGGAGGTTGAGCTTGTCCCACAGGGGGCACCTGTATTGGGTCATTGCTGGGGGCCAATGGTGTGGTGGTGGATGGTGTAGGGGCAGGGGTATGATGGTGGTGGAGTGTGGGGGATTGTGTAGGGGTGATGGTGTTGGGGTATAGTGTGAGTGCGGATTGTGTGGGGCTGTGTGGGTGTGAGGGGGATGTGTAGGTGGGATACCATTGGGGATGATGATGTAGGAGGATGGTGTGAGAGTGGGGAATGTGGGGGATGTCGTGGGGGGCCTGCGGACACAGGAAATCTCCTTCCTCTATGATGCTAAGGAGACATCTACAGTTAAAGGCGACTAGTCTGGGGTTTGCAGTGACACCTGCCCCTGGGGCTCCGTGTGGTCAGTGCAGGGCTCTGGCTGGACCGGTGGCATTATCTGGGAGTCATTTTACTATATATCCTTTCAAATTGCAAATTGTCTCAAATTAAATGCATAGAATTTAGAAATATATAAAGCACCGAGAGTGGGTGTCACTCTGACCCGTCCGACCCTCATGGGATCGATGTGGTCCTGCTCTAGCCGTGGCTATGCAGCCTGGCCCCCAGGTCCGGTTCCTGCCCCTCACATCCACCACCCCATCCCCTGCTTCTCAGGGAGCCGTCCCTCTCCTCTTTGGTCTTCAGCTCCCATGGCTACCCCTGGAGGCCCCATCCTAGTGGCCTCCTCATCCCCGAGGCACCGGGAGTATGGGCACGGTGTCAGCCCCAGCATCCTACCATGGAGCAGTGTGTTGTTGGCTGCTATTGCTCCCCCAGCCTCAGTAGCCCCGTTTTCCCTACCCAGAAGGCCCCGGGCCTCCCTTGGTGTCCCGAAGACCCCTGGCCCGGCAGCCTCACCCGACCCCCTAGCCATCCCAAAATATGGTGTGGCTGCCGAACATCCTGTTGACGTCCAAGTCTACCTCCAAGATGTCCCTGGAGGAGACCAGGGCCTCCTCCTTCATTTCCTGTGGGAAACCCGGGGAGGAGGAGCAGGCATCAGGGACACAGACCCCAACCTGTCACGAGCTGCTGTGCTGGGCAGGGAGCCCTGGGGCCACCATGGGAGTGTGTCTTGCCGAAACCTCTTTCCTTCCTCTGGGAGTCCAGGCATGGCAAAAGTGTCCACCGTGCCCGTGACACCTGTGTGAGGGCCTGTGCCCAGCTGTTGTGGGCTGGGAGGTGACTGAGTGTCAGCCTGGATGGGAGGAGATAGGGGTTCAGCCCAGGTGGGAGGGGACATGGGGGTGTTGTGCCCAAGATTGTGAATCCGAGAAACCACTACGGAGCTGATACTGATGCAAACACACAAGGGTTGATTTCCAAACTCGAGCTTGCGTCCAAGTACACCCGACACAGCAGAGCAGGGACTTGGACCCCAAGGTTGTGTTTTGCTTTTAAGGGCTTGTCTCGGGGACCTACAAAAGGGCTGGAGCTATTCCTCAAGTTGTGTTTACATTTTGATAGGGGCCTTCAAGGGCATTGAGCTCTGTTCTCATTCTAATAGGCGCTTCAAGCTCTTGGCGTGGGCTCTGTTCTTATTCTATTGCGGGGCTTTCCAGGGCATTAAGCTGTAAACTTTTGTTTTTTTCCTGTAACTGAAGTAATGTAAATTTCATCTCTTCTTCACGGGGGCCTGGGATGGCTGGACGGGTTCCAACGCTGAACTTAAAGTGGAAAGGCCTTCATTTTCTTGGCCTCCTTGCGTCCCTTCCCATCCTCTCTAGCTCCTTCCCCCTTCCGCAGAGCTTCTAAGAGATCAATTGCTAATGACCTCAGCCTGGCAGCCTGTGTCGGCAACAGGCCCAGGGATTTGGGATCAGGAAGACCTGGGGCGCGGGCGTCCCAGCTATGCAGCGGGATTTGATGCTGCAGACTCTTATTCCCTAAGGCTATCTTGACAACTGACTTCATACATAAAAAAGCTGTCCTTTATAAGATGAAGAGCGATTCAAAGTGTTTTTCCTCTGCCCTTCTGATTGCTCAGATTCCAATCTGAGATGTATTTCCTGTTAATAAGGATAATTTACTACTATCCGTAGTACTATGGTTAAAATATTCTGACACAAGTAATCAGAGGGTCGAGGGTTTCTCATCTCTTTCTTCACAGCTCAGTCACTCCTCAGGAATTGCATCTTTTTTTTTTTTTTTTTTCTTCTATATTTTTTTTTATTGGTGTTCAATTTACTAACATACAGAATAACACCCAGTGCCCGTCACCCATTCACTCCCACCCCCCGCCCTCCTCCCCTTCTACCACCCCTAGTTCGTTTCCCAGAGTTAGCAGTCTTTACGTTCTGTCTCCCTTTCTGATATTTCCCACACATTTCTTCTCCCTTCCCTTATTTTCCCTTTCACTATTATTTATATTCCCCAAATGAATGAGAACATATAATGTTTGTCCTTCTCCGACTGACTTACTTCACTCAGCATAATACCCTCCAGTTCCATCCACGTTGAAGCAAATGGTGGGTATTTGTCATTTCTAATAGCTGAGTAATATTCCATTGTATACATAAACCACATCTTCTTTATCCATTCATCTTTCGTTGGACACCGAGGCTCCTTCCACAGTTTGGCTATCGTGGCCATTGCTGCTAGAAACATCGGGGTGCAGGTGTCCCGGCGTTTCATTGCATCTGTATCTTTGGGGTAAATCCCCAACAGTGTAATTGCTGGGTCGTAGGGCAGGTCTATTTTTAACTCTTTGAGGAACCTCCACACAGTTTTCCAGAGTGGCTGCACCAGTTCACAGTCCCACCAACAGTGTAAGAGGGTTCCCTTTTCTCCGCATCCTCTCCAACATTTGTTGTTTCCTGCCTTGTTAATTTTCCCCATTCTCACTGGTGTGAGGTGGTATCTCATTGTAGTTTTCATTTGTATTTCCCTGATGGCAAGTGATGCAGAGCATTTTCTCATATGCATGTTGGCCATGTCTATGTCTTCCTCTGTGAGATTTCTCTTCATGTCTTTTGCCCATTTCATGATTGGATTGTTTGTTTCTTTGGTGTTGAGTTTAATAAGTTCTTTATAGATCTTGGAAACTAGCCCTTTATCTGATATGTCATTTGCAAATATCTTCTCCCATTCTGTAGGTTGTCTTTGAGTTTTGTTGACTGTATCCTTTGCTGTGCAAAAGCTTCTTATCTTGATGAAGTCCCAATAGTTCATTTTTGCTTTTGTTTCTTTCTATACACTAACAATGAGACTGAAGAAAGAGAAATTAAGGAGTCAATCCCATTTACAATTGCACCCAAAAGCATAAGATACCTAGGAATAAACCTCACCAAAGATGTAAAGGATCTATACCCTCAAAACTATAGAACACTTCTGAAAGAAATTGAGGAAGACACAAAGAGATGGAAAAATATTCCATGCTCATGGATTGGCAGAATTAATATTGTGAAAATGTCAATGTTACCCAGGGCAATATACACGTTTAATGCAATCCCTATCAAAATACCATGGACTTTCTTCAGAGAGTTAGAACAAATTATTTTAAGATTTGTGTGGAATCAGAAAAGACCCCGAATAGCCAGGGGAATTTTAAAAAAGAAAACCATATCTGGGGGCATCACAATGCCAGATTCCAGGTTGTACTACAAAGCTGTGGTCATCAAGACAGTGTGGTACTGGCACAAAAACAGACACATAGATCAGTGGAACAGAATAGAGAATCCAGAAGTGGACCCTGAACTTTATGGGCAACTAATATTCGATAAAGGAGGAAAGACTATCCATTGGAAGAAAGACAGTCTCTTCAATAAATGGTGCTGGGAAAATTGGACATCCACATGCAGAAGAATGAAACTAGACCACTCTCTTTCACCATACACAAAGATAAACTCAAAATGGATGAAAGATCTAAATGTGAGACAAGATTCCATCAAAATCTTAGAGAAGAACACAGGCAACACCCTTTTTGAACTCGGCCATAGTAACTTCTTGCAAGATACATCCACGAAGGAATTGCATCTTTATGGATTTGAAAGAACTGAGATATATTATTACCAGTGGTCCTATTATTATGTGAAGGATTCTTCCCTGAGATTCTTCCCCTGTTTCAACTGACACTGAAACACTTTGAACTCTTTGGAAGACAAATGTCAAGGAAATAAATGTTATGCATTGCTAATTTTAATTGCACTTGCAATATGGTGTCTATTTTAATAGAAGTATTTTTTATCTGATTTTTGCTATTTATTATCCGTTCCTGCTTTTCAGGTTGAGGAGACATTATACGTGTTCATAAGTGTTTTTCTTTCCTTCTGATATAAAATTATTACTTTGTTCCCATCGAAGGAAGTCTTTAAGAATAAGGCAAAAGTTAATTTAACTATTCTTAAAATGTCTTCACACATGGAGCCTGATTCATTTAAGACAATTTTCAAAATAAATCTTATTTATTAGGAAAAAAAGAAAGATTTATAGTGAAATTGAGAAGATAGTACAGAGCATTCACATGCACTTGCACTCAATTTATCCAATTATTGATATCTTATATCAGTATGGTACAAATATTAGCTAATGAATCAATATTAAAATATTCGCATTAACCAAGGACCATACTTTATTCAGATTTCCTTAGTTTTTGCTAAGTTACCATCCCTCATATCACATTCCATTTGTCCTCCTGTTTTCTTAGGCTCCTCTGGATTGTGACAGTCTTTCAGCCTTTCCTTGTTGTTGCACTGGAATACTTTGAGAAGTAGAGTATTTTGAAAATTTCCCTCAGTTGAGACATGTCTGTCGTTTATCTCATGATTGAACTGTTTTTGTGGATTATATACAGAGATATACTGCCATTTTCATTATATCATATAAAGGATAGATACTATCAACATGATTTATCAGTCTTGGTATCGATCTGATCATCTTGCTGAGGTAGTGTTTGTCATCTTTCTCCGTAGTTAAGTGATTCTTCCTCTTCTCCCTTTTCTTCTTCTTCCTCTTCTTCTTCTTCTTCTTCTTATTATTATTATTATTATTATATTATCATTATTATTTTAAGTTTTTCATAATATATTTTGTAGAGGGAAGTTACTATGTGTATTCCACACGTCAGAGTGGGAAGCTATGCTCATCAACTTGAGGGTGGAATGTCTGCACAAATTGTTTGAAATTCTTCTACATGGGAGATTTCTCTTCTTGTGGCTTTGTTTTTTTTTTAGTTTCATTTTCAAAGATGTTATTTATTTATTTGAGAGAGAGAGGAGAAAAAAACCATGAGTGAGAGGGGCAGAGGGAGAGAGAGAAGCAGGTTCCCTGCTAAACAGGGATCCTTCCTTGGGACCTGGATCATGATCTGACTTAAGGCAGAAGCTTAACTGACTGAGCCACCCAGGTGCCACTATTTCTTTCTTTCCCTCTTTCTTTTTTTTAAATAATATATTCACTTTTTATTGGTGTTCAATTTGACAACATACAGAATAACACTCAGTGCTCATCCCGTCAAGTGCTCCCCTCAGTGCCCGTCACCCATTCATACAGATCCCTGACCTCCTCCCCTTCCATCACCCCTAGTTATTTTCCTAGAGTTAGGAGTCTTTATGTTCTGTCTCCCTTTCTGATATTTCTCACACATTTCTACTCCCTTCCCCTATATTCCCTTTCACTATTATTTATATTCCCCAAGTGAATGAGAACATACAATGTTTGTCCTTCTCCAATTGACTTACTTCACTCAGCATAATACCTTCCAGTTACATCCACATTGAAGCAATGGTGGGTATTTGTCGTTTCTATTGGATGAGTAAGGCCCACCTTTTCTCTCCCTTCATCTTCTGAGTCTCCTAGGATATGAATGTTATTGTTTTAATAAGTGGCTCAGTTCCCAAAATCTGCCTCTGTGGTCCATAACTTTGTTTTTAAGGCTTCCACTTGGGACTGCATCTCAGTTATACCATTTTTAACATTAGCCTGACTAAATTTTAGTTCTTTTATTTCTATGTAAGGGATTCTCTAGTTTTCTTCTGTGCTCTTTTCCCAGCCCAGCTGCTATCTTTATAATCTTTGTTTTAAACTGTATTTAGACATCATATATTTGTTTTGATGGACTTCCTGGCTGTGAATACTACCTCATGTTATTTTATGGAGGTGAATTTCTTGATCTCATTATATTTTCCAGAAAAGAAAGTAGGAAGAAAAAGAAAAACCAAGAAAAACAATATCAACTGCCCTCCCCCCAAAAAACCACTAGATTATTTTGGCCTCCTTGTTAAAAGATTCTAAATCCCAAAATAACAAACACAATTAATGTTCCATGAAAGTAAAAATAAGAAATATATAAGGTACATACATAAAAAATAAAATAAAGCAATTAATAAAATAGAATCAAAGAAAATAAATGAAAATAAGGCACAAAATACAAAGGAAGCTAGACCCTACTTTCCAGGCAGCGCTGAAGCTCTGCAGCCTCTTGGGTCTGACAACTTGGTGGCAGCGAATGGTCTGTGTGGGGTCTGGGGATGGCCCATGGTGCTGATTGTCAGGGGCACATCTGCCTGGGAGATGCACCTGCGGGGTCAGGGGTGGGGTGGTCTTCAGCGCCTCTGGCCTCCAGCAGGTGGCGCAGTGGTGCTCCCTCATATTGGCGCTGTTTGGCGTGATTTGGGAGGGGACACTGGGTCCTCTGGTTCTGGGGCTAAGCATCCCACCCCCCAGTCTGCAAGCCCTCAACAGAAGAGCCCCCAAGTGCATCTCTCAGAACCCTGCTTTCACTTTGCCCACGTCCGAAATGCTTTTGGTTTTGTTTTTTTATCTCAGACTATTGTGCCCAAGATTGCGAATCCGAAAAACCATGGAGAAGCCCACACCGAAGCAAACACATAAGGGTTTATTTACAAGCTCAAGCTTGTGTCCAAGTATACCTGACAGTGCGGAGCAGGGACTTCGACCCCGAGGTGAGTTTTTGCGTAGGTTTAAGGGCTTGTCTCGGGGACCTCCAGAAGGGCTAGAGCAATTCCTCAAGTTCTGTGTACATTTTGATATGGGGCATTCAAGGGCATTGAGCTCTGTTCTCATTCTATTAGGGGCTTCCTGCCCTTGGCCTGGGCTCCGTTTTGATTCTATTGTGGGGCTTTCTAGGACATTAAGCTGTAAACAGAAAAGGTTCCACACCTGGAAGTGGGACGTCACACTGTCCCTATATACTGAAGACGCGGTACTGGAAACAGGAAATCCGGGAGCCTCCACCAAAACCTGTTAGAACTAAGGAGTGGGTTCAGTAAAGTCACGGGACACAAACTGACCCTACAGAGCAGAGTAGCCTTGCTCTGTCCCGACAATGAGCACTCAGGAAGGAAAGGAAGGAAGTGACTCCCTTCTCAGGAGCATCAAGGAGAATAAATAATGAGACTGAAACATAGGAGCACAAGACTTGTTCACTGAGCCATACAAGGCTCTGCTCTGGGAGGCCGTCCTGGGTTCGAGGGGTGGGAGCCTCATCTTGTGAAAATGTCCACAGTTCCTGAAGCCACCCTCAGTTTCAAAGTCATTCCTATCAAAATCATGGTGGCATATCTTAGAAATAGCAAAAAACAACAACAACAACAACAAAAAAAAACCATAACATCCATCTGCCCCCACAAATAACCCCGGACAGCAAATCAGTACTGGAGGAGCAGGAGAGAGTGGGACGCAGCACTTTCCTATTTCAAACGATGTCACAGACACAAAGGATAAAGCAGTATGGTTCTCAGGCCCCCAGCTGGCTCCATTGGTTAAGCATCTGACTCCTCACCTCACCTCCGGTACTGATCTCAGAGGTCGTGAGTTCTAGCCCTGGGCTGGGCCATGGACGGTGCGTGGAGCCTACTTAGGCAAACCAGTCCCATTGGGGGTGGTTCCGGCATAAGCTGAAGGAGCAAAACAGAGAGTCCAGAAGGAAATGTGCTCTGATACAACGGATTTTTTTTAACTTAATTTAATTTAAACCCAATTAATTAACGGATAGTGTATTATACTTTCAGAGGAAGAATCAGGGATTCACCAGTTGGAGATAACAGCAGTGCTCGTGACATCACGTGACCTCCTTCATGCAGGTCCCCTGTTAACCTCCCCGTCTCCAACGACCATCAGTTTGTTTCCTATCATTAAGAGTCTGTATTTCGGGGATCCCTGGGTGGTGCAGCGGTTTGGTGCCTGCCTTTGGCCCAGGGCGCGATCCTGGAGACCCGGGATCAAATCCCACATCGGGCTCCCGGTGCATGGAGCCTGCTTCTCCCTCTGCCTATGTCTCTGCCTCTCTCTCTTTCTCTCTCTGTGAATATCACAAATAAATAAAAATTAAAAAAAAAGAATCTGTATTTCCTGCAATTGTTTTCATCTTATTTGTTTTTTCTTGCCTTCACAGTTGTTATATGCTTTGCTTTTTAATTCCACCTATGAATGACACCACACGGTCATTCTCTTTCCTGACTGACTTATATCATTTAACATGATCTCTCTAGTTCTATCCACGTCATTGCAAATGGCAATATTTCCTTCTCTTTGATAGCTGAGTTCCATTCCTCTCTCTATGACCATCATCTATCTCCCATCCTTTTTATCCATCATCTGCCACAGGGCACCGAGGCTCCTCCCACAGTGTGGCTACTGTGGACCCAGCTGCTGTGTACATTGTGGTGCAGGTGTCCCAAGTCTCACTGCATCTGTATCTTCGGAGTGAAATCAGGCCGTTCACCTGCTGTTCTCAGGATGTTACAAATAGAGTCACCCTGCAGAGCCTCCACACTCTTTTCCAGGGTGGCTGCACCAGCCCACAATCCCGCCCACAGTGGAAGAGGGTTGAGTGGGTTTTGCGGGACGTGGTAAAACTCTGGTCCACATTTCATTTCGCTTCCTTTGGGCTCCAATTCCTTGTCCTTAAGTATTTCTGGGGAAGCCAGGTGTTGGGCTCCGTTTCAGTGAGTCGTTTCCAAAGCTAACAGGCCACAGCAGGAGCCTGGAAGGAGGCAGGTGCAGCCCCTGGAGCGCCTCTGCCTTCTGCACAGCCTCCTGCAGCGCCTGAGCGTCCTGCAGGGGGCACCCGAGCCCAGGCCCCACCCAGCGGGCATGAATGTGCAGTAGGCCTCCTCTGCCTGCACTAACAGGAGCCAGCCTGTGCTGGGGAGGCCTGAGGAGGACGTGGGGACACGTCCACGATGATGAGCTGCAGCTTCAGGAAATTGTGGGCTCGCATCCATGCTGAAAGGAGACCCTGGGCCTCCTCAGGACCCACGGGGCGGCTTCAGGAAGATGTGGGCCTGCATCCACACTGACAGGAGCCCCTGGGCCACCTCAGGACATAAGTTGAGGCTTCTGGAAGCTGCGGGCCGCATTAATGGTGGCAGGAGCCCCGGCCTCCTCAGAACCCTCGGTGATGCTTCGGGAGGACGTTGTGTCACATCGACACAACAGGATGCTGAATCCTTAGGACCGCTGGTGTTGACTCGGGGAAATATGGGATGCGTCCATGCGGACAGAAGACCCCAGGCTTGTCAGGGACTGTGGTGAGGCCTAAGAAAAATGTGGGTGCCGCATCCACACTGACAGGAGTCTCCAGCTTCCTCAGGACCCACTGTGAAGGTTTGAGAAGATTTGGGGCCACATCTATGCTGACAGGAGCCTCCAGCATCCTCAGGTCTTATGGTGAGGCTTGAGGAAAATGTAAGGCCACCTCAACACTGACAGGACCCCCGTCTTCCTCAGGACATGCACTTTGGCTTCGGGAAATATGGGGCTGTGTCTATGCTGACAGGAGCCCACAGCTCCTCAGGACGTGTGGTGAGTTTTCTGGTGGACGTGTGGACATGTCCAGGCTGACAGGAGCCCCGGGCCACCTGAGGACCTGCTGTGAGGCTTCCAGAGGATGTGAGGCATAGTCCACAGTGACAGGAGACCCAGCGTCCTCAGGACCCTCTGACTATGACTCAGGAACACGTGGGGCCACGTCCGCACTCACAGGAGCCCTGCTTCCTCAGGCCCCCCGGAGGACTCTGGAGGCGTTGTTGGGGGTCACGTCCACATCAGAAGGGACTACTCAGAACCACAGGGTAAGTGAATGGGTAGAATGAATGGTAGGGTCAGGGGAGGGGAGGCAGTTGGTGGTTAGGCTTAGGTTAGATGTTAGGTGTTTGTGATTAAGCTTATGGTTACAGAATACAGGTTAGGGTGAAGGATAGGGTAAGAGTCAGTGGTTAGGAGTTAGGATGGGTGTTAGGGATTAGGGAACGGGGTTAGGGTTAGTGACAGGATTTAGAGTTAGGTTTAGGGTTTAGGCTTTAGGGATTAGGACAGGAGGTTTGGAGGTGGGGATAGGGTTATGGTTACAGTTAGGGTTGGTCTTAGGTTTGCAGTTAGGGTTAGGGGTTAGGGTGTGAGTTAGGGTTAGGGGTAAGTGTTAGGGGTTAGGGTAAAAGTTAGGGCTAGGTTTAGGGTTAGGGCGAGGATTAGGTTTAGGATAGGTGTTAGGGCTAGGGTTAGGGTTAGTGTTTAGTTAGGGATTAGGGTCAGGTCAGGGTCAGGTTACGGTTTTTTAAAAGGGTAAGAGATAGGTTTAGGGAGTGGTTTAGGAGTTAGTTTTAGGGTACAAGTTAGAGTACCATTTGGGGTATGAGATAGGATTAGTATTAGAGGGTTACGGTTAGGGTAGAGGTTAAGGTTAGGAATAGGATTTGAGTACATTAAGTTAAGGTTAGGGTTAGAGGTTAGGGTTAGATTTAAAACAGGGGTCAGGGTTAAGGGTTTCGAATAGGTTTAGGAGTTAGGGTGAGTGTTGGCAGGAAGGTTCACTGAATGTGTTTTGGTCTTGGGGTTTGTGTTTGGTTGTTGATTAGTGATGGGTCTTGTTTAAGGGTTAGGTTAACATTACGATTAAGTGTAGGGTTAGGGTTATGTCTGTGTATGGTTAGAGTTTGGGTCCTGGCATGTTCCTGCACTGGGACTCCTAGTTACTTGGGCCATTGAGTTTTATGCACTCTATTTAGGTTTTGGGTTCAAAGATAGCCTGACTCCACCAAATTAGTGGCCTCCCCAGAGACTCAAAATCCAGGCTTCTAATGGGGTCAGAAAAGACATGACAGGCTTCTTCCAAGCTGAGCTAAGGAGGGGATTTGTGGCTCTAAATACTCTTTATTTGGATTTTTAGTTGCCTTTCTGATTTTTTCTCTAGTGCGCACATGTTTCATCAATACTACCAATTATTATTTTAAAGTTTTACGTGAATTCCTGTTTGTAAACACAGTATGATATAGTTTCAGGTTTACCACTTAGTGATTCAACACTTGGATACAACGCCTGGTACTGGTCACAGGTGCCCTCCACTGTTCCCATCCCCTGATTCGCCATCCCCCCACCTTCCTCTGGTATTTATTAGTTTATTCTCTGTGGTTAAGAGTGGGTATCTTGACTTGCTTCTCTCATCCCCCCTGAGCCCCTTTGCCAGTTTGTTTGGTTTCTTAAAATTCACCTGTGAATGCAATTGTATGGTATTTGGTATCTGTCTTTCTCTGACCTAGTTCATTTAGCATAAATCCTTTCCACTCCATCCACATCATTGTAAATGGCTTCATTTCATCCCTCTGATGACCGAGTGATGTCGCAGTGTGTATATTTACCACATTGTCTCTGCCCGTTCATCTGCCGATGGATGTAGGGCTGTATCCACAGTTTGGCTGTTGTTGATAATGCTGCTAGAAACACTGGGCTGCGTGTCCCCCTCGAATCTACTAAAGTACTTTTGTGTCCTCAGAGTAAATACCTAGCTCTGCAAATTTGGAATCGTAGGTTAGCTCTATTTTTAACTTTTTTTTTTAATTTTTTTATGATAGTCACAGAGAGAGAGGCAGAGACACAGGCAGAGGGAGAAGCAGGCTCCATGCACCGGGAGCCCAATGTGGGATTCGATCCCAGGTCTCCAGGATCATGCCCTGGGCCAAAGACAGGCACCAAACCACTGCATCACCCAGGGATCACCTATTTTTAACTACTAGAGGACCCTCCACACTGTTTTCCACAGTGGCTACTTCTGTTCGCATGCCCACCAGGAGTGTAAGGGAGCGACCCCTTCTCCATAGCCTCACTAAAACCTGTTTTTTCTTGTGTTGTTAATATTAGCCATTATGACAGATGTCAGATGAACTATCATTGTGGTTTTGATTTGCCTTTCCTTGATGATGGCTGATGCTTAGTGTCTTTCCTTGTGTCTGGTCGCCATCTGGCAGTCTTTCAGAGAGAAAGTCCATTCATTTTTCTGCCCAGCTCCAGTTGCATAATTTGTTTTTAGGATCTTGAGATTTATATTTGCTTTATGTGTTTTGCATACTAACTCTTTAGTGGATGTGTTGTTTACCAATGTCTCCTTTCATTTTGTATGTTGCCTTTTAGCTTTGGTTGTTTCCTTCACTTTGCGGAAGCTTTTCAATTTGATAAAGTCCCAATAGGATTTTTGCTTTTGTTTCCCTCACCTCAGAGGCATATCTAGAAAGAACATCCAATGGCCAATGTCAAAGACTTTGCTGCCTATCTTTTCTTCTTTGTATGGTTTCAGGTCTCACAGTTAGGTCTTTCATCCATTTTGAATTTATTTTTTATATATATGGAGTAAGAAAGTGGTCCAGTTTCATTCTTCTGCATGTGGCTGCCTGGTTTTCCCAACACCATTTGTTCTTATCCTGGGGTCAAGGTTAGGGTTTGTTGAAGAGACTGTCTTTGTGCCATTGGATATTCCTTCCTGCCTTGTTGTCGATTAATGGATCAGAGAGTTACAGGTTTGTATCTTGTTTCGGCTTTCCATTCTGTTCTATTGATCTAAGCATCTCCTGTTGGGAGATTCTTGATTGCAGATTCAATTTCTTTGCTCGTTGTCTGTCTGTTCAAGTTTCTTATTTCTTCCTTTATCATTTTTGCTATGTTATATATTTCCAGGAATTGATCTATTTCTTCCAGGTTCTAGGTTCCTGGCATATAATTTTTCATAATGTTCTCTTATAATCGTTTGTATTTCTCTAGTGTTGGTTGTTATTTCTCTTTTCTCATTTGTGATTTTATTTAGGTCCTTTCACATCTTTGTATTTGTTCTCTTTTTTAAAGATTTTATTTATGTATTCCTGAGAGACACAGTGAGGCAGAGTTATAGGCAGAGGGAAAATGAGGCTCCATTCGGGGAGCCTGATGTGGGACATGATCCCCCAGGACCCCGGGATCATGACCTGAGCCAAAGCACATGCTCAACCACTGAGGCACCCAGGTGCCTTGCTGATTCAATTCCTTTGCTAGTTATGGGTCTGTTCACACTTTCTATTTCTTCCTATTTCAGTTCTGCTCATTTGCTCATTTCTAGGGATTTGTCCATTTCTTTCAGGTCTCCCAGTTTGTTTGCATATAATCTTTCATAGTATTCCCTTATAATTGTCTTATTTTTCTGGTGTTGATTGTGATCTCTCTTCTCTCATTTGTGATTTTATTTATTTAGGTCTTTTCTCTTTTCTCGTTGATAAGGCTTGCTAGGGCTTGATCCATTTTATTAATTATTTTAAAGAAACAGCTCTCAGTTTTGTTTTTCCATTCTACTGTTTTGTTGTTCCTATATTGTTTATTTCTGCTCTCATTTTTATTTTTTCCCTTCTTCTGTAGGCTTTAGGCTATGTTTGCTATTTCTTTTTCAGCTCCTTCAGGTGTAGGGTTACGATGTGTATTGGAGACTTCTTGTTTCTTGAGGTAGGCCTGTATTGCTATGTACTTCCCTCTTAGGACTGCCTTTGGTACATCCCAGAGGTTTGGAGAAACATGTTTTCATTTCATTTGTTTTATATTTCCTCTTTAATTTCCTGGTTGCTCCATTCATTCTCTAGTAGGATGATCATAAACTCAACGTATTTTTGGTCTGTCCAAATTTTTTCTTACTGTCGACTTCAAGTTTCATAGCGTTGTGGTCCAAAAATGTACAGGGTGTGATATCAACCTTCTTGTAACTGTTGTACCTGTTGAGAGCTGTTTTGTGGGCCTTGATATTATCTGTTCTGGAGAATGTCCCATGTGCAGTTGAAAGGAATGTGTATTCTGCTTTCGGATCGAATATTCTGACTATATCTGTTGAGTTCCTGTGGTCCAGTGTGTCAAGGCTATTGTTCACTTGTTGATTCTGCTAGACGATTTGTCCATTGCCATAAGTGGGTGTTGAAATCCCCTGTCAGTGTATTATTACCAGTGATTTCCTGTATGTTTGTTGTTAATTGGTTTCTATATTTAGGTACTCCCATGTTGGGAGCATAAATATTTAGTTGTTTGATCTTGATAGAGTGTCTTACTAATTATGAAATAATGTTCTTCTTCATCTCTTCTTACAGTATTTTTCGTCCTTTTTGAGATTAAATATTTTATTTATTTTTTCATGAGAGATACACAGAGAAGCAGAGGCAGAAACATAGGCATAGCGAGAGGCATGCTCCCCTAAGGGAGTCCGATGTGGGACTCGATCCTGGGATCCCAGGATCACACCCTGAGCCGAAGGCAGATGCTCAACCACTGAGCCACCAGGTGTCCCCCAGGGTTTGGTTTCAAATCTAGTTAGTCTGATATAAGTATGGGTCCTCCAGCTTTCGTTTGATATCCATTAGCGTGGTAGATGATTTTCCCTCCCCTGACTATCAATCTGCTGGTGTGTATAGGTCTAAGGTGAGCATCTTGTTGGCAGCATACAGATGGATCTTGTTTTTTTAATAACGATTTTATTTATGAGAGAGAGAGAGAGAGAGAGAGGCCGAAAATTAGGGAGAGAGAGAAGCAGACTCCCCACCAGGAGCCCCATATGGGACTCGATTCCAGACTCCAGGATCACACCCTGAGTCAAAGGCAGATGCTCAACCACTTGAGCTACCCATGCATCCCAGATCCTGTGTTTTAAGCCACTCTGATACCCTATATCTTTATAGGGTTTAGTCTATCAGCATTCAGAGTGATTATTCAAAGATATGAACTTTGTGCTTTTGTGTTACCGGAAGAGTTGGTGTTTCTGATGACGTACTCTGGGCCTTTCTAGAGTTGTTGCTTTTGGTCACTTTTTTTCCACCACTAGAAGAGTCCCTCATAAAATTCCTTACTGGACTGGTTAAGTGGTCATGAACTCCTTTATATGTTGCCTGTCTGGGAAAATCATTATCTCTCCTCTCCTCCTGAATGACACCCTTGCTGAAGGAAGAATTCTCACAAATTGGACTCCAAAAAAAGAAATTTAAAAACATAAAATAAATTTTGGGTCGTATGATTGAGGAAAATGGCATCTAGGAGGTAAACCAGAAGCTGAAAGAGCGGAGGACAGATTTCACCGTCCGTAGCCTTCACAGGGACATGATGTCTTTTCCAAGGAGGAGCCTCCCCTCCGTAAGATGCTTCCTGCCCCTCTGTGCTCCTTGTTGGAACCCAGCAGGCACATCTCTGTGCCTCCAGCACCTCTGCAGTCATGGTTTATTGTATCTTTCATGTATCCTATTATGGACCACAGCGTCGTGTATGTAACCATCCGGCTGCTGTTAGACAACATTGGGTGGATTCCAACTTTTGTTGGTTGTGTGGTGTGTGTGTGTCTATCACATGTAGCCATCACGTGCAGCTATTGGATCCTCTGGCTGGGTCACCCAAATGCCGAAATGGTTGGCACAACATCATTTCTGGTGCTGGCGCTGGGTGGCTAGCTAGGCTCTCATGGCAGACAAACGGCTCGGGCGTGCAGTGATTTTCCGCTGGAGGGTAGGCTGAGCTGGAAGGTCCGGCTTGGCCATATTCCCATGTGCGGAAGTGGGTCCTGCCATGCGCTGGCTGCTTATCTTCTCCCTGATGCCTCTCCAGCAGGGAGCTAGACCTCGGGGCCATCCTGGCGGGAGCTCCTGAGGAGCCAGCTGCCCATGGTGGGGAGCCCTGGGACTGCCTGTGTTTGGGAGTCTGGGTGGGGACGGGGCTGGGGTTCTTCGGTCCCCTGTGCTGCCTGGCCTTCAGGCTGAGCCCCATGCTCAGCCAGCCCATATTCACTAAGGCGAGGAGGGTGCCCTCCACATGCTGGTGGGAGAGATCTAGCACCACAAGGTGTGCACGCCGAGTACACCTTGTGAGGGTGGCCCAAGTGCATGACCTGCAGTATGGGACCCAGTAAATTTAACAAAAATCCCTTACCCCTGGACAAGCAGAGCAGGACTGATTCCATTTTGTGCTCCACCAGCCATCTCCCCTATGACCCCACGTGACCTGCTTATGGCTTAAGGCGCTGCCCCACCCGACTCAAGCCGCTGGGCACACCCTAATCTGAAATCGGGTCATCACAATGTAACCCAGCATTGTGTCACAGAAAGCTGTGCGCCAATTCTGACCAAAGTAATAGGCCAGTTCAAGTCGATACTAAAAGGTAAAGTGTAATTCAATCAGCCTCCTGCGTGTGGACAAACATGACTACGCATCTTTCAGCATTCCCATGTGCCACTGACTCCTATAAAGCTGCTACACCTCTTAGTCTCGGGGTCCAAATCCCTACTCCTCTGTGTCTGGTGCACTTGGACCCAAGCTCCAGCTTGTAAAGAAACCCTCGGGAGTTTGCATCAGTGTGGGCTCCTTGGTGGTTTCTCGGATTAGCAATCTTGGGCACAACACAAGGGCCTGTTGTCCTGACATGCCTTCCAGGGCCACGCTACCGCCCCGCAGGCCCTCTGTGTCCCAGGCACACAGGCACAGGGATACAGGGAGGGGAGGAAGTGCCCCGGAACCCAGCCAGCCCTGGCCCCCTGGACAGAGAGAGCACAGACCACCCAGGTCTCTTCCACAGACACTGGTGCCCTGAGGCTCCCTGGCTGTCACTCTGTCCCAGCCCCTCCTGGCCTGCTGGGCACAGGCTGAGTCCCAGTAAAGTCTATGGTGCCTGACCCTGGCGTCTGGCAGCCCCTGGAAGGCATGTGAGGATGTCAGCTGGGTGTGACTGGCAGCACCACTGTAGGGGCTGTTTGGGGCATGGATGTAGCCCCTCCTCCTCTCTCGGGGTCTCTCCACGCCCTCTGATCAGAGTTCTGGGATACACATAAATGGGCTGGCTGTGCATTTTCGCACCACAACACTTTATTGACGATCTACAGCAATGGGGCTCAGAGCCGAGGGCACGTGCTTTCCCCTGGGGAGGGAGACCTTTCTGTCCTTTAGGGGAGGGCAAGAATCACATGTGGGGTGGGGACGGGTGCTGGAGTCCCCCACCTGGGAGCATGTTTGGACTCCGGGTGGGGACCTGTCCTAAGGTTTCAGCAAGAGAGACGGTTCTGAGGGCAACGGAGCTGAGCTGGACCTGAGCTCATGGGCTCTTGCACTGTTCCCCGCAGGGTAGCTGGACCCCGGTCTCGGGTCCTGGGGCCCCAGAACCTAGTGGAGCCTGTCTCCTAGTGTGGGTGCGGGTGGGGCCCACCTGCCTACCCCTTCTCTCCCCAACATTGGGTGTCCCGGGATTCCTAGGGCTGCCCTAGTTCAGCGACCTGGATCTGTGGGGCACACCCAGGGCCCAAGAGGCCACATCCAGCTGTGGGAGGGCTGTCTCAGCCTGGGGCCAGAATCCAGGGCTGGCCAGGGCCATGGAGGGCTGGATCCCATTAGTCTTTGTGTCGGGCCTGGGGGGGCTCAAATCACCCCAACCCCACAGAGCCCAGGGCCAGGCCAGCCCATGTCCCTCGGGGTTAGGGGCTGGTGTCCTATGCAGGTTGTGCCGCCCTGGAGGCAGGGCACAGTGGGTCCTCTGCACCACTCACCTGCACCCACCCTGTCTGGGGCTCCCTGCATTCCCTCCTTCCTGCAACCCCTGGGTACTCTATGGGAAACCCGGTCTTCTGATGGTAGCAGGGTATCCAGAGAACCCCGGTGAGGCTGAGTATGTCCCACAGGGGGCAGCTGCCCAGGGTCCTTGCTGGGGACAGATGGTGTGGGGGTGGATGTTGTGGGGGCAGGGGCATGATGGTGGTGGAGTGTGGGGGATGGTTTAAGGGGGTGGTGGGGGGAATAGTGTGGGTGGGGATTGTGTGGGGCTGTGTCGGTGTGAGGGGATGATATAGGTGGGATGCTATTGAAGATGATGAAGGGGGATGGTGTGGGGGTGGGGAAAGAGGGGATGACATAGGGGGCCTGCCGACACAGGGCATCCAGTTTCTCTCAGACGCACATGGATACGTCTACAGATAAAGGCGATCCCAGTCTGGGGTTTGCTGTGACACCTGTCCCTGGGGCCCCGTGTGGTCAGTGCAGGGCGCTGGCTGGACCGGGGGCATTATCTGGGGGTCATCATACTATGTATGTTTACAAATTGCAAATTGTCTCAAATTAAATGCATAGAATATAGATATATATAAAACACCAAGTGTGGGTGTCACCCTGACCCGTCCAACCCTCATGGCAACGATGTGTGTCCTGCTCCAGCCACGGCCATGCCGCCTGGCCCGCAGGACCGGTTACTGCCCTCCACGGGCCCCACCGCAGCCCCCTGCTTCTCAAGGGGCTGTCCCTTGCCCCTGTGTGGTTCAGCTCCCATGGAAACCCCTAGAGGCACCGACCTAGTGACCCCCTCAACCCCGAAGCCCTGGGGGTTGGGGTACGGGTGTCATCCCTGCACCCAACCATACAGTGGTGTGTTGCTGGCTGCTGTTGCTTACCCCGGCCTCTTAAGCCCCGTGTTCCCTACCCAGAAGCCCCTGGACCTCCCCCGGGGCCTAGAAGCTCCCTGACTCAACAGCCTCTCCCACCCTCTAGCAGTCCCAAAACTTGATTTGGCTGCCAAACATCTTGTTGATGTCCAGGTCTATCTGCTTGATGTCCCTGGAGGAGACGAGGCCTCCTTCATTTCCTGCGGGAAAACCGGGGAGGATGAGCCGGCGTCAGGGACACAGACACCGGCCAGTCACCAGCTGCCATCCTGGGCAGAGAGCCCTGGGGCCACCATAGGAATGTGTCCTGCTGAAACCTCCTTTCTTCTCCTGGGATGCCGGGGATGGCCAGAGTGCCGACTGTGGCTGTGGGATCTCTGTGAGGGGCTGTGGTGAGCCGCCGTGGGCGGGAGGTGACTGAGGGTCAGCCTGGGTGGGAGGGGACAGGATATCAGCCCAGGTGGGGAGGGGAGTTGGGGGTGTTGTGCCCAAGATTGCAGGTGCCCAACAGTTGGGGGTGTTGTGCCCAAGATTGTCCAAGCCGACACCAATGCAAACACACGAGGGTTGATTTACAAACTCTAGCTTGGTTCCAAGTATAGCCCACACAGTGGAGCAGGGACTTGGACACCGAGGTGGGTTTTAGCTTAGTTTTGGGCTGGTCTCAGGGTCCTCCAGAAGGGCTGGAGCAATTCCTCAAGTTCTGTTTACATTTTGATATGAGGCCTTCAAGGGCATTGAGCTTTGTTCTCATTCTAATATGGGGCTTTCTGGGACCTTAAGCTGTAACGTGTTTTTTTCTTTTTTTCCTGTAACTGAAGTAATGTAAATTTTAGCTCTTATACACAGGGTCCTGGGATGGCAGTACTTGTGCTAACCATGAACTTAAAGTGGAACGGCCGCAATTTTCTCAGCCTCCACACAGACAAGTGACTGAAGTTTAAAACTCCAAATTTTAGGGGCTGCCCTGGTGGAGACCTGTTCTCTTCCTGCCCGGGAGGGTGTCCTCGCACTCCTGGCCTTTGCTGGTCTGTCCCAGGAACTGGGCCCCATGACTGCACAGGGGTTTGCAGCTTATAGCCACACAGGGCAGACAGCTGGCCCGAGTCCTGCTGCTCTCAGCCGGGTTCCTGCTCCTGTGCCTGGGAACAGTTGGCGCCACCATCCTTGGGACCCCTGGGATCCTGAGCCCACCCTGTCCCTCCAGGGACTGCCCCCCACTTCTCCACCTGAACACCTTAAGGCTGGTGTGTCCCCCACTCTAGGAGACTTCTGAAAGTTCAATTTTTGTGCAGTGCTGCTTATAATATTGTGAGTAGATTCGTCAGTTGGCTCTCTGCCCTTGTGGGATCCGGGGCTATGTCTCTCCAAGATCAACTGATTGATTTTTTTAAGATTTTATTTTTCTGTAATCTCTACAGCCAACATGGGGCTTGAACTTGCTACCCCAAGAACAAGAGTCCCATGTTCTTACGAACCACACTGAGCCGGTCAGGCTCTCTTTGATTGATTGATACATGTTCATTGATGCAGGGGTCTTGCATGTGTCAGGGCAGAAACTGAGCCCACGCTTTGAGGTGTGGTGGAGTCATTTGGACCTGATCAATGTGAAAGAAACCATAGCTTCCCTGGGAGCCCAGGGAGCAGGGACCACACACGTGAATAGTTGATAACTTCCTTTACTGTAGTAGTTATTTTACTATTTATTTAAAGTGCTATTCAATGGTAAATGTCAATCTAGGATTGGGATACAGTGAGAACGTTCTAGGATTCGGAGGTAACTAAAGCTTCCCGTCCAGGACTTAATGTTCCAGTTCGATGCAGAGATAGGCAAGGATGCAAAGAGTTATGAAACATGGCAGTGGGGTGCCTGGCTGGCCTGGTTGGGGGATCTTGATCTCAGGGTTGTGAGTTTGAACTCCATGTTGGGTATAGAGAGGACATGAAACGAAAATATTTAACAAATAATAAATGGATGAACAAATAAAGCATGACATCAAAGGTAAGTGTTTGCTTATGTCTCACCTGCGAATTATTCTTGATCGCCCCGCTTGTACTACTTAGCCCAGATGACGTCCTCCACAAGGGATAGTCCTGCCTCAGTGTAAGTGGGCGTCTTTCATTGTAAGACCTGTGGTTCCCCTCGTTCTGCAGGGAGAGAAGAGCCGTGAAGCCACGACTTCGGGGGATCAGCATACACCTAGGCAATGACCATTTCTGAACCCGGTAGCCAGAGCTCGGCCTCTTTTAGGACGCGATGTCATAACGAAGCCTCTTTGGTCATTGTCTTGGATGCAGGGTGGAGGCTAAACTAGAATTAGGAAGAACAAAAGAAGAGGAAAACCAGAAGCTGAAAGAGAGGAGGACAGATTTCACCATCTGTAGCCTTCACAGGGACCTGGTGTCCTTTCCTAGGAGGGGCACCCCGTCCGTATGATGCTTCCAACCTCTCTGTGCTCCTTTTTGAAACCCAGCAGGCACATCTCCATGCCTCCAGTACCTCTGCAGTCATGGTTTATAGCGTCTTCCATGTATCCTATTGGGGACCACAGCGTGGTGTATGTAACCATCCGACTGCTGTTTGACAACATTGGGGGATTCCGACTTTTGTTGGTTTTGGGTTGTGTGTGTGTCTATCAAATGCAGATATCACTTGCAGGTATCTGATCCTCTGGCTGGGTCACCCAAATGCCGAAATGGTTGGCACAACATCATTTCTTGTGCTGGCGCTGGACAGAGAGCTGGGTTCTTCTTGCTTACTCGGGGCTTGCTCCTGCAGTGACTTTCCTCTGGAGGGTCAGCTGAGCTTGAAGTTCCAACTCGGCCAAATTCCCATGTCCAGCAGGGGGTCCCGCTGAGCACAGGCTGCTTCTCTTCTCCCTGATGCCTCTCTATCAGGGAGCCAGACCTCAGCGCTGCCTGGGGGATATCCTGAGGAGCTGCCCATGGCGGAGAGCCCTGTTGCTGCCTGTGTGTGGGAGTCGAGTTGGGGTGAGGGCTGAGGTTCTTGGTCCCCTGTGCTGCCTGGCCTTGTGGCGGGCCCCATGTTCACCCAGCCCCTACTCACTAGGGCAAGGAGGGTGCCCTCCACACGCTGGTGTGAGAGATCCAGCACCACAACGTGTGCAGGCTGAGTCCACCTGGTCAGGGTAGCCGAGGTGCATGAGCTGCAAGTGTGGGACCCAGGAAAGTTAACAAAAATCCCCTACTCCTGGACAAGCAGGGCAGAACTGATTCCATTTTGTGCTACACCCGCCACCTCCATTATAACCCCCACATGACCTGCTTATTGCTTAAGGTGCTGCCCCACCCTAGTCAGGCCGCTGGGCACACCCTAATCGGAAATCGGCTTATAACAATGTAACCCTGCTTTGTGTCCCCCAAAACTGTGCGACGATTCTGACCAAAGTAATAGGCCAGCTCAATTGGATACTATAGGGTAAGGTGTAATTCAATCAGCCACCAGCTTGTGGACCGGCATGATCGTGCAACTTTCTGCGAATCCCATGTGCCACTGGCCCCTATAAAGCTGCTATGCCTCTTAGTCTTGGGATCCATGTCCCTGCTCCGCTGTGTTGGGTGCAATTAGACCCAAGCTCCAGCTTGTAAAGAAACCCTCGGGAGTTTCCATCGGTGTGGGCTCCTTGGTGGTTCCCCTGATTTACAATCTTGGGCACAACACCAGGGCCTGGTGTCCTGACATACCTTCCAGGGCCACGCTGACCGCCCCACAGGCCCTCTGTGCCCCAGACACACAGGCACGGGGATGCGGGGAGGGGAATAAGTGCCCAGGAACTCAGCCATCCTGGTTCATCAGGACAGAGGGAGCACAGACCTCCCAGGTCACTGTGCACAGACCCTGGTGACCTGAAGCTCCCTGGCTGTCACTCTGTCCCAGCCCCTCCTGGCCCAGTGGGCAGAGCCTGAGTCCCAGGAAAGTCTTTGGGTCCTGACCCTGGTATCTGGCTGTCCCTGGAAGGCACGTGGGGATGTCAGCTGTGTGTACCTGGCGGCGCCCCTGCAGGGGCTGTTTGGGGCCTGGATGGTGCCCCCTCCTCCTCTCTGGGTATCTCTCCACGCCCCATGCAGAGTTCTGGGAGACACAGAAATGGCCTGGCTATGCATTTTCGCACCACAAAACTTTATTGACTTTTTATAGCAAACGGGCTCAGAGCCTAATGTGCGCCTTCCCCTGGGGAGGAAGACCTTTCTGTCCTTTAGGGGAGGATAAGAATCACACAGTGTGGGGGGCGGGTGCTAGAGTCCACATTGTGGGAGCATGTGTGGACTCCGGGTGGGGGCGTGTGTCCTGAGATTTCAGCCTGAGTGACTGTTTTGAGGACAGCAGAGATGACCTAGACCTGCAGCTCATGGGCTCCTGACTGGGACCCACAGGGCAGCTGGACCCCGGCCTTGGGCCCTCTGGGGCCCCAATACCCAATACCTGAAGCTTGCCTCCTGGTGTGGGGTCAGGTGGGGCCAACCGGCCTATCCATCCTCTCCCCACCCTGGGTTGTCCCGGGATCCCCCAGCCTGCCCTAGGTCAGTGACCTGGATCTGTGGGGCACACACAGGGCCCAAGAGGCCACGTCCAGCTGTGAGAGGGCTCACTCAGCCTGGGGCCAGAATCCAGGGCTAGCCAGGACCATGGGGGCCATTAGTCTTTGTGTTGGGGCTGGGTGGGGCTCAAATCACCTCAGCCCCCACAGAGCGCGGGGCCAGGTCAGCCCAGGTCCCTTTGGGTTAGGGGCTGGTGTCCTGTGCAGGGTGTGCCGACCTCCAAGAGGGACAGTGGGCGGAGGCAGGGCCCAATGTGTCCTCTGCACCACTCACCTGTACCCTGCACCCACCATTTCAGGGATCCTTGCCTTCCCTCCTCCCTGCAAGCCCTGGGTTCTCTATGGGACAATCGGGCTTCTGATGGGAGCAGGGTATCCAGAGAACCCTGGGGAGGCTGAGCATGTCCCACAGGGGGGCAGCTGCACTGGGTCCTTGCTGGGGGCCGGTGGTGTGGTGGTGGATGGTGTGGGGCAGGGATATGATTGTGGTGATATATTAGTCCGGTACAAATATTAGCTAATGAATCAATATTAAAATAGTCACATTAACCAAAGACCATATGTTATTCAGATTTCCTTAGATTTTGCTAAGTTACTATCCTTCATATCACATTCCATTTGTACTTGTGTTTTCTTAGGCTCCTCTGGATTGTGACAGTCTCTCAGCCTTTCCTTGTTGTCGTTGAACTGGAACACTTTGAGAAGTAGAGTATTTTGTAAAATTTACCTCAGTTGGGACATGTCTGTTGTTTATCTCATCATGGAACTGTTTTTGTGGATTATATACAGAGATATAATGCCATTTTTATTATATCATATAAAGGATAGATATTATCAACATGATTTTTCAGTCTTGGTATTGATCTGATCATCTTGCTGAGGTAGTGTTTGTCAGCTTTTTCCATAGTAAAGTGATTTTATTATTATTATTTTTATTTTTATATTAAGATTTTCATATTATATTTTGTAGAAGGAAGTTACTATGTGTATTCCACACATAAGAGTGGGATCAACTTGAGGGTGGAATGTCTGGACAACTTCTTTGAAATTCTACTACATGGGAGATTTCTCTTCCTTCTGTTTGTTTCTTTTTCAGGATGTTATTTATTTATTTGAGAGAGAGAGGAGAGAAAAACCATTAGCGAGAGGGGCAGATGGAGAGGGAGAAGCAGGTTCCCTGCTTCAGGGAGCCTGCCTTGGGACCTGGATCATGATCTGAGCCTAAGGCAGAAGCTTAACTGACTGAGCCACCCAGATGCCACTTTTTTTTTCTTTCTTTCTAATAATAAATTTACTTTTTATTGGTGTTCAATTTGCCCACATACAGAATAACACCCAGTGCTCATCCCGTCAAGTGCCCCCCTCAGTACACATCACCCATTCACCCCCACCTCCATCCTCCTCCCCTTCCATCACCCCTAGTTCATTTATCAGAGTTAGGAGTCTTTATGTTCTGTCTCCATTTCTGATATTTTCCACACATTTCTTCTCCATTCCCTTATATTCCCTTTCATTCTTATTTATATTCCCCAAGTGAATGAGAACATACAATGTTTGTCCTTCTCTGATTGACTTACTTCACTCAGCATGATACCTTCCTGTTCCATCCACATTGAATCAAATGGTGGCCATTTGTCTTTTCTAATTTCTTTTTTTTTTTATTTATTTATGATAGTCACAGAGAGAGAGAGAGAGGCAGAGACATAGGCAGAGGGAGAAGCAGGCTCCATGCACCGGGAGCCGGACGTGGGATTCGATCCCAGGTCTCCAGGATCGCGCCCTGGGCCAAAGGCAGGCGCCAAACCACTGCGCCACCCAGGGATCCCCCATTTGTCTTTTCTAATGGCTGAGCAAGGCCCACCTTTTCTCTCTCTTCATCATCTGAGTCTCCTATGATATGAATGCTATTGTTTTAATAAGTGGCTGAGTTCCATATGTCTGCCTCTGTGGTCCATAACCTTTCTTGTTTTGAAGGCTTCCACTTGGAACTGCATCTCAGTTATAGCATTTTTAACATTGGCCTGTCTAGATTTTAGTTCTTTTATTTCTACAGTAGGAATTCTCTAGTTTTCTTCTGTGCTCTTTTTCCAGCCCAGCTGCTACCTTTATAATCATTGTTTTAAACTGTAATTAGACATCATATATGTGTATTGATGAACTTCCTGGCTGTGAGTACCACCTCATGTTATTTTATGGAGTTGAATTTCTCCATATCATTATTTTTTCCATAAAAGAAAGAAGGAAGAAAAAGGAAAACCAAGAAAAACAGTAACAACTACCCTCCCAAAATAAAAAACACCAGATTATTTTGGCCTGCTTGTTAAAGATTCTAAATTCCAAAATAAGAAACACAATTAAAGTACCATGATAGTAAAAATAATAAATATATAAGGTACATACATAAAAATTAAAATAAGGCAATTAATAAAAAAGAATCAAGAAAATAAAGAAAATAAATGAAAATAAAGCACAAAGAACAAAGGAAGCTAGAACCTACTTTCCAGGCAGAGCTGAAGCTCTGCAGCCTCTGTGGTCCGACAACTTGGTGGCAGTGAGTGGTCTGTACAGGGTCTCGGGATGGACCATGGCGCTGATTCTTAGGTGCACATCAGCCTGGGAGATGCAACTGTGGGGTCAGAGGCTGGGTGAGTGTCAGCGCCTCTGGCCTCCAGTGGGCGATGCTGTACTGCTTCCTGAGACTCTCCTGATGGGCGGGATGTGGGTGGGGACACTGAATCCTCTGGCTCTGGGGCTGAGCATCCCCCCCACCCCCACCCCCCCCACCCCACCCCACCCCCGTCTGCAAGGGCCTACACAAAAGACCTGCCAACACCCTGGGTCTCCAATGCTTCTCTCAGAAAATTGCTTTTACTCTGCCTGCTTCCGAGCTTCTTTTGGTTTTGTTTTATTTCTCAGACTGTTTTGCCCAAGATTGCGAATCCGAGAAACCACCGAGAAGCCGACACCGATGCAAACACACGAGGGTTTATTTACAAGCTCGAGCTTGTGTCCAAGTGCACCCGACATAGCGGAGCAGGGACTTGGACCCCGAGGTGGGTTTTAGCTTAGTTTTAAGTGCTGGTCTCGGGACCTCCAGGAGGGCTGGAGCAATTCCTCAAGGTCTGTTTACATTTTGATATGGGGCCTTCTAGGGCATTGAGTGCTGTTCTCATTCTAATAGTGGCTTCCGGCCCTTTGCCTGGACTCAGTTTTTATTCTATTGTCGGGCTTTCTAGGACATTAAGCTGTATACAGCAAAGATTCCACAACTGGAAGGGGAACTCACACTGTCCCTATATGCTGAAGACGTGGTACTAGAAACAGGAAAGTCGAGAGCCTCCATCAAGCCTGTTAGAACTAAGGAGTGAGTTCAGTAAAGTCAGGGGACACAAACTGACCCTACAGAGCAGAATAGCCTTGCTGTATCCTGACAATGAGCACTCAGGAAGGAAATGAAGGACGTGACTCCCTTCTCAGGAACATCACAGAGAATAAATAATGAGACAGAAACAAAGGAGCACAAGACTTGTACACTGAGCCATACCAGGCCCCGGGAGGCCTTCCTGGGCTCGGGGGTTGGAGCCTCATCTTGTGAAAATGTCCGCAGTTCCTGAAGCCACCCTCAGTTTCAATGTCATTCCAATCAAAATCATGGTCGCAGATCTTAGAAATAGGAAAAAGAAAACCCATAACATCCATCCGCCCCCCAAAATGACCCCGGGCAGCAAATCAGTATTGGAGGAGCAGGCCAGAGAGGGACATGGCACTTTCCTATTTCAAAGGATGTCACAGAGACACAGGATATAGCAGTGTTGTTCTCGCACCCACGGCTGGCTGTCAGTTAAGCATTCGACACCTGACCTCACCTCCAGTCCTGATCTCGGGGTCGTGATTTCTAGCCGTGGGCTGGGCCATGGATGAGGCATGGAGCCTACTTAAACAAACCAGACTCAAGGGGGGTGGTCCCGGCATAAGCTGAAGGAGCAGAACAGAGATTCTAGAAGGAATTGTGCTCTGATACAACTGATTTTTTTAACTTAATTTAATTTAAACCCAATTAATTAACGGATAGTGTATTATACTTTCAGAGGAAGAATTCAGGGATTCACCAGTTGGAGATAACAGCAGTGCACGTGACATCACGTGCTCTCCTTCATGCCAGTCCCCTGTGATCCCCTCACCCGTCCCCTACCCTCCAGCGACCCTCAGTTTGTTTCTGATAATTAAGAGTCTGTATTTCCTGCATCTGTTTTCATCTTATTTGTTTTTCCTTCCCTTCACAATTGTTCATCTGCTTTGCTTCTTTAATTCCACCTATGAATGACACCCCACAGTCATTCTCTTTCCCGACTGACTTATTTCACTTAACATGATTTCTCTAGTTCTATCCACGTCATTGCAAATCACAAGATTTCCTTCTCTTTGATACCTGAGCACCATTCCTCTCTCTATGACCATCATCTATCTCCCATCCTCTTTATTCATCATCTGCCTGAGGGCACGGACATACCTCACACAGTGTGGCTACTGTGGACCTGGCTGTTGTGGACATTGGGGTGCAGGTGCCCCGAGTCTCACTGTATCTGTATCTTTGGAGTCAGCTCCAGGCCCTGCACCTGCTGGTCGCAGGGCGTCTGTTTTTGTAACTTCCGGAGGAGCCTCCACACTGTTTCCAGGGCGGCTGCACCAGCCAGCAGTCCCGCCCACAGTGGAAGGGAGTTGAGTGAATTTTGCAGGACTTGCTAAAGTCTGGTCCACATTTCATTTTGCAGTCTGTGGGCTCCAGTTCCTTGTCCTTAAGTATTTCTGGGGAAGCCGGGTGTTGTGCTCCTTTTCAGTGAGACGTTTCCAATGCTAACAGACCACAGCTGGAGCCTGGAAGGAGGCAGGTGCGGCCCCCTGCACCAGCAAGCCGCCTCCTGCACAGCCTCCTGCAGCACCTAGCATCGCAAAGGGGGCGCCCAAGCCCAGGCCTCACCCAGGGTGCACGCATGTGCAGTAGGCCTCGTCTTCCTGCACTAATAAGAGCCAGCCTGTGCTGGGGAAGCCTGATGAAGACATGGGGACGCATCCACCCTGATGAGCCACAGCCTCCTCAGGACGCGCAGGGAGTCTAAAGGGGGATATTGGGCCGTGTTCACGCTGACAGGAACACCGGTGTTCTCAGGACCCTCGGTGAGGCTTCAGGAAGATGTTGGCCCGCATACACCCTGATAGGAAACCCTGAGCTACCTCAGTACCCGCGGGGAGGCTTCAGGATATTGTGGGCCCGCATCCACGCTGACAGGAGCCCCTGGGCCACCTCAGGACCCGCGGGGAGGGTTCAGGAAGATGTGGCACCACGTCCACTCTGGCAGAAACTCCCAGGCCCCTCAGGATATAAGTTGAGGCTTCTGGAAGCTGGGGGCCACATTCAGAGTGACAGGAGCCACGGCCTCCTCAGTACCCTCAGTGACATTTTGGTAGTACGTGTGGTCATGTCCACACAAAAGGACGCTGACTTCCTCAGGACCCCTGGTCTAGTCTTTGGGAAATATGAGTATGCGTCCATGCGGACAGAAGACCCCAGCCTTGTCAGGGCCTCTGGTGAGGCTTAAGAAAGATGTGGGTGCCGCATGCACACTGACAGGAACCTCCGGGCTCCTCAGGACACACTGTGAAGTTTTGGGAAGATTTGGAGCCCTGTCAATGCTGACAGGAGCCCCCAGCCTCCTCAGGTCTTATGGTGAGGCTGAGGAAAATGTGGGGCCACGTCAACACTGACAGGACCCCCGTCCTCCTCAGGACCTGCACTTTGGCTTCGGGAAATATGGGGCTGGGTCTATGCTGACAGGAGCCCACAGCTTCATCAGGACCCACAGTGAGTTCTCTGCGGGATGTGAGGCCATGTCTAGGCTGACAGGAGCCCCCGGCCTCCTAAGGACTTGCTGTGAGGCTTCCAAAGGATGTGAGGCATAGTCCACAGTGACAGGAGACGCGGCGTCCTCTGGACCCACTGACTATGACACAGGAACACGTGGGGCCATGTCCGCACTCACAGGAGCCTGGCTTCCTCAGGACCCCCTGGAGGACTCTGGAGGCGCCGTTGGGGGCCACGTCCATGTCAGAACGGACTCCTCTGAACCACAGGGTAAGTGAATGGGTAGAATGAATGGTAGGGTCAGGGGAGGGGATTCAGTTGGTGGTTAGCCTTAGGTTAGATGTTAGGTGTTAGTGATTATGCTTGTGGTTATGGATTAGAGGTTAGGGTGAGGGATAAGGGTAAGGGTCAGTGGCTAGGAGTTAGGATGTGGGTTAGGGGTAGGGATAGGATTTAGAGTTAGGTTAGGGTTTAGGCTTTAGGGATTAGGGCACGAGTTTTGGAGTTGGGTTTAGGGTTATGGTTAGAGTTAGTGTTGGGCTTAGGTTTGCAGTTAGGGTTAGGGTTTAGGGTGTGAGTTAGGGTTAGGGGTTAGAGTTAGGGGTTAGAGTTAAAGTTAGTGCTAGGTTTAGGGTTAGGTCGAGGGTTAGGATTAGGATACGGGTTAGGGTTAGTGTTTGGATAGGGGTTAGGGTCAGGTCAGGGTCAGGGTACGGTTTTGGAAAAGGGTTAAGATATAGGGTTAGAGAGTGGGTTAGGGGTTGGTTTTATGGTACAGGTTAGGGTACAGTTTGGGGTATAAGATAAGATTAGTATTAGAGGGTTAAGGTTACGGTACAGGTTAAGGTTAGGAATAGGATTTGAATACCTTATTTTAACGTTAGGGTTAGAGGTTAGTGTTCGGGTCAGATTTAAGTTAGGGGTCAGGGTGAAGAGTTCATAATAGGATTAAGAGTTAGCGTGAGGGTTGGCAGGAAGGTTCAGTGAATGTGTTTTGGTCTTGGGGTTTGTGTTTGGTTTTTGATTAGTGATGGATCTTGTTTAAGGTTTAGGTTAACATTATGATTAAGTGTAGGGTTAGGGTTATGTCTGTGTATGGTTAGAGTTTGGGTCTTGGCATGTGCCTCCACGGGGACTCCTAGTATCTTGTGCAGTTTAGATTTATGCACTCTATTTAGGTTTTGGGTTCAAAGATAGCCTGACTCCACCAAGTCAGTGGCCTCCCCAGAGAATCAAAATACAGGCTTCTGTTGGGGTCAGAATAGACATGGCAGGATTCTCCCGAGCTGAGCTAAGGAGGGGATTTGAGGCTCTAAAGACTCTTTATTTGGATTTTCAGTTCCCTTTCTGATTTTATCTCTAGTGCACACATATTTCATCAATACTACCAATTATTATTATTATTATTTTTTTTTAATTTATGATAGTCACACACACACACAGAGAGAGAGAGAGAGAGAGAGGCAGAGACATAGGCAGAGGGAGAGGCAGGCTCCATGCACCGGGAGCCTGATGTGGGATTCGATCCCGGGTCTCCAGGATCGCGCCCTGGGTCAAAGGCAGGCGCCAAACCGCTGCGCCACCCAGGGATCCCCAATACTACCAATTATTATTTTAAAGTTTTACTTGAATTCCTGTTTGTAAACACAGTATGATATAGTTTCAGGTTTACCACATAGTGATTCAACCCTTGGATAGAACGCCTGGTACTGGTCACAGGTGTCCTCCACTATCCCCATCCCCTGATTCCCCATCCCCCCCACATATCTTTGGTATTTATTAGTTGATTCTCTGTGGTTAAGAGTGTGGTTTTTTTTTATTGCTTCTGTCATCCCCCCCTCTGCCCCTTTGCCAGTTTGTTTGGGTTCTTAAAATTCACATGTGAATGCAATTGTATGGTATTTGGTATCTGTCTTTCTCTGACTCACTGAGTTCATTTAGCATAAGTCCTTTCCACTTCTCCTACGTCATTGTAAATGGCTTCATTTCATCCCTTCTGATGACCGAGTGATGTCGCAGTGGGTATATTTACCACATCGTCTCTGCGCATTCATCAGTCGATGGAAATCTGGGCTGTATCCACAGTTTGGCTCTTGTTGATAATGCTGCTACAAACACTGGGCTGCGTGTCCCTCTTTGAAACTACTAAACGACTTTTGTATCCTCGGGGTAAATACCTAGCTCTGCAATTTTGGAATCGTAGGGTAGCTCTATTTTTAACATCTTTTATAAATTTTTTTTATGATAGTCACAGAGAGAGAGGCAGAGACACAGGCAGAGGGAGAAGTAGGCTCCATGCACTGTGAGTCCGACATGGGATTCCATCCCGGGGCTCCCGGATCGCGACATGGGCCAAAGGCAGGTGCCAAACCACTGCACCACCCAGGGATCCCCTTTTTTAACTTCTCGAGGACCCTCCACAGTGTTTTCCACATTGGCTACACCTGTTCGTATTGTGATGTATTTCCCCCTTAGGACTGGTTTTGCTGCATCCCAAAGATTTTGAAGGGTTGTATGTTCATTCTCATTAGTTTCCATGAATCTTTTTAATCCTTCCTTAATTTCCTGGTTGACCCTTTCGTCTTTTAGCAGGATGATCCTTCAACTCCACGTGTTTGAGCTCCTTCCAAACTTCTTGTTGTGATTTAGTTCTAATTTCTTTTTTTCATTATTTTATTATTTTTTTTAATTTATGATAGTCACACAGTGAGAGAGAAAGAGAGACAGAGACACGGGCAGAGGGAGAAGCAGGCTTCTAGCACCGGAAGCCCGATGTGGGATTCAATCCCGGGTCTCTAGATTCACGCCCTGGGCCAAAGGCAGGCGCCAAACTGCTGCGCCACTCAGGGATACCTTAGTTCTACTTTCAAGGCATTATGGTCTGACTATATGCAGGGGACAATCCCAATCTTTTGGTACCGGTTCAGATCCGATTTGTGCCCCAGTATGTGGTCGATTCTGGAGAAAGTTCCATGTGCACTTGAGAAGAATGTGTATTCAGTTGAGTTTGGATGTAAAGTTCTGTAGATTTCTGTGAAATCCATCTGGTCCAGTGTATCATTTAAAGCTCTCGTTTCATTGGATATGTTGTGCTTAGAAGACCTATCGAGGGTAGAAAGAACTAGATTGAAGTCACCAAGTATAAGTGTATTATTATCTAAGTATTTCTTCACTTTGGTTATTAATTGTTTTAAATATTTGGCAGCTCTCACATATGGGGCAATATATTGAGGATTGTTAAGTCCTCTTGTTGGATAGATCCTTTAAGTATGATTTACTGTCCCTCTTCATCTCTCACTACAGTCTTCGGGGTAAATTTTAGTTTATCTGATATAAGGATAGCTACACCTGCTTTCTTTTGAGGACCATTTGAATGGTAAATGGTTCTCCAAACATTTATTTTCAGACTGTAGGTGTCATTCTGTCTAAA
Organism: Canis aureus; assembly: GCF_053574225.1. Taxonomy (NCBI): domain Eukaryota; kingdom Metazoa; phylum Chordata; class Mammalia; order Carnivora; family Canidae; genus Canis; species Canis aureus. The sequence continues at coordinate 27,821,703 of NC_135647.1, forward strand.
ATGAGTCTCTTTTAGACAGCAAATTGATGGGTCCTGCTTTTTTATCCAGTCTGAAACCCTGCGCCTTTTGATGGGGTCATTAAGCCCGTTCACATTCAGAGTTACTATCAACAGATATGAGTTTAGTGTCATCATGATATCTATTCAGCCCTTGTTTTTGTGGATTGTTCTACTGAACTTCTTCTTAAGGGGAATTTTAAGAGTCCCCCTTAAAATTTCTTGCAGAGCTCGTTTGGAGTTCACTTATTCTTTCAGTTCCTGCCTGTCTTGGAAGCTCTTTATCTCTCCTTCCATTTTGAATGAGATCCTTGTTGGATAAAGTATTCTTGGTTGCATGTTCTTCTCATTGAGGATCCTGAATATATCCTGCCAGCCCTTTCTTGCCTGCCAGGTCGCTGTGGAGAGGTCTTCTGTTACCCTAATGCTCCTCCCCATAAAGGTCAGGGATTTCTTGTGTCTTGCTGCTTTAAGGATCTTCTCTTTATCTTTGGAATTTGCAAACTTCACTATTAAATGTGGAGGTGTTGGACGGTTTTTATTTATTTTAGAGGGGATCTCTCTATTTCCTGGATCTTTTTTTTTCTTTTTTTTTTATTTCCTGTATCTTAATGCCTGTTTCCCTTCCCAGATTAGGAAAGTTTTCAGGTAGGATTTGTTCAAATACATATTCTGGACCTCTGTCCATTTCGACGCCCTCTGGAACCCCAATTAAACGTAGGGTTTTCTTCCTCAGGCTGTCGTTTATTTCCCTTAATCTGTCTTTCTGGTCTTTTAATTGTCTGTCTCTTTTTTCCTCAGTTTCCATCCTTGCCATCAACTTGTCTTCTATGTCACTCACTTGTTCTTCCACCTCGTTAACCCTTGTCATTAGGACTTCTAGTTTGGATTGCATCTCATTCAATTGATTTTTACTTTCTGCCTGATTGGATCTAAATTCTGCAGTCATGAGTCTATTGAGTTCTTTATGCTTTTTTCTAGCGCCACCAGTAGCTGTATAATAGTGCTTCTGAATTGGCTTTCTGACATTGAATTGTAATCCACATTTTATAACTCTGTGGGAGAGAGGACTGTTTCTGATTCTTTTTTTTTTGAGGTGAGGTTTTCCTTCTAGTCATTTTGCTCAGTGCACAGTGGTCAAAAACAAGTTGTATTGGGAAAAGGAGAAAAATAGAGGAGAAAAAGAAGGAAAGAAAAGAGAAAGAGAAAAAAGAATAAAGGAAGAAAGAAGGAAAAAAGAGAATAAAAAGAGAAAGAAAAAGAAAGAAATGGGGAAAAGGTTGGGGGAAGCAATCAGAAATGAAAAAAAAAACATGGGGGAGTATCTTCTTATTCTGTATACTTTAAGTCCCTTGACTTCCCCTAGAACTTGTCCGTCTAGCTGGTCTTCTGGGGGAGGGGCTTGTTATGCTGATTTTCAGGTGTTAGCCCTTTGGGGAGCTGCTCTGCCCCCTGCCTGGTGCAGGGCTCAGTGGGGGTTGTTAACCCCGTGAGGCCCCAGGAGGAACAATCCCAGTGGCAGAGGCCAGCTCTGGAAACCTGCATTCAGCCCCCCCAGTTACTCCAGAGCAGTCTGTCTGATGGTCCAGGAGGCTCCGGGGCAGGGCCTCTGATCTGCTCAGCTCTGGGCAGGAGGGTCCTTGCGGTCCTGGGCCCCCCCAGTCTCTGCCTGTCTCGGACGAGGCCAGATCCTGGGCTGTGTACTGGAGTCCTGTCCTCCGGGGCCTGCACTGTTGGATTCGAGCTCCCGGCCATGCAGCCGCCTCTCCTCCAAACCGCCTCCCCAGCCCCACTGAGCTGCTCCTGGAGCCTCACCGCCCCCTCTGCCCGGAGCCTTTTCCTCTGCCCTAGGCGCCGCCGCCAAGCCCCTCCCAGGTTCGTGCAGCCCCTTCAGCACAGAGCCACCGCCCGAGCCCCTTGGAGCTGCTCCAGGGTCAATGCATGTGCCGTGTACCCCTTAGTGAGCTCAGTGGACTCTCTTGGGAATGCAGGTGTCTGTTAGTGTCCCAGGGAGCCCGAGGACATCCCCGCCCTCCAAGGTCCTGTGCTGACTCCCTGCGGGCCCAATTCCACCCTGGAAGGTTGGTTCAGCTCCTGCTTCTCTGGGACAGAGCTCTCCTGACTGGGGGTCACTCGCTGTGGCCATAGCCTGGCTCTTCGCAAGACCCCTCCCCTTGGATGCCCTTTGTTTCTTTATTTCTTTTCCCCCATCTTCCTACCTTGATAGATGCATGAACTTTTCATACTGTAGCATTCGATCTGGTCTCTTTTTAAATCTCAGGCCGAATTCGTAGATTTTCAGGATGATTTGAAGGTTACTTAGGTAATTTGGTGGGTACAGGTGACTTGGGGACCCTACTCTTCCGCCATCTTGCCCCTCCTCCTGTATGTTGCCTTTTAGCTTTGGTTGTTTCCTTCACTTTTTAGAAGCTTTTCAATTTGATGAAGTCCCAATAGTATTTTTGCTTTTGTTTCCCTCACCTCAGAGGCATATCTAGAAAGAGGATCCAATGGCCAATGTCCTAGATGTTGCTGCCTATCTTTTCTTCTTTGTATGGTTTCAGGTCTCACAGTTAGGTCTTTCATCCATTTTGAATTTATTTTTTATATATATCGTATAAGAAAGTGGTCCAGTTTCATTCTTCTGCATGTGGCTGCCTGGTTTTCCCAACACAATTTGTTCTTTTCCTGCAGTCAGGGTTAGGGTTTGTTGAAGACACTGTCTTTGTGCCTTTGGATATTCCTTCTTGCCTTGTTGTCGATTAATGGATCATAGAGTTACAGGTTTGTATCTTGTTTCGGATTTCCATTCTGTTCTATTGATCTAAGCATCTACGGTCGGGAGATCCTTGAATGCTGATTGAAATTCTTGGCTGGTTATCTGTTCAAGTTTCTTATTTCTTCCTTCTTCATTTTTGCTATGTCATATATTTCCAGGAATTGATCTATTTCTTCCAGGTTCTTGGTTGCTGGCATATAATATTTCATAATGTTCTCTTATAATCGTTTGTATTTCTCTAGTGTTGGTTGTTATTTCTCTTTTCCTTTGTGATTTTATTTGGGACCATTCTCTTTTTTATCTTTGTTCTTTTTTAAAGATTTTATCTATGTATTCATGAGAGACACAGGGAGGCAGAGGTACAGGCAGAGGGAAAATGAGGCACCATGCAGGGAGCCTGATGTGGGACGTGATCCCCCAGGACCCTGGGATCATGACCTGAGCCAAAGCAGATGCTCAACCATTGAGGCACCCAGGTGCCTTGCTGATTCAATTCCTTTGCTTTTATATGTCTGTTCACATTTTCTATTTCCTCCTATTTAGGTTTCCTCGTTTGACATTTCTAGGGATTTGTCCATTTCTTCCAGGTCTCCCAGTTTGTTAGCGTATAATCTTTCATGGTGTTCTCTTATGGTTGTCTTATCTTTCTGGTGTTGATTGTGATCTCTCTTCTCTCATTTGTGATTTTATTTATTTAGGTCTTTTCTCTTTTCTTGTTGATAAGGCTGGCTAGGGCTTGATTCAATTTATTAATTATTTTGAAGAACCATCTCTTTGTTTCGTTATTCCATTCTACTGCTTCGTTGATTCTGTATTGTTTATTTCTGCTCTCATCTCTATTTTTCCCCTCTTCTATAAGCTTTAGGCTTTGTTTTCTATTCCTTTTCCAGGTCCTCAGGGTGTAGGGTTAGGCTGTGTATTGGAGACTTCTTGTTTCTTGAGGTCGGCCTGTATTGATATGTACTTCCTTCTTTTTTTTTTTTTTTTTTTTTTTTGATATGTACTTCCTTCTTAGGACTGCCTTTGCTGCATCCAAGAGGCTTGGAGAAACATATTTTCATTTTCGTTTGTTTTAAATTTCCTCTTTAATTTCCTGGTTGCTCCATTCTCTAGTAGGATGATCATAAACTCAACGTATTTTTGGTCTGTCCAAATTTTTTCTTATTGTCGACTTCGGGTTTCATAGCGTCATGGTCCAACAATGTACAGGGTGTTATATCAACCTTCTTGTACCTGTTGTACCTGTTTAGGGCTGATTTGTGGGCCATGATATGACCTGTTCTGGAGAATGTCCCATGTGCACTTGAAAGGAATGTGTACTCTGTTTTAGGTTGAAATGTTCAGACTATATCGGTTGAGTCCCTGTGGTCCAGTGTGTCAAAGCTATTGTTCCCTTGTTGATTTTCTGTATAGATGATCGGTCCATTGCCATAAGTGGGTGTGAAAATCCGCTGTCATTGTATTATTATCAGTGAGTTCCTGTAAGTTTGTTGTTAATTGGTTTCTATATTTAGGTACCCCCATGTTGGCAGCATAAATATTTAGTTGTTTGATCTTGATAGTCTTTTTAATTATGAAATAATGCCCTTCATCTCTTCTTACATTATTTGTTCTTTCTTTTTGAAATGTAAATATTTTATTTATTTATTCATGAGAGACACAGAAAGCAGCAGAGGCAGAAACATAGGCAGAAGGAGAGGCAGGATCCACACAGGGAGGCCGATGTGGGACTCGGTCCTGGGATCCCAGGATCACACCCTGCGCCGAAGGCACATGCTCAACCACTGACCCACCAGGTGTCCCCCAGGGTTTGGTTTCAAATCTAGTTAGTCTGATATAAGAATGGGTCCTCCAGCTTTCGTATGGTATCCATTACCGTGATAGATGGTTTTCCATCCCCTGACTTTCAGTCTCCCGGTGTCTATAGGTCTAACGTGAGCATCTTGTTGGCAGCATACAGATGGATCTTGTTTTTTTAATAACGATTTTATTTATGAGGGAGTGAGAGAGAGAGAGAGGCAGAAAATTAGGCAGAGAGAAAAGCATGCTCCCCACCAGGAGCCCAATATGGGACTGGATCCCAGACTCCAGGATCACAGACTGAGTCCAAGGCAGAGGCTCAAACCCTGAGCCACCCAGGCATCCCGGATCCTGTTTTTTAAGCTACGCTGATACCCTATATCTTTTGATTGGAGTAATTTTTCTATCAGCATTCAGAGTGATTATTGAAAAATATGAACTTATTGCCTTTGTGTTACCGGTAGAGTTGGTGTTTCTGGTGACGTTCTCTGGTCCTTTCTAGTCTTTGTTGCTTTTGGTCTCTTTTTTTCCCCCACTAGAAGAATCCCTCTTAAAATTCCTTACTGGACTGGTTTATTGGTCATGAACTCCTTTATACTTTGTCTGTCTGGGAAATCTTTATCTCTCCTTCTTTCCTGAATGACACCCTTGCTGAAGAAAGAATTCATATGAATTGGACACTTGTAAAAATAAATATAAAAACAAAATAAATTTTTGCTATTTTCATTGAGGAAAATGGCATTTAGGAGGAAAACCAGAAGCTGAAAGGGAGGAGGACAGATTTCACCCTCCGTAGCCTTCACAGGGACCTGGTGTCCTTTCCAAGGTGGGCCCCTCCCTCCGTAGGATGCTTCCTTCCCCTCTGCACCTCTTGTTGGAACCCACCAGGCACATCTCTGTACCTCTGACACCTCTGCAGTCGTGGTTTATACCATCTTCCATGTATCCTTTTGGGGAATACAGCATCGTGTATGGAATCATCCGGCTACTTTTTGACAACATTGAGGGGGATTCTGACTTTTGTTGGTTTTGGGGTGTGTGTGTGTCTATCACATGCAGCTATCATGTGGAGCTATCGGATCCTCTGGCTGGGTCACCCAAATGCCGAAATGGTTGGCACAACATCATTTCTGGTGCTGGATCTGGGCAGCTAGCTGGGGTCTCCTGGCCGACCCTGTGCTCCCTGGTGCAATGACTTTCAGCTGGAGGGTCATCTGACCTGGAAATTCCGGCTCAACCACATTCTCATGACCTGCAGTGGGTCCTGCCAGGCACCGGGTGCTTCTATTCTCCCCGATGCCTCGCCAGCAGGGAGCCAGACCTTTGGGCCGCTCTGGGGGGAGCTCCTGAGGAGCCGGTTGCCCATGGCGGGAGGCCTGGGGCTGCCTGTGTGTGGGAGTCGGGGTGGGGATGGGTTTGGGGTTCTTCAGTCTGCTGTGCTGCCTGGCCTTCAGGCCGAGACCCATGCTCACCCAGCCCCTACTCACTAGGGTGAGGAGGATGCCCTCCATATGCTGGTGTGAGTTATCCAGCACCACAAGGTGTGCAGGCTGAGTCCACCTGGTGCGGGTGGCCCAGGTGCATGAGCTACAAGAGTGGGACCCAGGAAATTTAACAAAAATCTCCTACCCCTGGGCACAGAGAGCAGGACTGATTCCATTTTGTGCTACACCCGCCACTTCCCCTATGACCCTGACATGACCTGATTGTTGCTTAAGGTGCTACCCCACCCTAGTCAGGCTCCTCAACACACCCTAATCAGAAATCAGCTCATAACAATGTAACCCCGCTTTGTGCCTGCCAATCTGTGCGCCGATTCGACCAAAGTAATAGGCCAGCTCAAGTGGATACTATAGGGTAAGGTGTAATTCAATCGGCCACCTGCGTGTGAACTGACATGACAGTGCAACTTTCTGCGTATCCCATGGGCCACTGGCCCCTATAAAGCTGCTACGCCTTTTAGTCTCGGGGTCCAAGTCCCTGCTCTGCTGTGTCGGGTGCACCTGGACACAAGCTCCAGCTTGTAAAGAAATCCTTGGGAGTTTGCAATGGTGTTGGCTCCTCAGTGGTTTCTCAGATTCACAATGTTGGGCACAACACAAGGGCCTACTGTCCTGACATCCCTTCTAGGGCCATGCTGACCGCCCTGCAGGCCCTCTCTGCCCTAGGCACACAGTCAAGGGAATGCAGTGAGGGGAGGAAGAGCCCCACACCCAGCCAGCCACAGCCTCCTGGACAGAGGGAGCACAGACCTCCGGGTCGCTTTGCACAGACCCTGGTGACCTGAGGCTTCCTGGCTGTCACTCTGTCCCAGGCCCTCCTGGCCCGCGGGGCGCAGCCTGAGTCCCAGTAAAGTCTGTTGCGTCTTGACCCCGGCATCTGGTCCAGTGGAAGGCACGTTGGGAAGTCAGCTGGGTGTTGCTGGCGGCGCCCCTGCAGGGGCTGGTGGGACCTAGGTGGTACCCCATCCTCCTCTCTGGGGTTCTCTCCATGCCCCGTGAACAGTATTCTGGGAGACACAGAAACGGGCTGGCTGTGCATTTTTTCACCACAACACTTTATTGACTTTCTACAGCAAACGGGCTCAGAGTCGAGGGTGCACGCCTTCCCCTGGGGAGGGAGACCTTTCTGTCCTTTAAGGGAGGGCAAGAATGACATGGGTTGGGGGGCGGGTGCTGGAGTCCCCCACCTGGGAGCATGTGTGGACTCTGGGTGGGGGCGTGTGTCCTGAGGTTTCAGTCTGAGAGATGGTTCTGAGGACAGCAGAGCTGACATGGACCTGCAGCTCATGGGCTTCTGCGCTGGGTCCCAACAGGGCAGCTGGAACCCGGCCTCGGGCTCCCTGGCGCCCCAGCACCTGGAGGAGTCTGCCTCCTGGTGTGGGTGTGGGTGGGGCCCACCATCCTACCCCAGGGTCCAGGAGTCAATATTCAGCTGTGAGAGGGCTCGCTCAGCCCAGGGCCAGAATCCAGGGCTGGCCAGGGCCATGAGGGCTGGATCCCATTAGTCTTTATGTTGGGCCTGGGGCAGAGGCTCAAATCACCCCAACCCTCACAGAGCCCAGGGCCAGGCCAGCCCAGATCCCCATGTGTTAGGGGCTGGTGTCCTGTGCAGGGTGTGTACGCTAAATGAGGGACAGTGGGTGGAGGCAGGGTACAGTGGGTCCTCTGCACCACTCACCTGTACTCACCCTGTTGGGGGTTCCCTGTCTTTCCTCCTCCCTGTAACCCCTGGGTATTCTATGAGACACCCAGGCTTCTGATGGGAGCAGGGTATCCAGAGAAACCTGGGGAGGCTGAGCATGTCCCACAGGGGGCACCTGCACCGGGTCCTTGCTGAGGGCTGATGGTGTGGTGGTGGATGGTGTGGGGGCAAGGTTATGATGGTGGTGGAGTGTGGGGGATGGTGTAGGGGTGATGGTGTTGGGGTATAGTGTGAGTGGGGATTGTGTGGGGCTGTGTGGGTTTGAGGGGGATGGTGTAAGTGGGATGCCAATGGGGATGATGATGTAGGGGGATGGTGTGGGAGTGGGGAATGAGGGGGATGTCGTGGGGGGCCTGCGGACACAGGGCATCTCCTTCCTCTAAGATGCACAAGGAGACGTCTACCGTTAAAGGCGACTAGTCTGGGGTTTGCAGTGACACCTGCCCCTGCCCTGGCTGGACCAGCAGCCTTATCTGGGGATCATTATACTATGTATGTTTTCAAATTGCAAATTGTCTCAAATTAAATGCATAGAATTTAGAATAATATAAAGCATCGAGAGTGGGTGTCACTCTGACCTGTCTGACCCTCATGAGATCGATGTTTGTCCTGCTCCAGCAGCGGCCATGCAGCCTGGCCACCAGGTCCGGTTCCTCCCCCAACCCCATCCCCTGCTTCTCAGGGGGCCGTCCCTCTCCCCTTTGGTGTTCAGCTCCCATGGCAACACCTGAAGGCCCCATCCTTCTGGCCTCCTCATCCCCGAGGCATCGGGAGTGTGGGCACGGGAGTCATCCCCAGCATCCTACCATGGAGCAGTGTGTTTTTGGCTTCTATTGCTCCCCCAGCCTCAGAAGCCCCATTTTCCCTACCCAGAAGGACCCGGGCCTCCCTCAGGGCTCCGAATCCCCCTGGCCCAGCAGCCTCACCCGACGCCCTAGCCATCCCAAAATATGGTGTGGCTGCCAAACGTCCTGTTGACGTCCAAGTCTACTTGCGTGATGTCCCTGGAGGAGACCAGGGCCTCCTCCTTCATTTCCTGTGGGAAAACCGGGGAGGAGAAGCAGGCATCAGGGAAACAGACCCCGACTTCTCACGAGCTGCCATGCTGGGCAGGGAGCCCTAGGGCCACCATGGGAGTGTGTACTGCCGAAACCTCCTTCCTTCCTCTGGGAGGCCGGGCATGGCGGGAGTGCCCACCGTGCCCGTGACACCTGTGTGAGGGCCTGTGCCCAGCTGTTGTGGGCGGGAAGGTGACTGAGTGTCAGCCTGGGTGGGAGGGTTAGGGGTTCAGCCCAGGTGGGAGGGGACATGGGGGTGTTGTGCCCAATATTGAGAATCTGAGAAACCACTATGGAGCTGACACTGATGCACACCCACAAGGGTTGATTTCCAAACTCGAGTTTGCGTCCAAGCTCACCCGACACAGAAGGACAGGCACTTGGACCTCGTGGTGGGTTTTTGCTTAGTTTTTAGGACTTGTCTCAGGGACCTCCAGGAGGGCTGGAGTAATTCCTCAAGTTCTGTTTACATTTTGATATGGGGCCTTCAAGGACATTGACCTCTGTTCTCATTCTAATAGGCGCTTCCAGCCCTTGGGGTGGGCTCAGTTCTTATTCTATTGTGGGGATTTCCAGGACATTAAGCTGCAAACTTTTGTTTTTTTTCCTGTAACTGAAGTAATGTAAATTTTACCTCTTCTTCACAGGGGCCAGGGATGGATGGACCTGTTCGAACCCTGAACTTAAAGAGAAAAGACCTTCATTTTCTTGGCCTCCTTGCGTCCCCTCCCATCCTATCTAACTCTTTCCCCCTTCCCCGGAGCTCCTGAGAGAGCAATTGCAAATGACCTCAGCTTGGCAGGGTCTGTTGGGGGACAGGCCCAGGGATTTGGGATCAGGAAGACCTGGGGTGCGGGCATACTGGCTGTGCATCGGGATTTGATGCTGTAGAATCATTCCAGAAGGCTATCTTGACAACTGACTTTATACATAGAAAAGCTCTCCTTTATCTTTAAAAGATGAAGAGCCAGTCCACGCCTTTTTTCTCTGCCCATCTGATTGCTCAGATTCCAATGTGAGACGTATTTCCTGTTAATAAGGATAATTTACTATCCGTAGTACTATGGTTAAAATATTCTGACACAAGTAATTCAGAGGGATGAGGGTTTCTCATCTCTTTCTTCACAGCTAAGTCACTCCTCAGGAAATGCATCATTATGGATTTGGAAATAACTGAGAGACATTATTACCAATGGTCCTATTATTATGTGAAGGATCCTTCCCTGAGATTCTTCCCCTGTTTCAACTGACACTGAAACACTTTGAACTCTTTGGAAGACAAATGTCAAGGAAATAAATGTTATGCATTGCTAATTTTAAATGCACTTGCAATATGGTGTCTATTATAATAGAAGTATTTTTATCTGATTTTTGCTATTTATTAATCATTCCTGCTTTTCAGGTTAAGGAGGCATTATACGTGTTCATAAGTGTTTTTCTTTCCTTCTGATATAAAATTCTTACTTTGTTCCCATCGAAGGAACTCTTTAAGAATAAGGCAAAAGTTAATTCAACGATTCTTAAAATGTCTTCACACTTGGAGCCTGATTCATTTAAGTCAATTTTCAAAATAAATCTTATTTATTAGGAAAAAAACAAAGATTTATAGGGAAATTGAGGAGATCGTATAGAGCATTCACATGCACTTGCACTCAGTTTCTCCAATGATTGATATCTTATATCAGTATGGTACAAATATTAGCTAATGAATCAATATTAAAATAGTCGCATTAACCAAAGACGATACTTTATTCAGATTTCCTTAGTTTTTGCTAAGTTACCACCCCTTATATGACATTCCATTTGTCCTCCTGTTTTCTTAGGCTCCTCTGGATTGTGACAGTCTTTCAGCCTTTCCTTGTTGTTGTTGCACTGGAACACTGAGAAGTAGAGTATTTTGTAAAATTTCCCTCAGTTGAGACATGTCTGTTGTTTATCTCATGATTGAACTGTTTTTGTGGATTATATACAGAGATATACTGCCATTTTTATTATATCATATAAAGGATAGATACTATCAACATGATTTATCCATCTTGGTATCAATCTGATCATCTTGCTGAGGTAGTGTTTGTCATCTTTCTCCGTAGTTAAGTGATTCTTCTTCTTCTTCTTCTTCTTCTTCTTCTTCTTCTTCTTCTTTCTACTTCCTCTTCTTCCTCTTATTATTATTATTATTATTATTATTATTATATTATCATTATTATTTTAAGTTTTTCATAATATATTTTGTAGAGGGAAGTTACTATGTGTATTCCACACGTAAGTGTGGGAAGCTATGCTCACCAACTTGAGGGTGGAAAGTCTGCACAAATTGTTTGAAATTCTTCTAATGGGAGATTTCTCTTCCTTGTGTGTTTGTTTTTTTTTCTTTTTCAAAGATGTTATTTATTTATTTGAGAGAGAGAGAAAGAGAGGAGAGAAAAACCATGAGTGAGAGGGGCAGATGGACAGGGAGAAGCAGGTTCCCTGCTGAACAGGGAGCCTACATTGGGACCTGGATCATGATCTGACTTAAGGCAGAAGCTTAACTGACTGAGCCACCCAGGTTCCCCTATTTCTTTCTTTCTTTCTTTCTTTCTTTCTTTCTTTCTTTCTTTCTTTCTTTCTTTCTTTTTTCTTTCTTTCAATAATAAATTTACTTTTTATTGGTGTTCAATTTGCCAACATACAGAATAACACTCAGTGCTCATCCCGTCAAGTGCCCCCCTCAGTGCCCGTCACACATTCACACCCACCCCTGCCCTCCTCCCCTTCCATCACCCCTAGTTCGTTTCTCAGAGTTAAGAGTCTTTATGTTCTGTCTCCCTTTCTGATATTTCCCACACATTTCTTCTCCCTTCCCCTATATTCTCTTTCACTATAATTTATATTCCCCAAGTGAATGAGAACATACAATGTTTGTCCTTCTCCAATTGACTTACTTCACTCAGCATAATACCTTCCAGTTACATCCACATTGAAGCAAACGGTGGGTATTTGTCGTTTCTAATGGATGAGCAAGGCCCACCTTTTCTCTCCCTTCATCTTCTGAGTCTCCTATGTCATTAATGTTATTGTTTTAATAAGTGGCTGAGTTCCCTAAATCTGTCTCTGTGGTCCATAACTTTCGTTGTTTTTAAGGCTTCCATTTGGGACTGCATCTCAGTTATAGCATTTTTAACGTTGGCCTGACTAGGTTTTAGTTCTTTTATTTCTACTGTAAGGGATGCTCTAGTTTTCTTTTGTGCTCTTTTTCTAGCCCAGATGCTATCTTTATAATCATTGTTTTATTTTATTTTTATTTTTTTTAATAATTTTTTAAAATTTATTTATGATAGGCACACAGTGAGAGAGAGAGAGGCAGAGACACACACAGGCAGAGGGAGAAGCAGGCTCCATGCACTGGGAGCCCGAAGTGGGATTCCATCTCGGTCTCCAGGATCGCGCCCTGGGCCAAAGACAGGTGCCAAACCGCTGCGCCACCCAGGGATCCCTATAATCATTGTTTTAAACTGTAGTTAGACATCATATATTTGTATTGATGGACTTCCTGGCTGTGAGTACTACCTCATGTTATTTTATGGAGTTGAATTTCTACATCTCATTATTTTTTCCAGAAAAGAAAGAAGGAAGAAAAAGAAAAACCAAGAAAAACAATAACAACTTCCCTCCCCCCCCCAAAAAAAAACACCAGATTATTTTGGCCTCCTTGTTAAAAGATTCTAAATCACAAAATAACAAACACAATTAAAGTACCATGAGTGTAAAAATAAGAAATATATATGGTACGTACATAAAAATTAAAATAAGGCAATTAATAAAATAGAATCAAAGAAAATAAATGAAAATAAAGCACAAATTACAAAGGAAGCTAGACCCTACTTTCCAGGCAGTGCTGAATCTCTACAGCCTCTGTGGTCCGACAACTTGTTGGCAGTGAGTGGTCTGTGCGGGGTCTGGGAATGGCCCATGGTGCTGATTGTCAGGTGCACATCTGCCTAGGTGATGCACCTGCAGGGTCAGGGGCCGGGTGGGTTTCAGTGACTCTTGCCTCCAGTGGGTGGCACTGTGCTGCTCCCTGAGAGTCAGCACTGTTTGGCATGATGCCGGTGGGGATGCTGGGTCCTCTGGGTCTGGGGCTGATCATCCCACCCCCAGTCTGCAGGCCCTCCACAGAAGAGCCCCCAAGCTCATTTCTCAGAATCCTGCTTTCACTCTGCCTACGTCCGAGCTGCTTTTGGTTTTGTTTTTTTATCTCAGACTGTGTTCCCCAAGATTCCGAGTCTGAGAAACCACCAAGAAGCCCACACCGAAGCAAACACACAATGGTTTATTTATAACCTCGATCTGGTGTCCGAGTATACCCGACACAGCGGAGCAGGGACTTGGACCCCGAGGTGGGTTTTAGCTTAGTTTTAACGGCTTGTCTCAGGCACCTCCAGAAGGGCTAGAGGAATTCCTCGAGTTCTGTTTACATTTTGATATGTGGCCTTCAAGGGCATTGAGCTCTGTTCTCATTCTAATAGGGGCTTCCTGCCCTTGGCCTGGGCTCAGTTTTGATTCTATTGTGGAGCTTTCTAGGACATTAAGCTGTAAACAGCAAAGGTTCCACACCTGGAAGGGGGACGTCACACTGTTGCTATATGCTGAAAATGCGGTACTGGAAACAGGAAACCCGGGAGCCTCCACCAAAACGTGTTAGAACTAAGAAGTGAGTTCAGTAAAGTCACGGACACAAACTGACCCTACAGAGCAGAGTAGCCTTGCTGTGTCCCGACAATGAGCACTCAGGAAGGAAAGGAAGGACGTGAAGGCCTTCTCAGGAGCATCAAGGAGAATAAATAATGAGACTGAACCAAAGGAGCCCAAGACTTATGCACTGAGCCACACCAGGCTCTGGGAGGCCGTCCTGGGCTCGTGGGGTGGGAGCCTCATCTTGTGAAAATGTCTGCAGTTTCTGTAGGCACCCTCAGCTTCAATGTCATTCCTATCAAAATCATGGTGGCAGGTCTTAGAAATAGGAAAAAAAATCCATAACATCCATCTTCCCCCACAAATGACCCAGGACAGCAAATCAGTATTTGAGAAGCAGGACAGAGCGGGATGCAGCACTTTCCGATTTCAAATGATGTCACTAGACACAGGATAAAGCAGTGTGGTTTTCGGGCCCCCACCTGGTTCCGTTGGTTAAGCATCCGACTCCTGACCACACCTCCTGTCCCGATATTAGGGGTGGTGAGTTCTAGCCCTGGGCTGGGCCATGGACGAGGCATGGAGCCTATGTAGGCAAACCAGTCCCACGGCGGGTGGTCCCAGTATAAGCTGAATGAGCAAAACAGAGAGTCCAGAAGGAAATGTGCTTTGATACAACTGATTTTTTAACTTAATTTAATTTAAACCCAATTAATTAACGGATAGTGTATTATACTTTCAGAGGAAGAATTCAGGGATTCACCAGTTGGAGATAACAGCAGTGCTCATGACATCATATGCCCTCCTTCATGCCGGTATCCTGTTAACCCACCCCCCCGCCTCCAACGACCCTCAGTTTGTTTCCTATCATTAAGAGTCTGTATTTCCTGCAACTGTTTTCATCTTGTTTTTCCTTCCCTTCACAGTTGTTATATGCTTTGCTTCTTTAATCCCATCTATGAATGACACCACACGGTCATTCTCTTTCCTGACTGACTTATTTCACTTAACATGATCCCTCTAGTTCTATCCACGTCATTGCAAATGGCAAGATTTCTTTCTCTTTGATAGCTGAATATCATTCCTCTATGACCATCATTTATCTCCCATCCTTTTTATCCATCATCTGCCCGAGGGCACCGAGGCTCCTCCCACAGTGTGGCTACTGTTGACCCGGATACTGTGAACATCAGGACATGCAGGGGTCCCGATTCTCACTGCATCTCTATCTTCGGAGTGAGCTCAGGCCTTTCACCTGCTGGTTGCAGGGCGGTTCTATTTGTAACTTCCTGAGGAGCCTCCAAACTGTTTCCAAGGTGGCTGCACCAGCCCGCAGTCCCGCCCACAGTGGAAGAGGGTTGATTGAGTTTTGTGGGATGTGGTAAAAGTCTGGTCCACATTTCATTTCGCGTCCTGTGGGCTCCAATTCCTTCTCCTTAAGTATTTCTCGGGAAGCTGGGTGTTGGGCTCCGTTTCAATGAGACGTTTCCGAACCTAACAGGCGACAGCTGGAGCCTGAAAGGAGGCAGGTGCTGTCGCTGAAGCGCCCGCTGCCTGCTGCATAGCCTCCTACAGCACCTGAGCGTCCCGCAGGGGGCGCCCGAGCCCAGGCCCCACCCAGGGGGCATGAATGGGCAGTAGGCCTAATCTGCCTGCAATAACAGAAGCAAGCCTGTGCTGGGGTAGGCCTGAGGAGGACGTGGGGAAGCGTCCACGCTGATGTGCCGCAGCTTCAGGAAATTGTGGGCTTGCATCCAGGCTGAAAGGAGCCCCTGGGCCACTCAGGACCAACGGGGAGTCTTCAGGAAGATATGGGCCCACATCCACGCTGACAAGAGCCCCTGGGCCACCTCAGGACATAAGTTGAGGCTTCTGGAAGTTGGGGTCCGCATTCACAGTGACAGGAGCCCCGGTCTCCTCAGAACCCTCAGTGATGTTCGGGAGGACGTTGGGTGACATCTACACAACAGGATGCTGACTTCTTTAGGACCCCCGGTGTTGACTTGGGGAAATATGGGATACGTCCATGCGGACAGAAGACCCCAGCCTTGTCAGGGCCTGTGGTGAGGCCTCGGAAAAATGTGGGTGGCCAATCCACACTGACAGGAGTCTCCAGCCTCCTCAGGACCCACTGTGAAGTTTTTGGAAGATTTGGGGCCACATCTATGCTGACAGGAGCCCCCAGCCTCCTCAGGTCTTATGGTGAGGCTGAGGAAAATGTGGGGCCATGTCAATCCTGACAGGACCTGGACTTTCGCTTCTGGAAATATGGGGCTGCGTCTATGCTGACAGGAGCCCACAGCCTCCTCAGGATGCACCGTGAGTTTTCTGGGGGATGTGGGGCCATGTCCAGGCTGACAGGAGCCCCCGGCCACCTGAGGACCTGCTTGAGGCATCCAGAGGATGTGAGGCATTGTCCACAGTGACAGGAGACCCAGCATCCTCAGGACCCACTGACTATGACTCAGGAACACGTGGGGCCACGTCCGCACTCACAGGAGCCCTGCTTCCTCAGGACCCCCAGGAGGACTCTGGAGGCTCCGTTGGGGGCCACGTCCACATCAGAAGGGACTACTCAGAACCACACGGTAAGTGAATGGGTAGAATGAATGGTAGGATCAGGGGAGGGGAGGCAGTTGGTGGTTAGGCTTAGGTTAGATGTTAGGTGTTTGTGATTAAGCTTATGGTTACAGATTACAGGTTAGGGTGAGGGATAAGGGTAAGGGTCAGTGGTTAGGAGTTAGGATGGGTGTTAGGGATTAGGGAACGGGGTTAGGGTTAGCGATAGGATTTAGAGTTAGGGTTAGGGTTGAGGCTTTAGGGATTAGGGCAGGAGGTTTGGAGGTGGGGTTAGGGATATGGTTACAGTTAGGGTTGGGCTTAGGTTTGCAGTTAGGGTTAGGGGTTAGGGTGTGAGTTAGGTTTAGGGGTAAGGGTTGGGGTTAGGGTAAAAGGCTATGTTTAGGGTTAGGGCGAGGGTTAGGTTTAGGATAGGGGTTAGTGCTAGGTTTAGGGTTAGTGTTTAGTTAGGGATTAGGGTCAGGTCAGGTCAGGGTATGGTTTTGGAAAAGGGTAAGAGATAGGTTTAGGGTGTAGTTTAGGAGTTAGTTTTAGGGTACAGGTTAGAGTACATTTGGGGTATGTGATAGGATTGGTATTGGGTTAAGGTTAGGGTACAGGTTAAGGTTAGGAATAGGATTTGAATATATTAAGTTAAGTTTAGGGTTAGAGGTTAGGGTTAGATTTAATGTAGGGGTCAGGCTTAAGGGTTTAGAATAGGTTTAGGATTTAGGGTGAGGGTTGGCAGAAAGTTTCAGTGAATGTGTTTTGGTCTTGGGGTTTGTGTTTGGTTTTCGATTAGTGATGGGTTTTTTTAAAGGGTTACGTTAACATTAGGATTAAGTATAGGGTTAGGGTTATGTCTGTGTATGGTTAGAGTTTGGGTTTTGGCATGTGCCTGCACTCGGACTCCTAGTATTGGGCAGTTTAGTTTTATGCACTCTAGGTTTTGGGGTCAAAGATAGCATGACTCCACCAAGTCAGTAGCCTCCCCGGAGAATCAAAATCCAGGCTTCTGCTGGGGTCAGAGTAGACATGGCAGGCTTCTCCCGAGCTGAGCTAAGGAGGGGATTTGTGGGTCTAAAGACTCTTTATTTGGATTTTCAGTTGTCTTTCTGATATTATCTCTACTGCGCCCATGTTTCATCAATACTACCAATTATTATTTTAAAGTTTTACGTGAATTCCTGTTTGTAAACACAGTATGATATAGCTTCCGGTTTACCACATAGTGATTCAACCCTTGGATACAACGCCTGGTACTAGTCACAGGTGCCCTCCACTGTCCCCATCCCCTGATTCCCCATCCCCCCCATCCTCTGGTATTTATTAGTTTATTCTCTGTGACTAAGAGTGTGTCTCTTGGTTTGCTTCTCTCATCTCCCCTGAGTCCCTTTGCCAGTTTGTTTGGTTTCTTAAAATCCACATGTGAATGCAATTGTATTGTATTTGGTATCTGTCTTTCTCTGACTGAGTTCATTTAGCATAAATCCTTTCCACTCCTTCCACGTCATTGTAAATGGCTTCATTTCATCCCTTCTGATGACCGAGTGATGTCGCAGTGTGTATATTTACCACATCTTTCTGCCCATTCATCTGCCGATGGACATCTGGGCTGTATCCACAGTTTGGCTGTTGTTGATTACGCTGCTACAAACACTGTGCTGCATGTTTAGAATCTACTAAAGTACTTTTGTATCCACAGGGTAAATACCTAGCTCTGCAATTTTAGAATCGTAGGGTAGCTCTATTTTTAACTTCTTTTTAAAAAAAATTTTTTTTTATGATAGTCACAGAGAGAGAGGCAGAGACACAGGCAGAGGTAGAAGCAGGCTCCATGCACTGGGAGCCCGAAGTGGGATTCCATCTCGGTCTCCAGGATCACGCCCAGGGCCAAAGACAGGCACCAAACCACTGCACCACCCAGGGATCCCCTTTTTTTAACTTCTCGAGGACCATCCACACTGTTTTCCACAGTGGCTACATCTTTTTGCATGCCCACCAGGAGTGTAAGGGTGCTACCCCTTCTCCATAGCCTCACCAACACCTGTTTTTTCTTGTGTTGTTAATATTCGCCATTATGACGGTTGTCAGGTGACATATAATTGTGGCTTTGGTTTGCATTTCCCTGATGATGGGTGACGCTTAGTGTCTTTCCGTGTGTCTGGTGGCCATCTGGCTGTCTTGTCAGAGACAAAGTTCATTCATTTTTCTGCCCATCTCCAGTTGCATAATTTGTTTTTAGGATCTTGAGATTTATATTTCCTTTATGTGTTTTGCATACTAACTCTTCACTGGATGTGTTGTTTACCAATTACTCCTTTCATTTTGTATGTTGCCTTTTAGCTTTGTTTTTTTCCTTCACTTTGCGGAAGCTTTTCAATTTGATGAATTCCCAATAGTATTTTTGCTTTTGTTTCCTCACCTCAGAGGCATATCTAGAAAGAAGATCCAGGGATCTCTGGGTGGCGCAGTGGTTTAGCGCCTGCCTTTGGCCCAGGGCCCGATTCTGGAGACCTGGGATCGAGTCCCACGTCAGGCTCCCTGCATGGAGCCTGCTTCTGTCTCTGCCTATGTCTCTTTCTCTCTGTCTCTGTGTGACTATCATAAATAAATAAAAATTAAAAAAACAAATTTGTATATATATATATATATATATATATATATATATATATATATACATAAAAGAAGATCCAATGGCCAATGTCAAAGACGTTGCTGCCTATCTTTTCTTCTTTGTATGGTTTCAAGTCTCACATTTAGGTCTTTCATCCATTTTGAATTTATCTTTTATATATATGGTGTAAGAAAGTGGTCCAGTTTCATTCTTCTGCATTTGGCTGCCTGGTTTTCCCAATACCATTTGTTTTTTTCCTGGGGTCAGGGTTAGGGTTTGTTGAAGAGACTGTCTTTGTGCTTTGGATATTCCATCCTGCCTTGTTGTCGATTAATGGATCATAGAGTTACAGGTTTGTATCTTGTTTCGGATTTCCATTCTGTTCTATTGATCTAAGCATCTCCTGTTGGGAGATCCTTGATTACTGGTTCAATTTCTTTGCTGGTTATCTGTCTGTCCAAGTTTCTTATTTCTTCTTTTTCATTTTTGCTATGTTATATATTTCCAGGAATTAATCTATTTCTTCCAGGTTCTAGGTTCCTGGCATATAATTTTTCATAATGTTCTCTTACAATCGTTTGTATTTCTCTAGTTTTGGTTGTAATATCTCTTTTCTCATTTGAGATATTATTTGGGTCCTTTCATCTTTTTATCTTTTTTCTTTTATAAGGATTTATTTATGGATTCATGAGAGACACAGAGAGGCAGAGGTATAGACACAGGGAAATTGAGGATCCATGCGGGGAGCCTGATGTGGGACTTGAATCCCCCAAGACCCCTGGATGATGACCTGAGCCAAAGCAGATGCTCAACCACTGAGGCACCCAGGTGCCTTGCTGATTCAAATCCTTTGCTAGTTATGGGTCTGTTCACATTTTTTATTTCTTCCTATTTCAGTTTTGCTTGTTTGCACATTTCTAGGCATTTGTCCATTTCCTCCAGGTCTCCCAGTATGTTAGTGTATAATCTTTCATAGTATTCTCTTATAATTGTCTTATTTTTCTGGTGTTGATTTGATCTCTCTTCTCTCATTTGTGATTTTATTTATCTAGGTCTTTTCTCTTTTCTCGTTGATAAGGCTGGCTAGGGCTTGATCCATTTTCTTAATTATTTTGAAGAACCATCTCTTTGTTTCGTTATTCCATTCTACTGCTTTGTTGTTTTTGTATTGTTTATTTGTGCTCTCATCTTTATTTTCCCCCACTTCTATAGGATTTAGGCTTTGTTTACTAATCATTTTCCAGCTTCTTAAGGTGTAGGGTTAGGCTGTGTATTGGAGACTTCTTGTTTCTTGACGTAGGCCTGTATTGCTATGTACTTCCCTCGTACGACTGCCTTTGCTACATCCCAGAGGTTTGGAGAAACATGTTTTCATTTTCATTTGTTTTAAATTTCCTCTTTAATTTCCTGGTTGCTCCATTCATTCTCTAGTAGGACGTTCATAATCTCCACGTATTTTTGGTCTGTCCAAATTTTTTCTTACTGTTGACTTCGAGTTTCATAGCGTTGTGGTCCAAAAATGTACAGGGTGTGATATCAACATTCTTGTACCTGTTGTACCTGTTGAGGGCTGATTTGTGGGCCATGATATGACCTGTTCTGGAGAATGTCCCATGTGCAATTGAAAGGAATGTGTATTCTGCTTTAGGAAAAAATGTTCAGACTATATCTGTTGAGTCCCTGTGGTCCAGTGTGTCAAGGCTATTTTTCCCTTGTTGATTTTCTGTATAGATGATCAGTCCATTGCCATAAGTGGGTGTTAAAATCCGCTGTCATTGTATTATTATCAGTGAGTTCCTGTACATTTGTTGTTAATTGGTTTCTATATTTAGGTACTGCCATTTGGCAGCATAAATATATAGTTGTTTGATCTTGATAGAGAGTCTTTTTAATTATGAAATAATGCCCGTCTTCATCGCTTGTTACAGTATTTGTTCTTTCTTTTTTGAAATGTAAATATTTTATTTAGTTATTCATGAGAGACACAAGAGCAGCAGAGGCAGAAACATAGGCAGAAGGAGAGGCAGGCTCCCGAAATGGAGGCCGATGTGGGACTCGGTCCTGGGATCCCCAGGCATACAGGCACGGGGATGATGGGCGGAGGAGGGGCCCCGGAACACGGCCTGGCCCTGGCCCCCTTGACAGAGGGAGCACAGACATCTGGGTGGCTTTGCACAGAAACTGGTGACCTGAGGCTTCCTGGCTGTCACTCTGTCCCAGCCCCTCCTGGCCCACGGGGCACAGCCTGAGTCCCAGCAAAGTCTGTCAGGTCCTGAACCTGGCATCTGGCCGCCCCTGGAAGTCACATGGAGAGGTCAGCTGGGTGTGGATGGTGGCGCCCCTGCAGGGGCTGGTGGGGCCTGGGTTGTGCTCCCTCCTCCTCCCTGGGGGTCTCTCCAAGCCCCGTGCAGTGTTCTGGGAGACACAGAAAAGGTCTGGCTGTGCATTTTCACACCACAACACTTTATTGACTTTCTACAACAAATGGGCTCAGAGCCGAGGGTGCACGCGTTCCCCTAGGGACGGAAAGCTTTCTGTCCTTTAGGGGAGGGCAAGAATGACACGGGTTGGGGGGGCGGGTGCTGGAGTCCCCCACCTGGGAGCATGTGTGGACCTGGGTGGGGGCGTGTGTCCTGAGGTTACAGCCTAGAGACGGTTCTGAGGAGAGCAGAGCTGACCTGGACCTGCAGCTCATGGGCTCCTGTGCTGGGTCCCCGCAGGGCAGCTGGACCCCGGCCTCGGGCTCCCAGGTACCCCAGCACCTGGAGCAGCCTGCCTCCTGGTGTGAGTATGGGTGGGGCCCACCAGCCTACCCCTGCTCTCCCCACACTGGGGTGTCCCAGGATCCAAAGGGCGCCCTAGGTCAGCGACCTGGATCGGTGGGGTACGCCCAGGGCCCAAGAGGCCACATCCAGCTGTGAGACAGCTTGCTCAGCCCGGGGCCAGAATCCAGGGCTGGCCAGGGCCATGGGGGGCTGGATCCCATTAGTCTTTGTGTTGGGTCTGGGGGGGGGCTCAAATCAACTCAGCCCCCACAGAGCCCGGGACCAGGTCAGCCCAGGTTCCTATGCGGTAGGGGCTGGTGTCCTGTGCAGGGTGTGCCGCCCTCCAGGAGGGACAGTGGGCAGAGGCAGGACACGGTGGATCCTCTGCACCACTCACCTGCACCCACCCTGTCGGGGGCTCCCTGTCTTTCCAGCTCCCTGCAACCCCTGGGTACTCTATGGGACACCCAGGCTTCTGATGGGATCAGGGTATACAGAGAAACTCGGGGAGGCTGAGCATGTCCCACAGGGGGCATCTGCACCAGGTCGTTGCTAGGGATAAATGGTGTGGGGGTGGATCCTGTGGGATCAGGGGTATGATTGTGGTGGAGTGTGGGGGATGGTGTAGGGGGGATGGTGTTGGGGTATAGTGTGGGTGGGGATTGTGTGTGGCTGTGTGGGTGTGAGGGGGATCATTTAGGTGGGATGCCTTTGGGGATGATGATGTAGGGGGATGGAGTGGGAGTGGGGAATGAGGGGGATGTCGTGGGGGGCCTGTGCACACAGGGTATCTCCTTCCACTAAGATGCACAAGGAGACATCTACAGTTAAAGGCGACCCCAGTCTGGGGTTTGTTGTGACACCTGCCCCTGGGGCGCGGTGTGGTCAGTGCAGGGCCGTGGCTGGACCGGGGGCATTATCTGGGGGTCATCATAATATGCATGCTTTCAAATTGCAAATTGTCTCAAATTAAATGCATAGAATTTAGAAATATATAAAGCACCGAGAGTGGGTGTCACTCTGACCCGTCCAACCCTCATGGGATCGATGTGTATCCTGCTCCAGCCGCGGCCATGCCACCTGACCACCAGGTCCGGTTCCTGCCCCCCACATCCCCCACCCCATCCCCTGCTTCTCACGGGGCCGTCCCTCTCCCTTTTGTTGTCAGCTCCCATGGCAACCCCTGGAGGCCCCATCCTAGTAGCCTCCTCATCCCTGAGGCCCAGAGTGGTGGGCACGTTGGTCATCCCAATCACCCTACCATGGAGTGGTGTGTTGTTGGCTGCTGTTGCTCACCCTGGTGTCAGAGGCCCCGTTTTCCCTACACAGAAGCCCCCGGGGCCCCAAAGCCCCCTGGCCCAGCAGCCTCACCCGACCCCTAGCAGTCCTAATATATGATGTGGCTGCCGAACGTTCTGTTGACGTCCAGGTCTGCCAGCGTGATGTCCCTGGAAGAGACCAGGGCCTCCTCCTTCATTTCCTGTGGGAAAACCGTGGAGGAGGAGCAGGCGTCAGGGAAGAACCCCGACCTGTCACGAACTGCCATGCTGGGCAGGGAGCCCTGTGTTCACCATGGGAGTGTGTCCTTCCAAAACCTCCTTTCTTCCTCTAGGATGCCAGGAAGGGGGGAGTCCCCACTCTGCCCATGGGACCTTTGTGAGGGCCTGTTCCCAGTTGTTGTGGCAGGGAGGTGACGGAGTTTCAGCCTGGTTGGGAGGGGATAGGGGTTCACCCAAGGTGGGAGGGGACATGGGGGTATTGTGCCCAAGATTGCGTATCCGAGAAACCACTAAGGAGCTGACACCGATGCAAACACACAAGGGTTGAATTCCAAACTCGAGTTTGCATCCCAGTACACCCAACACAGCGGAGCAGGAACTAGGACCCGGAGTTGGGTTTTAGCTTAGTTTTAAGGGCTGATCTCAGGGACCTCCAGAAGGGCTGGAGCAATTCCTCAAGTTCTGTTTACATTTTGATATGGGGCCTTCAAGGGCATTGAGCTCTGCTCTCATTCTAAGAGGGGCTTCCTGCCCTTGGCCTGGGCTCAGTTTTGATTCTATTGTGGGGCTTTCTAGGACATTAAGCTGTAAACTTTTGTTTTTTTTTCCTGTAACTGAAGTAATGTAAATTTCATCTCTTCTTCACAGGGGCCTGGGATGGCTGGGCGTGTGCGAATGCTGAATTTAAATTGGAATGGCCTTAATTTTCTCGGCCTCCATGTGTCTTGTCCCATCCTATCTAGTTCCTTCCCCCTTCCCAAGAGCTCCTAAGAGAGCA
This sequence comes from Canis aureus, assembly GCF_053574225.1. Lineage (NCBI taxonomy): Eukaryota > Metazoa > Chordata > Mammalia > Carnivora > Canidae > Canis > Canis aureus. The sequence continues at coordinate 27,845,433 of NC_135647.1, forward strand.
ATTGCAAGTGACCTCAGCGTGGCATCCTGTGTTGGGGGGACAGGCCCAGTGATTGTGATCAGGAAGACCTGGTGTGTGGGTGTCCCAGCTGTGCAGCAGAATTCGATGCTGCTGACTCTTATTCCCTAAGGCTATCTTGACAACTGACTTCGTACATAGAAAAACTCTCCTATGTCTTTAAAAGATGAGGAGCGGGTCAAAGTGTTTTTTCTCTGCCCATCTGATTGCTCAGATTCCAATGTGAGACGTATTTCCTGTTAATAGGATAATTTACTATCCGTAGTATTTGGTTAAAATATTCTGACACAAGTAGTTCAGAGGGATGAGGGTTTCTCATCTCTTTCTTCACAGTTCAGCCACTCATTAGAAAATGCATCTTTATGGATTTGGAAAGTACTGAGAGACATTATTACCAATGGTCCTATTATTATGTGAAGGATTCTTCCCTGAGATTTTTCCCCTGTTTCAACTGACACTGAAACACTGTGAACTCTTTTGAAGACAAATGTCAAGGAAATAAATGTTATGCATTGCTAATTTTAAATGCACTTGCAATATGGTGTCTATTGTACTAGAAGTATTTTTATCTGACTTTTGCTATTTATTATCCTTTACTGCTTTTCAGGTTGAGGAGGCATTATACGTGTTCATAAGTGTTTTTCTTTCCTTCTGATCTAAAATTCTTACTATGTTTCCATCAAAGGAACTCTTTAAGAATAAGGCAAAGTTAATTCAACGATTCTTAAAATGTCTTCACACTTGGAGCCTGATTCATTTAAGTCAATTTTCAAAATAAATCTTATTTATTAGGAAAAAAACAAAGATTTATAGGGAAATTGAGAAGATACTACAGTGCATTCACCTGCACTTGCACTCAATTTCTCCAATTATTGATATCTTATATTAGTACGGTACAAATATTAGCTAATGAATCAATATTAAAATAGTCACAATAACTAAAGACCATACTTTATTCAGATTTCCTTAGTTTTTGCTAAGTTACCATCCCTCATATCACATTCCATTTGTCCTCATGTTTTCTTAGGCTCCTCTGGATTGTGACAGTCTTTCAGCCTTTCCTTGTTGTTGTTGCACTGGAACACTTTGAGAAGTAGAGTATTTTGTAAAATTTCCCTCAGTTGGGACATGTCTCATTTATCTCATGATTGAACAGTTTTTGTGGATTATATACAGAGATATACTGCCATGTTCATTATATCATATAAAGGATAGATACTATCAACATGATTTGTCAGTCTTGGTATCAATCTGATGATCTTGCTGAGGTAGAGTTTGTCACCTTTCTCCGCAGTAAACTGATCCTTTATTATTATTATTAATTATTATTATTTTATTATCAATATTATTTTAAGTTTTTCACATTATATTTTGTAGAAGGAAGTTACTATGTGTATTCCACACATAAGAGTGGGAAGCTATGCTCATAAACTTGACGGTGGTATGTCTGCAAAAATTGTTTGAAATATTTCTACATGGGAGATTTTTCTTCCTTATGGGTTTGTTTCTTTTTCAAATATATTTTTTATTTATTTGAGAGAGAGTGGAGAGAAAAAGCATGAGCAAGAGGGGCAGAGGGAGAGGGAGAAACAGGTTTCCTGCTGAACAGATAGCCTGCCTTGGGACCTGGATCATGATCTGAGCCTAAGGCAGAAGCTCAACTAACTGAGCCACACAGGTGCCACTCTTCTTTCCTTCCTTCCTTCCTTCCTTCCTTCCTTCCTTCCTTCCTTCCTTCCTTTCCCTTTCTTTCTTTCTTTTTTCTTTCTTTCTTTCTTTCTTTCTTTTTCTTTCTTTCTCTTTCTTTCTTTCTTTCTTTCTTTCTTTCTTTCTTTTATTTTAATAATAATTTTATTTTTTATTGGTTTTCAATTTGCCAGCATACAGAAAAACACTCAGTGTTCATCTATCAAGTGCCCCCCTCAATGCCCATCACCCATTCACCCCCACCGCCCGCCCTCCTCCCCTTACATCACCCCTAGTTCATTTCCCTGAGTTAGGAGTCTTTATGTTCTGTCTCGCTTTCTGATATTTCCCACACATTTCTTCTCCGTTCCCTTATATCCCCTTTCACTATTATCTATATTCCCCACATGAATGAGAACATACAATGCTTGTCCTTCTCCGATTGACTTACTTCACTCAGCATAATACCTTCCAGTTCCATTCACGTTGAAGCAAATGGTGGGTATTTGTCGTTTCTAATGGCTGAGCAAGGCCCACCTGTTCTCTCTCTCTTCATCTTCTGAGTCTCCTAAGATATGAATATTATTGTTTTAATAAGTGGCTGACTTCCCTACGTCTGTCTCTGGGGTCCATAACCTTTCTTGTTTTTATGGCTTCCACTTGGGACTGTATCTCAGTTATAGCATTTTTAACGTTGGCCTGACTAGATTTTAGTTCTTTTATTTCTGCAGTAAGGGATTCTCTAGTTTTCTTCTGTGCTCTTTTTCCAGCCCAGATGCTATCTTTATAATCATTGTTTTAAACTGTAGTTAGACATCATATATGTGTATTGATGGACTTCCTGGCTGTGAGTACTATCTCATGTTATTTTATGGAGGAGAATTTATCCATCTCATTACATTTTCCAGAAAAGAAAGAGGGAAGAAAAAGAAAAACCAAGGAAAACAATAACAACTGCCCTCGAAAAACAACACCAGATTATTTTGGCCTCCTTGTTAAAAGATTCTAAATCCCAAAATATGAAACACAATTAAAGTACCATGAAAGTAAAAATAAGAAATATATAAGGTACATACATAAAAATTAAAATAAGGCAATTAATAAAAAAATCAAAGAAAATAAATGACAATAAAGCACAAAGTACAAAGGAACCTAGATCCTACTTACCAGGCAGAGCTGAATCTCTGCATCCTCTGTGGTCCGACAACATGGTGGCAGTGAGTGGTCTGTGCAGGGTCTGGGGATGGGCTCTGGCGCTGATTATCAGGTGCACATCTGCGTGGTAGATGCACCTGCGGGGTCAGAGGTGGGGTGGGCCTTCTAAGCACCTCTGGCCTCCAGTGGGCGGTGCAGTGCTGCTCCCTGAGACCCCCCCTGATGGGCGGGATGCGGGTGGGGTCTCTGGGTCCTCTGGCTCGGGCTTAGCATCTGGTCCCCCAGTCTGCATGGGCCTCCACAGAAGAGCCCCCAAGCCCCCGGTTCTCGCTGATTCTCTCAGAAACCTGCGTTTACTCTACCTGTGTCCGAGCTTCTTTTGGTTTTGTTTTTTTTATCTCAGAGTGTTGTGCCCAAGACTGCGAATCCAAGAAACCACGGAGAAACTGACACTGCTTCAAACACACGTGCGTTTATTTACAAGCTCGAGCTTGTGTCCAAGTATACCCAACAGAGTGGAGCAGGGACTTGGATCCCGAGGCGGGTTTTAGCTTAGTTTTAAGGGCTTGTCTCAGAGACCTCCAGAAGGGCTGGAGCAATTCCTCAAGTTCTGTTTACATTTTGATATGGGACATTCAAGGGCATTGAGCTCTGTTCTCATTCTAATAGAGGCTTCCTGTCCTTGGCCTGGGCTCAGTTTTGATTCTATTGTGGGGCTTTCTAGGTCATTAAGCTGTAAACTTTTGTTTTTTTCCTGTAACTGAAGTAATGTAAATTTCAGCTCTTCTTCACAGGGACCTGGGATGGGTGGACTTGGGCTAACACTGAATTTAAATTGGAATGGCCTTAATTTTATTGGCCTCCATGCTTCCCGTTCCATCCTAACTATCTCCTTCCCCCTTCCCCAGAGCTCCTAAGAGAGCAATTGCAAATGACCTCAGCATGGCAGTGTCTGTTGGGGGACAGGCCCAGGGATTTGGGATCAGGAAGACCTGGGCATGGGCTTCCCAGCTGCGCAGCGGGATTCCATGCTGCAGACTCTTATTCCCTAAGGCTATCTTGACAACTGACTTTGTACATAGAGAAGCTCTCCTTTGTCTTTAAAAGATTAAGAGCGAGTCAAAGCAATTTTTCTCTGCCCATCTGATTGCTCAGATTCCGATCTGAGACATATTTCCTGTTAATAAGGATAATTTACTATCCGTGGTACTATGGTGAAAATATTCTGAACAAGTAATTCAGAGAGATGAGGGTTTCTCATCTCTTTCTTCACAGCTCAGTCACTCATCAGGAAATGCATCTTTATGGATTTGGAATGAACTGAGACACATTATTACCAATGGTCCTTTTATTATGTGAAGGATTCTTCCCTGAGATTCTTCCCCTGTTTCAACTGACACTGAAACACTGTGAACTCTTTGGAAGACAAATGTCAAGGAAATAAATGTTATGCGGTGCTAATTTTAAATGCACTTACAATATGGTGTCTATTATAATAGAAGTATTTTTATCTGATTTTTGCTATTATCCGTTCCTGCTTTTTAGGTTGAGGAGGCATTGTACGTGTTCATAAGTGTTTTTCTTTCCTTCTGATCTAAAATTCTTACTTTGTTTCCATCAAAGGAACTCTTTAAGAATAAGGCAAGAGTTAATTCAACTATTCTAAAAATGTCTTCACATTTGGAGCCTCATTCATTTAAGTCAATTTTCAAAATAAATCTTATTTATTAGGAAAAAACAAAGATTTATAGGGAAATTGAGAAGATAGTACAGAGCATTCGCATGCACTTGCACTCAATTTCTCCAATTATTGATATCTTATATTAGTATGGTACAAATATTAGCTAATGAATCAATATTAAAAAATTCGCTTTAAACAAAGACCAAAAACAAAAAACAAAAAACAAAAACAAAAACGAAAACAAAGACCATACTTTATACAGATTTCCTTAGTTTTTGCTAAGTTTCCATCCCTCATATCACATTCCATTTGTTCTCATGTTTTTTAGGCTCCTCTGGATTGTGACAGTCTTTCAGCCTTTCCTTTTTGTTGTTGAACTGGAACACTTTGAGAAGTAGAGTATTTTGTAAAATTTCCCTCAGCTGGGACATGTCTGTTGTTTATCTCATGACTGAACTGTTGTTGTGGATTATATACAGAGATATACTGCCATTTTCATTATATCATATAAAGGATAGATACTATCAAAATGATTTATCAGTCTTGGTATCAATCTGATCATCTTGCTGCGGTAGTGTTTGTCAGCTTTCTCCATAGTAAATTGATTATTATTATTATTAATTATTATTATTATTATATTATCAATATTTTAAGTTTTTCATATTATATTTTGTAGTAGGAAGTTACTATGTGTATTCCACACTTAAGAGTGGGAAGCTATGCTCATGAACTTGAGGCTGGAATGTCTTCAAAAATTGTTTGAAATTCTTCTAAATGGGCGATTTCTCTTCCTTGTGGGTTTGTTTGTTTCTTTTTCAAAGATGTTTTCTATTTATTTGAGAGAGAGAGGAGAGATAAAGCATGAACGAGAGGGGCAGAGGGAGAGGGAGAAGCAGGTTCCCTGCTAAACAGGGAGCCTTCCTTGGGACCTGGATCATGATCTGAGCCTAAGGGAAAAGCTTAACTGACAGAGCCACACAGGTGCCACTCATTCTTTCTTTCTTTCTTTCTTTCTTTCTTTCTTTCTTTCTTTCTTTCTTTACTTTCTTTCTTTCTTTCTTTCTTTCTTTCTTTCTTTCTTTCTTTCTTTCTTTCTTTCTTTCTTCTTTCTTTCTTTCTTTCTTTCTTTCTTTCTTTCTTTCTTTTTCTTCTTTCTTCTTTCTTTCTTTCTTTCTTTCTTTATTTTTAATAATAATTTTATATTTTATTGGTGTCAATAAAATATTATAATTAAATATAATATTAAATATTTTTAAATTATATTTGTTTTATATTTAAATTATATTTATTTTATATTTTTTATTTATATATTTATTTTATATAAATATATATAATTTTATATTGTATTATATATAATATATTTTATATTTATATTTATTTTATAATTATATTTATTTTATATTTAAATTATATTTATTATAATTTAATTATAATTAAAATATTATAATTAAATATAATATTAAAATATTATAAATAATTTTATATTTTATTGGTGTCAATTTGCCAACATACAGAATAACACCCGCTGCTCATCCTGTCAAGTGCCCCCCTCAGTGCCCATAACCCATTCACCCCCACCGCCCGCCATCCTCCTCTTCCATCACCCCTAGTTCATTTCCCTGAGTTAGGAGTCTTTATATTCTATCTCCCTTTCTGATATTTCTCACTCATTTCTTCTCCGTTCCCTTATATTCCCTTTCACTATTATCTATATTCCCCACATGAATGAGAACATACAATGTTTGTCCACCGATTGTCTTACTTCACTCAGCATAATACCTTCCAGTTCCATCCACCTTGAAGTACATGGTGGGAATTTGTCGTTTCTAATGTCTAAGCAAGTCCCACCTTTTCTCTCTCTTCATCTTCTGAGTCTCCTATGGTATGAATGTTATTGTTTTAATAAGTGGCTGACTTCCCTACGTCTGTCTCTGTGGTCCATAACCTTTCTTGTTTTTAAGGTTTCCACTTGGGACTGCATCTCAGTTATAGCATTTTTAACATTGGCCTGACTAGATTTTCATTCTTTTATTTCTATAGTAAACGTTTCTCTAGTTTTCTTCTGTGCTCTTTATCCAGCCCAGCTGCTATCTTTATAATCATTGTTTTAAACTGTAGTTAGACATCATATATGTGTATTGATGATCTTCCTGGCTGTGATTAGAACCTCATGTTATTTTATGGAGGTGAATTTCTCCATTTCATTATTTTTTCCAGAAAAGAAAGAAGGAAGAAAAAGAAATTCAAGAAAAACAATAACAGCTGCCCTCCCTCCCCCCCAAAAAAACAACAGATTATTTTGGCCTGCTTGTTAAAAGATTCTAACTCCCAAAATAGAAACAATTAAAGTGATTCTGGTGGCGCAGCGGTTTAGTGCCTGCCTTTGGCCCAGGGCACGATCCTGTAGACTCTGGATCAAATCCCACATCGGGCTCCCAGTGCCTGGAGCCTGCTTCTCCCTCTGCCTGTGTCTCTACCTCTCTCTCTCTCTCTTTCTCTCTGTTTGTGATTATCATAAATAAATTGAAAAAATTAAAAAAAGAAACACAATTAAAATACTATGAAAGTAAAAATAAGAAATTTATAAGGTACATATATAAAAATTAAAGTAAGGCAATTAATATAAAAGAATCAAAGAAAATAAATGAAAATAAAGCACAAAGTACAAAGGAAGCTAGACCATACTTTCCAGGCAGAGCTGAAGCTCTGCAGCCTCTGTGGTCTGACAACTTGGTGGAAGCGAGTGGACTGTGTGGGGTCTGGGGATGGGATGTGGTGCAGATTATCAGGTGCACATCTGCCTGGGATATGCACCTGTGGGGATCAGAGACGGGGTGGGCGTCAGCATCTCTGGGCTCCAGCGGGCAGCGCTGTGCTGCTCCCTGAGACTCGGCGCTGATGGGGGATGTGGGTGGGGACACTGGGTCCTCTGCCTCTGGGGCTGAGGATTCCGCCCCCCAGTCTGCAGGCTGCAGGAACCAAAGGAGCCACCAAGCCCCCGGGTCTCTGCCGCTTCTCTCAGAACCCTGCTTTGACTCTGCCCGCGTCCGAGTTTCTTTGGTTTTGTTTTTTACCTCAGACTGTTGTGCCCAAGATTGCGAATATGAGAAACCACCAAGAAGCCGATTCCTATGCAAACACACGAGGGATTATTTACAAGCTCAATCTTGTATCCAAGTATACCCGACACAGCAGAGCAGGGACTTGGACCCTGAGGTGGGTTTTAGCTTAGTTTTAAGGGCTGGTCTCGGGGACCTCCAGAAGGGCAGAAGCAATTCCTCAAGTTCTGTTTACATTTTGATATGGGGCCTTCAAGGGCATTGAGCCCTGTTCTCATTCTAATATGGGCTTCCTGCCCTTGGCCTGGGCTCAGTTTTGATTCAATTGTGGGGCTTTCTAGGACATTAAGCTGTAAACAGCAAAGGTTCCACACCTGGAAGGGGGACGTCACACTGTCCCTATATGCTGAAGAAGAGGTACTAGAAACGAGAAACCCGAGAGCCTCCACCAAATCCTGTTAGAATTAAGGAGTGAGTTCAAAAGTCACGGGACACAAACTGACCCTACAGAGCAGAGTAGCCTTGCTGTGTCCTGACAATGAGCACTCAGGAAGGAAATGAAGGATGTGACGCCCTTCTCAGGAGCATCAAGGAAAATAAATAATGAGACTGAACCAAAGGAGCACAAGACTTGTGCACTGAGCCAAACCAGGCTCTGGGCGGCCGTCCTGGGCTTGTGGGGTGGGAACCTCATCTTGTGAAAATGTCCGCAGTTCCTGAAGCCACCCTCAGTTTCAATGTCATTCCTATCAAAATCATGGTGGCAGATGTTAGAAATAGGAAAAAAAAACCCATAACATCCAACCCCCACAACAAATGACCCCGGACAGCAAATCAGTATTGGAGAAGCATGACAGAGTGGGACGCAGCACTTTCCTATTTCAAAAGATGTCACAGAGATAAAGCAGTGTGGTTCTCAGGCTCCTGGCTGGCTCCGTCGGTTAAGCATCCGACTCCTGACCTCACCTCCGGTCCTGATCTCAGGGGTTGTGAGTTCTAGCCCTATGCTGGGCCAAGGATGAGGCGTGGAGCCTACATAGACAAACCAGACCCACGGGGGGTGGTCCCGGCATAAGCTGAATGAGCAAAATAGAGAGTCCAGAAGGAAATGTACTCTGAAAGAACTGATTTTTTAAACTTAATTTAAACCCAATTAACTAACGTATAGTGTATTATACTTTCAGAGGAAGAATTCAGGGATTCATCAGTTGGAGATAACAGCAGTGCTTGAGACATCACGTGCCCTCCTTCATGCCTGTCCCCTATTATCTGCCCCCTCCAGCTACCCTCAGTTTGTTTCCTATCATTAAAGGTCTGTATTTCCTGCATCTGTTTTCATCTTATTTGTTTTTCCTTCCCTTCACAGTTGTTCATCTGCTTTGCTTCTTTAATTCCAACTATGAATGAAACCACACGGTCATTCTCTTTCCCGAGTGACTTACTTCACTTAACATGATCCCTTTAGTTCTATCCACATTATTACAAATGGAAAGATTTCCTTCTCTTTGATAGCTGAGTACCATTCCTCTCTCTATGACCATCATCTAGCTCCCATCCTCTTTATCCATCATCTGGCAGAGGGTACCGAGGCTCCTCCCACAGTGTGGCTACTGTGGACCCAGCTGTTGTGGACATTGGGGTGCAGGTGTCCCAACTCTCACTGCATCTGTATCTTCAGCGTGAGCTCCAGGCCCTTCACCTGCTGGTCGCAGGGTGGCTCTATTTGTAACTTCCTTTTTTTTTATTTATTTATTTATTTATTTTTTTATTTGTAACTTCCTGAGGGGCCTCCACACTGTTTCCAGGGTGGCTGCACCAACCCGCGGTCCCGCCCACAGTGAAAGACGGTTGATTGAGTTTTGCAGGACGTGGTAAAAGTCTGGTCCACATTTCATTTCACGTCCTGTGGGCTCCAATTCCTTCTCCTTAAGTATTTCTGGGAAGCCGGGTGTTGGGCTCCTTTTCAGTGAGATGTTTCCGAAGCTAACAGGCCCCAGCTGGAGCCTGAAATGAGGCAGGTGCGGCCCATAGAGCACCTGCTGCCTCCTGCACAGTCTCCTGTAGCACCAGAGCATCCCCCAGGGGGCGCCTGAGCCCAGGCCCCTACCATGGGGCACGCATGTGCAGTAGGCCTCCTCTGCCTGCACTAACAGGAGCCAGCCTGTGCTGTGGAGGCCTGCAGAAGACATGGGGACGCATCTATGCTGATGAGCTGCAGACTCCTCAGGACCCACGGGGAGTCTTCAGGGGGAAATTGGGCTACATTCACGCTGACAGGAACGCGGCCTCCTCAGGAACCGCGTTGAGGCTTTAGGAAGATGTGGGCCCGCATCCACCCTGACAGGAGCCCCTGGGCCGCCTCAGGACCCGCGGGGAGGCTTCAGGAAGATGTGGGCCCACATTCACGGTGACAGGAGCCCTGAGCACATCAGGACTGGCGGGGAGGTTTCAGGAAATTGTGAGCCCACATCCACGCTGACAGGCGCCCCTGAGCAGCCTCAGGAACTGTGGGGAGGCTTCAGGAAGATGTGGCGACGCGTTCACTCTGACAGGAGCTCCCGGGCCCCTCAGGACATAAGTTGAGGCTTCTGGAAGCGGGAGGCTGCATTCATGGTTACAGGAGCCCTGGCCTCCTCGAACCCTCGGCTACGCTTCAGGAGGACTTGGGGCCACATGGACACAACAGGACGCTGACTTCCTCAGGACCCCTGGTGTAGACTTGGGGAAATATGTGGATGCGTCCATGTGGACAGAAGACCCCAGCTTTGTCAGGGCCTGTGGTGAGGCCTTAGAAAACTGTGGGTGCCGCATCCACAGTGACAGGAGTCTCCAGCCTCCTCAGGACACACTGTGAAGTTTTGGGAAGATTTGAGGCCACGTCCATGCTGACAGGAGCCCCCAGCCTCCTCAGGTCTTATGGTGAGGCTTGAGGAAAATGTGGGACCACGTCAACACTGACAGGAACCCTGTCTTCCTCAGGACCTGCACTTTGGCTTCGGGACATAAGGGGCTGCATGTATGCTGACAGGAGCCCACAGCCTCCTCAGGACCTGCGGTGAGTTTTCTGGGGGACGTGGGGCCATGTCCAGGCTGACAGGAGCCCCCGGCCTCCTGAGGACCTGCTGTGAGGCTTCCAGAGGATGTGAGACATAATCCACAGTGACAGGAGACCCAGCGTCCTAGGACCCGCTGACTATGACTCAGGAACACGTGGGGCCACGTCCACACTCACAGGAGCCCGGCTTCCTCAGGACCCCTTGGAGGAATCTGGAGGAGCCATTGGGGGCCACGTCCATATCAGAAGGGACTCCTCAGAACCACAGTGTAAGTGAAAGGGTAGAATGAATGGTAGGGTTAGGGGAGGGGAGGAAGTTGGTGGTTAGCCTTAGGTTAGATGTTAGGGGTTAGTGTTTATGCTTATGGTTACGAATTAGAGGTTAGGTGAGGCATAAGGGTATTGGTCAGTGTTAAGAGTTAGGATGGTGGTTAGGGTAAGGGACAGGATTTAGTTTGTAGGGTTAGGGTTTAGGCTTTAGGGATGAGGGCAGGAGGTTAGGAGTTGGGGATAGGGTTATGGTTAGAGTTAGGGTTGGGCTTAGGTTTGCAGTTAGGGTTAGGGGTTAGGGTGTGAGTTATTGTTAGGGGTTAGAGTTAAGGGTTAGAGTTAAAGTTAGGGCTAGGTTTAGGGTTAGGGCGAGGGTTAGGATTAGGATAGGGGTTAGGGCTAGGGTTAGTGTTACTGTTTGGTTAGGGTTTAGGGTTAGGGTCAGGTCAGGGTCAGGGTACGGTTTTGGAAAAGGGCAAGATATAGGGTTAGGGAGTGGGTTAGGGGTTGGCTTTAGGGTATGGGTTAGGTTACAGTTTGCGGTATGAGATAGGATTAGTATTCGAGGGTTAGAGTTAGGGTACAGGTTAAGGTTAGGAATAGGATTTGAATACCTTGTTTTAAGGATAGGGTTAGAGGTTAGGGTTCGTGTTAGATGTAATGTAGGGGTCAGGGTTAAGGAAACCTAAGTTTAGGTGCACCTGCATTTAGGAGTTAGGGTGAGGGTTGGCAGGAAGGTTCAGTGAATGTGTTTTGGTCTTGGGGTTTGTGTTTGTTTTTCGATTAGTGATGGGTCTTGTTTAAGGGTTAGGTTAACATTACGATTAAGTGTAGGGTTAGGGTTATGTCTGTGTATGGTTAGAGTTAGAGTGTATGTGCCTGCACTGGGACTCCTAGCATCTTGGGCCATTTAGTTTTATGCACTCTATTTAGGTTTTGGGTTCAAAGATAGCCTGACTCCACCAAGTCAGTGGCCTCCCCAGAGAATCAAAATCCAGGCTTCTGATGGTGTCAGAATAGACATGGCAGGCTTCTCCCGAGCTGAGCTAGGAGGGGATTTGTGGCTCTAAAGACTCTTTATTTGGATTTTCAGTTGCCTTTCTGATTTTATCTCTAGTGCGTACATGTTTCATCAATACTACCAATTATTATTTTAAAGTTTTACTTGAATACCTGTTTGTATACACAGTATGATATAGTTACAGGTTTACCACATAGTGATTCAACTCTTGGTTACAACGCCTGGTACTGGCCACAGGTGCCCTCCACTATCCCCATCCCCTGATTCCCCATCTCCCTCACCTTCCTCTGGTATTTATTAGTTGATTCTCTGTGGTTAAGAGTGTGTTTTTTTGTTTGCTTCTCTCATCACCCCCCTCTGCCCCTTTGCCAGTTTGTCCGGTTTATTAAAATTCACATATGAATGCAATTGTATGGTATTTCATATCTTTCTCTGACTGAGTTCATTAAGCATAAGTCCTTTCCACTTCTCCCACATCACTGTAAATGGCTTCATTTCATCGCTTCTGATGACCGAGTGATGTCGCAGTGGGTATATTTACCACATCGTCTCTGCCCATTCATCAGTCGATGGACATCTGGGCTGTATCCACAGTTTGGCTGTTGTTGATAACGCTGCTACAAACACTGGTTTGTGTGTCCTACTTGGAATCTACTAAAAGACTTTTGTATCCTCGGGGTAAATACCTAGCTCTGCAATTTTGGAATCGTAGGGTAGTGCTATTTTTAACTTCTTTTTTAATTTTTTTTTATGATAGTCACAGAGAGAGAGGCAGAGACACAGGAAGAGGGAGAAGCAGGCTCCCCGCACTGTTAGTCCAACGTGGGATTCGATCCCAGGTCTCCAGGATCGCGACATGGGCCAAAGGCAGGTACCAAACCGCTGCACCACCCTGATATCCCCTATTTTTAACGTTCGCGGACCCTCCACAGTGTTTTTCACAGTGGCTGCAACTGTTCGCATGCCCACCAGGAGTGTAAGGGGGCTCCCTCTTCTCTATAGCCTCAACAACACCTGTAGTTTCTTCTGTTGTTAATTTTAGCCATTCTGTCGGCTGTCAGGTGACATCTTATTGTGGTTTTCATTTGCATTTCCCTGATGATGGGTGACGCAGAGTGTCTTTCGGTGTCTGGTGGCCATCTGGATGTCTTGTCAGAGACAAAGTCCATTCATGTCTTCTACCCATCTGCAGTTGGATAATTTGTGTTTAGGAGGTTGAGATTTATATTTGCTTTGCGTATTTTGCATACTAACTCTTTATTGGATGTGTTATTTACAAATATCTCCTTTCATTTTCTATGTTGCCTTTTAGCGTTGGTTGTTTCTTTCATTTTGCAGAAGCTTTTGAATTTGATGAAGTCCCAAGAGTATTTTTGCTTTTGTTTCCCTCAACTCAGAGGCACATCTAGAAAGAAGATCCAATGGCCAACAGCAAAGACGTTGTTGCCTATCTTTTCTTCTTTTTATGGTTTCAGGTCTCACATTTAGGTCTTTCATCCATTTTGAATTTATTTTTTATATATATAGTGTAAGAAAGTGGTCCAGTTTCATTCTTCTGCATGTGGCTGCCTGGTTTTCCCAACACCATTTATTCTTATCCTGGGGTCAGGGTTAGGGTTTGTTGAAGAGACTGTCTTTGTGCCATTGGATATTCCCTGCTACCTTGTTGTCGATTAATGGATCATAGAGTTACAGGTTTTTATCTTGTTTCGGCATTCCATTCTGTTCTATTGATCTAAGCATCTCCTGTTGGGAGATTCCTGATTGCTGATTCAATTTCGTTGCTGGTTATCTGTGTGTTCTAGTTTCTTATTTCTTTCTTTTTCATTTTTGCTGTGTTATATATTTCCAGGAATTGATCTATTTCTTCCAGGTTCTAGGTTGCTGGCATATAATTTTTCATAATGTTCTCTTATACACGTTTTTATTTCTCTAGTTTTGGTTGTTATTTCTCTTATCTCATTTGTGATTTTATTTGGATCCTTTCTCATCTTTTTATTTTTTCTTTTTTAAATATTTTATTTGTGTATTCATGCAAGACACAGAGAGGCAGGGGTATAGGCAGGGGGAAAATGAGGCTCCACGCAGGGAGCCTGATATGGGACATGATTCCCCAGGACCCCGGGATCATGACCTAAGCCAAGCAGATGCTCAACCACTGAGGCACCCAGGTGCCTTGCTAATTAAATTCCTTTGCTAGTTATGGGTCTAGTCACATTTTCTATTTCTTCCTCTTTCAGTTTTGCTCGTTTGCACATTTCTAGGGATCTCTCCAATTCTTCCTGGTCTCCCAGGTTGTTAGTGTATAATCTTTTATAGTATTCCCTTATAATTGTCTTATTTTCTGGTGTTGATTGTGATCTCTCTTCTCTCTTTTGTGATTTTATTTATTTAGTTCTTTTCTGTTTTCTTGTTAATAAGGCTGGCTAGGGCTTGATCCATTTTCTTAGTTATTTTGAAGAACCAGTTCTTAGTTTCATTATTCCATTCTACTGTTTTGTTGTTTCTGTATTGATTATTTCTGCTCTCATCTTTATTTTTTCCTTCTTAAGGAGGCTTTAGTATTTGTTCCCTATTCCTTTTCCAGCTCCTTTAGGTGTTGTGTTGGGTTGTGTATTGGAGACTTCTTGTTTCTTGAGGCAGGCCTGTATTGCTATCTACTTCCTCTTAGGACTGTCTTTGCTACATCCTAGAGGTTTAAAGAAACATGTTTTCATTTTCATTTGTTTTAAATTTCCTCTGTAATTTCCTGGTTACTCCATTCCTTCTCTGGTAGGATGATCATAATCTCCACAAATATTTGGTCTGGCCAAATTTTTTCTTACTGTCGACTTCAAGTTTCATAGCGTCGTCGTCCAAAAATATACATGGTGTGATACCATCCTTCTTGTACCTGTTGTACCTGTTGAGGGCTGATTTGTGGTCCATGATATGATCTATTCTGGAGAATGTCCCATGTGCACTTGAAATGAATGTGTATTCTGCTTTAGGAAGAAATGTTCAGACTATATCTGGTGAGTCACGTTGGTCCAGTGTGTCAAGCCTATTGTTCCCCTGTTGATTTTCTGCATAGACGATCGGTCGATTGCCCTAAGTGGGTGTTAAAATCCCCAGTCATTGTATTATTATCAGTGTGTTCCTGTACGTTTGTTGTTAATTGGTTTCTATATTTCGGTACTCCCATGTTGGCAGCATAAATATGCAGTTTTTTGATCTTTTTTTTTTAAATAAATTTATTTTTTATTGGTGTTCAATTGACCAACATACAGAATAACACGCAGTGCTCTTCCCGTCAAGTGTCCCCCTCAGTGCCCGTCACCCATTCACCCCCACACCCCGCCCTCCTCCCCTTCCAGCACTGCTAGTTCTTTTCCCAGAGTTAGGAGTCTTTATGATCTCTCTCCCTTTCTGATATTTCCCAAACGTTTCTTCTCCATTCCCTTATATTCCCTTTCACTATTATTTATATTCCCCAAAGGAATGAGAACATACACTGTTTGTCCTTCTCCGATTGACTTACTTCAATCAGTATAATAGCCATCAGTTCCATCCACGTTGAAACAAATGTTGGGTATTTGTCGTTTCTAATGGTTGAATATTATTCCATTGTATACATAAACCACATCTTCTTTATCCATTCATCTTTTGATGGACACCAAGGCTCCTGACACTGTTTGGCTATTGTGGACATTCTGCTATAAACATCGAGGTGCAGGTGTCCTGGCGTTTCATTGCATCTGAATCTTTGGGGTAAATCCCCAATAGTGCAATTGCTGAGTCATCGGGCAGGTCTATTTTTAACACTTTGTGGAACCTCCACACAGTTTTCCAGAGTGACTGCACCAGTTCACATTGCGAACAGCAGTGTAAGAGGGTTCCCTTTTCTCCGCATCCTCTCCAACATTTGTGGTTTCTTGTCTTTTTAATTTTCCCCATTCTCACTGGTGTGAGGTGGTATCTCATTGTGGTTTTGATTTGTATATCCCTAAGGGCAAGTGATGCAGAGCATGTTTTCATGTGCATGTTGCCATGTCAGTGTCTTCCTCTGTGAGATTTCTCTTCATGTCTTTTGCCCATTTCATGATTGGATTGTTTGTCTCTTTGGTGTTGATTTTAAGAAGTTCTTTATAGATCTTGGAAACTAGCCCTTTATCTGAAACGTCTTTTGCATATATCTTCTCCCATGCTGTAGGTTGTCTTTTAGTTTTGTTGACTGTATCCTTTGCTGTGCAAAAGCTTCTTATCTTGATGAAGTCACAATAGTTCATTTTTGCTTTTGTTTCTTTTGCCTTCATGGATGTACGTTTCAAGAAGTTGTTGTGTCCAAGTTTAAAACGGGTGTTGCATGTGTTCTCCTCTAGGATTTTGCTGGATTCTTGTCTCACATTTAGATCTTTCTAAAGATCTAAAACTCACATTTTGAGTTTATCTTTGTTTATGGTGAAAGAGAGTGGTCTAGTTTCATTCTTCAGAAGGTGGATGTCCAATTTTCCCAGCACCATCTATTGAAGAGACTGTCTTTCTTTCAATGGATAGTCTTTCCTCCTTTATCGAATATTAGTTTACCATAAAGTTCAAGGTCCACTTCTGGGTTCTCTATTCTGTTCCATTGATCTATGTGTCTGTTTTTGTGCCAGTACCACACTGTCTTGATGACCACAGCTTTGTAGTACAACTTGAAATCTGGCTTTGTGATGCCCCCAGATTTGGTTTTCTTTTTTAAAATTCCCCTGGCTTTCGGGGTCTTTCTGATTCCACACAAATCTTAAAATAATTTGTTCTAACCCTCTGAAGAAAGTCCATGGTATTTTGATAGGGATTCCATTAAACGTGTACATTGCCTGGGTAACATTGACATTTTCACAATATTAATTCTGCCAATCCATGAGCATGGAATATTTTTCCATCTCTTTGTGTCTTCCTCAATTTCTTTCAGAAGTGTTCTATTGTTTTTAGGGTATAGATCATTTACCTCCTTGGTTAGGTTTATTCCTAGGTATCTTTTGATTTGGGTGCAACTGTAAATGAAACTGACTCCTTAATTTCTCTTTCCTCAGTCTCATTGTCAGTGTATAGAAATGCCATTGATTTCTGGATATTGAGTTTTTATATTGCAGTGCTACTAAATTGCTGTATGAGTTGTAGCAATCTTGGAGTGGAGACTTTTGGGTGTTCTAGGTAGAGTATCATGTCATCTGAGAAGAGGGAGATTTTGACTTCTTCTTTGCCAATTTGAATGCCTTTAATGTCTTTTAGCTGTCTGACTGCTAAGGCTAGGACTTCCAGACTATGTTGAATAACAATGGTGAGAGTGGACATCCCTGTCTTGTTCCTGATCTTAGGGGAAAGGCTCCCAGTGCTGCCCCACTGAGAATGATATTTGCTGTGGGCTCTTCGTAGATGGCTTTTAAGATGTCAAGGAATGTTCCCTCTATCCCTACGTTCTGAAGAGTTTTGATCAGGAATGGATGCTCTATTTTGTCAAATGCTTTCTCTGCATCTAATGAGAGGATCATATGGTTCTTGGCTTTTCTCTTGCTGATATGATGAATGACATTGATTTTTTTACACGTGTTGAACCAGCCTTGTGTCCCGGGGATAAATCCTACTTGGTCATGGTGAATAATATTCTTAATGTATTGTTGGATCTTATTGGCTAGTATCTTGTTGAGAATTTTTGCATCCATGTTCATCAGGGATATTGGTCTGTATTCTCCTTTTAGGTGGGGTCTTTGTCTGGTTTTGGAATTAAGGTGATGCTGGCTTCATAGAACGAATTTGGAAGTACTCCATCTCTTTCTATCTTTCCAAACAGCTTTAGTAGGAGAGGTATGATTTCTTCTTTAAACGTTTGATAGATTTCCCCTGGGAAGCCATCTGGCCCTGGACTTTTGTGACTTGGGAGGTTTTTGATGACTGCTTCAATTTCCTCCCTGGTTATTGGCCTGTTTAGGTTTTCTATGTCTTCCTGTTCCAGTTTTGGTAGTTTGTGGCTTTCCAGGAAAGCGTCCATTTCTTCTAGATTGCCTAATTTATTTCCGTATAGCTTTTCATAATGTTTTTAAAATCGTTTGTATTTCCTGGTGTTGGTAGTGATCTCCTCTTCTCATTCATGATTTTATTAATTTGAGTCTTGTCTCTCTTCTTAATAAGAGTGGCTAATGGTTTATGTATGTTATTAATTCTTTCAAAGAACCAACTTCTGGTTTTGTTGATCTGTTCCACATTTCTTATGGTCTCAGTTTCCTTGAGGTCTGCTCTAATTTTAATTAAATCTCTTATTCTGTTTGGGTGTAGGATCTAGCTGCTGTTTTTTTCTCTAGCTCCTTTATGAGTAAGGTTAGCTTTTGTATTTGAGATCTTTCCAGTTTTTGAATGGATGCTTCTATAGTGATGTATTTCCCCCTTAGGACTGCTTTTGCTGCATGCCAAAGATTTTGAACATTTGTATCTTCATTCCAATTAGTTTCCATGAATCCTTTTAATTCTTCCTCAATTTCCTGGTTGAACCTTTCATCTTTTAGCAGGATGGTCCTTAACCTCCATGTGTTTGAGGTCCTTCCAAACTTCTTGTTGTGATTTAGTTCTAATTTTAAGGCATTATGGTCTGAGAATATGCAGGGGATGATCTGAATCTTTGGTATCGGTTCAGACGTGATTTGTGACCCAGTATGTGGTCTATTCTGGAGAACGTTCCATGTGCACTTGAGAAGAATGTTTATTCAGTTCGGTTTGGATGTAAAGTTCTGTAGATATCTGTGAAATCTATCTGCTCCAGTGTATCATTTAAAGCTCTCGTTTCTTCGGAGATGTTGTGCTTAGAAGTTTTATCGAGGGTAGAAAGGCCTAGATTGTAGTCACCAAGTATAAGATAATTATTATCTAAGTATTTCTTCACTTTCGTTATTTATTGGCTTAAATATTTGGCAGCTCCGATATTCGGGTATATATATTGAGGATTGTTATGCCCTCTTGTTGGATAGATCCTTTAAGTAAGATTTAGTGTCCGTCTTCATCTCTCACTATAGTCTTCGGGGCAAATATTAGTTTATCTGATATATGGATGGCTACCACTGCTTTCTTTCTTTTTTTTTTCACTGCTTTCTTTTGAGGACCATTTGAATGGTAATTGGTTCTCCAACCCATTATTTTCAGATTGTAGGTGTCCTTCTGTCTAATATGAGTCTCTTATAGAAAGCAAATAGTTGGGTCCTGATTTTTTATCCAGTCTGAAACCCTCCGCCTTTGAAGGGGTCATTAAGCCCATTCACGATCAGAGTTACTATCAACAGATATGAGTTTAGTGTCATCATGACATCTATTCTGTCCTTGTTTTTGTGGATTGTTCCAGTGAACTTCTTAAAGGGGAATTTTAAGAGTCCCCCTTAAAATTTCTTGCAGAGCTGGTTTGGAGGTCACATATTCTTTCAGTTCCTGCCTGTCTTGGAAGCTCTTTATCTATCCTTCCATTTTGAATGAGAGCCTTGCTGGATAAAGTATTCTTGGTTGCATGTTATTCTCATGGAGGACCCTTAATATATCCAGCCAGCACTTTCTGGGCTGCCAGGTCGCTGTGGAGAGGTCTTCCGTTACCCTAATGCTCCTCCCCATAAAGTTCAGGGATTTCTTGTCTCTTGCTGCTTTAAGGATCTTCTCTTTATCTTTGGAATTTGCAAGCTTCACTATTAAATCAAGGTGTTGGACGGTTTTTATTGATTTTAGGGGGGATCTCTCTATTTCCTGGATCTGAATGCCTGTTTCCCTTCCCAGATTAGGAAAGTTTTCAGCTAGGATTTGTTCAAATACATATTCTGTCCCTCTGTCCCTTTCGGCGCCCTCAGGATCCCCAATTACACATAGGTTTTTCTTCTTCAGGCTGTCTTTATTTCCTTTAATCTGTCTTCCTGGTCTTTTAATTGTCTGTCTCTTTTTTCCTCAGTTTTCCTCATTGCCATCAACTTGTCTTCTATGTCACTCACTTGTTCTTCCACCTCGTTAACCCTCGTCATTAGGACTTCTAGTTTGGATTGCATCTCATTCAATTGATTTTTACTTTCTGCCTGATTGTATCTAAATTCTGCAGTCATGAAGTCTCTTGAGTCCTTTATGCTTTTTTCTAGAGTCACCAGTAGCTGTATAATAGTGCTTCTGAATTGGTTTTCTGACATTGAGTTGTAATCCAGATTTGTAACTCTGTGGGAGAGAGGACTGTTTTTTCTTTTAAGGTGAGGTTTTCCTTATAGTCATTTTGCTCAGTGCAGAGTGGCCAAAAACAAGTTGTATTGGGAAAAGGAGAAAAAGAGAAGAGAGAAAGAAAAAAGAGAAGAGAAAAAGAAAAAAGGAAAAAGGAAGAAAAAAGCAAAAAAGAGAATAAAAGGAGAAAGAAAAAGAAAGAAAGGGGGGAAAGGATGGGGGAAGCAATCAGAAATTAAAAAAAACATGGGGGAGTATCTTCTGATTCTGTCTACTTTAAGTCCCTTGACTTCCCCTGGAACTTGGCCGTCTAGCTGGTCTTCTGGGGGGAGGGGCCTGTTGTGCTGATTTTCAGGTGCTAGCCCTTGGGGGAGCTCCTCTCCCCCTGCCTGGTGAAGCGCTCAGTGGGCGTTGTATACCCTGTGATGCCCAAGGAGGAACAACCCCAGTGGCGGCAGCCAGGTCGGAACACCTGTATTCAGCCTCCCCAGTAACTCTGGATCAGTCCGTCTGCAGGGCCTGGAGGCTCTGGGGCGGGGCTGCTGATCTTCTCAGCTCTGAGCAGGAGCGTCCTTGCTGTCCTGAGTCCTCCAGGCCTCTGCCTGTCCCGGGGGAGGCCGAATCCTGGGCTGTGTCCCGGCCCTGTGCTCCCTGACCTGCGCTGTTGGATTCTCGCTCCCGGCCGGGTAGGCACCTCTCCACGGAGCCGCCATAGCCCCTCTGAGCTGCTCCTGGAGCCCTGCAGCCCCCTCCACACGAAGCCACTTCCTCTGCCCTAGGCGCCGCCACCTAGCTGTTCCCAGGGACCCGCTGCCCCCTCCGCGCAGAGCCGCTGCCGGATCCCCTCAGAGCTGCTCCTGGGTCAATGCATGTGCCCTACAACCCTTAGGGAGCTCGGTGCAATCTCCTGGGAGTGCAGGTGTATGTTTATGTCCCATGGAGCCTGAGGGTATCCCCGCCCTCCTGGGGTCTTGCTCTGAATCCCTGCGGGCGTCATTTCCCCCTGGAAGTATGGTCCAACTCCTGCTTCTCTGGGACAGAGCTCTCCTGCCCGGGGCACACTCGCCCTGGCCTTAGCCTGGCTCTGTGGGGCCCCTCCCCCTTGGATGCCTTTTGTATCTTTATTTCTTTTTCCCCATCTTCCTACCTTGATAGAAGTGTGAACTTTTCTCACTGTAGCATTCTATCTGGTCTCTGTTTAAGTCTCAGGCTGAATTCCTAGATTTTCAGGATGATTTGAACTTTATCTAGGTAATTTGGTCAGGACAGGTGACTTGGGGACCCTTCTCTTCCGCCATCTTGTCTCTCCTCCTGTATGTTGCTTTTTAGCTTTAGTTGTTTCCTTCACTTTGCAGAAGTTTTTCAATTTGATGAAGTCCCAATAGGATGTTTGCTTTTGTTTCCCTCACCTCAGAGGCATATCCTGAAAGAAGATCCAATGGCCAATGTCAAAAACGTTGCTGCCTATCTTTTCTTCTATGTATGGTTTCAGATCTCACATTTAGGTCTTTCATCCATTTTGAATTCATTTTTTATATATATGGTGTAAGAAAGTGGTCCAGTTTCATTCTTCTGCATGTGGCTGCCTGGTTTTCCCAACACCATTTGTTCTTATCCGGGGGTCAGGGTTAGTGTTTGTTGAAGAGACTGTCTTTGTGCCATTGGATATTCCTTCCTGCCTTGTTGTCCATTATGGGTCATAGATACATGTTTGTATCTTGTTTTGGCTTTCCATTCTGTTCTATTGATCTAAGCGTCTCCTGTTGGGGAACCCTGATTGCTGATTCAATTTCTTTGCTGGTAACTGTCTGTTCAAATTTCTTATTTCTTCATTTTTCATTTTTGCTATGTTATATATTTCCAGGAATTGATCTATTTCTTCCAGGTTCTAGGTTGCTGGCATGTAGTTTTTCATCATATTGTCTTATAATTGTTTGTATTTCTCTAATGTTGTTATTTCTCTTTTCTGATTTGTGATTTTATTTGGGTCCTTTCTCATCTTTTTATCTTTTTTCGTTTTTAAAGATTTTATTTATGTATTCATGAGAGACACAGAGATGCGTAGGTATAGGCACAGGGAAAATGAGGCTCCATGCGGGGAGCCTGATGTGTGACTTTATTCCCCAGGACCCCGGGATCATGACCTGAGCCAAAGCACATGCTCGACCACTGAGGAACCCAGGTGCCTTGCTGATTCAATTCCTCTGCTAGTTATGGGTCTATTCACATTTTCTATTTCTTCCTATTTCAGTTTTGCTTGTTTGCACATTTCTAGGGATTTGTCCATTTCTTCCAGGTCTCCCAGTTTGTTAACATATAATCTTTCATAGTTTTCCCTTATGATTGTCTTATTTTTCTGGTGTTGATTGTGATCTCTCTTCTCTCTTTTGTGATTTTATTTATTTAGGTCTTTTCTCATTTCTCGTTCATTTGGCTGGCTAGGGCTTGATCCATTTTATTAATTATTTTGAAGAACCAGCTCTTAGTTTCGTTATTCCATTCTATTGTTTCTGTATTGTTTATTTCTGCTCTCATCTTTATTTTTTCCCTTCTTCTGTAGGCTTTAGGCTTTGTTTCCTATTCCTTTTCCAGTCCTTTAGGTGTAAGGTTAGGTTGTGTATTAGAGACTTCTTGTTTCCTGAGATAGGCCTGTATTGCTATGTACTTCCCTCTGCACTGCCTTTGCTACATCCCAGTGGTTTGGAGAAACATGTTTTCATTTTCATTTGTTTTAAATTTCCTCTTTAATTTCCTGGTTGCTCCATTCCTTCTCTGGTAGGATGTTCATAATCTCCACGTATTTTAGGTCTGTCCAAATTTTTTCAAACTGTCGACTTCAAGTTTCATAGCTTCGTGGTCGAAAATGTACAGGGTGTAATATCAACCTTCTTGTACCTGTTGTACCTATTGAGGGCTGATTTGTGGCCCATGATATGATCTGTTCTGGAGAATGTCCCATGTGTACTTGAAAGGAATGTGTATTTTGCTTTAGGAAGAAATATTCAGACTATATCTGTTGAGTCCCTGTGGTCCAGTGTGTCAAGGCTATTGTTCCCCTGTTGATTTTCTGCATAGACGATCGGTCCATTGCCATAAGTGGGTAGGTGTTAAAATCCCCTGTCATTGTATTATTATCGGTGAGTTCCTGTACGTTTATTGGTAATTGGGTTCCATATTTAGGTACTCGCATGTTGGCAGCATAAATATTTAGTTGTTTGTCCTGATAGAGAGTTTTTTTAACTATGAAATAATGCCCTTCTTCATCACTTCTTACAGTATTTGTTCTTTCTTTTTGAGATTAAATATTTTATTTATTTATTTATTTATTTATTTATTTATTTATTTATTCATGAGAGATACACAGAGAAGCAGAGGCAGAAACATAGGCAGAGGGAGAGAGGCTCCCCAAAGGGATGCCAATGTGGGACTCGATCCTGGGATCCCACAAACACACCTTGAGCCGAAGGCAGATGCTCAACCACTGAGCCACCAGGTGACCCCCAGGGTTTGGTTTCAAATCTAGTTTCTCTAATATAAGTATTGGTCTGCAGCTTTCTTTTCATAACCATTAGCATGATAGATGATTTTCCATCCCCTGCCTTTCAATCTGCTGTTGTCTATAGGTCTAAGGTGAGCATCTATTAGGCAGCATAACGATGGACCTTGTTTTGTTTTTTTTTTTTTTGTTTTTTTTTTTAATTTATTTATGATAGGCACACAGTGAGAGAGAGAGAGGCAGAGACACAGGCAGAGGGAGAAGCAGGCTCCATGCACCGGGAGCCCGATGTGGGATTCGATCCCGGGTCTCCAGGATCGCGCCCTGGGCCAAAGGCAGGCGCCAAACCGCTGCGCCACCCAGGGATCCCTGGACCTTGTTTTTTTAATAACAGTTTTATTTTTGAGAGCATGGGAGAGAGAGACAGAGACAGAGGCAGAAAATTAGGCCAAGAGAGAAGCAGGCTCCCCACCAGCAGCCCAATATGGGACTCGATCCCAGACTCTAGAATTACACCCTGAGTCAAAGGCAGAGACTTAACCCCTGAGCCACCCAGGCATCCCGGATCCTGTTTTTTAAGCCACTCTGATACCCTATATCTTTTGATTGGAGCATTTAGTATTAGCATTTAAAGTGCTTATTCAAAGATATGAACTTTGTGCTTTTGTTTTACCTGTAGAGTTGGTGTTTTTGGTGACGTTCTCTGGTCCTTATTAGTCTTTGTTGCTTTTGTCTCTTTTTTTCCCCCACTAGAGTAGTCCCTCTTAAAATTCCTTAGTGGACTGGTTTAGCAGTTATGAACTCCTTTATACTTTGCCTGTCTGGGAAAATCTTTCCTTCTATCCTGAATGACACCCTTGCTGAAGAAAGAATTCATACAAATTGGACTCCAATAAAAAGAAATTTAAAAACATAAAATAAATTTTTGCTATTATGATTGAGGAAAATGGCATTTAGGAGGAAAAGCAGAAGCTGAAAGAGAAGAGGAAAGATTTCACCAACCATAGCCTTCACAGGGACTTGGTGTCCTTTCCTAGGAGGGCCCCCCCCCCCCCGTAGGATGCTTCCTGCCCCTCTGCGTTCCTTTTTGGAACACAGCAGGCACATCTCCATGCCTCCAGCACCTCTGCAGTCATGGTTTATAGCGTCTTCCAGGTATCCTATTGGGAACCACAGCGTCGTGTATGTAACCATCTAGCTGCTGTTTGACAACATTGGGGGGATTCTGACTTTTGTTGGTTGTGGGGTGTGTGTGTGTCTATCACATGAAGCTATCATGTGCAGCTATCAGATCCTCTGTCTGGGTAAACCAAATGCGGAAATGGTTGGTACAACATCATTTCTCATGCTGATGCTGGGTGGCTAGCTGGGCTTTCCTGGCTGACCGGCGGCTCGCTCCTGTAGTGAATTTCAGCTGGAGGGTCAGCTGAGGTGGTAGATCTGGCTTGGCCACATTCCCATGTCCGGCAGTGGGGCTTGCCGAGCTCCGGCTGCTTCTGTTCTCCCCGATGCCTCTCCAGCAGGGAGTCAGACCTCGGGGCCACACTGGCGGGAGCTCCTGAGGAGCTGGGTGCCCATGGCGGGGAGCGCTGAGGCTGCATCTGTGTGGTCGGGGTGGGGACGGGGCTGGGGTTCCTCAGTCCCCTGTGCTGCCTGGCTTTCAGGCCGAGCCCCATGCTCACCCAGCCCCTACTCACTAGGGCGAGGAGGGTGTCCTCCACACGCTGGTATGATAGATCCAGCACCACAAGGTGTGCATGCTGAGTCCACCTTGTGAGCGTTCCCCAGGTGCATGAGCTGCAAGTTGTGACCCAGGAAATTTAACAAAATTCCCGTACCCCTGGACAAGCAGAGCAGGACTGATTCCATTTGGTGCTACACCCACCACCTCCCCTGTGACCCCCAAATTACCAGCTTATGGCTTAAGGCACTGCCCCACCCAAGTCAAGCTGCTGGGCACACCCTATTCGGAAATCGGCTCATAACAATGTAACCCTGCCTTGTGTCCCCCAAAACTGCGCACCTATTCTGACCAAAGTAATAGGCCAGCTCAAGTGGATACTATAGTGTAAGGTGTAATTCAATCAGCCACCTGCGTGTTGACCGACATGACTGTGCAAAATTCTGCATATCCCACGGTCCACTGACCCTATAAATCTGCTATGCCTCTTAGTCTCGGGGCCCAAATCTCTGCTCCGCTGTGTCTGGTGAACTTCGACCCAAGCTCCAGCTTGTAGAGAAACCCTCGGGAGTTTGCTTCAGTGTCGGCTCCTTGGTGGTTTCTCAGATTCGTAGTCTTGGGCACAACACAAGGGCCTGCTGTCCTGACATCCCTTCCAGGGCCACGCTGAGCGCCCCACAGGCCCTCTGTGCCCCAGGCACACTGGCATGGGGAAGCGGGGAGGGTAGTACGTGCCCTGGAACCGGGCCAGCCCCGGCCTCCTGGACAGAGGGAGCACAGACCTCCCAGGTCGCTTTGAACAGATCCTGGTGACCTGAGGTTCCCTGGCTGTCACTCTGTCCTAGCCCATTCTGGCCTGCGGGGCACAGGATGAGTCCCAGTATAGTCTGTGGGGTCCTGACCCTGGCGTCTGGCCACCCCTGGAAGGCACGTGGGGACGTCAGCTGTGTATGCCTTGCGGTGTCCCTGCAGGGGCTGTTTGGGGCCTGGGTGATGCCCCCTCCTCCTCTCTGTGTGTCTCTCCACAACCCGTGCACAGCGTTCTGGGAGACACAGAAAAGGGCTGGCTGTGCATTTTACACCACTACACTTTATTGACTTTCTACAGTAAACGTGCTCAGAGCCGTGGGTGCACGCCTTCACCTGGGGAGGGAGACCTTTCTTTCCTTTACGGGAGGACAAGAATCACATGGGTTGGGGGTTGAGTGCTGGAGTTCCCCACCTGGGAGCATGTGTGGACTCCAGGTGGGGGCGTGTGTCCTGAGGTTTCAGCCTGAGAGACGGTTCTGAGGACAGCAGAGCTGACCTAGACCTGCAGCTCATGGGTTCCTAGCTGGGTCCCTGCAGGGCAGCTGGACCCCAGCCACGGGGCCCCTGCGGCCCCAGCACCTGGAGGAGTCTGCCTCCTGGTGTGGGTGCGGGTGGGGCCCACCGGACCACCTCTGATCTCCCCAACCTTGGGTGTCCCGGGATCCCCAGGGCTGCCCTAGGTCAGCGACCTGGATCTGTGGGGAATCCCCAGGGCCCAGGACGCCACATCCAGCTGTGAGAGTGCTCGCTCAGTATGGGGCCAGAATCCAGCGCTGGCCAGGGCCATGGGGGCCTGATCCCATTAGTCTTTTTCTTGGGCCTGGGGCGGGGGCTCAAATCACACCCACCCTCACAGAGCCGAGGCCAGGCCAGTCCAGATCCCCCTGGGTTAGGGGCTGGTGTCCTGTGCTGGGTGTGCCACCCTCCAAGACGGACAGTGGGCAGAGGCAGGGCACAGTGCTTCCTCTGCACCACTCAACTGCACACACCCTGTTGGGGGCTCCCTGTCTTCCCTCCTCCCTGCAACCCCTGAGGACTCTATGGGACACCTGGGCTTCTGATGGGAGCAGGGTTTCCAGAGAACTCCGGGGAGGCTGAGCATGTCCCACAGGGGTCATCTACACCGGGTCCTTGCTGGGGGCCGATGGTGTGTGGGTGGATGGTGTGGGGGCAGGGGTATGATAGTGGTGGAGTGTGGGGGATGGTGTCGGTGGGATCCCATTGAGGTAGAGGATGTAGGTGGATGGAGTGGCAGTGGGGAATGAGGGAGATGTCGTGGGGGGCCTGCGGACACTGGGCATCCCCTTCCTCTAAGATGCAAAAGGAGACATCTACACTTTAAGGAGACTCCAGTCTGGGGTTTGCTGCAACACATGCCCCTGGGGCCAGGTGTGGTCAGTGCATGGCCCTGGCTGGACCGGGGGCATTATACAGGGTTCATCATATTATGTGTGTTTTCAAATTGCAAATTGTCTCAAATTAAATGCATAGAACTTGGAAACATGTAAAGCACTGAGAGTGGGTGTCACTCTGATCCGTCCAACCCACATGGGATCGAAGTGTGTCCTGCTCCTGCCGCGGCCATTCCGCTTGTCACCCAGGTCCGGTTCCTGCCCCCCATGTCCCCCACCCCATCCCCTGCTTCTCAGGGGGGCGTCCCTCTTCCCTTTGGGGTTCAGCTCCCATTGCAAGCCCTGGAGGCCCCATCCTAGTGGCCTCCTCATCCCCGAGTCCCTGGGGGTGGGGCACAGAGGTCATCCCCAACACCCTAACATGGAGTGGTTTGTTGTTGGCTGCTGTTCTGCCCCCCGCCTCAGAAGTCCCGTTCTCCCTACCCGGAATGCCCCGGTACTCCCCTGGGTCCTGATCCCCCCTGGCCCCTCAACCTCACCCTACTCCGTATAGTCCCAAAATATGTGACTGCTGAACGTCTTGTTGACGTCCAGGTCCACCTGTGTGATGTCCCTGGAGGAGACCAGGTCCTACTCTCTCATTTCCTGTGGGAAAACCAGGGAGGAGGAGCTGGCATCAGGGACACAGACCCCGACATTTCACCAGGTGCTCTCCTGGGCAGGGAGCCCTGGGGACACCATGGTAGTGTGTCTGCCAAAACCTCCTTCCTTCCCCTGGGAGCCTGGGGATGGTGGGAGTGCCCACCATGCCCGTGGGACCTGTGTGAGGGCCTGTGCCCCGCTGTTGAGGGTGGGGAGGTGACTGAGGGTCAGCATGGGTGGAGGGGACAGGAGGTCAGTCCAGGTGGGGAGGGGTCATGGGGGTGTTGTGCCCAAGATGGCGAATCCGAGAATCCACTGAAGAGTGGACACTGAAGCAAACACACGTGAGCTGTTTTACAAACTCGAGCATGGGTTCAAGTATACGCCGCACAGTGGAACAGGGACTTGGACCCCGAGGAGTGTTTTAGCTTACTTTTAAGGGCTGGTCTCGGGGACCTCCAGAAGGGCGTAAGCAATTCCTCTACTTCTGTTTACATTTTGATATGGGGCCTTCAGGGGCATTGAGCTCTCTTCTCGGGATCCCTGGGTGGCGCAGCGGTTTGGCGCCTGCCTTTGGCCCAGGGCGCGATCCTGGAGACCCGGGATCGAATCCCACGACGGGCTCCCGGTGCATGGAGCCTGATTCTCCCTCTGCCTGTGTCTCTGCCTCTCTCTCTCTCTCTCTCTCTCTCTCTCTCTCTCTGTGTGTGACTATCATAAATAAGTAAAAATTAAAAAAAAAGACAGAGGGATCCCTGGGTGGCGCAGCGGTTTGGCGCTTGCCTTTGGCCCAGGGCGCGATCCTGGAGACCCGGGATCGAATCCCATGTCGGGCTCCCGGTGCGTGGAGCCTGTTTCTCCCTCTGCCTATGTCTCTGCCTCTCTCTCTCTGTGTGTGACTATCATGAATAAATAAAAATTTAAAAAAAAAAAAAAAAATAAAATAAAAAAAAAATAAAAAAAAAGACAGAGCTCTCTTCTCATTCTAATTGGGTTTCCAGCCCTTTGCTTAGGCTCAGTTTTTATTCTATTGTGGGGCTTTCTAAGACATTAAGCTGTAAACTTTGTTTTTTTACAGTAACTGAAGTAATGCAAATTTCAGCTCTTCTTCACAGGGGCCTGGGATTGCTGGACATGTGCTAATACTGAACGTAAAGTAGAATGGCCGTAATGTTCTCAGCCTCCACGCATCCCGTCCCATCCTATCTAGCTCATGCCCCCCTCCCTGGAGCTCCTAAGAGAGAAATGGCAAATTACCTCAGCGTCGCTACCTGTGTTGTGGGACAGGCCCAGGGATTTGAGATTAGGAAGAACTGGGGCACGGGCATCCCAGCTGTGCAGCAGGATTCGATGCTGCAGACTCTTATTCCCTAAGGCTATCTTGACAACTGACTTTGTACATAGAAAAGTTCTCCTTTGTCTTTAAAAGTGCAGGAGCGAGTTAAAGCATTTTTCTCTGCCCATCTGATTGATCAGATTCCACTCTGAGACATATTTCCTGTTAATAAGGATAATTTACTATCCATAATACTATGGTTAAAATATTCTGACACAAGTAATTCAAAGGGATGAGGGTTTCTCATCTCTTTCTTCACAGCTCAGTCACTCATCAGGAAATGCATCTTTATTGATTTGAAAATGATTGAGAGACATTAGTATCAATGATCCTATTATTAGGTGAAGGATTCTTCCCTGAGATTCTTCCCATTTCAACTGACACTGAAACACTATGAACTCTTTGGAAGTCAAATGTCAAGGAAATAAATGTTATACATTGCTAATTTTAAATGCACTTGCAATATGGTGTCTATTATACTAGAAGTATTTTTATCTGATTTTTGCTATTTATTATCCTTTCCTGCTTCAGGTTGAGGAGGCATTATACGTGTTCATAAGTGTTTTTCTTTCCTTCTGATATAAAATTCTTACTTTGTTCCCATCGAAGGAACTTTTTAAGAATAAGACAAAAGATAATTCAAGGATTCTTTTTTTTTTTAATTCAAGGATTCTTAAAATGTCTTCACACTGGAGCCTGATTCATTTAAGTCAATTTTCAAATTAAATCTTATTTCTTAGAAAGAAAACAAAGATTTATAGGGAAATTGAGAAGATAGTACAGAGAATTCTCATGCACTTGCACTCAATTTCTCCAATTATTGATATCTTATATCAGTACGGTACAAATATTAGCTAATGAATCAATATTAAAATTTTCGCAATAACCAAAGACCATACTTTATTCAGATTTCCTTAGTTTTTGCTAAATCACTATCCCTCATACCACACTCCATTTGTCCTCATGTTTTCTTAGGCTCCTCTGGATTGTGACAGTCTTTCAGCCTTTCCTTGTTGTTGTTTAACTGGAACACTCTGAGAAGTAGAGTATTTTGTAAAATTTCCCTCATTTGGGATATGTCTGTTGTTTATTTCATGATTGAACTGTTTTTGTGGATTATATACAGAGATATACTGCCATTTTTATTATATCATGTAAAGGATAGCTACTATCAACATGATTTATCAGTGTTGGTATCGATCTGATCATCTTGCTGAGGTAGTGTTTCTCAGGTTTCTCTGTAGTGAAGTGATTCTTTATTATTATTATTATTATTATTATTATTATTATATTATCATTATTATTTTAAATTTTTCATAATATATTTTGTAGAAGGAAGTTACTATGTGTATTCCACACGTAAGATTGGGAAGCTACGCTCAGGAACTTGAGGGTGGAATGTCTGCACAAATTATTTGAAAATCTTCTACATGGAAGATTTCTTTTCCCTCTGGGTTTGTTTGTTTCTTTTTCAAAGATGCTATTTATTTATTTGAGAGAGAGAAGACTGATAAACATGTGCTAGAGGGACAGAGGGCGAGGGACAAGCAGGTTCCCTGCTGAAGAGGGAGCCTTCCTTGGGACCTGGATCATGATCTGACTCTAAGGCAGAAGCTTAAATAACTGAGCCACTCAGGTGCCACTCTTCCTTCCTTCCTTCCTTCCTTCCTTCCTTCCTTCCTTCCTTCCTTCCTTCCTTTCTTTCTTTCTTTTACTTAATAATAAATTTACATTTTATTGGTGTTCAATTTGCCTACATACAGAATAACAACCAGTGCTCATCGCGTCAAGTGCCCCCCTCAGTGCCCATCAAACATTCACCCCATCCTCGCCCTCCCCCCCTTACATCACCCCTAGTTCATTTCCCAGAGTTAGGAGTCGTTATGTTCTGTCTCCCTTTCTGATATTTCCGACACATTTCTTCTCCCTTCCCTTATATTCCCTTTCACTATTATCTATACTCCCCAAGTGAATGAGAACATACAATATTTGCTTTTTCTGATTGACTTACTTCACTCAGCATGATACCTTCCAGGTCCATCCACATTGAAGGAAATGGTGGTTATTTGTTGTTTCTAATGGCTGCGCAAGCCCACCTTTCCTCTGTCTTCATCTTGGGAGTCTCCCATGATATGAATGTTATTGTTTTAATAAGTGGCTGAGTTCCGAAGTCTGCCTTTGTGGTCCATAACCTCCCTTGTTTTTAAGGCTTCCACTTGGTACTGCATCTCAGTTATAGCATTTTGAACGTTGGCCTGACTAGATTTTAATTCTTTCATTTCTACAGTAAGGGATTCTCTAGTTTTCTTCTGTGCTCTTTCTCCAGCCCAGATGCTATTTTTATAATCATTGTTTTAAACTGTAGTTAGACATCATATATTTGTATTGATGGACTTCCTGGCTGTGAGTACTACCTCATATTATTTTATGGAGGTGAATTTCTCCATCTCATTATTTTTTCCAGAAACGAAAGAAGAAAAAGGAAAACCAAGAAAAACAAAAACAACTGCCGTCCCAAAAAAAACTACCAGATTATTTTTGCTTGGTTGTTAAAAGATTCTAAATCCCAAAATAAGAAACACAATTAAAGTACCATGAAACCTAAAATGAGAAATATATAAGGTACATACATAAAAGTTAAAATAAGGCAATTTATAAAATAGAATCAAAGAAAATAAATGAAAATAAATCACAAAGTACAAAGGAAGCTAGACCCTTCTTTCCAAGCAGAGCTGAAGCTCTGCAGCCTCTGTGGTCCGACAACTTGGTGGCAGCGAATGGTCTGTGCGTGGTCTGGGGATTGGCCATGGCGCTGATTGTCAGGTGCACATCTGCCTGGGAGATGCATCTGCGGGGTCAGAGGCGGGGTGGGCATCAGTGCGTCTGGACTCCAGCGGGCAGCGCTGTGCTGCTCACTCGGACCCGGCCCAGATGGGCGGGATATGGGTGGGGTCTCTGGGTCCTCTGGCTCTGGGGCTGAGCATCCTGCCCCCCGCCTGCAGGGGACTCCACAGAAGAGCCCACAAGCCCCCGGGTCTCCGCCGCTTCTCTCAGAATCCTGCGTTCACTCTAACCTGCGTCCGAGCTTCCTTTGGTTTTCTTTTTTTATCTCAGACTGTTGTGCCCAAGATTGCGAATCCGAGAAACCTCCGAGAAGCCGACACTGATGCAAACACACCAGGGTTTATTTACCACCTCGAGCTTGTGTCCAAGTTTACCCGACAGAGCGGAGCAGGGACTTGGACACTGAGGTGGGTTTTAGCTTAGTTTTAAGGGCTGGTCTCGGGGACGTCCAGAAGGGCTGGAGCAATTCCTCAAGTTCTGTTTACATTTTGATATGGGACCTTCAAGGGCATTGAGCTCTGTTCTCATTCTAATAGGGGCTTCCTGCCCTTGGCTTGGGATCAGTTTTGATTCAATAGTGGGGCTTTCTAGGACATAAAGCTGTAAAAATCAAAGGATCCACACCTGGAAGGGGGACGTCACACTGTCCCTATATGCTGAAGATGCAGAACTAGAAACAGGAAACCCCAGAGCCTGCACCAAAACCTTTTAGAACTAAGGAGTGGGTTCAGTAAAGTCACGGGACACAAACGGAAACTACAGAGCAGAGTAGCCTTGCTGTGTCCCGACAATGAGCACTCAGGAAGGAAAGGAAGGATGTGAAGGCCTTCTCAGGAGTATCAAGGAGAATAAATAATGAGACTGAACCAAAGGAGCACAAGACTTGTGCACTGAGCCATACCAGGCTCTGGGAGGCTATCCTGGGCTTGTGGGTGGGAGCCTCATCTTGTGAAAATGTCCACAGTTCCTGAAGCCACCCTCAGTTTCAAAGTCATTCCTATCAAAATCATGGTGGCAGAACTTAGAGATAGGAAAAAAAAAACATAACATCCATCCTCCTCAACAAATAACCTCGGACAGCAAATCAGTATTGGAGAAGCAGGACAGAGTGAGACGCAGCACTTTCTTATTTCCCCTGTTATGCCCCACCCCTCCAGCGACCCTCAGTTCATTTCCTATCGTTAAGAGTCTGTATTTCCTGCATCTGTTTTGATCTTATTTGTCTTTCCTTCCCTTCACTGTAGTTCATCTGCTTTCCTTCTTGAATTCCACCTATGAATGACACCACACAGTCATTCTCTTTCCCAAGTGACTTACTTCACTTAACATGATCCCTTTAGTTCTATCCACATCATTGCAAATGGCAAGATTTCCTTCTCTTTGATACCTGAGTACCATTCCTCTCTCTATGACCATCATCTATCTCCCATCCTCTTTATCCATCATCTGCCACAGGGCACTGAGGCTCCTCCCACAGTTTGGCTACTAGGACCCAGCTGCTGTGGACATTGGGCTACAGTTGTCCCACGTCTCACTGCATCTGTATCTTCGGAGTAAGCTCCAGGCCGTTCACCTGCTGGTCGCAGGGCGGCTCTATTTGTAACTTCCTGAGGGGCCTCCACACTGTTTCCAGGGTGGCTGCACCAACCCACGGTCCCGCCCACAGTGGAAGAGGGTTGAGTGAGTTTTGCAGGACGTGGTAAAAGTCTGGTCCACATTTCATTTCGCGTCCTGTGGGCTCCAATTCCTCGTCTTAAGTGTTTCTGGGAAGCCGGGTGTTGGGCTCCTTTTCAGTGAGATGTTTCCGAAGCTAACAGGCCCCAGCTGGAGCCTGAAAGTGTCCCGCAGGGGGCGCCCAGGCCAGACCCCCCCCATGGGGCAGGCATGTGCAGTAGGCCTCCTCTGCCTGCACTATCAGGAGCCAGCCTGTGCTGATGAGGCCTGAGGGGGATGTGGGAAGCATCTATGCTGATGAGCTGCAGCCTCCACAGGACCCGCGGGAAGTCTTCAAGGGGAAATTGGGTCGAGTTCATGCTGACAGGAGCCCCGGTCTCTTCAGGACCCGCGGTGAGGCTTTTGGAAGATGTGGGCCCGCATCCACCCTGACAGGAGCCCCTGAGCCCCCTCAGGACCTGCGGGGAGTCTTCAGGAAGATGTGGGCCTACATCCACACTGACAGGTTCCCTGAGCCACCTCAGGACCCACGGGGAGGTTTCAGGAAATTGTGGGCCCGCATCCATGCTGACAGGCGCCCCTGAGCAGCCTCAGGACCAGCGGAGAGGCTTCAGGAAGATTTGGGCCTACATCCACGCTGACAGGAGCCCCTGAGCCGCCTCAGGACCTGCGGGGAGGCTTCAGAAAGTTGTGGTGCGATGTCCACTCTGGCAGGAGCTCCCAGGCCCCTCAGGACATAAGTTGAGGCTTCTGGAAGCTGGGGGCCGCATTCATGGTTACAGGAGCCCTGGCCTCCTCAGAACCCTCGGTGATGCTTCGGGAGGACTTGGGGCCACATGGACAGAAGAGGACCCTGACTTCCTCAGGACCCCTGGTGTAGACTTGGGGAAATATAGGGATGCGTCCAAGCGGACCGAAGACCCCAGCCTTGTCAGGGCCTGTGGTGAGGCCTAAGAAAAATGTGGGTGCCACATCCACACTGACAGGAGTCTCCAGCCTTCTCAGAACCCACTGTGAAGGTTTGGGAAGATTATGGGCCACATCCATGCTGACAGGAGCCCCGAGCCTCCTCAGGTCTTATGGTGAGGCTTGAGGAAAATGTGGAGCCATGTCAACCCTGACAGGAACCCCGTCCTCCTCAGGACCAGCACTTTGGCTTCAGGACATATGGGGCTGCTTCTATGCTGACAGGAGCCCACAGCCCCCTCAGGACCTGCGGTGAGTTTTCTGTGGGATGTGGGACCATGTCCATGCTGACAGGAGCCCCCAGCTTCCTGAGGAACTGCTGTGAGGCTTCCAGAGGATGTGAGACCTAGTCCACAGTGACAGGAGACCCGGCGTCCTCAGGACCCGCTGACTGTGACTCAGGAACACGTTGGGCCATGTCCACACTCAAAGGAGCCCGGCTCGCTTGGACCCCCTGGAGGACTCTGGAGGAGCCATTGGGGGCCACGTCTACATCAGAAGGGACTCCTCAGAACCACAGGGTAAGTGAAAGGGCAGAATGAATGGTAGGGGTAGGGGAGGAGAGGCAGTTGGTGGTTAGCCTTAGGTTATACGTTAGGTGTTAGTGATTATGCTTATGGTTATGGATTAGGGGTTAGGTGAGGTATAAGGGTAATGGTCAGTAGTTAAGAGTTAGGATGGGGGTTAGGGTAAGGGACAGGATTTAGTGTAAGGGTTAGGGTTTAGGGTCTAGGGATTAGGGCAGGAGGTTAGGAGTTGGGGTTAGGGTTATGGTTAGAGTTAGGGTTGGGCTTAGGTTTTCAGTTAGGGTTAGGGGTTAGGGTGTAAGTTAGGGTTAGGGTTTAGGGTGAGGGGCTAGGCTTATAGTTAGGG
The DNA here is from genome assembly GCF_053574225.1 of Canis aureus. Taxonomy (NCBI): domain Eukaryota; kingdom Metazoa; phylum Chordata; class Mammalia; order Carnivora; family Canidae; genus Canis; species Canis aureus. Next base: position 27,881,245 of record NC_135647.1, read on the forward strand.
CTAGGTTTAGAATTAGGGCGAGGGTTAGGGTTAGGATAGGGGTTAGGACTAGGGTTAGGGTTATTGTTTGGTTAGGGGTTAGGGATAGGGACAGGTGAGGGTCAGGGTACGGATTTGGAAGAGAGTAAGAGATACATTAAGGGAGTGGGTTAGGGGTTAGTTTTAGGGTATGGGTTAGGGTACAGTTTGGGGTATGTGATAGGATTAGTATTAGAGGGTTAGGGTACAGGTTAAGGTCAGGAATAGGGTTTGAGTACATTAAGTTCAATTTAGGTTTAGAGGTTAGGGTTAGGGTTAGGGTTAGATTTAAGGTAGGGGTCAGGGTTAAGGGTATAGAATAGGTTTAGGAGTTAGGTTGAGGTTTGGCAGGAAGGTTCAGTGAATGTGTTTTGGTCTTGGGGTTTGTGTTTGGTTTTCGATTAGTGATGGGTCTTATTTAAGGGTTAGGTTAACATTAGGATTAAGTGTAGGGTTAGGGTTATGTCTGTGAATGGTTAGAGTTTGGGTCTTGGCATGTGCCTGCACTGGGACTCCTAGCATCTTGGGCCATTTAGTTTTATGCACTCTATTTAGGTTTTGGGTTCAAAGATAGCCTGACTCCACCAAGTCAGTGGCCTCCCCAGAAAATCAAAATCCAGGCTTCTGCTGGGGTCAGAATAGACATGGCAGGCTTCTCCAGAGCTGAGCTAAGGAGGGGATTTGTGACTCTAAATACTCTTTATTTGGATTTTCATTTGCCTTTCTGATTTTATCTCTTGTTCGCACATGTTTCATCAATACTACCAATTATTATTTTAAAGTTTTACTTGAATTCCTCTTTGTAAACACAGTATGATATAGTTTCAAGTTTACCACAAGGTGATTCAACCCTTGGATACAACGCCTGGTACTGGTCACAGGTGCTCTCCACTATCCCCATCGCCAGGTTCCCCATCCCCCCCCCACCTTCCTCTGGTATTTATTAGTTTATTCTCTGTGGTTAATAGTGTGTTTTTTTATTTGCTTCTCTCATCCCCCCCTCCGTCCCTTTGCCAGTTTGTTTGGTTTCTTAAAATTCACATGTGAATGCAATTGTATGGTATTTGGTATATGTCTTCCTCTCACTGAGTTCATTTAGCATAAGTCCTTTCCACTTCTCCCACGTCATTGTAAATGGCTTCATTTCATCCCTTCTGATGAATGAGTGATGCCGCAGTGTGTATATTAACCACATCGTCTCGGCCCATTCATCTGTCGATGGACATCTGGGCTGTATCCACAGTTTGGCTCTTGTTGATAATGCTGCTACAAACACTGGGCTGCGTGTTCCTCTTTGAATCTACTAAACAACTTCTGTGTCCTTGGGGTAAATACCTAGCTGTGCAATTTTGGAATCGTAGTGTAGCTCTATTTTTTTTTTTTAGTGTAGCTCTATTTTTAACTATTTTAAAAAATTGTTTTTATGATAGTCACAGAGAGAGAGGCAGAGACACAGGCAGAGGGAGAAGCAGGCTCCGTGCACTGTGAGTCCGACGTGGAATTCGATCCCAGTTCTCCAGGATCGTGACATGGGCCAAAGGCAGGTGCCAAACGGCTGAGCCACCCCGGGATCCCTTATTTTCAACTTCTCGAGGACCCTTCACAGTGTTTTCCACAGGGGCTGCACCTGTTCGCCTGCCCACCAGGGGTGTAAGAGGCCTCGGTCTTCTCCATAGCCTCAACAACACCTGTTGTTTCTTCTGTTCTTAACTTTAGCCATTATGATGGCTGTCAGGTGACATCTCATTGTGGTTTGGGTTTGCATTTCCCTGTTGATGGGTGACGCTGAGTGTTTTTCCGTGTGTCTCATGGCCATCTGGATTTCTTGTCAGAGACAAAGTCCATTCGTGTCTTCTGCCCATTGGCAGTTGGATAGATTGTGTTTAGGAGGCTGAGATTTATATTTCCTTTATGTATTTTGGATACTAAATCTTTATTGGATGTGTTGTTTAGAAATATCTCCTCTCATTTTGTATGTTGCCTTTTAGGTTTGGTTGTTTCCTTCACTTTGTGGAAGCTTTTCAATTTGATGAAGTCCCAATAGTATTTTTGCTTTTGTTTCCCTCACCTTAGAGGCATATCTAGAAAGAATATCCAATGGCAAATGTCAAAGACGTTTGCTATCTTTTCTTTGTATGGTTTCAGGTTTCACATTTAGGTCTTTTATCCATTTTGAATTTATTTTTTATATATATGGTGTAAGAAAGTGGTCCATTTTCATTCTTTTGCATGTGGCTGCCTGGTTTTCCCAACACCATTTGTTCTTATCCTGGGGTCAGGGTTAGGGTTTGTTGAAGAGACTGTCTTTGTGCTTTGGATATTCCTTCCTGCCTTGTTGTCGATTATTGGATCATAGAGTTACAGGTTTGTATCTTGTTTCGGCTTTCCATTCTGTTCTATTGATCTAAGCGTCTCCTGTTGGGAGATCCTTGATTAGTGATTCAGTTTCTTAGCTGGTTATCTGTCTGTTCAATTCTTATTTCTTCCTTTTTCATTTTTACTATGTTATATATTTCTAGGAATTGATCTATTTCTTCCAGGTTCTAGGTTGCTGGCATATATTTTTTCATAATGTTCTCTTATAATCGTTTGTATTTCTCTAGTATTGGTTGTTATATCTCTTTTCTCATTTGTGATTTTATTTGGGTCCTTACTCATCATTTTATCTTTTTTCATTTTTTAAAGATTTATTTATGGATTCATGAGAGACACAGAGAGGCAGAGGTATAGACAGGGAAATTGAGGTTCCATGCGGGGAGCCTGATGTGGGACTTCATTCCCCAGGACCCCGGGATCATGACATGAGCCAAAGCACATGCTCAACCACTGAGGCACCCAGGTGCCTTGCTGATTCAATTCTTTTGCTAGTTATGGGTCTGTTCACATTTTCTATTTCTTCCTATTTCAGTTTTGCTCGTTTGCACATTTCTGGGGATTTGTCCATTTCTTCCAGTTCTCCCAGTATGTTAGCGTATAATCTTTCATAGTATTCCCTTATAATTGTCTAATTTTTCTGGTGTTGATTGTGATCTCTCTTCTCTCATTTGTGATTTTATTTATCTAGGTCTTTTCTGTTTTCTTGTTGATAAGGCTGGCTAGGGGTTGATCCATTTTCTTGATTATTTTGAAGAACCATCTCGTTGTTTCTTTATTGCATTCTACTGCTTTGTTGTTTCTGTATTGTTTATTGATCCCCTCATCTTTATTTTCCCCCTCTTCTATAGGCATTAGGCTTTGTTTGCTATTCCCTTTTCAACTCCTTAAGGTGTAGGGTTAGGCTGTGTATTGGAGACTTCTTCGTTATTGAGGTAGGCCTGTATTGCTATGTACATCTCTCTAAGGACTGCCTTTGCTACATCCCAGAGGTTTGGAGAAACATGTTTTCATTTTCATTTGTTTTAAATTTCCTCTTTAATTTCCTGGTTGCTCCATTCATTCTCTAGTAGGATATTCATAATCTCCATGTATTTTTGATCTGTCCAAATTTTTTCTTACTGTCGACTTCGAGTTTCATAACATCGTGGTCCAAAAATGTACAGGGTGTGATATCAACTTTCTTGTACCTGTTGTACCTGTTGAAGCCTGATTTGTGGCCTATGATATGATCTGTTCTGGAGAATGTCCCATGTGCCCTTGAAAGGAATGTGTTCTGCTTTAGGTTAAAATGTTCAGACTATATCTGTTGAGTCCCTGTGGTCCAGTGTGTCAAGGCTATTTTTCCCTTATTGATTTTCTGTATAGACGATAGGTCCATTGCCATAAGTAGGTGTTAAAATCCCCTGTCATTGTATTATTGTCAGTGACTTTCTATACGTTTGTTGTTAATTGGTTTCTATATTTAGGTACTCCCATGTTGGCAACATAAATATTTAGTTGTTTGAACTTTTTTAAAAAAATAAATTTATTATTTATGGTGTTCAATTTACCAACATACAGAATAACACCCAGTGATCATCCCTGCAAGGACCCCCCTCAGTGCCCTTCAATCATTCAACCGTAACCCCGTCCCTCCTCCCCTTAAAGCATCCCTAGTTCCTTTCTCAGAGTTAAGAGTATTTATGTTCTGTCTCCCTTTCTGATATTTCCCACACATTTCTTCTCCATTCCCTTATATTCCCTTTCACTATTATTTATATTAACCAATTGAATGAGAACATATGTTTGTCCTTCTCCAATTGACTTACTTCACTCAGCATAATAGCCTCCAGTTCCATCCATGTTGAAGCAAATGGTGGGTATTTGTCATTTCTACTGGCTGAGTAATATTCCATTGTATACATAAACCACATCTTCTTTATCCATTCATCTTTCGATGGAAACCATGGCTCCATCCACAGTTTCGCTATTGTGGACATTCCTGCTAAAAACTTCGGGGTGCAGGTGTCCCGGCGTTTCATTGCATCTGAATATTTTGGGTAAATCCCCAACACTGCATTTGCTGGGTCTTAGGGCAGGTCTATTTTTAACTCTTTGAGGAATCTCCACACAGTTTTCCAGAGTGGCTGCACCAGTTCACATTCCCAGAAACAGTGTAAGAGGGTTCCCTTTTCTCAGCATCCTCTCCAACATTTATGGTTTCCTGCCTTGTTCATTTTCCCCATGCTCACTGGTGTGAGGTGGTATCTCATTGTAGTTTTGATTTGTATTTCCCTGAGACAAGTAATGCAGAGCATTTTCTCATTTGCATGTTGGCCATTTCTATGTCTTCCTCTGTGAGATTTCTGTTCATGACTTTTGCCCATTTCATTATTGGATTGTTTGTTCCTTTGGTGTTGAGTTTAAGAAGTTTTTTATAGATCTTGGAAACTAGCCCTTTATCTTACACGTCTTTTGCAAATATCTTCTCCCATTCTGTAGGTTGTCTTTTAGTTTTGTTGACTGTATCCTTTGCTGTGCAAAAGCTTCTTATCTTGATGAAGTCCCAATAGTTGATTTTTGCTTTTTTTCTTTTGCCTTCGTGAATGTACCTTGCAAGAATTTACTGTGGCCGAGTTCATAAAGCGTGTTGCCTGTGTTCTCCTCTTGGATTTTGATGGAATCTTGTCTCACATTTAGATCTTTCATCCATTTTGAGTTTATCTTTGGGTATGGTGAAAGAGAGTGCTCTAGTTTCATTCTTCTGCATGTGGATGTCCAATGTTCCCACCACCATCTATTGAAGAGACTGTCTTTCTTCCAATGAAGAGTGTTTCCTCCTTTATCGAATATTAGTTGACCATAAAGTTCAAGGTCCACTTTTGGGTTCTCTATTCTGTTCCATTGACCTATGTGTCTGTATTTGTGCCGGTTCCACACAGTATTGATGACCATAACTTTTAATGCAACCTGAAATCTGCCATTCTGATGCCCCCAGATATGTTTTTCTTTTTTAAAATTCCCCTGGCTATTCGGAGTCTTTCCTGATTCCACACAAATCTTAAAATAGTTTGTTCTAACTCTCCGAAGAAAGTCCATGGTATTTTGACAGGGATTGCCTTAAACGTGTACATTGCCCTGGGTAACATTGACATTTTCACAATATTAATTCTGTCAATCCATGAGCATGGAAGATTTTTCCATCTCTTTGTGTCTTCCTCAATTTCTTTCAATAGCATTCTATAGTGTTTATGGTTGAGATCCTATACCTCTTTGGTTAGGTTTTTTCCTAGGTATCTTATGCTTTTGGGTGCAATTGTAAATGAGATTGACTCCTCAATTTCTCTTTCTTCAGTCTCTTTGTTAATGTATAGAAATGCCATTGATTTCTGGGCATTGATTTTGTATCCTGCCTCGCTACCAAATTGCTGTATGAGTTCTAGCTATCTTGGGGTGGAGGCTTTGGGTTTTCTAGGTAGAGTATCATGTCATCGGTGAAGAGGGTGAGTTTGACTTCTTCTTGGCCAATATGAATGCCTTTAATGTCTTTTTGTTGTCTGATTGTTGAGGCTAGGATTTCCAGTACTATGTTGAATAGCAGTGGTGAGAGTGGACATCCTGTCTTGTTCCTGATCTTAGGGGAAAGGCTCCCAATGCTTCCCCTTTGAGAATGACATTTGTTGTGGGTTTTTCATAGATGGCTTTTAAGATGTCGGGGAATGTTCCCTCTATCCCTACGCTCTGAAGTGTTTTGATCAGCAATGGATGCTCTATCTTGTCAAATGCTTTCTCTGCATCTAATGAGAGGATCATATGCTTCTTGGTTTTTCTCTTGGTGATATGATGAATCACATTGATTATTTTCGAGTGTTGAACCAGCCTTGTGTCACGGGAATAAATCCTACTTGGTCATGGTGAATAATTATCTTAATGTACTGTTGGATCCTATTGGCTAGTATCTTGTTGAGAATTTTTGCATCCATGTTCATCAGGGATATTGGTCTGTAATTCTCCTTTTTGGTGGGGTCTTTGTCTGGTTTTGGAATTAAGGTGATTCTGGCCTCATGGAACAAATTTGGAAGTACTCCATCTCTTTCTATCTTTCCAAACAGCTTTAGTAGAATAGGTATGTTTTCTTCTTAAAACGTTTGATAGAAATTTCTTGGGAAGCCATCTGGCCTTGGACTTTTGTGTCTTGGGAGGTTTTTGATCACTGCTTCAATTTCCTCTCTGGTTATTGGCCTCTTCAGGTTTTCTATTTCTTCCTGTTCCAGTTTTTGTAGTTTCTGGCTTTCCAGGAATGTCCATATCTCTAGATTGCCTAATTTGTTGGCGTATAGCTGTTCATAATATGTTTTTAAAATCGTTTGTATTTCCTTGGTGTTGGTAGTGATCTCTCCTTTTGCTTTCATGATTTTATTAATTTGAATCTTCTCTCTCTTCTTTTTAATAAGGCTTACTAATGGCTTATGTATGTTATTAATTCTTTCAAAAAACCAACTCCTGGTTTTTTGTTGTTGTTCTGTTCCACAGGTCTTATGGTCTCGATTTCATTGAGTTCTGCTAAAATCTTAAATAACTATCTTCTCTTGGATGTAGGATATATCTGCTGTTTTTTCCCTAGCTCCTTTGTGTGTAAGGTTAGATTGTATTTGAGTTCTTTACAGTTTTTGAATGGAGGCTTCTATTGTGATGTATTCCCCCCTTAGGACTGCTTGTGCTGCATCCCAAAGATTTTGAACAGTTGTATCTTCATTCTCATTAGTTTCCATGAATCTTATTTTTAATAAGTTAATTTTTTATTTGTGTTCAATTTACCAATATACAGAATAACACCCAGTGCTCATCCCGTCAACTGCCCCCCTCAGTGCCCGTCACCCAGTCACCCCCAACCCCCACCCACCTCCCCTTCCACCACCCCTTGTTCAATTCCCAGAGTTAGGAGTCTTTATTTTCTGTCTCCTATTCTGATATTTCCCTCACATTTCGTCTCCATTCCCTTATATTCCCTTTCACTATTATTTATATTCTCCAAATGAATGAGAACATACGCTGTTTGTCCTTCTCCGATTGACTTACTTTACTCAGCATAATACCCTCCAGTTTCATCCATGTTGAAGAAAATGGTGGGTATTTGTCGTTTCTAATGCCTAAATAATATTCCATTTTATACAGAAACCTCATCTTCTTTACACATTCATCTTTCAATGGACACCAAGGCTCCTTCCACAGTTTGGCTATTGTGGACATTCTGCTATAAACATTGGGGGGCAGGAGTCCCGGCGTTTCCCTGCATCTGAGTCTTTGGGGTAAATCCCCAAAGGTGCAATTGCTGGGTCATCGGGCAAGTCAATTTTTTATCTCTTTGAGGAACCTCCACTCAGTTTTCCAGAGTGGCTGCACCAGATCACATTCCCACCAACAGTGTAAGAGTCTTCCCTTTTCTCCGCATCCTCTCCAACATTGGTGGTTTCCTGCCTTGTTAATTTCCCCCATGCTCACTGGTGTGAGGTGGTATCTCATTGTGGTTTTGATTTGTATTTCCCTGTATGCAAGTGATGCAGAGCATGTTTTCATGTGCTTGTTGGCCATGTCTTTGTGTTCCTCTGTGAGATTTCTCTTCATGTCTTTTGTCCATTTCATGATTGGATTGTTTGTTTCCTTGGGTTTGAGTTTAAAACGTTCTTAATAGATCTTGGAAACTAGCCCTTTATCTGATACGTCTTTTGCATATATATTCTCCCATTCTTTAGGTTGTGTTTTAGTTCTGTTGACTGTATCCTTTGCTGTGCAAAAGCATCTTATCTGGATGAAGTCCCAATAGTTCATTTTTGCTTTTGTTTCTTTTGCCTTCATGGATTTATCTTGCAAGAATTTACTGTGGCCGAGTTCAAAAAAGGGTGTTGCCTGTGCTCTTCTCTAGGATTTTGATGGACTCTTGTCTCACATTGAGATCGTTCATCCATTTTCAGTTTATCTTTGTGTATGGTGAAAGAGAGTGGTCTAGTTTCATTCTTCTGACTGTGGATATCCATTTTCCCTGCACCATATATTGTAGAGACTGTCTTTCTTCCAATGGATAGTCTTTCCTACTTTATCGAATATCAGTTGACCATGAAGTTCAGGGTCCATTTCTGGGTTCTCTATTCTGTTCCATTGATCTATGAGTCTGTTTTTGTGGCAGTACCACACTGTCCTCGTGACCACAGCTTTGTGGTACACCCTGAAATCTGGCATTGTGATGCCCCCAGATATGGTTTTCTTTTTTAAAATTCCCCTGGCTATTCGGGGTCTTTCCTGATTCCACACAAATATTAAAATAGTTTGTTCTAACTCTCTGAAGAAAGTCCATGGTGTTTTGACAGGGATTGCCTTAAACGTGTACATTGCCCTGGGTAACATTGACTTTTTCACAATATTAATTCTGCCAATCCATGAGCATGGAATATTTTTCCATCTCTTTGTGTCTTCCTCAATTTCTTTCAGTAGCGTTCTATAGTGTTTATGGTTGAGATCCTTTACCTCCTTGGTTAGGTTTATTCCTAGGTATCTTATGTTTTTGGGTGCAATTGTAGATGAGATTGCCTCCTCAATTTCTCTTTCTTCAGCCTCATTGTTAGTGTATAGAAATGCCATTGATTTCTGGGCATTGATTTTGTATCCTGCCACACTACCAAATTGTTGTATGAGTTGTAGCAATCTTTTGGGGTACGGTTTTGGGTTTTCTAGGTAGAGTATCATGTCATTGGTGAAGAGGGAGAGTTTGACTTTTTCTTTGCCAATTTGAATGCCTTTATTTCTTTTTGTTGTCTGATTGCTGAGGCTAGGACTTCCATTACTATGTTCAATAGCAGTGGTGAGAGTGGACATCCCTGTCTTGTTCCTGATCTTAGGGGAAAGGCTCCCAGTGCTTCCATATTGAGAATGATATTTGCTTTGGGCTTTTCCTGGATGGCTTTTAAGATGTCGAGGAATGTTCCCTCTATCCCTATGTTCTGAAGGGTTTTGATCAGGAATGGATGCTCTATTTTGTCAAATGTTTTCTCTGCGTCTAATGAGAGGATCATATGGTTCTTGGTTTTTCTCCTGCTGATATGATGAATCCCATTGATTGTTTTACGAGTGTTGAACCAGCCTTGTGTCACGGGTATAAATCCTACTTGGTCATGGTGAATAATATTCTTAATGTATTGTTGGATCCTATTGGCTAGTATCTTGTTAAGAATTTTTGCATCCATGTTCATCAGGGATATTGGTCTGTATTCTCCTTTTTTGGTGGGGTCCTTGTCTGGTTTTGGAATTAAGGTGATGCTGGCTTCATAGAATGAATTTGGAAGTACTCCGTCTGTTTCCATCTCTCCAAACAGCTTTAGTAGGATAGGTATGGTTTCTTCTTTAAAGTTTTTTAGAATTCCCCTGGGAAGCCATCTGGCCCTGGTCTTTTGTGTCTTGGGAATTTTTGGATGAGTGCTCAATTTCCTCCCTGGTTATTGGTCTGTTCAGGTTTTCTATTTCTTCCTGTTCCAGTTCTGGTAGTTTCTGGCTTTCCAGGTAAGTGTCCATTTATTCTAGATTGCCTAATTTTTTGGCGTATAACTGTTCATAATATGTTTTTAAAATCGTTTGTATTTCTTTGGTGTTGGTAGTGATCTCTCCTTTCTCATTCATGATTTAATTAATTTGAGTCTTCTCTCTCTTCTTTTTAATAAGGCTGGCTAATGCTTAGGTATCTTATTAATTCTTTCAAAGAACCAATTCCCGGTTCTGTTGATCTGTTCCACATTTCTTCAGGTCTCGATTTCCTTGAGTTCTGCTCGAATTTTAATTAACTCTCTTCTTCTGTTGGGTGTAGGATCTATCTGCTGTGTTGTCTCTAGCTCCTTTATGAGTAAGGTTAGCTTTTGTATTTGAGTTCTTTCCAGTTGTTGAATGGATGCTTGTATTGCGATGTATTTCCCTCTTAGGACTGCTTTTGCTGCATTCCAATGATTTTGAATGGTTGTATCTTCATGCTCATTAGTTTCCATGAATCTTTTTAATTCTTCCTTAATTTCCTATGACCCTTTCATCTTTAGCAGGATGGTCTTTCACCTCCACGTGTTTGAGGTCCTTCCAAACTTCTTGTTATGATTCAGTTCTAATTTCAAGGCATTATGGTCTGAGAATATGCAGGGGACGATCCCAATCTTTTGGTATTGGTTCAGACTCGATTTGTGACCCAGTATGTGGTCTATTCTGGAGAAAGTTCCATGTGCACTTGAAATTGATAAGAATTTGTATTCAGTTGAGTTTGGATGTAAAGTTTTGTAGATTTCTGTGAAATCCATCGGGTCCAGTGTATCATTTAAAGCTCTCATTTCTATGGAGATGTGCATAGAAGACCTATTGAGTATAGAAAAGGCTAGACTTAAGTCACCAAGTATAAGTGTATTATTATCTAAGTATTTCTTTACTTTGGTTATTAATTGATTTAAATGTTTAGGAGCTCCCACATTCGGGGCATATATGTAGAGGATTGTTATGTCCTCTTGTTGAATAGATCCTTTAAGTATGATGTAGTGTCCCTCTTCATCTCTCACTACAGTCTTCGAGGTAAAATTTAGTTTATCTGATATAAGGATGGCTACCCCTGCTTTCTTTTGAGCACCATTTAAATGGTAAATGGTTCTCCAACATTTTATTTTCAGATTGTAGGTGTCCTTCTGTCTAAAATGAGTCTCTTGTAGACAGCAAATAGATGGGTCCTGCTTTTTTTATCTAGTCTGAAACCCTACGCCTTTTGATGGGGTCATTAAGCCTGTTCACATTCAGAGTTACTAATCGACAGATATGAATTTAGTGTCATCATCATATCTATTCAGTCCTTGTTTTGTGAATTGTTCCACTGAACTTCTTCTTAAAGGGGAATTTTAAGAGTCCCCCTTAAAATTTCTTGCAGAGCTGCTTTGGAGGTCACATATTCTTTCAGTTCCTGCCTGTCTTAGAAGCTCTTTATCTCTCCTTCCATTTTGAATGAGAGCCTGGCTGGATAAAGTATTCTTGGTTGCATGTTCTTCTCATTGAGGACCCTGAATATATCCTGCCAGCCCTTTCTGAACTGCCAGTTCTCTATGGAGTGGTCTGCTGTTACCCTAATGCTCCTCCCCATAAAGATCAGGGATTTCTTGTCTCTTGCTGCTTTAAGGATCTTCTCTTTATCTTTGGAATTTGCAAGCTTCACTATTAAATGTCGAGGTGTTGATGGTTTTTATTGATTTTAGGGGGGGGGATCTCACAATTTCCTAGATCTGAATGCCTGTTTCCCTTCCCAGATTAGGAATGTTTTCAGCTAGAATTTGTTCAAATACATATTCTGGCTGTCTGTCCCTTTCGGCGCCCTCGGGACCCCCAATTACACATAGGTTTTTCTTCCTCAGGCTGTCGTTTATTTCCCTTAATCTGTCTTCCTGGTCTTTTAATTGTCTGACTCTTTTTTCCTCAGTTTCTCTCTTTGCCATCAACTTGTCTTCTATGTCACTCCCTCGTTCTTCCACCTCGTTAACCCTCGTCGTTAGGACTTCTTGTTTGGATTGCATCTCATTCAATTGATTTTTAATTTTTGCCTGATTGGATCTAAATTCTGCAGTCATGAAGTCTCTTGAGTCCTTTATGCTTTTTTCTAGAGCCACCAGTAGCTGTATAAGTGCTTCTGAATTGGCTTTCTGACATTGAATTGTAATCCGTATTTTGTAATTCTTAGGAGAGAGGACTGTTTCTTTCTTTTGAGGTGAGGTTTTCCTTCTAGTCATTTTGCTCAGTGCAGAGTGGCCATAAACAAGTTGTATTGGGAAAAGGAGAAAAAGAGAGAGAAAGAAGGAAAGAAAAGAGAAAAAGAGAAAAGGAAGAAAAAAAGAAAAAATAGACGAAAAAGAGAAAGAAAAAGAAAGAAAGGAATAAAGGGTGCGGGATGCAAACAAATCAAAAAGAAATAAAAGAAAAGAAAAGAAAGAAAAGAAAATAAAAAACCACGGGGAGTATCTTTTGATTCTGTATACTTAATTCCCTTGACTTCCCCTGGAACTTGTCCGTCTAGCTGGTCTTCTGGAAGAGGGGCCTGTTGTGCTGATTTTCAGGTGTTAGCTCTTGGGGGAGCTGCTCTGCCCTCTGCCTGGTGCAGGGCTCATTTATCCCGTGAGGCCCCAAGAGGAACCATCCCAGTGACGTCAGAGCTCTCAGCCCTGGATTCAGCTCCCACAGTAACTATGGAGCTCTCCCTCTGCAGGGCCTGGAGGTGCCAAGGTGGGGACTCTGATCTGCTCAACTCTGGGCCGAAGCATCCTAGCTGTCGTGGGCCTTCCCGGGGTCTGCCTGTCCCAGGGGGAGGCCGGATTCTAAGCTGTGTCCTGGCGCCCTGTGCTCCAGTGCCTGCGCTTTTGATTCTCCCTCCAGGCCACACAGCCGCCTCCGCGGCAACACCATCCAAGCCCCACTGAGCTGGTCCCAGAGCCCCGCAACCCTCTCTGCAGGGATCCTTTTCCTCTGCCGGAGGCCCCTCCGAGCTGCTCCTGGCCTCGCAGCCCCCTCCATGTGGAGCCACCACCCGAGCCCCTCCGAGCTGCTCCGGGTCCAGCCGTGGTCCTTGCAGTCTTTTAGGGAGCTTAGCCACGGGGTATGGTGCAGTCTCCTGGGTGCGAAGGTATCTTGTAGTATTCCAGGGAGCTCGAGGGCATCCCCACCATCCTGGCGTCCTGCTCCAACTCCCTTCAGGAGCCTTTCCACCCGGGAAGATTGGTGAAGCTCCTGCTTCTCCGGGACAGAGCTTTCCTGTCCTGGGGACACTCGCCCTGGCCTTAGCCCAGCACCTCATGGGGCCCCTCCCCTTGGATGCCTTTTGTTTCTTTATTTTTCCCCCCCTCTTCCTACCTTGATAGAAGTGCGAACTCTTCTCACTGTTGCATTCCAGCTGGTCTCTCTTTAAATCTCAGGCCGAATTCATAGATTTTCAGGATGATGAAGATTATCTAGGTAATTTGGTGGGGACAGGTGATTTGGGGACCCTACTTTCCGCCATCGTGCCCCTCCCTCCACTTTCCTATTTCAACCAATGTCAGAGAGACACAGGATAAAGCAGTGTGGTTCTCGGGTCCCAGCTGACTCCGTTGGTTAAGCATCCGACTCCTGACTTCACCCTTGGTCTTGATCTCAGGGTCATGAATTCCAGCCCTGTGTTGAACTGTGGACAAGGCATAGAGCCTACTTAAACAAACCAAACCCACAGAGGTGTGGTTCTGGCATAAGCTGAAGGAGCAGAATAGAGAGCCTGGAAGAAAATGCACTCTGATACTGTCAACTGATTTTTTAAACTTAATTTAATTTAAACCCAATTAATTAACAGTATAGTGTATTATACTTTCAGAGGTAGAATTCAGGGACTCACCAGTTGGAGATAACAACAGGGCTCATGACATCACGTGCCCTCCTTCATGCCCGTCTACCAGTTACCCTGTCCCTCCACTCCCCTCCCCTCCAGCGACCCCTAGTTGTTTCCTGTGATTGAGTCTTTTTCCTCCATCTCTGTTTTCATCTTATTTGTTTTTCCTTCCCTTCACAGATGCCCATCTGCTTTGCTTCTTTAATTTCACCTATGAATGCAACCATACGGTAATTTTCTTTTCTGACTGACTTATTTCACTTAACATGATCCCACTAGTTCTATCCACGTCATTGCAAATGGCAATATTTTCTTCTCAATGATAGCTGAGTACCATTCCTATCATCTAACTATCTATCATCTATGACCATCATCTATCTTCCATCCTCTTTATCCATCATCTGCCTGAGGGCACCGAGGCTCTTCCCACAGTGTGGCTACTGTGGACCCGGCTGCTGTGGACATTGGGGTGCAGGTGTCCCAGAGTCCCATGCATCTGTATCTTCGGGGTGAGCTAAGGCCGTGCACCTGCTGGTCACAGAGCGGCTCTATTTGTAACTTCCTGAGGAGCCTCCACACCGTTTCCAGGGTGGCTGTGCCAGCCTGCAGTACCGCCCACAGTGGAAGAGGGTTGAGTGAATCTGGTCCCCATCTGGGTCTCACCCAGGTCTGGTGACTTTGTTCCCCACCTGGACCTGATTGCTGTGAACTCTTTCTTGGCCTCACCTGCAACTGGTGACTCTGATCCTATCTGGGCCTCACCCAGATCTGGTGACTCTGGTCCTCACTTGGGCATCATTGGTACCTGGTGACTCTCTTCCACACCTGAGCCTCACCTGGACCCGATGATTCTGGAAACACTCTGGGCCTCCCCCTGACCTGGTGACTCTCGTCCCCACCTGAATATCACCTGGACCAGGTGATTCTCTTACCCTTCTAAGGCGCAAGCAGATATGGTGAAACTGGACCTCAACTGGGCCTCACTTGGACCTAGTGAATATGCACCATCGGGGCCTCTTTTGGACCTGGTGACTCTGGTCCCTACCTGGGCATCATCTGGACATGGTTCCACTCCATGGCCTGCAGGTTGGCCTCACTTGGACCTGGTAAGTCTGGTCCCTACATGGTCATCATCTTGACATGGTTCCTCTGCATGGCCTGCAGGTTGGCCTCCCCTGGACCTGGTGAATCTGGTCCCCATCTGAGACTCACCCAATCCTGGTGACTTTGTTCCCCACCTGGACCTGATTGCTGTGGACTTCTTCTTGGCCTCACCTGGAACTGGTGACTCTGATCCTAACTGGGCCTCACCCAGATCTGGTGACTCTGGTCCTCACCTGTGGACTATTATGACCTGGATACTCTGTTCCACACCTGAGACTCACCTGGACATGATAACTCTGGATCCCCTCTGGGCCTCACCCTGACATCGTGACACTGGTCTCTATCTGGATGTCACCTAGACCAGGTGAATCTGGTACCCCTCTAGGACTCAACTAGACCTTGTGACTCTTGTCCTCAACTGGGCATCACCGGGACCTAGTGATTAGCTCCCCACCTGGGCCTCATCTGGAACTGGTGACTCTGGTTCTACCTGGGCATCATCGAGACATGGTTACTCTATTCCCAACTGAGACTGACCTGATACTGGTATCTCTGGTCTGACTTTGGCCTATTCTGTCCCAGGTGACTCTGGCTCCACATGGGCCTCACCTGTAACTGGTGGCTCTGATGCTAAGCATGGCCTCACCTGACCTGGTGACAGTGGTTCCCATAGGGACCTCACCTGGACCTCATATCTCTGGTCCCACCTGGGCCTCACTAGGACCTGGTGTCTGTGGTACCCACCTGGGTAGCATCAGGATATGGTTACACTGTTCACTAACAGTGACCCAGCCGGACCTATTAACTCTGGTTTTCACCTGGGCCACACCTGGACATGGTGACACTGGTTCACACCTGGGCCTCAAATGGACATGGTGAGTCGGATCCCCATCTGGTCCTCACCTGTAACTGGTGATTCTCGTTGCCACATGGACATCATGTGGACCTGGTGGATGCAGTGTTTATAGCTTCTCATGTACCTCGTCACTCTGGTCCCCACCAGGGCCTCACCGGGACCTGGTGAGTGTGGTTGCCACCGGCAAATCACCTGGACCTGGTGATTCTGGTCTGCACCTGAGACTGCCCTGGATATGGTGAATGTGGTCCCCACCTGGGCTTCACCTGGATTTGGGGACTCCAGTCCCCATCTGGGCCTCACCTGGCCCAGTTGACCATGGTCCTCAACTGGGCAAAATTGGGGCCCGGTGACTGTGTTCCACAACTGGACCTCACCTGGACCAGGTGACTCTGGTCCCCCTCTGGGTCTCACCGTGCCCTAGTGACTGTGAACCCCACTTTGGCCTGCCTTGGTCCTGCTGACCCTGGATGCCACCTGCGCCTGACCTCGAACTTTTGACTCTGGTTCTTTCAAGGGCCTCCCCTGGACCTGGTGATCCTGGTACCCACCTGGGCCTCAACTGGACGTGGTGACTCTTGTCACCACCTGGGACTCACCTGGACCTGGTTACTGTGTTCCACAATTGGGCCTCAAGTAGACCTGTTGACCATGGTCCCCAAGGCGGCCTCACATGGACCTGTTGACTCTGATCCCCACTGGGGCCTCACGTGTACCTGGGAACTCTGGTCCTCACTTGGGCCTCATCTGGACCTAGTGACTCTGGTCCCCACCTGGGCTTCACCTGGATCTGGTGACTCTGGTCCCCACCTGGACTTCTCCTGGACCTGGTGACTCTGGTCCCCACCTGGACTTCACCTGGATCTGGTGACTCTGGTCCCCACCTGGACTTCTCCTGGACCTGGTGACTCTCTTTCCAACATGGACCTAACCTGGATCTGGTGACTCTGGTCCTCAGTTTGGCCTCACCTGGACCTGGTGTTTCTCGTCCACACTTTGACCTAACTCAGAACTGCTGAATCTTGCCCCACCTAGGCCGCACCCATACCTGGTGACTCTTGTCCCCAGCTATGCCTCAATTCGACCTGATGAATCTGGTCCTCACGTGGGCCTCACATGGACGTGGGACTCAGCTGGATAGAGTGGCTCTGGTTCCCACAAGGGGCTCACCTGATACTGGTGACTGTAGTCTTATTCTATGCCTCACCAGGACCTAGTGATTCTGTTCCCCATCTGGGCCTGCATGGCCCTAGTGACTCTGGTCCTCACCCAGGCATCATTGGGACCTGGATACTCTATTCCACACCTGGGCCTCACTCTGACCAGGGACCTCTGGTCGCATTCTGGGCCTCAAATTAAACTGGTTACTCTGGTCCCCCTCTGGGCCTCACCCTTACCTGGTGATTCTGGACACCCCTTAGGCTTCATTTGGGCCTGGTGAATCTGGTCCTTAGCTTGTCCTCACTTGGATCTGGTGACAGCTCACCACCTGGGCCTCACCTGGACGTGGTGAATCCTGTTGCCAACTGCGCCTCACCTGGACCTTGTGACTGTGGTCCAACCTGGACTTCACCTGGATCTGGTTGCTCTGGTTCCCATATGGGGCTCTCCTGGACCTGGTTCCTGTGGTCTCCATCAGGCCTCACCTGGAACACAATGACTCTGATGCATATTTGTGCCTCTCCTGGACCTGTTGACCCTGGTCCTTACCTGGGGATCATTGGGGCCTGGATAATCTCTTAAATACCTGGTCCTCACCTGGACCTGGTGAATGTGGTCCCACCTGGACCTCACCGGGACGAGGTGACTGGTTCCCACAGGGACCTCACCTGGACCTCGTGACTCAGGTCCTCATATGGGCATCATGGGACCTGGTTTCTCAGTTCCACACCGGGGCCTCAAGTGGACCCAGTGATTCTGGTCCCCCTCTGGGCCTGACTCTGACGTGGTGACTCTGGTCCCAACCTGGATATCACCAGAACCTGGAGACTGTGGTCCCCCTCTGGGACTCACCCGGAGATGGGGCACTGGTCCTCTACTGGGCCTCAACAGGACCTGGTGAATCTACTCCTCACTTAGGCCTCGTCTGTACCTTGAGACTCTTTTCCCACCTGGCATCAATGGGACATGGTTACTCTGTTCCCCACCTGGGCCTCACCTCCACATGATAACTTTGCTCCACACTTTGGCCTCAACTGGTCCTGATGACTCTGTTCCCCCCACCTAGGCCTCAGTCTGGACCTGGTGACTGTGGTACCCACCTGGGTCTCACCTGTACCTGGTGATTCTCGTTCCCACATGAAGCACACCTGGACCTGGTGGCTGTGGTGTTCTTGTAGACTCACATTTACCTGGTGACACTGGTCCCCACTAGGGCCTCACCTGGATCTGGTGACTCTGGCCTGCCGGTTGGCCTCACCTTGACCTGGTGAGTGGGGTTGCCACCTGGGCCTCACACATAGCTGGTGACTCAATTCTCCTCGTGGGCCTCTTGGACCTGGTGAATCTGGTCCTTACCTGGTCCTGTCCCAGACCCGGGGACTCTGGTCACCACCTGGGCCTCACCTGGACCTGGTGAATCTGGTCCCCATCTGGGCCTCACCCAGTCCTGGTGACTTTGTTCCCCACCTGGACCTGATTGCTGTGGACTCTTTCTTGGCCTCACCTTGAACTGGTGACTCTGATCCTATCTGCGCGTCACCCAGATCTGGTGACTCTGGGCCTCACCTGGGCATCATTGGTACCTGGTGACTCTGTTCAACGCCTGAGGCTAACCTGGACATGATGACTCTGGAACCACTCTGGGCCTCTCCCTGACCTGATGCCTCTGGTCCCTATCTGGATGTCACCTGTACGAGGTGATTCTGGTACCCCTCTAAGCCTCAACCAGATCTGGTGACAGTGGTCCTCAACTGGGCCTCACTGGACCTAGTGAATATGCTCCATCTGGGCCTCATTTGGACCTGGTGACTCTGGTCCCTACCTGGGCATCATCGGGACATGGTTCCTGTGCATGCCCTGCAGGTTGGCCTCACCTGGACCTGGTGAGTGGGGTTGCCACCTGGGCCTCGCCCATGCTTGGTGACACAGGTACCCACGTGGGCCTCACTTGGACGTGGTGAATCTGGTCCTTACCTGGTCCTCACCCGGAACTGGTAACTCTGGTCACCACCTGGGAATCACCTGGACCTGGTGAATCTGGTCCCCATCTGGGCCTCACCCAGTCCTCGTGACTTTGTTCCCCACCTGGACCTGATTGCTGTGGACTCCTTCTTGGCCTCACCTGGAACTTGTGACTCTGATCCTAACTGGGCCTCACCCAGATCTGGTGACTCTGGTCCTCACCTGTGGACCATTATGATCTGGATCTCTGTTCCACACCTGAGACTCACCTGGACATGATGACTCTGGGTCCCCTCTGGGCCTCACCCTGACATGGTGACTCTGCTCCCCATCTGGATGTCACCTAGACCAGGTGAATCTGGTACCCCTCTAGGCCTCAACTAGACCTGGGGATTCTGGTCCTCAAGTGCGCCTCACCGAGACCTAGAGAATATGCTCCCCACATGCTCCTCATCTGGACCTGGTGACTCTGGTTCTACCTGCGCATCATCGGGACATGGTTACTCTATTCCCCACTGGGACTGACCTGATCCTGGTAACTCTGGTCCTGACTTTGGCCTCTTCTGTACCAGGTGACTCTGGCTCCTCCTGGGCCTCACCAGTAACTGGTGACTCTGATCCTAAGCATGGCCTCACCAGACCTGGTGACTGTGGTTCCCATCGGGACCTCACCTGGACCTCATATCTCTGGTCCCACCTGGGCCTCACCAGGACCTGGTGTCTCTGGTACCCACCAGGGTATCATCAGGATATGGTTACACTGTTCACTAACAGTGACCCAGCCAGACCTATTAACTCTGGTCTTCACCTGGGCCACACCTGGACATGGTGACACTCGTTCCCACCTGGGTCTCACCTGGACATGGTGAGTCGGATCCCCACCTGGTCCTCACCTGTAACTGGTGATTCTCGTTCCCACATGGACATCCTGTGGACCTAGTGGCTGCAGTGTTTCTAGCTTCTCATGTACCTCGTGACTCTGGTCTCCACCAGGGCCTCACCGGGACCTGGTGAGTGTGGTTGCCACCTGCACCTCACCTGGACCTGGTGATTCTGGTCTGCACCCGAGACTACCCTGGATCTGGTGACTGTGGTCCCCACCTGGTCTTCACCTGGATTTGGGGACTCCGGTCCCCATCTGGGCCTCACCTGGCCCTGTTGACCATGGTCCTCAACTGGGCACAATTGGGGCCCGGTGACTGTGTTCCACAAATGGACCTCACCTGGACCAGGTGACTCTGGTCCCCCTCTGGGTCTCACCGTGTCCTCATGACTGTGAACCCCACTTTGGCCTGACTTGGACCTGCTGACCCTGGTTGCCACCTGCGCTTGACTTCGACCTGTTGACTCTGGTTCTTTCTTTTTTCTTTTTTTTTAAATTTTTTTTTATTATTGGTGTTCAATTTACTAACATACAGAATAACCCCGAGTGCCCGTCACCCATTCACTCCCACCCCCCGCCCTCCTCCCCTTCTACCACCCCTAGTTCGTTTCCCAAAGTTAGCAGTCTTTACGTTCTGTCTCCCTTTCTGATATTTCCCACACATTTCTTCCCCCTTCCCTTATATTCCCTTTCACTATTATTTATATTCCCCAAATGAATGAGAACATATAATATTTGTCTTTCTCCGACTGGCTTACTTCACTCAGCATAATACCCTCCAGTTCCATCCACGTTGAAGAAAATGGTGGGTATTTGTCATTTGTAATAGCTGAGTAATATTCCATTGTATACATAAACCACATCTTCTTTATCCGTTCATCTTTCGTTGGACACCGAGGCTCCTTCCACAGTTTGGCTATCGTGGCCATTGCTGCTATAAACATCGGGGTGCAGGTGTCCCGGCGTTTCATTACATTTGTCTCTTTGGGGAAAATCCCCAACAGTGCAATTGCTGGGTCGTAGGGCAGGTATATTTTTACCTGTTTGAGGAACCTCCACACAGTTTTCCAGAGTGGCTGCACCAGTTCACATTCCCACCAACAGTGTATGAGGATTCCCTTTTCTCTGCATCCTCTCCAACATTGGTTGTTTCCTGTCTTGTTAATTTTCCCCATTCTCACTGGTGTGAGGTGGTATCTCATTGTGGTTTTGATTTGTATTTCCCTGATGGCAAGTGATGCAGGTCATTTTCTCATGTGCATGTTGGCCATGTCTATGTCTTCCTCTGTGAGATTTCTGTTCATGTCTTTTGCCCATTTCATGATTGGATTGTTTGTTTCTTTGGTGTTGAGTTTGATAAGTTCTTTATAGATCTTGGAAACTCGTCCTTTATCTGATATGTCATTTGCAAATATCTTCTCCCATTCTGTAGGTTGTCTTTGAGTTTTGTTGACTGTATCCTTTGCTGTGCAAAAGCTTCTTATCTTGATGAAGTCCAAATAGTTCATTTTTGCTTTTGTTTCTTTTGCCTTCGTGGATGTATCTTGCAAGGTTACTATGGCCGAGTTCAAAAAGGGTGTTGCCTGTGTTCTTCACTAGGATTTTGATGGAATCTTGTCTCACATTTAGATCTTTCATCCATTTTGAGTTTATCTTTGTGTATGGTGAAAGAGAGTGGTCTAGTTTCATTCTTCTGCATGTGGATGTCCAATTTTCCCAGCACCATTTATTGAAGAGACTGTCTTTCTTCCAATGGATAGTCTTTCCTCCTTTATCGAATATTAGTTGCCCATAAAGTTCAGGGTCCACTTCTGGATTCTCTATTCTGTTTCACTGATCTATGTGTCTGTTTTTGTGCCAGTAGACTCTAGTTCTTTCAAGGGTCTCAACTGTACCTGGTGATCCTGGTCCCCACCTGGGCCTCACCGGGACGTGGTGACTCTTGTCACCACCGGGGACTCACCTGGACCTGCTTACTCTGTTCCACACCAGGGCCTCAAGTAGACCTGTTGACCATGGTCCCCAAGCCGGCCTCACATAGACATGTTGCCTCTGATCCCCACCGGGGCCTCACGTGTACCTGGTAAGTCTGGTCCTCACTTGGGCCTCATCTGGACCTAGTGACTCTGGTCCCCACCTGGACTTCACCTGGATCTGGTGACTCTGGTCCCCACCTGGACCTCTCCTGCACATGGTGACTCCTTACCAACATGGAGCTCACCTGGATCTGGTGACTCTGATCCTCAGTTTGGCCTCACCTGGACCTGGTGTCTCTCGTCCCCACTTTGACCTAACTCAGAACTGCTGAATCTTGTCCCACCTAGGCCGCACCCAGACCTGGTGACTCTTGTCCCCAGCTATGCCTCAATTCGACCTGATGAATCTGGTCCTCACGTGGGCCTCACATCACCTGGGACTCAGCTGGATAGAGTGGCTCTGGTTCCCACAAGGGGGTCACCTGATACTGGTGACTGTGGTCTTATTCTATGCCTCACCAGTACCTAGTGATTCTGTTCCCAATCTGGGCCTGCATGGCCCTAGTGACTCTGGTCCTCACCTAGGCATCATTGGGACCTGGATACTCTATTCCACACCTGGGCCTCACTCTGACCAGGGACCTCTGGTCCCATTCTGGGCCTCAAACTAAACTGATTACTCTGGTTATACCTCTGGGCCTCACCCATACCTGGTGACTCTGGTCACCCCTTGGACTTCACTTGGTCCTGGTGAATCTGTTCCTTAGCTGGTCCTCACCTGGATCGGGTGACTGGTCGCCACCTGGGCCTCCCCTGGACTTGGTGAATCCTGTTGCCACCTGCATCTCACATGGACCTTGTGACTGTGTTCCCACCTGGACTTCACCTGGATCTGGTGGCTCTGGTTCCCAAATGGGGCTCTCCTGTACCTGGTTCCTGTTATCTCCATCTGGCCTCACCTGGAACACAATGACTCTGATCCATATTTGGGCCTCTCCTGGACCTGTTGACTCTGGTCCTTACCTGGGCATCATTGGGACCTGCATACTCTCTTATATACCTGGGCCTTACCTGGACCTGGTGACTGTGGTCCCACCCGGGCCTCACCTGGACGAGGTGACTGGTTCCCACAGAGACCTCACCTGGACCTGGTGACTCAGGTCCTCATATGGGCATCATGGGACCTGGTTTCTCAGTTCCACAACGGAGCGTCACCTGGTCCTAGTGATTCTCGTTCCCCTCTGGGCCTCACCCTCACGTGGTGACTCTGGTCCTCACCTGGATATCACCAGAATCGGGTGACTCTGGTCCCCCTGTGGGACTCACCCGCAGCTGGGGACACTGGTCCTCAAGTAGGCCTCAGCAGGACCTGGTGAATCTACTCCTCACTTAGGCTTCGACTGGACTGTGACTCTTTTCCCACCTGGCATCAATGGGACATGGTTACTCTGTTCCCCACCTGGGCCTCACCTGGACATGATAACTTTGCTCCGCACTTTGGCCTCAACTGGTCCTGAACTCTGGACCCACCACCTAGTCCTCAATCTGGACCTGGTGACTGTGGTCCCCACCTGGGTCTCACCTGGACCTGGTGACTCTCGTTCCCACATGAATCACACCTGGACCTGGTGACTGTGGTCTTCTTGTAGACTCATTTTTACCTGTTGACTCTGGACCTCACTAGGGCCTCGCTTGGATTTGGTGACTCTGGCCTGCTGGTTGGCCTCACCTGGACCTGGTGAGTGGGGTTGCCACCTGGGCCTAACCCATACCTGGTGACTCAGTTCCCCACGTGGGCCTCTTGGACCTGGTGAATCTGGTCCTTACCTGGTCCTCTCCCAGACCCGGGGACTCTGGTCACCACCTGGGCCTCACCTGGACCTGGTGAATCTGGTCCCCACCTGGGGCACACCCAGTCCTGGTGACTTTGTTCCCCACCTGGACCTGATTGCTGTGGACTTTTTCTTGGCCTCACCTGGAAGTGGTGACTCTGATCCTATCTGGGCGCCACCCAGACCTGGTGACTCTGGACCTCACCTGGGCATCCTTGGTACCTGGTGACTCTATTCCACAGGTACCAAGGTCCACACCTGAGCCTCTCGTGATCATGATGACTCTTGAACCTCTCTGGGCCTCACCCTGACCTGGTGACTCTGGTCCCCATCTGGATGTCACCTGGACCAGGTGATTCTGGTATCCCTCTAGGCTTCAACCAGATCTGGTGATTCTGGTCCTCAACTGGGCCTCACCTGGACCTAGTGAATATGCTCCATCTGGGCCTCATTTGGACCTGGTGACTCTGGTCCCTCTCTGGACATCATCGGGACATTGTTCCACAGCATGGCCTGCAGTTTGGCCTCACCTGGACCTGGTGAGTGGGTTTGCCACCTGGGCCTCACCCATACGTGGTGACACAGGTCCCCACGTGGGCTTCACTTGGACCTGGTGAATCTGGTCCTTACCTGGTCCTCACCTGGAACTGGTATGTCTGGTCACCACCTGGGAATCACATGGGCCTGGTAAATCTGGTCCCAATCTGGGCCTCACCCTGTCCTGGTGACTTTGTTCCCCACCTGGACCTGATTGCTGTGGACTCCTTCTTGGCCTCACCTGGAACTTGTGACTCTGATCCTAAGTGGGCCTCACCCAGATCTGGTGACTCTGGTCCTCACCTGAGGACCATTATGATCTGGATACTCGGTTCCACACCTGAGCCTCACCTGGACATGATGACTCTGGAAAAACTCTGGGTCTCACCCTGACCTGGTGACTCTGGTCCCCATCTGGATGTCACCTGGACCAGGTGATTCTGGTACCCCTCTAGGCCTCAACCAGATCTGGAGACTCTGGTCCTCAACTGGGCCTCACCTGGACCTAGTGAATATGCTCCATCTGGGCCTCATTTGGACCTGGTTACTCTGGTCCCTACCTGGGCATCATCGGAACATGGTTCCACTGCATGACCTGAAGGTTGGCCTCACCTGGATCTCGTAACTCTGGTCCCAACCAGGGCATCATCGTGACATGTTTCCTCTGCATGGCCTGCATGTTGGCCTCACCTCACCTGGGGTGTGGTGTTGCCACGTGGGCCTCACCCATACCTGGTGACACAGGTCCCCACGTGGGCCTCACGTGGACCTGTTGAATCTTATCCTTAC
Organism: Canis aureus; assembly: GCF_053574225.1. Taxonomy (NCBI): domain Eukaryota; kingdom Metazoa; phylum Chordata; class Mammalia; order Carnivora; family Canidae; genus Canis; species Canis aureus. The sequence continues at coordinate 27,906,128 of NC_135647.1, forward strand.
CTGGTCCTCACACGGAACTGGTAAGTCTGGTCACCACCTGGAAGTCACCTGGACCTGGTGAATCTGGTCCCCATCTGGGCCTCACCCAGTCCTGGTGAATTTGTTGCCCACCTGGACCTGATTTCTGTGGACTCCTTCTTCGGCTCACCTGGAACTGGTGACTCTGATCCTAACTGGGCCTCACCCAGATCTGCTGACTCTGGTCCTCACCTGTGTCCATTGTGACCTGGATACTGTGTTCCACACCTGAGCCCTACCTGGACATGATGACTCTGGATCCCCTCTGGGCCTCACCCTGACATGGTGACTCTGGTCCTCATCTGGATGTCACCTAGACCAGGTGAATCTGGTACCCCTCTAGGCCTCAACTAGACCTGGTGACTCTGTTCCTCAACTGGCCCTCACCGGGACCTAGTGAACATGCTCCACACCTGCGACTCATCTGGACCTGTTGACTCTGGTTCTACCTGGGCATCATCGGGACATGGTTACTCTATTCCCCACTGGGACTGACCTGATTCTGGTAACTCTGGTCCAGACTTTGGCCTCGTCTGTACCAGGTGACTCTGGCATCACCTGCACCTCACTATTACCTGGTGACTCTGATACTAAGCATGACCTCACCTGACCTGGTGACTGTGGTTCCCATCAGGACCTCACCTGGACCTCATGTCTCTGGTCGCACCTGGGCCTCACCGAGACCTGGTGTCTCTGGTACCGACCTGGGTAGCATCAGGATATGGTTACCCTGTTCACTATCAGTGACCAAGCCGGACCTATTAACTCTGGTCTTCACATGGGCCACACCTGGACATGGTGACACTGGTTCCCACCCGGGACTCACCTGGACATGGTGAGTCGGATCCCAACCTGGTCCTCACCTGTAATTGGTGATTCTCGTTCCCACATGGACATCATGTGGACCTTGTGGCTGCAGTGTTTCTAGCTTCTCATGTACCTCATGACTCTGATCCCCACCAGAGCCTCACCGGGTCCTGGTGAGTTTGGTTTCACCTGCACCTCACCTGGACCTGGTGATTCTGGTCTGCACCTGAGACTACCCTGGATCTGGTGACTGTGGTCCCCACCTCGGCTTCACCTTGATTTGGGGACTCCGGTCCCCATCTGGGCCTCACCTGGCCCTGTTGACCATGGTCCTCAACTGGGCAAAATTGGGACCCGGTGACTGTGTTCCACAACTGGACCTCACCTGGACCAGGTGACTCTGGTCCCCCTCTGGGTCTCACGTGCCCTAGTGACTGTGAACCCCACTTTGACCTGACTTGGACCTGCTGACCCTGGTTGCCACCTGCGCCTGACCTCGAACTGTTGACTCTGGTTCTTTCAAGGGCCTCCACTGGACCTGGTGATTCTGGTACACACCTGGGCCAAACCAGAACGTGGTGACACTTGTCACCACCGGGGAATCACCTGGACCTGCTTACTGTGTTCCACACCTGGGCCTCAAGTAGACCTGTTGACCATGGTCCCTAAGCCGGCCTCACATGGACCTGTTGCCTCTGATCCCCACCGGGGACTCACGTGTACCTGGTAACTCTGGTCCTCACCTAGGCCTCATCTGGACCTAGTGAATCTGGTCCCCATCTAGACTTCACCTGGATCTCGTGACTCTGGTCCCCACCTGGACTACCTGGATCTGATAACACTGGTCCCCACCTGGACCTCACCTGGACCTGGTGACTCTGGTCCTCAGTTTGACCTCACCTGGACCTGTTGACTCTTGTCCCCACTTTGACCTAACTCAGAACTGCTGAATCTTGCCCCACCTAGGCCGCACCCAGACCTGGTGACTTTTGTCCCCAGCTATGCCTCAATTCGACCTGATGAATCTTGTCCTCACGTGGGCCCTCACATGGACATGGGACTCAGCTGGATAGAGTGGCTCTGGTTCCCACAAGGGGCTCACCTGATACTGCTGACTGTGGTCTTATTCTATGCCTCACCAGGACCTGGTGATTCTGTTCCCCATCTAGGCCTGCATGGCCCTAGTAACTCTGTTCCTCACCCAGGCATCATTGGGACCTGGATACTCTATTCTACACCTGGGCCTCACTCTGACCAGGGACCTCTGGTCCCATTCTGGGCCTCAAACTAAACTGGTTACTCTGGTTCCCCCTCTGGGCCTCACCCTTACCTGGTGACTCTGGTCACCCCTTGGGCTTCACTTGGGCCTGGTGAATCTGGTCCTTAGCTTGTCCTCACTTGGATCTGGTGACTGTTCGCCACCTGGGCCTCCCCTGGACTTGGTGAATCCGGTTGCCACCTGCGCGTCACCTGGACCTTGTGACTGTGGTCCCACCTGGACCTCACCTGGATCTGGTGGCTCTGGTTCCCATATGGGGCTCTCCTGTAACTGGTTCCTGTGGTCTCCATCTGGCCTCACCTGGAACACAATGACTCTGATCCTCATTTGGGGCTCTCCTGGACCTGTTAACTCTGGTCTTTACATGGGCATCATTGGGACCTGGATACTCTCTTATATACCTGGGCCTCACCTGGACCTGGTGACTGTGGTCCCACCTGGGCCTCACCTGGACGAGGTGACTGGTTCCCACAGGGACCTCACCTGGATCTGGTGACTCAGGTCCACATATGGGCATCATGGGACCTGGTTTCTCAGTTCCACATCGGGGACTCACCTGCACCTAGTGATTCTCGTCCCCCTCTGGGTCTCACCCTGACGTGGTGACTCTGGTCACCACCTGGATATCACCAGAACCGGGTGACTCTGGTCCCCCTCTGGGACTCACTCGGAGCTGGGGACACTGGTCCTCAACTGTGCCTCAACAGGACCTGGTGAATCTACTCCTCACTTAGGCCTCGTATGGACCTTGTGACTCATTTCCCACCTGGCATCAATGGGACAAGGTTACTCTGGTCCCCACCTGGGCCTCACCTGGACATGATCACTTTGCTCCACACTTTGTCCTCAACTGGTCCTGATGACCCTCGTCCCCCCACCTAGGCCTCAATCTGGACCTGGTGACTGTGGTCCCCACCTGGGTTTCACTTGGACCTGTTGACTCTCCTTGCCACATGAACCCCACCTGGACCTGGTGACTGTGCTGTTCTTGTAGACTCACATTTACCTGGTGACTGCGGTCCCCACTAGGGCCTCACCTGGATCTGGTGACTCTGGCCTGCAGGTTGGCCTCACCTGGAACTGGTGAGTGGGGTTCCCACCTGGGCCTCACCCATATATGGTGACTCAGGTCCCCACGTGGTCCTCTTGGACCTGGTGAATCTGGTCCTTACCTGGTCCTCTCCCATACCCTGGGACTCTGGTCACCACCTGGGCCTCACCTGGACCTGGTGAATCTGGTCCCCATCTGGGCCTCACCCAGTCCTGGTTAATTTGTTGCCCACCAGGACCTGATTGCTGTGGAATCCTTCTTGGCCTCACCTGGAACTTGTGACTCTGATCCTAACTGGGCCTCACCCAGATCTGGTGACTCTGGTCCTCACCTGAGGACCATTATGATCTGGATACTCTGTTCCACACCTGAGCCTCACCTGGACATGATGACTCTGGATCCCCTCTGGGCCTCACCCTGACATGGTGACTCTGGTCCCCATCTGGATGTCACCTAGACCAAGTGAATCTGGTACCCCTCTAGGCCTCAACAGGACCTGGTGACCCTTGTCCTCAACTGGGCCTCACCGGGACCTAGTGAACATGCCTCATGGGCCTCACCTGGACCTGGTAACTCTGGTCCCTACCTGGGCATCATCGGGACATGATTCCTCTGCATGGCCTGCAGGTTGGCCTCACCTGGACCTGGTGAGTGGGGTTGCCACCTGGGCCTAACCCATACCTGGTGACTCAGGTCCCCACGTGGGCCTCTTGGACCTGGTGAATCTGGTCCTTACCTGGTCCTCTCCCAGACCCGGGGACTCTGGTCACCACCTGGGCCTCACCTGTACCTGGTGAATCTGGTCTCCATCTGGGCCTCACGCAGTCCTGGTGACTTTGTTCCCCACGTGGACCTGATTGCTGTGGACTCTTTCTTGCCCTCACCTGGAACTGGTGACTCTGATCCTATCTGCGCCTCACCCAGACCTGGTGACCCTGGTCCTCACCTGGGCATCATTGGTACCTGGTGACTCTGTTCCACACCTGAGCCTCACCTGAACAGGATGACTCTGGCACCTCTCTGTGCCTCACCCTGACCTGGTGACTCTGGTCCCCATCTGGATGTCACCTGGACCAGGTGATTCTAGTATCCCTCTACCCTCAACCAGATTGGGTACTTTGGTCCTCAACTGGGCCTCATCTGTACCTAGTGAATATGCTCCATTTGGGCCTCATTTGTACCTGGTGACTCTGGTCCCTTCCTGGGCATCATTGGGATATGGTTCCACTGCATGGCCTGCAGGTTGGCCTCACCTGGACCTGGTAACTCTGGTCCCTACCTGGGCATCATCAGGACATGGTTTCTCTGCATGGCCTGCAGTTTGGCCTCACCTGGACCTGGTGTGTGGGGATGCCACCTGGCCCTCACCAATGCATGGTGACACAGGTCCCCACGTGTGTCTCACTTGGACCTGGTGAATCTGGTCCTTACCTGGTCCTCATCCGGAACAAGTAACTCTGGTCACCACCTGGGAATCACCTGGATCTGGTGAATCTGGTCCCCATCTGGGCCTCACCCAGTCTTGGTGACTTTCTTACCCACCTGGATCTGATTGCTGTGGACTCCTTCTTGGCCTCACCTGGAACTGGTGACTCTGATCCTAACTGGGCCTCACCCAGATCTGGTGACTCTGGTCCTCACCTGTGGACCATTATGACCTGGATACTCTGTTCCTCACCTGAGCCTCACCTGGACATGATGACTCTGGATCCCCTCTGGGCCTCACCCTGACATGGTGACTCTGGTCCCCATCTGGATGTCACCTATTCCAGGTAAATCTGGTACCCCTCTAGGCCTCAACTAGAACTGGTGACTCTGGTCCTCAATTGGGCCTCACCAGGACCTAGTGAATATGCTCCCCAACTGCGCCTCATCTGGACCTGGTGACTCTGGTTCTACTTGGGCATCATTGGGACGTGGTTACTCTATTCCCCACTGGGACAGACCTGATCCTGGTAACTCTGGTCCTGACTTTGGCCTATTCTGTACCAGGTGACTCTGGCTCCACCTGGGCCTCAACTGTAACTGGTGACTCTGATCCTAAGCATGGCCTCACCTGACATGGTGACTGTGGTTCCCATCGGGACCTCACCTGGACCTCATGTCCCTGGACCCACCTTGGCCTCACCAAGCCCTGGTGTCTCTGGTACCCACCTGGGTAGCATCAGGATATGGTTACACTGTTCACTAACAGTGACCCAGCCGGACCTATTAACTCTGGTCTTCACCTGGGCCACACCTGGACATGGTGACACTGGTTCCCACCTGGGTCTCACCTGGACATGGTGAGACGGATCCCCACCTGGTCCTCACCTGTAACTGGTGATTCTCGTTCCCACATGGACATCATGTGGACCTGGTGGCTGCAGTGTTTCTAGCTTCTCATGTACCTCGTGACTCTGCTCCCCACCAGGGCCTCACCGGGACCTGGTGAGTGTGGTTGCCACATGCACCTCACCTGGACCTGGTGATTCCGGTCTGCACCTGAGACTACCCTGGATCTGGTGACTGTGGTCCCCACCTGGGCTTCACCTGGATTTGGGGACTCTGTTCCCCATCTGGGCCTCACCTGGCGTGTTGACATTGGTCCTCACCTGGCCAAAATTGGACCCGGTGACTGTGTTAAACAACTGGACCTCAACTGGACCAGGTGACTCTGGTTCCCCTCTGTGTCTTACCGTGCCCTAGTGACTGTGAACCCCACTTTGGCCTGACTTGGACTTGCTGACCCTGGATCCCACCTGTGACTGACCTCGAACTTTTGACTCTGGTTCTTTCATGGGCCTCCCCTTTACCTGGTGATCCTGGTCCCCACCTGGGCCTCACCTGGACGTGGTGACACTTGTCACCACCGGGGACTCACCTGGACTTGCTTACTGTGTTCCACACCTGGGCCTCAAGTAGACCTGTTGACCATGGTCCCCAAGCCGGCCTCACATGGACCTGTTGCCTCTGATTCCCACCGGGGCCTCACGTGTACCTGTTAACTCTGGTCCTCACCTTCGCCTCATCTGGACCTAGTGACTCTGGTCCCCACCTGGGCTTCACCTGGATCTGGTGACTCTGGTCCCCACCTGCACTTCACCTGGATCTAGTGACTCTGGTCCCCACCTGACCTCTCCTGGACCTGGTGACTCTCTTTCCAACATGGACCTCACCTGGATCTGGTGACTCTGTCCTCAGTTTGGCCTCATCTGGACCTGGTGTCTCTCGTCCCCACTTTGACCTAACTCAGAACTGCTGAATATTGCCCCACCTAGGCCGCACCCAGACCTGGTGACTCTTGTCCCCAGCTATGCCTCAATTCGACTTGATGAATCTGCTACTCACGTGGGCCTCACATGGACCTGGGACTCAGCTGGATTGAGTGGCTCTGGGTCCCACAAGGGACTCACCTGATACTGGTGACTGTGGTCTTATACTATGCCTCACCAGGACCTATTGATTCTGTTCCCCATCTGGGCCGGCATGGCCCTAGTGACTCTGGTCCTCACACAGGCATCATTGCGACCTGGATACTCTATTCTACACCTGGGCCTCACTCTGACCAGGGACCTCTGGTCCCATTCTGGGCCTCAAACTAAACTGGTTACTCTGGTTCCCCCTCTGGGCCTCACCCTTACCTGGTGACTCTGGTCACCCCTTGGGCTTCACTTGGGCCTGGTGAATCTGGTCCTTAGCTTGTCCTCACTTGGATCTGGTGACTGTTCGCCACCTGGGCCTCCCCTGGACTTGGTGAATCCGGTTGCCACCTGCGCGTCACCTGGACCTTGTGACTGTGGTCCCACCTGGACCTCACCTGGATCTGGTGGCTCTGGTTCCCATATGGGGCTCTCCTGTAACTGGTTCCTGTGGTCTCCATCTGGCCTCACCTGGAACACAATGACTCTGATCCTCATTTGGGGCTCTCCTGGACCTGTTAACTCTGGTCTTTACATGGGCATCATTGGGACCTGGATACTCTCTTATATACCTGGGCCTCACCTGGACCTGGTGACTGTGGTCCCACCTGGGCCTCACCTGGACGAGGTGACTGGTTCCCACAGGGACCTCACCTGGATCTGGTGACTCAGGTCCACATATGGGCATCATGGGACCTGGTTTCTCAGTTCCACATCGGGGACTCACCTGCACCTAGTGATTCTCGTCCCCCTCTGGGTCTCACCCTGACGTGGTGACTCTGGTCACCACCTGGATATCACCAGAACCGGGTGACTCTGGTCCCCCTCTGGGACTCACTCGGAGCTGGGGACACTGGTCCTCAACTGTGCCTCAACAGGACCTGGTGAATCTACTCCTCACTTAGGCCTCGTATGGACCTTGTGACTCATTTCCCACCTGGCATCAATGGGACAAGGTTACTCTGGTCCCCACCTGGGCCTCACCTGGACATGATAACTTTGCTCCGCACTTTGTTCTCAACTGGTCCTGATGACTCTGGTCCCCCCACCTAGGCCTCAATCTGGACCTGGTGACTGTGGTCCCCACCTGGGTCTCACCTGGACCTGGTGACTCTCGTTCCCACATGAACCCCACCAGGACCTGGTGACTGTGGTGTTCTTGTAGACTCACATTTACCTGGTGACTCCGGTCCCCACTAGGGCCTCACCTGGATCTGGAGACTCTGGCCTGCAGGTTGGCCTCACCTGAACCTGGTGAGTGGGGTTGCCACCTGGGCCTCACCCATACCTGGTGACTCAGGTCCCCACGTGGGCCTCTTGGACCTGGTGAATCTGGTCCTTACCTGGTCCTTCCCGGACCCGGGGACTCTGGTCACCACCTGGGACTCACCTGGACCTGGTGAATCTGGTCCCCATCTGGGTCTCACCCAGTCCTGGTGATTTGTTCCCCACCTGGACCTGATTGATGTGGACTCTTTCTTGGCCTCACCTGGAACTAGTGACTCTGATTCTATCTGCGCAATCACCCAGACCTGGTGACTCTGGTCCTCACCTGGGCATCGTTGGTACCTGGTGACTCTGTTCCTCACCTGAACCTGACCTGGACATGATGACTCTGGAAAATCTCTGGGTCTCACCCTGACCTGGTGACTCTGGTCCCCATCTGGATGTCACCTGGACCAGGTGATTCTGGTACCCTCTAGGCCTCAACCAGATCTGGAGACTCTGGTCCTCAACGTGGCCTCACCTGGACCTAGTGAATATGCTCCATCTGGGCCTCATTTGGACCTGGTGACTCTGGTCCCTACCTGGGCATCATCGGACATGTTTCCTCTGCATGGCCTGCATGTTGGCCTCACCTGGACCTGGGGAGTGGTGTTGCCACCTGGGCCTCACCCATACCTGGTGACACAGGTCCCCACGTGGGCCTCACGTGGACCTGTTGAATCTTGTCCTTACCTGGTCCTCACCCGGAACTGGTAAGACTGGTCAACACCTGGAAGTCACCTGGACCTGCTGAATCTGGTCCCCATATGGGCCTCACCCAGTCCTGGTGAATTTGTTGCCCACCTGGCCCTGATTGCTGTGGACTCCTTCTTGGGCTCACCTGGAACTTGTGACTCTGATCCTAACTGGGCCTCACCCAGATCTGGTGACTCTGGTCCTCACCTGAGGACCATTATGATCTGGATACTCGGTTCCACACCTGAGCCTCACCTGGACATGATGACTCTTAATCCCCTCTGGGCCTCACCCTGACATGGTGACTCTGGTCCCCATCTGGATATCACCTAGACCAGGTGAATCTGGTACCCCTCTAGGCCTCAACTAGACCTGGCGACTCTGGTCAGGGTACGGATTTGGAAGAGAGTAAGAGATACGTTAAGGTAGTGGGTTAGGGGTTAGTTTTAGGGTATGGGTTAGGGTACATTTTGGGGTATGTGATAGGATTAGTATTAGAGGGTTAGGGTACAGGTTAAGGTCAGGAATAGGGTTTGAGTACATTAAGTTCAATTTAGCTTTAGAGGTTAGGGTTAGGGTTACAGTTAGATTTAAGATAACGGTCAGGGTTAAGGGTTTAGAATAGGTTTAGGAGTTAGGTTGAAGTTTGGCAGAAATGTTCAGTGAATGTGTTTCGGTCTTGGGGTTTGTGTTTGGTTTTCGATTAGTGATAGGTCTTGTTTAAGGGTTAGGTCAACATTAGGCTTAAGTTTAGGGTTAGGGTTATATCTGTGTATGGTTAGAGTTTGGGTCCTGGCATGTGCCTGCAGTGGGACTCCTAGTATCTTGGGCAGTTTAGTTTTATGCACTCTATTTAGGTTTTGGGTTCAAAGATAGCCTGACTTCACCAAGTCAGTGGCCTCCCAGAAAATCAAAATCCAGGCTTCTGCTGGGGTCAGAATAGACATGGCAGGCTTCTCCCGAGCTGAGCTAAGGAGGGGATTTGTGACTCTAAAGACTATTTGGTTTTTCATTTGCCTTTCTGATTTTATTTCTTGTGCGCACATGTTTTCTCTATACTACCAATTATTATTTTAAAGTTTTGCTTGAATTCCTCTTTGTAAACACAGCATGATATAGTTTCAGGTTTACCACAAGGTGATTCAACCCTTGGATACAACGCCTGGTACTGGTCACAGGTGCTCTCCACTATCCCCTTCGCCTGGTTCCCCATCCCCCCCACCTTCCTCTGGTATTTATTAGTTTATTCTCTGTGGTTAATAGTGTGTTTTTTTATTTGCTTCTCTCATCCCCCCCTCCGCCCCTTTGCCAGTTTGTTTGGTTTCTTAAAATTCACATGTGAATACAATTGTATGGTATTTGGTATATGTCTTCCTCTCACTGAGTTCATTTAGCATAAGTCCTTTCCACTTCTCCCACGTCATTGTAAATGGCTTCGTTTCATCCCTTCTGATGAACGAGTGATGCCGCAGTGTGTATATTAACCATATCGTCTCGGCCCATTCATCTGTCGATGGACATCTGGGCTGTATCCACAGTTGGCTCTTGTTGATAATGCTGCTACAAACACTGGGCTGCGTGTTCCTCTTTGAATCTACTAAACCACTTCTGTATCCTTGGGGTAAATACCTAGCTGTGCAATTTTGGAATCGTAGTGTAGCTCTATTTTTAACTTTTTTAAAAATTGTTTTTATGATAGTCACAGAGAGAGAGGTAGAGACACAGGCAGAGGGAGAAGCAGGCTCCGTGCACTGTGAGTCCGACGTGGAATTCGATCCCAGTTCTCCAGGATCGCGACATGGGCCAAAGGCAGGTGCCAAACGGATGAGCCACCCCGGGATCCCCTATTTTCAACTTTTCGAGGACCCTTCACAGTGTTTTCCACAGTGGCTGCACCTGTTCGCCTGCCCACCAGGGGTGTAAGAGGCCTCGCTCTTCTCCATAGCCTCAACGACACCTGTTGTTTCTTCTGTTCTTAACTTAGCCATTATGATGGCTGTCAGGTGACATCTCATTGTGGTTTTGGTTTGCATTTCCCTGTTGATGGGTGACGCTGAGTGTTTTTCCGTGTGTCTCATGGCCATCTGGATGTCTTGTCAGAGACAAAGTCCATTCGTGTCTTCTGCCCATTGGCAGTTGGATAAGTTGTGTTTAGGAGGCTGAGATTTATATTTCCTTTATGTATTTTGGATACTAAATCTTTATTGGATGTGTTGTTTACAAATATCTCCTCTCATTTTGTATGTTGCCTTTTAGGTTTGGTTGTTTCCTTCACTTGTGGAAGCTTTTCAATTTGATGAAGTCCCAATAGTATTTTTGCTTTGTTTCCCTCACCTCAGAGGCATATCTAGAAAGAAGATCCAATGGCAAATGTCAAAGACGTTTGCTATCTTTTTTCTTTGAATGGTTTCAGGTCTCACATTTAGGTCTTTCATCCATTTTGAATTTATTTTTTATATATATGGTGTAAGTTTCATTCTTCTGCATGTGGCTGCCTGGTTTTCCCAACACCATTTGTTCTTATCCTGGGGTCAGGGTTAGGGTTTGTTGAATTGACTGTCTTTGTGCTTTGGATATTCCTTCCTGCCTTGTTGTCGATTATTGGATCATAGAGTTACAGGTTTGTATCTTGTTTTGGCTTTCCATTCTGTTCTGTTAATCTAAGCGTCTCCTGTTGGGAGATCCTTGATTAGTGATTCAATTTCTTAGCTGGTTATCTGTCTGTTCAAGTCTTATTTCTTCCTTTTTCATTTTTACTATGTTATATATTTCTAGGAATTGATCTATTTCTTCCAGGTTCTAGGTTGCTGGCATATATTTTTTCATAATGTTCTCTTATAATCGTTTGTATTTCTCTAGTGTTGGTTGTTATATCTCTTTTCTCATTTGTGATTTTATTTGGGTCCTTAGTCATCATTTTATCTTTATTCATTTTTAAAGATTTATTTATGGATTCATGAGAGACACGGAGGGGCAGAGGTATAGACAGGGAAATTGAGGTTCCATGCCGGGAGCCTGATGTGGGACTTCATTCCCCAGGACCCCGGGATCATGACCTGAGCCAAAGCACATGCTCAACCACTGGGGCACCCAGGTGCCCTGCTGATTCAATTCCTTTGCTAGTTATGGGTCTGTTCACATTTTCTATTTCTTCCTATTTCAGTTTTGCTCATTTGCACATTTCTGGGGATTTGTCCATTTCTTCCAGGTCTCCTAGTATGTTAGCGTATAATCTTTCATAGTATTCCCTTATAATTGTCTAATTTTTCTGGTGTTGATTGTGATCTCTCTTCTCTCATTTGTGGTTTTATTTAACTTGTTTTTTTCTGTTTTCTTGTTGATAAGGCTGGCTAGGGCTTGATCCATTTTCTTGATTATTTTGAAGAACCATCTCTTTGTTTCTTTATTCCATTCTACTGCTTTGTTGTTTCTGTATTGTTTATTGATCCTCTCATCTTTATTTTCCCCCTCTTCTATAGGCATTAGGCTTTGTTTGCTATTCCTTTTTCAACTCCTTAAGGTGTAGGGTTAGGCTGTGTATTGGAGACTTCTTCTTTATTGAGGTAGGCCTGTATTGCTATGTACGTCTCTCTCAGGACTGCCTTTGCTACATCCCAGAGATTTGGAGAAACATGTTTTCATTTTCATTTGTTTTAAATTTCCTCTTTAATTTCCTGGTTGCTCCATTCCTTCTCTAGTAGGATGTTCATAATCTCCATGTATTTTTGGTCTGTCCAAATTTTTTCTTACTGTCGACTTCGAGTTTCATAACATCGTGGTCCAAAAATGTACAGGGTGTGATATCAATTTTCTTGTACCTGTTGTACCTGTTGAAGCCTGATTTGTGGCCCATGATATGATCTGTTCTGGAGAATGTCCCATGTGCACTTGAAAGGAATGTGTATTCTGCTTTAGGTCAAAATGTTCAGACTATATCTGTTGAGTCCCTGTGGTCCAGTGTGTCAAGGCTATTTCTCCCTTGTTGATTTTCTGTATAGACGATAGGTCCATTGCCATAAGTAGGTGTTAAAATCCCCTGTCATTGTATTATTATCAGTGACTTTCTATACGTTTGTTGTTAATTGGTTTCTATATTTAGGTCCTCCCATGTTGGCAACATAAATATTTAGTTGTTTGAACTTTTAAAAAAAATAAATTTATTATTTATGGTGTTCAATTTTATGAAATGTATAGAAATTTCATACTTTGTTAATGTATAGAAATGCCAACATACAGAATAACACCCAGTGCGCATCCCTGCAAGGACCCCCCTCAGTGCCCTTCAAACATTCAACCGTAACCCGATCCCTCCTCCCCTTAAAGCATCCCTAGTTCCTTTCTCAGAGTTAGGAGTATTTATGTTCTGTCTCCCTTTCTGATATTTCCCACACATTTCTTCTCCATTCCCTTATATTCCCTTTCACTATTATTTATATTAACCAATGGAATGTGAACATATGTTTGTCCTTCTCCAATTGACTTACTTCACTCAGTATAATACCCTCCAGTTCCATCCATGTTGAAGGAAATGGTGGGTATTTGTCATTTCTACTGGCTGAGTAATATTCCATTGTATACATAAACCACATCTTCTTTATCCATTCATCTTTCGATGGAAACAATGGCTCCATCCACAGTTTCTCTATTGTGGACATTCCTGCTAAAAACTTCGGGGTGCAGGTGTCCCGGTGTTTCATTGCATCTGAATACTTTGGGTAAATCCCCAACACTGCAATTGCTGGGTCTTGGGGCAGGTCTATTTTTAACTCTTTGAGGAACCTCCACACAGTTTTCCAGATTGGCTGCACCAGTTCACATTCCCAGAAACAGTGTAAGAGGGTTCCCTTTTCTCAGCATCCTCTCCAACATTTATGGTTTCCTGCCTTGTTCCCTTTCCCCATGCTCACTGGTGTGAGGTGGTATCTCATTGTAGTTTTGATTTGTATTTCCCTGAGACAAGTAATGCAGAGCATTTTCTCATGTGCATGTTGGCCATTTCTATGTCTTCCTCTGTGAGATTTCTGTTCATGTCTTTTACCCAATTCATTATTGGATTGTTTGTTCCTTTGGTGTTGAGATTAAGAAGTTTTGTATAGATCTTGGAAACTAGCCCTTTATCTGATACGTCTTTTGCAAATATCTTCTCCCATTCTGTAGGTTGTCTTTGAGTTTGGTTGACTGTATCCTTTGCTGTTCAAAAGCTTCTTATCTTGATGAAGTCCCAATAGTTGATTTTTGCTTTTTTTCTTTTGCCTTCGTGAATGTACCTTGCAAGAATTTACTGTGGCCGAGTTCATAAAGGGTGTTGCCAGTGTTCTCCTCTTGGATTTTGATAGATTCTTGTCTCACATTTAGATCTTTCATCCATTTTGAGTTTATCTTTGTGTATGGTGAAAGAGAGTGCTCTAGTTTCATTCTTCTGCATGTGGATGCCCAAATTTTCCCACCACCATCTATTGAAGAGACTGTCTTTTTTCCAATGGAGAGTGTTTCCTCCTTTATCGAATATTAGTTGACCATAAAGTTCAAGGTCCACTTCTGGGGGATCCCTGGGTGGCGCAGCGGTTTGGCGCCTGCCTTTGGCCCAGGGCGCGGTCCTGGAGACCCGGGATCGAATCCCACGTCGGGCTCCCGGTGCATGGAGCCTGCTTCTCCCTCTGCCTATGTCTCTGCTTCTCTCTCTCTCTCTGTGTGACTATCATAAATAAATAAATTTAAAAAAAAAAGGTCCACTTCTGGGTTCTCTATTCTGTTCCATTGATCTATGTGTCTGTTTTTGTGCCGGTTCCACACAGTATTGATGACCACAACTTTTAATGCAACCTGAAATCTGCCATTCTGATGCCCCCGGATATGTTTTTCTTTTTTAAAATTCCCCTGGCTATTCGGAGTCTTTCCTGATTCCACACAAATCTTAAAATACTTTGTTCTAACTCTCCCTAGAAAGTCCATAGTATTTTGATAGGGATTGCATTAAACGTGTACATTGCCCTGGGTAACATTGACATTTTCGCAATATTAATTCTGTCAAACCATGAGCATGGAATATTTTGCCATCTCTTTGTGTCTTCCTCAATGCCTTTCAGTAGCATTCTATAGTGTTTATGGTTGAGATCCTTTACCTCTTTGGTTAGGTTTATTCCTAGGTATCTTATGCTTTTGGGTGCAATTGTAAATGAGATTGACTCCTCAATTACTCTTTCTTCAGTCTCTTTGTTAATGTATAGAAATGCCATTGATTTCTGGGCATTGATTTTGTATCCTGCCACGCTACCAAATTGCTGTATGAGTTCTAGCTATCTTGGGGTGGAGGCTTTTGGGTTTTCTAGGTAGAGTATCATGTCATCGGTGAAGAGGGTGAGTTTGACTTCTTCTTGGCCAATATGAATGCCTTTAATGGGGATCCCTGGGTGGCGCAGCGGTTTGGCGCCTGCCTTTGGCCCAGGGCGCGGTCCTGGAGACCCGGGATCGAATCCCACGTCAGGCTCCCGGTGCATGGAGCCTGCTTCTCCCTCTGCCTATGTCTCTGCCTCTCTCTCTCTCTCTCTCTGTGACTATCATAAATAAATAGGAATTAAAAAATAAAATCTTTGAATGCCTTTAATATCTTTTTGTTGTCTGATTGCTGAGGCTAGGATTTCCAGTACTATGTTGAATAGCAGTGGTGAGAGTGGACATCCTGTCTTGTTCCTGATCTTAGGGGAAAGGTTCCCAATGCTTCCCCACTGAGAATGACATTTGTTGTGGGCTTTTCGTAGATGGCTTTTAAGATGTTGAGGAATGTTCCCTCTATCCCTACGCTCTGAAGTGTTTTGATCAGCAATGGATGCTCTATCTTGTCAAATGCTTTCTCTGCATCTAATGAGAGGATCATATGCTTCTTGGTTTTTCTCTTGGTGATATGATGAATCACATTGATTATTTTCGAGTGTTGAACCAGCCTGTGTCACGGGGATAAATCCTACTTGGTCATGGTGAATAATTATCTTAATGTACTGTTGAATCCTATTGGCTAGTATCTTGTTGAGAATTTTTGCATCCATGTTCATCAGGGATATTGGTCTGTAATTCTCCTTTTTGGTGGGTTCTTTGTCTGGTTTTGGATTTAAGGTGATGCTGGCTTCATGGAATGAATTTGGAAGGACTCCATCTCTTTCTATCTTTCCAAAAAGCTTTAGTTTATACTTGGTGACTTCAATCTAGCTCTTTCTATACTCGATAGGTCTTCTAAGCAAAACATCTCCAAAGAAACGAGAGCTTTAAATGATACACTGGACCAGATGGATTTCACAGATATCTACAGAACTTTACATCCAAACTCAACTGAATACACATTCTTCTCAAGCGCACATGGAACTTCTCCAGAATAGACCACATATTGGGTCACAAATCGGGTCTGAACCGATACCAAAAGATTGGGATCGTCCCCTGCATATTCTCAGACCATAATGCCTTGAAATTAGAACTAAATCACAACAAGAAGTTTGGAAGGACCTCAAACACATGGAGGTTAAGGACCATCCTGCTAAAAGATAAAAGGGTCAACCAGGAAATTAAGGAAGAATTAAAAAGATTCATGGAAACTAATGAGAATGAAGATACAACCGTTCAAAATCTTTGGGATGCAGCAAAAGCAGTCCTAAGGGGGAAATACATCGCAATACAAGCATCCATTCAAAAACAGGAAAGAACTCAAATACAAAAGCTCACCTTACACATAAAGGAGCTAGAGAAAAAACAGCAATAGATCCTACACCCAAGAGAAGAAGGGAGTTAATAAAGATTCGAGCAGAACTCAACGAAATCGAGACCAGAAGAACTGTGGAACAGATCAACAAAACCAGGAGTTGGTTCTTTGAAAGAATTAACAAGATAGATAAACCATTAGCCAGCCTTATTAAAAAGAAGAGAGAGAAGACTCAAATTAATAAAATCATGAATGAGAAAGGAGAGATCACTACCAACACCAAGGAAATACAAACGATTTTAAAAACATATTATGAACAGCTATACGCCAATAAATTAGGCAATCTAGAAGAAATGGACGCATTCCTGGAAAGCCACAAACTACGAAAACTGGAACAGGAAGAAATAGAAAACCTGAACAGGCCAATAACCAGGGAGGAAATTGAAGCAGTCATCAAAAACCTCCCAAGACACAAGAGTCCAGGGCCAGATGGCTTCCCAGGGGAATTTTATCAAACGTTTAAAGAAGAAATCACACCTATTCTCCTAAAGCTGTTTGGAAAGATAGAAAGAGATGGAGTACTTCCAAATTCGTTCTATGAAGCCAGCATCACCTTAATTCCAAAGCCAGACAAAGACCCCGCCAAAAAGGAGAATTACAGACCAATATCCCTGATGAACATGGATGCAAAAATTCTCAACAAGATACTGGCCAATAGGATCCAACAGTACATTAAGAAAATTATTCACCATGACCAAGTAGGATTTATCCCTGGGACACAAGGCTGGTTCAACACCCGTAAAACAATCAATGTGATTCATCATATCAGCAAGAGAAAAACCAAGAACCATATGATCCTCTCATTGGATGCAGAGAAAGCATTTGACAAAATACAGCATCCATTCCTGATCAAAACTCTTCAGAGTGTAGGGATAGAGGGAACATTCCTCGACATCTTAAAAGCCATCTATGAAAAGCCCACAGCAAATATCATTCTCAATGGGGAAGCACTGGGAGCCTTTCCCCTAAGATCAGGAACAAGACAGGGATGTCCACTCTCACCACTGCTATTCAACATAGTACTGGAAGTCCTAGCCTCAGCAATCAGACAACAAAAAGACATTAAAGGCATTCAAATTGGCAAAGAAGAAGTCAAACTCTCCCTCTTCGCCGATGACATGATACTCTACATAGAAAACCCAAAAGTCTCCACCCCAAGATTGCTAGAACTCATACAGCAATTCGGTAGCGTGGCAGGATACAAAATCAATGCCCAGAAGTCAGTGGCATTTCTATACACTAACAATGAGACTGAAGAAAGAGAAATTAAGGAGTCAATCCCATTTACAATTGCACCCAAAAGCATAAGATACCTAGGAATAAACCTCACCAAAGATGCAAAGGATCTATACCCTCAAAACTATAGAACACTTCTGAAAGAAATTGAGGAAGACACAAAGAGATGGAAAAATATTCCATGCTCATGGATTGGCAGAATTAATATTGTGAAAATGTCAATGTTACCCAGGGTAATATACACGTTTAATGCAATCCCTATCAAAATACCATGGACTTTCTTCAGAGAGTTAGAACAAATTATTTTAAGATTTGTGTGGAATCAGAAAAGACCCCGAATAGCCAGGGGAATTTTAAAAAAGAAAACCATATCTGGGGGCATCACAATGTCAGATTTCAGGTTGTACTACAAAGCTGTGGTCATCAAGACAGTGTGGTACTGGCATAAAAACAGACACATAGATCAGTGGAACAGAATAGAGAATCCAGAAGTGGACCCTGAACTTTATGGGCAACTAATATTCGATAAAGGAGGAAAGACTATCCATTGGAAGAAAGACAGTCTCTTCAATAAATGGTGCTGGGAAAATTGGACATCCACATGCAGAAGAATGAAACTAGACCACTCTCTTTCACCATACACAAAGATAAACTCAAAATGGATGAAAGATCTAAATGTGAGACAAGATTCCATCAAAATCCTAGAGAAGAACACAGGCAACACCCTTTTTGAACTCGGCCATAGTAACTTCTTGCAAGATACATCCACGAAGGCAAAAGAAACAAAAGCAAAAATGAACTATTGGGACTTCATCAAGATAAGAAGCTTTTGCACAGCAAAGGATACAGTCAACAAAACTAAAAGACAACCTACAGAATGGGAGAAGATATTTGCAAATGACATATCAGATAAAGGGCTAGTTTCCAAGATCTATAAAGAACTTATCAAACTCAACACCAAAGAAACAAACAATCCAATCATGAAATGGGCAAAAGACATGAAGAGAAATCTCACAGAGGAAGACATAGACATGGCCAACATGCATATGAGAAAATGCTCTGCATCACTTGCCATCAGGGAAATACAAATGAAAACTACAATGAGATACCACCTCACACCAGTGAGAATGGGGAAAATTAACAAGGCAGGAAACAACAAATGTTGGAGAGGATGCGGAGAAAAGGGAACCCTCTTACACTGTTGGTGGGACTGTGAACTGGTGCAGCCACTCTGGAAAACTGTGTGGAGGTTCCTCAAACAGTTAAAAATAGACCTGCCCTGCGACCCAGCAATTGCACTGTTGGGGATTTACCCCAAAGATACAAATGCAATGAAACGCCGGGACACCTGCACCCCGATGTTTATAGCAGCAATGGCCACGATAGCCAAACTGTGGAAGGAGCCTCGGTGTCCAACAAAAGATGAATGGATAAAGAAGATGTGGTTTATGTATACAATGGAATATTACTCAGCTATTAGAAATGACAAATACCCACCATTTGCTTCAACGTGGATGGAACTGGAGGGTATTATGCTGAGTGAAGTAAGTCAGTCGGAGAAGGACAAACATTATATGTTCTCATTCATTTGGGGAATATAAATAATAGTGAAAGGGAAAATAAGGGAAGGGAGAAGAAATGTGTGGGAAATATCAGAAAGGGAGACAGAACGTAAAGACTGCTAACTCTGGGAAACGAACTAGGGGTGGTAGAAGGGGGGGAGGGCGGGGGGTGGGAGTGAATGGGTGACGGGCACTGGGTGTTTTTCTGTATGTTAGTAAATTGAACACCAATTAAAAAAAATAAAAAAAATAAAAAATAAAAAAATAAAAAAAATAAAAAAAATAATGAGAGGATCATATGGTTCTTGGTTTTTCTCTTGCTGATATGATGAATCACATTGATTGTTTTACGAGTGTTGAACCAGCCTTGTGTCCCTGGGATAAATCCTACTTGGTCATGGTGAATAATATTCTTAATGTATTGTTGGATCCTATTGGCTAGTATCTTGTTGAGAATTTTTGCATCCATGTACATCAGGGATATTGGTCTGTATTCTCCTTTTTTGGTGGGGTCCTTGTCTGGTTTTGGAATTAAGGTGATGCTGGCTTCATAGAATGAATTTGGAAGTACTCCGTCTCTTTCTATCTCTCCAAGCAGCTTTAGTAGGATAGGTATGGTTTCTTCTTTAAAGTTGTTTATAATTCCCCTGGGAAGCCATCTGGCCCTGGTCTTTTCTGTCTTGCTGACCCGGGACAGCAAATCACTATTGGAGAAGCAGGACAGAGTGGGACGCAGCATTTTCCTATTTCAAACGATTTCACAGGGATCCCTGGGTGGCGCAGCTGTTTGGCGCCTGCCTTTGGCCCAGGGCGCGATCCTGGAGACTTGGGATCGAATCCCACATCGGGCTTCCGGTGCATGGAGCCTGCTTCTCCTTCTGCCTGTGTCTCTGCCTCTCACTCTTTCTCTCTGTGTGACTATCATAAATAAATAAAAATTAAAAAAAATTAACAATAATCAAACGATGTCACAGAGACAAAGTATAAAGCAGTGTTGTCCTCGGGACCCCGCCTGGCTCCGTCTGTCAAGCATCCGACTCGTGACCTAACCTCCAGTCCTGATGTAGGGGTCGTGAGTTCTAGCCCTGGGCTGGTCCATAGACGAGGCCTGACGCCTCCTTAAACCAGACCCATGAGGGTTGGTCCCAGCATAAGCCGAAGGAGTAGAACAGAGAGTCCAGAAGGAAACGTGCTCTGATACAACTGATTTTTTACTTAATTTAATTTAAACCCAATTAATTAACGTATAGTGTATTATACTTTCAGAGGAGGAATTCAGGGATTCACCAGTTGGAGATAACTGCAGTGCTCGTGACATCACATGCCCTCCATCATGCTGGTCCTGTTATCTCCTCCCCCGTCCCCTCCCCTGCAACGACACTCAGTTTGTTTCCTATATATAAGAGTCTGTATTCCCTGCATCTGTTTTCATCTTATTTGTTTTTCCTTCCCTTCACAGATGTTCATTTGCTTTGCTTCTTTAATTCCACCTATGAATGACACCACACGGTCATTCTCTTTTCCAACTGACCTATTTCACTTAAGATGATCCCTCTAGTTCTTTCCACGTCATTGCAAATGGCAAGATTTCCTTCTCTTTGATAGCTGAGTATCATTCCCCTCTCTATGACCATCATCTATCTCCCATCCTCTTTATCCATCATCTGCCACAGGGCACTGAGGGTCCTCCCACAGTGTGGCTACTGTGGACCCGGCTGCTGTGGACATTGGGTGCAGTTGTCCCATGTCTCACTGCATCTGTATCCTCGGAGTGAGCTCCAGGCCGTACACCTGCTGGTCGCAGGGCGACTCTATTTGTAACTTCCTGGGGAGCCTCCACACTGTTTCCAAGGCGGCTGCACTAGCCCGTGCTCCCGCCCACAGTGGAAGAGGGTTGAGTGAGTTTTACAGGACATGGTAAAAGTCTGGTCCACATTTCATTTCGCGTCCTTTGGGCTACAATTCCTTCTCCTTAAGTATTTTTGAGGAAACCGGGTGTTGGGCTACTTTTCAGTCAGACGGTTCCGAAGCTAACAGCTGGAGCCTGGAAGGAGGCAGAGGTGGGCCCCAGGAGGGGCATGCTGCCTCCTCCACAGCCTACTGCAGTGTCTGAGCATCCCACAGGCGGCGCCCGAGCCCAGGCACCGCCCAGGAGGTACGCATGCGCAGTAGGCCTCTTCTGCCTGCACTAACAGGAGCCAGCCTGTGCTGGGGAGGCCTGAGGAAGACGTGGGGTTACATCCACACTGATGAGCTGCAGCCTCCTCAGAACCTGCGGGGAGTCTTCAGGGGGATATTGGGCAACGTTCACACTGACAGGAGCCCCGGTCTCCTCAGAACACATGGTGAGGGTTCAGGAAGATGTGGGTCCAAATCCACCCTGACAGGAGCCCCTGGGCCACTTCAGGACCTGCGGGGAGGCTTCAGGAAATTGTGGGCCCGCACCCACCCTGACAGGAGCCCATGGGCTGCCTCAGGACACGTGGGGAGGCTTCTGAAAAATGTGGCACGGTGTCCATTCTGGCAGGAGCTAAAGTGCCCCTCAGGACATAAGTTGAGTCTTCTGGAAGCTGGGGACCGCAACCACAGAGACAGGAGTCCCGGCCACCTCAGAACCAGCGGTGATTCTTTGGGAGGACGTGGGGCCACGTCCACACAACCGGACGCTGATGTCCTCAGGACACCCAGTGTAGACTTTGGGAAATATGGGGATGTGCCATGCGGACAGAAGACCCCAGCCTTGTCAGAGCCTGTGGTGAGGCCTAAGAAAGATGTGGATGCCGAATCCACACTGACAGGAGTCTCCGGGCTCCTCAGGATGCACTGTGAAGGATTGGGATAATTTGGGGCCAGGTCCATGCTGGCAGGAGCCCCTAGCCTCCTCAGGTCTTATGGTGAGGCTGAGGAAAATGTGGGGCCACGTCAAGACTGAGAGGACCCGCGTCCTCCTCAGGACCTGCACTTTGGCGTTGGGACACATGGGGCTGCGTCTAGGCTGACAGGAACCCACAGCCTCCTCAGGATGCGCGGTGAGTTTTCTGGGGGACGTGGGGCCATGTCCAGGCTGACAGAAGCCCCCGGCTTCCTGAGAACCTGCTGTGAGGCTTCCAGAGGATGTGAAGCATACCCACGGTGACAGGAGAATCAGGGTACTCAAGACCTGCTGACTATGATTCTGGAACACGTGGGGCCACGTGCGCACTCACAGGAGCCCGGCTTCCTCAGGACCCTCTGGAGGACTCTGGAGGCGCCATTGGGGGCCACGTCCATGTCAGAAGGGACTCCTTAGAACCTTAGGGTAAGTGAATGGGTAGAATAAATGGTAGGGACAGGGGAGGGGACGCATTTGGTGGTTAGGCTTAGGTTAGATGTTAGGTGTTAGTGATTATGTTTATGGTTACAGATTAGAGGTTAGGGTGAGGGATAAAGGTAAGGGTCAGTGGTTAGGAGTTAGGATGGGGGTTTGGGTTACGGACAGGAGTTAGAGTTAGGGTTTAGACTTTAGGGATTAGGGCAAGAGGTTAGGAGTTGGGGTTTGGGTTATGGTTAGAGTTAGGGTTGGGCTAGGTTTGCAGTTAGGGTTAGGGGTTAGGGTGTGAGTTAGTGGTTAGGATTAGGGGTTAGAGTAAAAGTTAAGGCAAGGTTTAGCGTTAGGGCGAGGGTTAGGTTTAGGATAGGGTTAGGGCTAGGGTTAGGGTTAGTGTTTGGTTAGGGGTTAGGGTTAGGGTCAGGTCAGGGTCAGGGTACGGTTTTGGAAAAGGGTAAGAGAGGGTTAGGCAGTGGGTTAGGGATTAGTTTTAGGGTACAGGTTAGAGTACACTTTTGGGTATGAAATAGGATTAGTATTAGAGGGTTAGGGTTAGGGTACAGGTTAATGTTAGGAATAGGATTTGAGTATATTAAGATAAGGTTAGGGTTAGAGGTTAGGGTTAGGGTTAGATTTAAGGTAAGGGTGAGGATTAAGGGTTTAGAATAGGTTTAGGAGTTAGGGTGAGGGTTGGCAGGAAGTTTCAGTGAATGTGTTTTGGTCTTGGGGTTTGTGTTTGGTTTTTGATTAGTGATAGTACTTGTTTAAGGGTTAGGTTAACATTAGGCTTAAGTGGAGGGTTAGGCTTATGTCTGTGTATGGTTAGAGTTTGGGTCTTAGCATATGCCTGCACTGGGACTCCTAGCATCTTGGGCAGTTTAGTTTTCTGCACTCTATTTAGGTTTTGGGATCAAAGATAGCCTGACTCCACCAAGTCAGCGGCCTCCACAGAGAATCAAAATCCAGGCTTCTGCTGGGGTGAGAATAGGCTTGGCAGGCTTCTCCTGAGCTGAGCTAAGGAGGGGATTTGTGGCTCTAAAGACTCTTAGGATTTTCAGTTTACTTTCTGATTTTATCTCTTGTGTGCCCATGTTTCCTCTATACTACCAATTATTATTTTAAAGTTATACTTGAAGTCCTCTTTGTAAACATAGTATGATATAGTTTCAGGTTTACCACATAGCGATTCAACCCTTGGATACAACGCCTCGTACTGGTCAGAAGTGACCTCCACAATCCCCATCCCCTGATTCCCCATCCCCCCCACCTTCCCCTGTTATTTATTAGTTTATTCTCTGTGGTTAAGAGTGTGTTTTTTTGTTTGCTTCTTTCATCCCCCCCTCTGCCCCTTTACCAGTTTGTTTGGTTTCTTAAAATTCACATGTGAATGCAATTGTATGGTATTTGGTATATGTCTTTCTCTGACTGACTGAGTTCATTTAGCATAAGTCCCTTCCACTTCTCCCACGTTATTGTAAATGGCTTCCTTTCATCCCTTCTGATGACTGAGTGATGTCGCAGTGTGCATATTTACCACATCATCTCTGCCCATTCATCAGTTGATGGACATCTGGGCTCTATACACAGTTTCATTGTTGTTGATAACGCTGCTACACACACTGGGCTGCGTGTTCCTCTTCGAATCTACTCAACTACTTTTGTATCCTCGGGGTAAATACCTAGATGTGTAATGTTGGAATCGTAGGTTAGCTCTATTTTTAACTTCTTTTTTAAAAATTTTTTTTAGAATAGTCACAGAGAGAGAGGCAGAGACACAGGCAGAGGGAGAAGCAGGTACTTGCACCGGGAGCCCAACATGGGATTCGATCCCGCGTCTCCAGGATCAAGCCCTGGGCCAAAGGCAGGCGCCAAACTGCTGCGCCACCCAGGGATCCTCTGCTGCGCCACCCAGGGATCCCTGATTCCACACAAATCTTAAAATAATTTGTTCTAACTCTCCGAAGAAAGTCCAGAATATTTGATAGGGATTCCATTAAATGTGTACATTGCCCTGGGTAACATTGACATTTTCACAATATTAATTCTGTCAATCAATGAGCATGGAATATTTTTCCATCTCTTTGTGTCTTCCTCAATTTCTTTCAGTTGCATTCTGTAGTGTTTATGGTTCAGATTCTTTACCTCCTTGGTTAGGATTATTCCTAGGTATCTTATGCTTTTGGGTGCAATTGTAAATGAGATTGCCTCCTCAATTTCTCTTTCTTCAGTGTCATTGTTAGTGTATAGAAATGCCATTGATTTCTGGGCATTGATTATGTATCCTACCATGGTACCAAATTGCTGTATGAGTTCTAGCAATCTTGGGGGGGCTTTTGGGTTTTCTAGGTAGAGTATCATGTCATCGGTGAAGAGGGAGAGTTTGACTTCTTCTTGGCCAATTTGAATGGCTTTAATGTCTTTTTGTTGTCTGACTGCTGAGGCTAGGACTTCCAGTACTATGTTGAATAGCTGTGGTGAGAGTGGGCATCCCTGTCTTGTTCCTGATCTTAGGGGAAAAAATCTCAGTGCTTCCCCACTGAGAATGATATTTGTTGTGGGCTTTTTGTAGATGGCTTTTAAGATGTTGAGGAATGTTCCCTCTATCCCTACGCTCTGAAGTGTTTTGATCAGCAATGGATGCTCTATTTTGTCAAATGCTTTCTCTGCATCTAACGAGAAGATCATATGGTTCTTGGTTTTTCTCCTGCTGATATGATGAATCCCATTGATTGTTTTACGAGTGTTGAACCAGCCTTGTGTCCCTGGGATACATCCTACTTGGTCATGGTGAATAATTTTCTTAATGTACTGTTGGATCCTATTGTGGGTAGGATCTTGTTGAGAATTTTTGCATCCCTGTTCATCAGGGATATTGGTCTGTAATCCTCCTTTTTGTGGGGTGTTTGTCTGGTTTTGGAATTAAGGTGATGCTGGCCTCATGGAATGAATTTGGAACTACTCCATCTCTTTCTATCTTTCCAAACAGCTTTTGTAGGATAGGTATGGATTCTTCTTTAAACATTTGATGGAATTCTCCTGGGAAGCCATCTGGCCTTGGACTTTTGTGTCTTGGGAGGTTTTTGATTACTGTTTCAATTTTCTCTCTGGTTATTGGCCTTTTCAGGTTTTCTATTTCTTCCTCCTCCAGTTTTTGTAGTTTCTGGCTTTCCAGGAATGCGTCCATTTCTTCTAGATTGCCTAATTTGTTGGCGTATAGCTGTTCATAATATGTTTTTAAAATCGTTTGTATTTCCTTGGTGTTGGTAGTGATCTCTCCTTTCTCTTTCATGATTTTATTAATTTGAATCTTCTCTCTCTTCTTTTTAATAATGCTGGCAATTGTTTTTTTTATTTTTTATTTATTTATTTATTTATTTATTTATTTTTTTTATTGGTGTTCAATTTACTAACATACAGAATAACACCCAGTGCCCGTCACCCATTCACTCCCACCCCCCGCCCTCCTCCCCTTCTACCACCCCTAGTTCGTTTCCCAGAGTTAGCAGTCTTTATGTTCTGTCTCCCTTTCTGATATTTCCCACACATTTCTTCTCCCTTCCCTTATTTTCCCTTTCACTATTATTTATATTCCCCAAATGAATGAGAACATATAATGTTTGTCCTTCTCCGACTGACTTACTTCACTCAGCATAATACCCTCCAGTTCCATCCACGTTGAAGCAAATGGTGGGTATTTGTCATTTCTAATAGCTGAGTAATATTCCATTGTATACATAAACCACATCTTCTTTATCCATTCATCTTTCGTTGGACACCGAGGCTCCTTCCACAGTTTGGCTATCGTGGCCATTGCTGCTAGAAACATCGGGGTGCAGGTGTCCCAGCGTTTCATTGCATTTGTATCTTTGGGGTAAATCCCCAACAGTGCAATTGCTGGGTCGTAGGGCAGGTATATTTTTAACTGTTTGAGGAACCTCCACACAGTTTTCCACAGTGGCTGCACCAGTTCACATTCCCACCAACAGTGTAAGAGGGTTCCCTTTTCTCCACATCCTCTCCAACATTTGTTGTTTCCTGCCTTGTTAATTTTTCCCATTCTCACTGGTGTGAGGTGGTATCTCATTGTGGTTTTGATTTGTATTTCCCTGATGGCAAGTGATGCAGAGCATTTTCTCATGTGTATGTTGGCCATGTCTATGTCTTCTTCTGTGAGATTTCTGTTCATGTCTTTTGCCCATTTCATGATTGGATTGTTTGTTTCTTTGGTGTTGAGTTTAATAAGTTCTTTATAGATCTTGGAAACTAGCCCTTTATCTGATATGTCATTTGCAAATATCTTCTCCATTCTGTAGGTTGTCTTTTAGTTTTGTTGACTGTATCCTTTGCTGTGCAAAAGCTTCTTATCTTGATGAAGTCCCAATAGTTCATTTTTGCTTTTGTTTCTTTTGCCTTCGTGGATGTGTCTTGCAAGAAGTTACTATGGCCGAGTTCAAAAAGGGTGTTGCCTGTGTTCTTCTCTAGGATTTTGATGGAATCTTGTCTCACATTTAGATCTTTCATCCATTTTGAGTTTATCTTTGTGTATGGTGAAAGAGAGTGGTCTAGTTTCATTCTTCTGCATGTGGATGTCCAATTTTCCCAGCACCATTTATTGAAGAGACTGTCTTTCTTCCAATGGGTAGTCTTTCCTCCTTTATCGAATATTAGTTGCCCATAAAGTTCAGGGTCCACTTCTGGATTCTCTGCTCTGTTCCACTGATCTATGTGTCTGTTTTTGTGCCAGTACCACACTGTCTTGATGACCACAGCTTTGTAGTACAACCTGAAATCTGGCATTGTGATGCCCCCAGATATGGTTTTCTTTTTTAAAATTCCCCTGGCTATTCGGGGTCTTTTCTGATTCCACACAAATCTTAAAATAATTTGTTCTAACTCTCTGAAGAAAGTCCATGGTATTTTGATAGGGATTGCATTAAACGTGTATATTGCCCTGGGTAACATTGACATTTTCACAATATTAATTCTGCCAATCCATGAGCATGGAATATTTTTCCATCTCTTTGTGTCTTCCTCAATTTCTTTCAGAAGTGTTCTATAGTTTTGAGGGTATAGATCCTTTACATCTTTGGTGAGGTTTATTCCTAGGTATCTTATGCTTTTGGGTGCAATTGTAAATGGGATTGACTCCTTAATTTCTCTTTCTTCAGTCTCATTGTTAGTGTATAGAAATGCCACTGACTTCTGGGCATTGATTTTGTATCCTGCCACGCTACCGAATTGCTGTATGAGTTCTAGCAATCTTGGGGTGGAGACTTTTGGGTTTTCTATGTAGAGTATCATGTCATCGGCGAAGAGGGAGAGTTTGACTTCTTCTTTGCCAATTTGAATGCCTTTAATGTCTTTTTGTTGTCTGATTGCTGAGGCTAGGACTTCCAGTACTATGTTGAATAGCAGTGGTGAGAGTGGACATCCCTGTCTTGTTCCTGATCTT
The DNA here is from genome assembly GCF_053574225.1 of Canis aureus. Lineage (NCBI taxonomy): Eukaryota > Metazoa > Chordata > Mammalia > Carnivora > Canidae > Canis > Canis aureus. Next base: position 27,933,950 of record NC_135647.1, read on the forward strand.
AGGGGAAAGGCTCCCAGTGCTTCCCCATTGAGAATGATATTTGCTGTGGGCTTTTCATAGATGGCTTTTAAGATGTCGAGGAATGTTCCCTCTATCCCTACACTCTGAAGAGTTTTGATCAGGAATGGATGCTGTATTTTGTCAAATGCTTTCTCTGCATCCAATGAGAGGATCATATGGTTCTTGGTTTTTCTCTTGCTGATATGATGAATCACATTGATTGTTTTACGGGTGTTGAACCAGCCTTGTGTCCCAGGGATAAATCCTACTTGGTCATGGTGAATAATTTTCTTAATGTACTGTTGGATCCTATTGGCCAGTATCTTGTTGAGAATTTTTGCATCCATGTTCATCAGGGATATTGGTCTGTAATTCTCCTTTTTGGCGGGGTCTTTGTCTGGCTTTGGAATTAAGGTGATGCTGGCTTCATAGAACGAATTTGGAAGTACTCCATCTCTTTCTATCTTTCCAAACAGCTTTAGGAGAATAGGTATGATTTCTTCTTTAAACGTTTGATAAAATTCTCCTGGGAAGCCATCTGGCCCTGGACTCTTGTGTCTTGGGAGGTTTTTGATGACTGCTTCAATTTCCTCCCTGGTTATTGGCCTGTTCAGGTTTTCTATTTCTTCCTGTTCCAGTTTTGGTAGTTTGTGGCTTTCCAGGAATGCGTCCATTTCTTCTAGATTGCCTAATTTATTGGCGTATAGCTGTTCATAATATGTTTTTAAAATCGTTTGTATTTCCTTGGTGTTGGTAGTGATCTCTCCTTTCTCATTCATGATTTTATTAATTTGAGTCTTCTCTCTCTTCTTTTTAATAAGGCTGGCTAATGGTTTATCTATCTTATTAATTCTTTCAAAGAACCAACTCCTGGTTCTGTTGATCTGTTCCACAGTTCTTCTGGTCTCGATTTCGTTGAGTTCTGCTCGAATCTTTAGTAGCTCCCTTCTTCTCTTGGGTGTAGGATCTATTTGCTGTTTTTTCTCTAGCTCCTTTATGTGTAAGGTTAGCTTTTGTATTTGAGTTCTTTCCAGTTTTTGAATGGATGCTTGTATTGCGATGTATTTCCCCCTTAGGACTGGTTTTGCTGCATCCCAAACATTTTGAACGGTTGTATCTTCATTCTCATTAGTTTCCATGAATCTTTTTAATTCTTCCTTAATTTCCTGGTTGACCCTTTTATCTTTTAGCAGGATGGTCCTTAACCTCCATGTGTTTGAGGTCCTTCCAAACTTCTTGTTGTGATTTAGTTCTAATTTCAAGGCATTATGGTCCGAGAATATGCAGGGGACAATCCCAATCTTTTGGTATCGGTTCAGACCCGATTTGTGACCCAATATGTGGTCTATTCTGGAGAAAGTTCCATGTGCGCTTGAGAAGAATGTGTATTCAGTTGAGTTTGGATGTAAAGTTCTGTAGATATCTGTGAAATCCATCTGGTCCAGTGTATCATTTAAAGCTCTCGTTTCTTTGGAGATGTTTTGCTTAGAAGACCTATCGAGTATAGAAAGAGCTAGATTGAAGTCACCAAGTATAAGTGTATTATTATCTAAGTATTTCTTCACTTTGGTTAATAATTGATTTATATATTTGGCAGCTCCCACATTCGGAGCATATATATTGAGGATTGTTAAGTCCTCTTGTTGAATAGATCCTTTAAGTATGATATAGTGTCCCTCTTCATCTCTCACTACAGTCTTTGGGGTAAATTTTAGTTTATCTGATATAAGGATGGCTACCCCTGCTTTCTTTTGAGGACCATTCGAATGGTAAATGGTTCTCCAACCTTTTATTTTCAGGCTGTAGGTGTCCTTCTGTCTAAAATGAGTCTCTTGTAGACAGCAAATAGATGGGTCCTGCTTTTTTATCCAGTCTGAAACCCTGCGCCTTTTGATGGGGTCATTAAGCCCGTTCACATTCAGAGTTACTATTGAGAGATATGAGTTTAGTGTCATCATGATATCTATTCAGTCTTTGTTTTTGTGGACTGTTCCACTGAACTTCTTCTTAAAGGGGAATTTTAAGAGGCCCCCTTAAAATTTCTTGCAGAGCTGGTTTGGAGGTCACATATTCTTTTAGTTGCTGCCTGTCTTGGAAGCTCTTTATCTCTCCTTCCATTTTGAATGAGAGCCTTGCTGGATAAAGTATTCTTGGTTGCATGTTCTTTTCATTTAGGACGCTGAATATATCCTGCCAGCCCTTTCTGGCCTGCCAGGTCTCTGTGGAGAGGTCTGCTGTTACCCTAATACTCCTCCCCATAAAAGTCAGGGATTTCTTGTCTCTTGCTGCTTTAAGGATCTTCTCCTTATCTTTGGAATTTGCAAGCTTCACAATTAAATGTCGAGGTGTTGAACGGTTTTTATTGATTTTAGGGGGGGATCTCTCTATTTCCTGGATCTGAATGCCTGTTTCCCTTCCCAGATTAGGAAAGTTTTCAGCTAGAATTTGTTCAAATACATATTCTGGCCCTCTGTCCCTTTCGGCGCCCTCGGGAACCCCAATTAAACGTAGGTTTTTCTTCCTCAGGCTGTCGTTTATTTCCCTTAATCTATCTTCATGGTCTTTTAATTGTTTGTCTCTTTTTTCCTCAGTTTCCCTCTTTGCTGTCAACTTGTCTTCTAGGTCACTCACTCGTTCTTCCACCTCGTTAACCCTCGTCGTTAGGACTTCTAGTTTGGATTGCATCTCATTCAATTGGTTTTTAATTTCTGCCTGATTAGCTCTAAATTCTGCAGTCATGAAGTCTCTTGAGTCCTTTATACTTTTTTCTAGAGCCACCAGTAGCTGTATAATAGTGCTTCTGAATTGGCTTTCTGACATTGAATTGTAATCCAGATTTTGTAACTCTGTGGGAGAGAGGACTGTTTCTGATTCTTTCTTTTGAGGTGAGGTTTTCCTTCTAGTCATTTTGCTCAGTGCAGAGTGGTCAAAAGCAAGTTGTATTGGGAAAAAGAGAAAAAGAGAGGAGAGAAAGAAGGAAAGAAAAGAGAAAGAGAAAAAAAAAGGGAAGAAAAAGAAAAAAAAACGAAAGAGAAAAAAAAAAGAAGAAGAAGAAAAAGGGAAAGAAAAAGAAAGGAGAAAAAAAGGGGGTGGGGGAAGGAAACAAATCAAAAAGCAAAACAAAACAAAAACAAAAACAAAAACAAACAAACAAAAAAAGAACCACCGGGGAGTATCTTCTGATTCTGTGTACTTTAAGTCCCTTGGCTTCTCCTGGAAGTTGTCAGTCTAGCTGGTGTTCTGGGGGAGGGGCCTGTTGTGCTGATTTTCAGGTGTTAGCAGTTGGGGGAGCTGCTGTGCCCCTGCCTGGTGCAGGGCTCGGTGGGGGTTGTTTACCCCGTGAGGCCGCAGGAGGAACAGCCCCAGTGGCGGGGCAGCTCTGGAAACCTGGATTCAGCTCAGGCAGGAACTCCGTCTGCAGGGCCTGGAGGCTCCGGGGCGGGGCCGCTGCTCTGCTCAGCTGGGGCAGGAGCGTCCTTGCTGTCCTGGACCCTCCCGGCCTCTGCCTGTCCCGGGGGAGACCGGATCCTGGGCTGTGTCCCGGCGCCCTGTGCTCCGGAGCCTGCGCTGGTGGATTCGCGCTCCTGGGCCACGCAACCCCCTCCGCGGAGCTGCCGCCGAGCCCCTCCGAGCTGCTCCTGGAACCGCGCAGCCCCCTCCGCACGGAGCCTCTTCTTCTGCCCGAGCCCCTCCGAGCTGCTCCCGGGGCCCCGCAGCCCCCTCCGTGGAGCCGCCCCCGAGCCCCTTCAGCTGCTCCGGGTCCCACCGGGTCCCGCCGTGCGCGCTGCAGCCCTTAGGGAGCTCGGCGCACTCTCCTGGGCGCGCAGTTGCTCTGTTACTGTCCCCGGGAGCCCGAGGGCCTCCTCGCCCTCCTGGTCCTGCTCCAACTCCCCACGAGCCCCTTTCCCCCGGGAAGGTCGGTGCAGATCCTGCTCCTCCGGGACGGGGCTCTCCTGTCCTGGGGACACTCGCCCTGGCCTCAGCCCGGCTCCTCGCGGGGCCCCTCCCCCTTGGAGGCCTTTGTTTCTTTACTTCTTTTTCCCCGTCTTCCTACCTTGATAGATGCGCGAACTCTTCTCACTGTTGCATTCCAGCTGGTCTCTCTTTGAATCTCAGGCCGAATTCATAGATTTTCAGGATAATTTGAAGGTTTTCTAGGTAGTTTGGTGGAGACAGGTGATTTGGAGACCCTACTCCTCCGCCATCTTGCTCCTCCCCCCTATTTTTTTATTTATGATAGGCACACAGTGAGAGAGAGAGAGAGAGAGAGGCAGAGACACAGGCAGAGGGAGAAGCAGGCTCCATGCACCGGGAACCCGACGTGGGATTCGATCCCGGGTCTCCAGGATCACGCCCTGGGCCAAAGGCAGGCGCCAAACCGCCGCGCCACCCAGGGATCCCTAGCTATTGGTTTATATATCTTATTAATTCTTTCAAAGAACCAACTCTTGGTTTTGTTGATCTGTTCCACAGTTCTTCTGGTCTCGATTTCATTGAGTTCTGCTATAATCTTAATTAACTGTCTTCTTCTCTTGTGTGTAGGATCTATCTGCTTTTTTTTCCCCTAGCTCCTTTATGTGTAAGGTTAGCTTTTGTATTTGAGTTCTTTACAGTTTTTGAATGGATGCTTGTATTGCGATGTATTTCCCCCTTAGGACTGCTTGTGCTGCATCCCAAAGATTTTGAATGGTTGTATCTTCATTCTCATTAGTTTCCATGAATCTTTTTTTATTAAATTAATTTTTTATTTGTGTTCAATTTACCAATATACAGAATAAAACTCAATGCTCATCCCGTCAAGTGCCCCCCTCAGTGCCCGTCAACCAATCACACCCAACCCCCGCACACCTCCCCTTCCACCACACCTAGTTCATTTCCCAGAGTTACAAGTCTTTATTTTCTGTCTCGTATTCTGATATATCCCTCACATTTCTTCTCCATTCCCTTATATTCCCTTTCACTATTATTTATATTCTCCAAATGAATGAGAACCTACACTGTTTGTCCTTCTCCAATTGACTTACATCACTCAGCATAATACCCTCCAGTTTCAACCACGTTGAAGCAAATGGTGCGTATTTGTCGTTTCTAATGCCTAAATAATATTCCATTTTATACATAAGCCACATCTTCTTTACACATTCATCTTTCAATAGACACCAAAGCTCCTTCCACTGTTTGGCTATTGTGGACATTCTACTATAAATATCGGGGTGCAGGAGTCCCGGCGTTTCCTTGCATCTGAATCTTTGGGGTAAATCTCCAAAGGTGCAATTGCTGGGTCATCGGGCAAGTAAATTTTTAACTCTTTGAGGAACATCCACTCAGTTTGCCAGAGTGGCTTCAACAGATCACATTCCCACCAACAGTGTAAGAGGGTTCCCTTTTCTCCGCATCCTCTCCAACATTTGTGGTTTCCTACCTTGTTAATTTCCCCCATGCTCACTGGTATGAGGTGGTATCTCATTGTGGTTTTGATTTGTATTTCCCTGATGGCAAGTGATGCAGAGCACGTTTTCATGTGCATGTTGGCAATGTCAATGTCTTCCTCTGTGAGATTTCTATTCATGTCTTTTGCACATTTCATGATTGGATTGTTTGTTTCCTTGGGTTTGAGTTTAAAACGTTCTTTATAGATCTTGGAAACTAACCCTTTATCTGATACGACTTTTGCATATACCTTCTCCCATTCTTTAGGTTGTCTTTTAGTTATGTTGACTGTATCCTTTGCTGTGAAAAAGCTTCTTATCTTGATGAAGTCCCAATAGTTCATTTTTCCTTTAGTTTCATTTGCCTTCGTGAATTTATCTTGCAAGAAGTTACTGTGGCCGAGTTCAAAAAGGGTGTTGCCTGTGCTCTCCTCTAGGATTTTGATGGACTCTTGTCTCACATTGAGATCGTTCATCCATTTTGAGTTTATCTTTGTGTATGGTGAAAGAGAGTGGTCTAGTTTCATTCTTCTGACTGTGAATGTCCATTTTCCCTGCACCATATATTGTAGAGACTGTCTTTCTTCCAATGGATAGTCTTTCCTACTTTATCGAATATCAGTTGACCATAAGTTGAGGGTTCCCTTCTGGGTTCTGTATTCTGTTCCATTGATCTATGAGTCTGTTTTTGTGATAGTACCACACTGTCCTGATGACCACAGCTTTGTAGTACAACCTGAAATCTGGCATTGTGATGCCCCCAGATGTGGTTTTCTTTTTTAAAATTCCCCTGGCTATTCGGGGTCTTTCCTGATTCCACACCAATATTAAAATAGTTTGTTCTAACTCTCTGAAGAAAGTCTATGGTATTTTGATAGGGATTGCATTAAACATGTACATTGCCCTAGGTAACATTGACTTTTTCACAATATTAATTCTGCCAATCAATGAGCATGGAATATTTTTACATCTCTTTGTGTCTTCCTCAAATTCTTTCAGAAGCGTTCTATAGTGTTTATGGTTGAGTTCCTTACCTCCTTGGTTAGGTTTATTCCTAGGTATCTTATGCTTTTGGGTACAATTGTAAATGAGATTGACTCCTCAATTTCTATTTCTTCTGTCTCATTGTTAGTGTATAGAAATGCCATTGATTTCTGGGCATTGATTTTGTATACTGCTAGGGTACCAAATTGCTGTATGAGTTCTAGCAATCTTGGGGGCGAGGGTTTTGCGTTGTCTAGGTAGAGTATCATGTCATCAGTGAAGAGGGAGAGTTTGACTTCTTCTTTGCCAATTTGAATAGCTTTATTTCTTTTTGTTGTCTGAATGCTGAGGCTGGGACTTCCAGACTATGTTGAATAGCAGTGGTGACAGTGGACATCCCTGTGTTTTTCCTGATCTAAGGGAAAAGCTCCCAGTGATTCCACATTGAGAATGATATTTGCTGTGGGTTTTTCACAGATGGCCTTTATTTTTTTTTTTTTTAATTTTTTTAAATTTTTTTATTTATTTATGATAGTCACACACACACACACAGAGAGAGAGAGAGAAGCAGAGACATAGGCAGAGGGAGAAACAGGCTCCATGCACTGGGAGCCCGACGTGGGATTCGATCCCGGGTCTCCAGGATCGCGCCCTGGGCCAAAGTCAGGTGCCAAACCGCTGCGCCACCCAGGGATCCCCAGATGGCCTTTATGATGTCGAAGAATGTTTCCTCTATCCTTACGCTCTGAAATGTTTTGATCAGCAATGGATGTTCTATTTTGTCAAATGCTTTCTCTGCATCTAATGAGAGGATCATATGGTTCTTGGTTTTTCTCTTGCTGATATGATGAATCACATTGATTGTTTGACGAGTGTTGAACTTGCCTTGTGTTCCGGGGATAAATCCTACTTGGTCATGATGAATAATTTTCTTAATGTACTGTTGGATCCTATTGGCTAGTATCTTGTTGAGAATTTTTGCATCCCTGTTCATCAGGGATATTGGTCTGTAATCCTCCCTTTTGGTGGGGTCTTTGTCTGGTTTTGGAATTAAGGTGATGCTGGCCTCAAAGAACGAATTTGGAAGTACTCCATCTCTTTCCATCTTTCCAAATAGCTTTAGTAGTATAGGTATAGATTCTTCTTTAAACGTTTGATAGAATTCCCATGGGAAGCCATCTGACCCTGGACTTTTGTGTCTTGGGAGGTTTTGATGACTGCTTCAATTTCCTCCCTCATTATTGGTCTGCTCAGGTTTTCTATTTCTTCCTGTTCCAGTTTTGGTAGTTTCTGGCTTTCCAGGAATGCGTCCATTTCTTCTAGATTGCCTAATTTATTAGCGTATTGCTGTTCATAATATGTTTTTAAAATCGTTTGTACTTCCATGGTGTTGGTAGTGATCTCTCCTTTCTCATTCATGATTTTATTAATTTGAGTCTTCTCTCTATTCTTTTTAATAAGGCTGGATAATGCTTTAGGTATCTTACTAATTATTTCAAAGAACCAATTCCCGGTTCTGTTGATCTGTTCCACATTTCTTCAGATCTCGATTTCCTTGAGTTCTGCTCGAATTTTAATTAACTCTCTTCTTCTGTTGGGTGTAGGATCTATCTGCTGTGTTGTCTCTAGCTCCTTTATGAGTAAGGTTAGCTTTTGTATTTGAGTTCTTTCCAGTTTTTGAATGGATGCTTGTATAGCGATGTATTTCCCTCTTAGGACTGCTTTTGCTGCATTCCAATGATTTTGAACGGTTGTCTCTTTTTTTTTTTTGTTAAATTTATTTTTTTATTGGTGTTCAATTTACTAACATACAGAATAACACCCAGTGCCCGTCACCCATTCACTCCCACCCCCCGCCCTCCTCCCCTTCTACCACCCCTAGTTCGTTTCCCAGAGTTAGCAGTCTTTACGTTCTGTCTCCCTTTCTGACATTTCCCACACATTTCTTCTCCCTTCCCTTGTTTTCCCTTTCACTATTATTTATATTCCCCAAATGAATGAGAACATATAATGTTTGTCCTTCTCCGACTGACTTACTTCACTCAGCATAATACCCTCCAGTTCCATCCACGTTGAAGCAAATGGTGGGTATTTGTCATTTCTAATAGCTGAGTAATATTCCATTGTATACATAAACCACATCTTCTTTATCCATTCATCTTTGGTTGGACACCAAGGCTCCTTCCACAGTTTGGCTATCGTGGCCATTGCTGCTAGAAACATCGGGGTGCAGGTGTCCCGGCGTTTCATTGCATTTGTATCTTTGGGGTAAATCCCCAACAGTGCAATTGCTGGGTCGTAGGGCAGGTCTATTTTTAACTGTTTGAGGAACCTCCACACAGTTTTCCAGAGCGGCTGCACCAGTTCACATTCCCACCAACAGTGTAAGAGGGTTCCCTTTTCTCCGCATCCTCTCCAACATTTGTTGTTTCCTGCCTTGTTAATTTTCCCCATTCTCACTGGTGTGAGGTGGTATCTCATTGTAGTTTTCATTTGTATTTCCCTGATGGCAAGTGATGTAGAGCATTTTCTCATATGCATGTTGGCCATGTCTATGTCTTCCTCTGTGAGATTTCTGTTCATGTCTTTTGCCCATTTCATGATTGGATTGTTTGTTTCTTTGGTGTTGAGTTTAATAAGTTCTTTATAGATCTTGGAAACTAGCCCTTTATCTGATATGTCATTTGCAAATATCTTCTCCCATTCTGTAGGTTGTCTTTTAGTTTTGTTGACTGTATCCTTTGCTGTGCAAAAGCTTCTTATCTTGATGAAGTCCCAATAGTTCATTTTTGCTTTTGTTTCTTTTGCCTTCATAGATGTATCTTGCAAGAAGTTACTATGGCCGAGTTCAAAAAGGGTGTTGCCTGTGTTCTTCTCTAGGATTTTGATGGAATCTTGTCTCACATTTAGATCTTTCATCCATTTTGAGTTTATCTTTGTGTATGGTGAAAGAGAGTGGTCTAGTTTCATTCTTCTGCATGTGGATGTCCTATTTTCCCAGCACCATTTATTGAAGAGACTGTCTTTCTTCCAATGGATAGTCTTTCCTCCTTGATCGAATATTAGTTGCCCATAAAGTTCAGGGTCCACTTCTGGATTCTCTATTCTGTTCCACTGACCTATGTGTCTGTTTTTGTGCCAGTACCACACTGTCTTGATGACCACAGCTTTGTAGTACAACCTGAAATCTGGCATTGTGATGCCCCCAGATATGGTTTTCTTTTTTAAAATTCCCCTGGCTATTCGGGGTCTTTTCTGATTCCACACAAATCTTAAAATAATTTGTTCTAACTCTCTGAAGAAAGTCCATGGTATTTTGATAGGGATTGCATTAAACGTGTATATTACCCTGGGTAACATTGACGTTTTCACAATATTAATTCTGCCAATCCATGAGCATGGAATATTTTTCCATCTCTTTGTGTCTTCCTCAATTTCTTTCAGAAGTGTTCTATAGTTTTGAGGGTATAGATCCTTTACATCTTTTTTTTTTTTTTCCCTTTACATCTTTGGTGAGGTTTATTCCTAGGTATCTTATGCTTTTGGGTGCAATTGTAAATGGGATTGACTCCTTAATTTCTCTTTCTTCAGTCTCATTGTTAGTGTATAGAAATGCCACTGACTTCTGGGCATTGATTTTGTATCCTGCCACGCTACCGAATTGCTGTATGAGTTCTAGCAATCTTGGGGTGGAGACTTTTGGGTTTTCTATGTAGAGTATCATGTCATCGGCGAAGAGGGAGAGTTTGACTTCTTCTTTGCCAATTTGAATGCCTTTAATGTCTTTTTGTTGTCTGATTGCTGAGGCTAGGACTTCCAGTACTATGTTGAACAGCAGTGGTGAGAGTGGACATCCCTGTCTTGTTCCTGATCTTAGGGGAAAGGCTCCTAGTGCTTCCCCATTGAGAATGATATTTGCTGTGGGCTTTTCATAGATGGCTTTTAAGATGTCGAGGAATGTTCCCTCTATCCCTACACTCTGAAGAGTTTTGATCAGGAATGGATGCTGTATTTTGTCAAATGCTTTCTCTGCATCCAATGAGAGGATCATATGGTTCTTGGTTTTTCTCTTGCTGATATGATGAATCACATTGATTGTTTTACGGGTGTTGAACCAGCCTTGTGTCCCAGGGATAAATCCTACTTGGTCATGGTGAATAATTTTCTTAATGTACTGTTGGATCCTATTGGCCAGTATCTTGTTGAGAATTTTTGCATCCATGTTCATCAGGGATATTGGTCTGTAATTCTCCTTTTTGGCGGGGTCTTTGTCTGGCTTTGGAATTAAGGTGATGCTGGCTTCATAGAACGAATTTGGAAGTACTCCATCTCTTTCTATCTTTCCAAACAGCTTTAGGAGAATAGGTATGGTGTCTTCTTTAAACGTTTGATAAAATTCCCCTGGGAAACCATCTGGCCCTGGACTCTTGTGTCTTGGGAGGTTTTTGATGACTGCTTCAATTTCCTCCCTGGTTATTGGCCTGTTCAGGTTTTCTATTTCTTCCTGTTCCAGTTTTCGTAGTTTGTGGCTTTCCAGGAATGCGTCCATTTCTTCTAGATTGCCTAATTTATTGGCGTATAGCTGTTCATAATATGTTTTTAAAATCGTTTGTATTTCCTTGGTGTTGGTAGTGATCTCTCCTTTCTCATTCATGATTTTATTAATTTGAGTCTTCTCTCTCTTCTTTTTAATAAGGCTGGCTAATGGTTTATCTATCTTATTAATTCTTTCAAAGAACCAACTCCTGGTTCTGTTGATCTGTTCCACAGTTCTTCTGGTCTCGATTTCGTTGAGTTCTGCTCGAATCTTTATTAACTCCCTTCTTCTCTTGGGTGTAGGATCTATTTGCTGTTTTTTCTCTAGCTCCTTTATGTGTAAGGTTAGCTTTTGTATTTGAGTTCTTTCCAGTTTTTGAATGGATGCTTGTATTGCGATGTATTTCCCCCTTAGGACTGCTTTTGCTGCATCCCAAAGATTTTGAACGGTTGTATCTTCATTCTCATTAGTTTCCATGAATCTTTTTAATTCTTCCTTAATTTCCTGGTTGACCCTTTTATCTTTTAGCAGGATGGTCCTTAACCTCCATGTGTTTGAGGTCCTTCCAAACTTCTTGTTGTGATTTAGTTCTAATTTCAAGGCATTATGGTCCGAGAATATGCAGGGGACAATCCCAATCTTTTGGTATCGGTTCAGACCCGATTTGTGACCCAATATGTGGTCTATTCTGGAGAAAGTTCCATGTGCGCTTGAGAAGAATGTGTATTCAGTTGAGTTTGGATGTAAAGTTCTGTAGATATCTGTGAAATCCATCTGGTCCAGTGTATCATTTAAAGCTCTCGTTTCTTTGGAGATGTTTTGCTTAGAAGACCTATCGAGTATAGAAAGAGCTAGATTGAAGTCACCAAGTATAAGTGTATTATTATCTAAGTATTTCTTCACTTTGGTTAATAATTGATTTATATATTTGGCAGCTCCCACATTCGGAGCATATATATTGAGGATTGTTAAGTCCTCTTGTTGAATAGATCCTTTAAGTATGATATAGTGTCCCTCTTCATCTCTCACTACAGTCTTTGGGGTAAATTTTAGTTTATCTGATATAAGGATGGCTACCCCTGCTTTCTTTTGAGGACCATTCGAATGGTAAATGGTTCTCCAACCTTTTATTTTCAGGCTGTAGGTGTCCTTCTGTCTAAAATGAGTCTCTTGTAGACAGCAAATAGATGGGTCCTGCTTTTTTATCCAGTCTGAAACCCTGCGCCTTTTGATGGGGTCATTAAGCCCGTTCACATTCAGAGTTACTATTGAGAGATATGAGTTTAGTGTCATCCTGATATCTATTCAGTCTTTGTTTTTGTGGACTGTTCCACTTAACTTCTTCTTAAAGGGGAATTTTAAGAGTCCCCCTTAAAATTTCTTGCAGAGCTGGTTTGGAGGTCACATATTCTTTTAGTTGCTGTCTGTCTTGGAAGCTCTTTATCTCTCCTTCCATTTTGAATGAGAGCCTTGCTGGATAAAGTATTCTTGGTTGCATGTTCTTCTCATTTAGGACCCTGAATATATCCTGCCAGCCCTTTCTGGCCTGCCAGGTCTCTGTGGAGAGGTCTGCTGTTACCCTAATACTCCTCCCCATAAAAGTCAGGGATTTCTTGTCTCTTGCTGCTTTAAGGATCTTCTCCTTATCTTTGGAATTTGCAAGCTTCACTATTAAATGTCAAGGTGTTGAACGGTTTTTATTGATTTTAGGGGGGGATATCTCTATTTCCTGGATCTGAATACTGTTTCCCTTCCCAGATTAGGAAAGTTTTCAGCTAGAATTTGTTCAAATACATATTCTGGCCCTCTGGCCCTTTCGGCGCCCTCGGGAACCCCAATTACACGTAGGTTTTTCTTCCTCAGGCTGTCGTTTATTTCCCTTAATCTATCTTCATGGTCTTTTAATTGTTTGTCTCTTTTTTCCTCAGTTTCCCTCTTTGCTATCAACTTGTCTTCTATGTCACTCACTCGTTCTTCCACCTCGTTAACCCTCGTCGTTAGGACTTCTAGTTTGGATTGCATCTCATTCAATTGATTTTTAATTTCTGCCTGATTAGCTCTAAATTCTGCAGTCATGAAGTCTCTTGAGTCCTTTATACTTTTTTCTAGAGCCACCAGTACCTGTATAATAGTGCTTCTGAATTGCCTTTCTGACATTGAATTGTAATCCAGATTTTGTAACTCTGTGGGAGAGAGGACTGTTTCTGATTCTTTCTTTTGAGGTGAGGTTTTCCTTCTAGTCATTTTGCTCAGTGCAGAGTGGACAAAAGCAAATTGTATTGGGAAAAAGAGAAAAAGAGAGGAGAGAAAGAAGGAAAGAATAGAGAAAGAGAAAAAAAAAGGGTAGAAAAAGAAAAAAAACGAAAAAAAGAAGAAGAAGAAAAAGGGAAAGAAAAAGAAAGGAGAAAAAAGGGGGTGGGGGAAGGAAACAAATCAAAAAGCAAAACAAAACAAAAAACAAAAAACAAAAACAAAAAAAACCAAAAAAACAAAAACAAACAAACAAAAAAAGAACCACAGGGGAGTATCTTCTGATTCTGTGTTCTTTAAGTCCCTTGGCTTCTCCTGGAAGTTGTCAGTCTAGCTGATCTTCTGGGGGAGGGGTCTGTTGTGCTGATTTTCAGGTGTTAGCAGTTGGGGGAGCTGCTGTGCCCCTGCCTGGTGCAGGGCTCAGTGAGGGTGTTTACCCCGTGAGGCCACAGGAGGAACAGCCCCAGTGGCGGGGCAGCTCTGGAAACCTGGATTCAGCTCAGGCAGGAACTCCGTCTGCAGGGCCTGGAGGCTCCGGGGCGGGGCCGCTGCTCTGCTCAGCTCCGGGCAGGAGCGTCCTTGCTGTCCTGTGCCCTCCCGGTCTCTGCCTGACCCGGGAGAGGCGGGATCCTGGGCTGTGTCCCGGCGCCCTGTGCTCCGGGTCCTGCGCTGTTGGATTCGCCCTCCCGGGCCGCGCAACCCCCTCCGCGGAGCCGCCGCCCGAGCCCCTCCGAGCTGCTCCTGGAACCGTGCAGCCCCCTCCGCACGGAGCCTCTTCCTCTGCCCGAGCCCCTCCGAACTGCTCCCGGGGCCACGCAGCCCCCTCCGCGGAGCCGCCCCCGAGCCCCTCCGAGCTGCTCCGGGTCCCGCCGTGCGCGCTGCAGCCCTTAGGGAGCTCGGCGCACTCTCCTGGGCGCGCAGTTGCTCTGTTACTGTCCCGGGGAACCCGAGGGCATCCTCGCCCTCCTGGGTCCTGCTCCAACTCCCCGCGAGCCCCTTTCCCCCGGGAAGGTCGGTGCAGCTCCTGCTCCTCCGGGACGGGGCTCTCCTGTCCTGGGGACACTCGCCCCAGCCCCAGCCCGGCTCCTCGCGGGGCCCCTCCCCCTTAGAGGCCTTTGTTCCTTTATTTCTTTTTCCCCGTCTTCCTACCTTGATAGATGCGTGAATTCTTCTCACTGTAGCATTCCAGCTGGTCTCTCTTTAAATCTCAGGCCGAATTCATAGATTTTCAGGATAATTTGAAGGATTTCTAGGTAGTTTGGTGGAGACAGGTGATTTGGAGACCCTACTCCTCCGCCATCTTGCTCCTCCCCCGTTGAACGGTTGTCTCTTCATGCTCATTAGTTTCCATGAATCTTTTTAATTCTTCCTTAATTTCCTATGACCCTTTCATCTTTAGCAGGATGGTCCTTCACCTCCACGTGTTTGAGGTCCTTCCAAACTTCTTGTTATGATTTAGTTCTAATTTCAAGGCATTATGGTCTGAGAATATGCAGGGGACAATCCCAATCTTTTGGTATTGGTTCAGACTCGATTTGTGACCCAGTATGTGGTTTATTCTAGAGAAAGTTCCATGTGCACTTGAAATTGAAAAGAATGTGTATTCAGTTGAGTTTGGATGTAAAGTTTTGTAGATTTCTGTGAAATCCATCGGGTCCAGTGTATCATTTAAAGCTCTCATTTCTATGGAGATGTTGTGCTTAGAAGACCTATTGAGTATAGAAAAGGCTAGACTGAAGTCCTCAATATAAGTGTATTATTATCTAAGTATTTCTTTACTTTGGTTATTAATTGATTTAAATGTTTGGGAGCTCCCACATTCGGGGCATATATATTGAGGATTGTTATGTCTTCTTGTTGGATAGATCCTTTAAGTATAATGTAGTGTCCCTCTTCATCTCTCACTACAGTCTTCGGGGTAAATTTTAGTTTATCTGATATAAGGATGGCTACCCCTGCTTTCTTTTGAGGATCATTTGAATGGTAAATTGTTCTCCAACCTTTTGTTTTCAGGCTGTAGGTGTCCTTCTGTCTAAAATGAGTCTCTTGTAGACAGCAAATAGATGGGTCCTGCTTTTTTATCTAGTCTGAAACCCTACGCCTTTTGATGGGGTCATTATGCCTGTTTACATTCAGAGTTACTAATCGACCGATATGAGTTTAGTGTCATCTTGATATCTATTCAGTCCTTGTTTTGTGGATTGTTCCACTGAACTTCTTCTTAAAGGGGAATTTTAAGAGTCCCCCTTAAAATTCCCTGCAGAGCTGCTTTGGAGGTCACATATTCTTTCAGTTCCTGCCTGTCTTGGAAACTCTTTATCTCTCCTTCCATTTTGAATGAGAGCCTTGCTGGATAAAGTATTCTTGGTTGCATGTTCTTCTCATTGAGGACCCTGAATATATCCTGCCAGCCCTTTCTGAACTGCCAGTTCTCTCTGGAGTGGTCTGCTATTACCCTAATGCTCCTCCTCATAGAAGTCAGGGATTTCTTGTCTCTTGCTGCTTTAAGGATCTTCTCTTTATCTTTGGAATTTGCAAGCTTTACTATTAAAAGTCGAGGTGTTGATGGTTTTTATTGATTTTAGGGGGGGGGGATGTCTCTATTTCCTGGATCTGAATGCCTGTTTCCCTTCCCAGATTAGGAATGTTTTCAGCTAGGATTTGTTCAAATACATATTTTGGCTCTCTGTCCCTTTCGGCGCCCTCGGGAACCCCAATTACACGTAGGTTTTTCTTCCTCAGGCTGTCGTTTATTTCCCTTAATCTGTCTTCCTGGTCTTTTAATTGTCTGTCTCTTTTTTTCCTCAGTTTCCCTCTTTGCCATCAACTTGTCTTCTATATCACTCATTCGTTCTTCCCCCTCATTAACCCTCGTCATTAGGACTTCTAGTTTGGATTGCATCTCATTCAATTTATTTTTAATTTCTGCCTGATTGGATCTAAACTCTGCAGTCATGAAGTCTCTTGAGTCCTTTATGCTTTTTTCTAGAGCCACCAGTAACTGTATAAGTGTTTCTGAATTGGCTTTCTGTCATTGAATTGTAATCCGTATTTTGTAACTCTTAGGAGAGAGGACTGTTTCTTTCTTTTAAGGTGAGGTTTTCCTTCTAGTCATTTTGCTCAGTGCAGAGTGGCCAAAAACAAGTTGTATTGGGAAAAGGAGAAAAAGAGGGAGAAAGAAGGAAAGAAAAGAGAAAAAGAGAAAAGGAAAAAAAAAGAAAAAAGAGAAGAAAAAGAGAAAGAAAAAGAAAGAAAGGAATAAAGGGTGGGGGATACAAACAAATCAAAAAGAAATAAAAGAAAAGAAAAAAAAAAGAAAAGAAAAAACCACGGGGAGTATCTTCTGATTCTGTATACTTAAGTCCTTTGACTTCCCCTGAAACTTGTCCGTCTAGCTGGTCTTCTGGGGGAGGGGTCTGTTTTGCTGACTTTCAAGTGTTAGCTCTTGGGGGAGCTGCTCTGCCCTCTGCCTGGTGCAGGGCTCGTTTGACCTGTGAGGCCCCAGGAGGAACCATCCCAGTGATGCCAGCAGCTCTGGAGCCCTGGATTCAGCTCCCACAGTAACTATGGAGCTCTCCCTCTGCAGGGCCTGGAGGTGCCAAGGCGGGGACGCTGATCTGCTCAGCTCTGGGCAGAAGCGTCCTGGCTGTCGTGGGCCTTCCCAGGCTCTACCTGTCCCAGGGGGAGGCTGGATTCTGGGCTGTGTCCTGGCGCCCTGTTCTCCAGTGCCTGTGCTGTTGGATTCCCCCTCCCGGCCACACAGCTGCCTCCATGGCGCCGCTGCCCGAGCCCCTCTGAGCTGGTCCCAGAGCCCCACAGCCCTCTCCGCAGGGATCCTCTTCCTCTGCCGGAGCCCACTCCGAGCCCTGGCCTCACAGCCCCCTCCATGTGGAGCCACCACCCAAGCCCCTCAAAGCTGCTCCGGGTCCAGCTGTGGGCCCTGCAGTCTTTTAGGGAGCTGGACGTGGGATATGGTGCAGTCTCCTGGGCACGCAGGTGTCTATTAGTGTTCCAGGGAGCCCGAGGGCATCCCCGCCATCTTGGCGTCCTGCTCCAACTCCCTGCGGGTGCCTTTCCACCCGGGAAGATTGGTGAAGCTCCTGCTTCTCTGGGTCAGAGCTTTCTTATCCTGGAGACACTCGCCCAGGTCTTAGCCCAGAACCTCGTGGGGCCCCTCCTCCTTGGATGCCTTTTGTTTCTTTTTTTTTAATTTTTATTTATTTATGATAGTCACACACACAGAGAGAGAGAGAGAGAGAGAGAGGCAGAGACACAGGCAGAGGG
This sequence comes from Canis aureus, assembly GCF_053574225.1. NCBI lineage: Eukaryota > Metazoa > Chordata > Mammalia > Carnivora > Canidae > Canis > Canis aureus. The sequence goes on from NC_135647.1 coordinate 27,951,434, forward strand.
AGAAGCAGGCTCCATGCCCTGGGAGCCCGACGTGGGATTCGATCCCGGGTCTCCAGGATCACGCCCTGGGCTGAAGGCAGGCGCTAAACCACTGTGCCACCCAGGGATCCCATTTTGTTTCTTTATTTCTTTCCCCCCTCTTCCTACCTTGATAGAAGTGCGAACTCTTCTCACTGTAGCATTCCAGCTGGTCTCTCTTTAAATCTCAGGCCGAATTCATAGATTTTCAGGATGTTGAAAATTATCTAGCTGAGTGAAGTAAGTCATTCGGAGAAGGACAAACATTATATGTTCTCATTCATTTGGGGAATATAAATAATAGTGAAAGGGAATATAAGGGAAGGGAGAAGAAATGTGTGGGAAATATCAGAAAGGGAGACAGAACGTAAAGACTGCTAACTCTGGGAAACGAACTAGGGGTGGTAGAAGGGGAGGAGGGCGGGGGGTGGGAGTGAATGGGTGACGGGCACTGGGTGTTATTCTGTATGTTAGTAAATTGAACACCAATAAAAAATAAATTAAAAAAAAAAAAAAAAAAAAAAGAAAATTATCTAGGTAATTTGGTGGGGACAGGTGATTTGGGGACCCTACTCTTCCGCCATCTTGCCCCTCCCTCCACTTTCCTATTTCAACCAATGTCACAGAGACACAGGATAAAGCAGTGTGGTTCTAGGGCCTCAGCTGGCTCCGTTCGTTAAGCATCCGACTCCTGACTTCACCCTTGGTCTTGATCTCGGGGTCATGAATTCGAGCCCTGTGCCGAACTGTGGATGAGGCATGGAGTCTACTTAAACAAACCAAACCCACAGGGGTGTGGTTCTGGCATAAGCTGAAGGAGCAGAATAGAGAGCCTGGAAGAAAATGCACTCCGATACCGTCAACTGATTTTTTAAACTTAATTCATTTGAAACCTAATTAATTAACAGTATAGTGTATTATACTTTCAGAGGTAGAATTCAGGGATTCACCAGTTGGAGATAACACCAGGGCTCATGACATCACGTGCCCTCCTTTATGCCCGTCTACCAGTTACCCTGTCCCTCCACTCCCCTCCCCTACAGCGACCCTCAGTTTGTTTCCTGTGATTGAGTCTCTTTTTCCTCCATCTCTGTTTTCATCTTACTTGTTTTTCCTTCCCTTCACAGATGCTCCTCTGCTTTGCTTCTTTAATTTCACCTATGAATGCAACCATACGGTAATTTTCTTTCCTGACTGACTTATTTCACTTAACATGATCCCTCTAGTTCTATCCACGTCATTGCAAATGGCAATGTTTTCTTCTCTTTGATAGCTGAGTACCGTTCCTATCATCTAACTATCATCTATGACCATCATCTATCTTCCATCCTCTTTATCGATCATCTGCCTGAGGGCACCGAGGCTCCTCCCACAGTGTAGCTACTGTGGACCCGGCTGCTGTGGACATTGGGGTGCAGGTGTCCCCGAGTCTCATGCATCTGTATCTTCGGGGTGAACTAAGGCTGTGCACCTGCTGGTCACAGAACGGCTCTATTTGTAACTTCCTGAGGAGCCTCCACACAGTTTCCAGGGTGGCTGTGCCAGCCTGTGGTCCCGCCCACAGAGTGTAGGGTTGAGTGAGTTTTGCAGGATGTGGTTGAAGTCTGGTACACATTTCATTTTGTGTCTTGTGGGCTCCAATCATTGTCCTTAAGTATTTCTGGGGAAGCCGGGTATTGGGCTCCATTTCAGTGAGACGTTTCCAAAGCTCATAGGCCTCAGCTCAAGCCTGAAAGGAGGCAGGTGTGGACCTGTGCACAGGGATGCTGCCTCCTACATGGCAGGGTCAGGGGAGGGGAGGTAGTTGGTTGTTAGGTTAGATGTTAGGGTTTAGTGATTATGCTTATGGTTATGGATTAGAGGATAGCATGAGGGATAAGGTAAGGGTCAGTGTTTAGGAGTTGGATGGGCGTTAGGGATTAGGGAAAGGGTTTAGGGTTAGTGTTACGGACAGGATTTAGAGTTAGGGTTAGGGTTTAGGCTTAGGGATTAGGGCAGGATGTTAGGAGTTGGGGTTAGGGTTATGGTTAGTGTTAGGGTTGTGATTAGGTTTGCAGTTAGGATTAGGTGTTAGGATGTGAATTAGGGTTAGTTGTTAGGGTTAGGGGTTAGGGTTAAAGTTAGGGCTAGCTTTAGAGTTAGGGTGAGCGGTAGGGTTAGGATAGGGGTTAGGATTAGGGTTAGTGTTTGGTTAGAGGTAATGGTCAGGTCAGGGTCAGGGTAGGCTCAGGGTACGGTTTTGGAAAAGGGTAAGAGATAGGGTTAGGCAGTGGGTTAGGGGTTAGTTTTAGGGTAAGGGTTAGGGTACATTTTGGGGTATGAGATAGGGTTAGTATTAGAGGGTTAGGGTTAGGGTACAGGAAAAGGTTCGGAATAGGATTTGAGTATATTAATTTAAGGTTAGGGTTAGAGGTTAGGGTTAGAGTTAGATTTAAGGTAGCGGTCAGGGTAAGTGAACCTAAGAATAGGTTAAGGAGTTAGGGTGAGGCTTGGCAGGTAGGTTCAGTGAATGTGTTTCTGTCTTGGGGTTTGTGTTTAGTTGTCGATTAGTGATGGGTCTTGTTTTAGGTTTCAGTTAACATTAGGATTAAGTGTAGGTTTAGGGTTATGTCTGTGTATGGTTAGAGTTTCAGTCTTGACCTGTGCCTGCACTGGGACTCCTAGTATCTTGGGCAGTTTAGTTTTATGCACTCTATTTAGGTTTTGGGTTCAAAGGTACCTTGACTCCACCAAGTCAGTGGCCTCCACAGACAATCAAAAGACAGGCTTCTGCTGGGGTGAGAATAGACATGGCAGGCTTCTCCCGAGCTGAGCTAAGGAGGGGATTTGGGGCTCTAAATACTCTTTATTTGGATTTTCAGTTGCCTTTCTGATTTTATCTCTTGTGTGCACATGTATCCTCTATACTACCAATTATTATTTTAAAGTTTTATTGAATTCCTGTTTGTAAACACAGTATGATATAGTTTCAGGTTTACCACATACTGATTCAACCCTTGGATGCAATGCCTGGTACTGGTCACAGGTGCCCACCACTATCCCCATAGCCTGATTCCCCATCCCCCCCACCTTCCTCTGGTATCTATTAATTTATTCTCTGTGGTTAAGAGTGAGTTTCTTGGTTTGCTTCTCTCATCCCACCCCATCAATCCCCTTGTCAGTTTGTTTGGTTTCTTAAAATTCACTTGTGAATGCAATTGTATGGTATTTGATATCTGTCTTTCTCTGACTGACTGAGTTCATTTAGCATAAGTCCCTTCCACTTCTCCCATGTCATTGTAAATGGCTTCATTTCATCCTTTGTGATGACCGAGTGATGTCACAGTGTGTATATTTACCACATCATCTCTGCCCATTCATCCGTCGATGGACATCTGGGCTGTATCCACAGTTTGGCTCTTGTTGATAATGCTGCTACAAACACTAGGCTGCGTGTCCCTCTTTGAATCTAAGAGACTACTTTTATATCCTCGGGATAAATACCTAGCTGTGCAATTTTGGAATCATAGGATACTTCTACTTTTAACTTCTTGAGGACCCTCCACACTGTTTTGCACAGTAGCTGCACCTGATCTCATGCTCACGAGGAGTATAAGGGGGCTCCCCCTTCTCCATAGCCTCACCAACTCCTGTTGTTTCTTGTGTTGTTAAATTTAGCCATTTCGACGGCTGTCAGGTGACATCTTATTGTGGTTTTGGTTTGCATTTCCCTGATAATGGGTGACGCCGGGTGTCTGTCCATGTGTCTGGTGGCCATCTGGATGTCTTGACAGAGACAAAGTCCATTCATGTCTTCTGCCCGTCTGCAGTTGGATATTTTGTGTTTAGGATGCTGACATTTATATTTGCTTTATGTATTTTGGATACTAACTCTTTCTTGGATGTGTTGTTTACAAATATCTCCTCTCATTTTATATGTTGCATTTTAGCGTTGCTTGTTTCCTTCACTTTGCAGAAGCTTTGCAATTTGATGAACTCCCAATAGGATTTTTGCTTTTGTTTCGCTTGCCTCAGACGCATATCTGGAAAGCAGATCCAATGGCCAATGTCAAAGATGTTGCTGCCTATCTTTTCTTCTTTGTATGATTTCAGGTCCCACATTTAGGTCTTTCATCCATTTTGAATTTATTTTTTATATATATGGTGTAAGAAAGTGGTCCAGTTTCATTCTTCTGCATTTGGCTGCCTGGTTTTCCCAACACCATTTGTACATATCCTGGCGTCAGGGTTAGGGTTTGTTGAAGAGACGGTCTTTGTGCTTTGGATATTCCTTACTTCCTTGTTGTCGTTTAATGGACCATAGTGTTACAGGTTTGTATCTTGTTTCGGCTTTCCATTCTATTCTATTGATATAAGCGTCTCCTGTTGGGAGATTCTTGATTCCTGATTCAATTTCTCTGCCTGTTATCTGTGTGTTCAAGTTTCTTATTTCTTCCTTTTTCATTTTTGCTTTGTTATATATTTCTAGGAATTGATCTATTTCTTCCAGGTTCGGGGTTGCTGGCATATGATTTTTCATAATGTTCTCTTATAAACGTTTGTATTTCTAGTGTTGGTGGTTATTTCTCTTTTCTCATTTGTGATTTTATTTGGGTCCTTTCACATCTTTATATCTTTTTCTTTTTTAAAGATTTTATTTATGTATTCATGCGAGACGCAGAGAAGCAGAGGTATAGGCAGAGTGAAAATGGGGCTCCATGTGGGGAGCCCGATGTCTGACTTGATGCCCCAGGAGTCCGGGTTCGTGACCTGAGCCAAAGCAGATGCTCAACCACTGAGGCACCCAGGTGCCTTGCTGATTCAATTCCTTTGCTAGTTATGGGTCTGTTCACATTTTCTATTTCTTCCTATTTCAGTTTTGCTCGTTTGCACATTTCTAGGGACTTGTCCATTTCTTCCTGGTCTCCCAGATGTTAGCGTATAACCTTTCATAGAATTCCCTTATAATTGTCTTATTTTTCTGGTGTTGATTGTGATCTCTCTTCTCTCATTTGTGATTTTATTTATTATTATTTTTTTTTTATTTTTTTTTTCAATTTTTATTTATTTATGATAGTCACAGAGAGAGAGAGAGAGAGAGGCAGAGACACAGGCCGAGGGAGAAGCAGGCTCCATGCACCGGGAGCCCGATGTGGGATTCGATCCCGGGTCTCCAGGATCGCGCCCTGGGCCAAAGGCAGGCGCCAAACCGCTGCGCCACCCAGGGATCCCGTGATTTTATTTATTAGGTCTTTTCTCTTTTCTCGTTGATAAGGCTGGCTAGGGCTTTGTCTATTTTATTAATTATTTTGAAGAACCAGCACTTCGTTTTGTTATTCCATTCTACTGTTTTGTTGTTTCTGCATTGTTTATTTCTGCTCTCATCTTTATTTTTTCCCTTCTTCTGTAGGCTTCAGGCTATGTTTGCTATTCCTTTTCCAGCTCCTTTAGGTGTAGGGTTAGGTTGTGTATTGGAGACTTCTTGTTTCTTGAGGTAGGCCTGTATTGCTATGTACTTCCCTCTTATGACTGTCTTTGCTACATCCCAGATGTTTTGAGAAACATGTTTTCATTTTCATTTGTTTTAAATTTCCTATTTAGTTTCTTGGTTACTCCATTCATTCTCTAGTAGGATGTTCATAATCTCCACATATTTTTGGTCTGTCCAATTTTTTTTTCTTACTATTTACTTCAAGTTTCATAGTGTCTGGTCCAAAACCGGAATCCGGCCAGCTCCGGCCCCCTGGACAGAGGGAGCAGTGACATCTCAGGTCACTTTGCACCGACCCTGGTGACCTGAGGCTCCCTGGCTGTCACACTCTCCCGCCCATTCTGGCCCACGGGGCACAGGGTGAGTCCCAGTAAAGTCTGTGAGGCCTGACCCTGGCCTCCGGCCACCCCTGGATGGCACATGGGGACGTCAGCTGTGTGTGCTTAGCGGCACCCCTGCATGGGCTGGTTGGGGCCTCAGTGGTGCCCCCTCCTCCTCACTGTGAGTCTCTCCACGACCCATGCACAGAGTTCTGGGAGACACAGAAACGGGCTGGTTGTGCATTTTTGCACCACAACACTTTATTGACTTTCTACAGCAAACAGGCTCAGAGCAGAGGGTGCGCACCTTCCCCTGGGGAAGGAGACCCTTCTGTCTTAGGGAGAGCAAGAATCACACGGAGTTGGGGGGGGGGGCGAGTGCTGGAGTCCCCCACCTGGGAGCATGTGTGGACTCTGGTTGGAGGTGTGTGTCCTGAGGTTTCAGCCTGAGTGACGGTTCTGAGGACAGCAGAGCTGACCTGGAACTGCAGCTCATGGGCTCCTGTGCTGCATCCCTGAAGGGCAGCTGGACCCCAGCCTCGGGACCCCTGGGGCCCCAGCACCTGTAGGAGCCTGCCTCCTGGTGTGGGTGTGGGTGGGGCCCACCGACCTACCCCTCCTCTCCCCACCCTGGGGTGTACTGGGATCCCCCGGTCGGCCCTAGGTCAGCGACCTGGATCTGTGGGTGAACACCCAGTTTCCAGGAGGCCACATCCAACTGTGAGAAGGCTCGCTCATACCGGGGCCAGAATCCAGGGCTGGCCAGGGCCATGGGGGGCTGGATCCCATTAGTCTTTGTGTTGGGCCTGGTGGGGGCTCAAATCAACCCAACCCCCCAGAACATGGCGCCCAGTCAGCCCAGGTTCCTCTAGGTTAGGGACTGGTGTCCTGTGCAGGGTGTGCCACGCTCCAGGAGGGACAGTGGGCATGGCAGGGCACAGTGGGTCCTCTACACCACTCACCTGCACACACCCTGTTGGTGGCTCCCTGTCTTCCCTCCTCCCTGTCACCCCTGGGTACTCTATGGGACACCTGGGGTTCTGATGGGAGCAGGGTATCCATAGAACCCTGGGGAGGCTGAGCATGTCCCACAGGGGGCAGCTGCATCGGGTCCTTGCTCAGGGACGATGGTGTGGAGGTGGATGGTGTGGGGGCATGGGTATGATAGTGGTAGAGTGTGGGGGATGGTGTAGGGGGGATTGTTTTGGGGTATAGCGTGGGTGGGGATTGTGTGAGACTGTGTGTGTGTGAGGGGGATGGTGTAGGGGTTACGCCATGGGGGATGATGATGTTAGGGGATGGTGTGGGCCTGCGAAATGGGATGGGGTGGGGGGGCTGGCAGACATATGGCAAACCCTTTATCTAAGATCCACAGGGGAAATCTACAGAAAAAGGTGACCCCGGTCTGGGGTTTGCTGTGACACTTGCCCCTGGGGCCCCGTGTGGTCAGTGCAAGGCCCTGGCTGGACCGGGGACAATATCTCGGGTCATCATTCTATGTATATTTACAAATTGCAAATTGTCTCAAATTAAATGCATAGAATTTAGAAATATATAAAGCACCGAGAGGGGGTGTCACCCTGACCTGTCTGACCCTCATCAGATCGATGTGTGTCCTCCTCCAGTCACAGCCATGCACCCTGCCCCCTTGTCCCCTTACTGACCCCCACGGCCCGCACCCCCAACCCCTGCTTTTCAGGGGGCCGTCCCTCACCCCTTTGGTTTTCAGCTCACATGGCTCCCCTGGAGGCCCCATCCTAGTGGCCTCCTCATCCCTGAGACTCCGGGGGAGGGGTCACGGGGGTCATCCCCAGCACCTTACCATGCAGCCCTGTGTTGTTGGCTTCTGTTCTTCCCCCGGCCTCAGAAGCCCCGTGTTCCCTACCCAGAAACCCCTGGTCTTCCCCTGGAGCCCGATCCCCCCTGGCCCCTCAGCCTCACCCTACCCTGTAGTAGTATCAAAACATGATGTGACTGCTGAACGTCCTGTTGACGTCCAAGTCTACCTCCGTGATGTCCTAAGAAGAGACCAGGGCCTCCTCTTTCATTTACTGTGGGAAAACCAAGGAGGAGATGCAGGCATCAGGGACACAGACCCCGACATGTCACAAGCTGCCGTGCTGAGCAGGGAGCCCTGGGGCAACCATGCGAGTGTGTCCTGCAGAACCTCCTTCCTTCCTCTGGGAGGCTGGGGATGGCAGGAGTGCCCACCGTGCCCATGGGACCTGTGTGAGGGCCTGTGCACAGCTGTTGTGGGCGGGGAGGTGACTGAGGGTCAGCCTGGGTGGGATGGCATAGGGGTTCAGCCCAGGTGGGAGGGGACAGGGGGGTGTTGTGCCCAAGATTGCGAATCCGAGAAACCACTACAGAGCTGACACTGATGCAAACACACAAGGGTTGATTTCCAAACTCGAGCTTGCGTCCAAGTACACCTGACACAGCGGAGCAGGGACTTGGACCCCGAGGTGGTGTTTTGCTTTTAAGGGCTTGTCTCTGGGACCTCTAGAATGGCTGGAGTAATTCCTCAAGTTCTGTTTACATTTTGATATGGGGCCTTCAAGGGCATTGACCTCTGTTCTCATTCTAATAGACGCCTCCAGCCCTTGGCGTGGGCTCAGTTCTTATTCTAATGTGGGGCTTTCTAGGACATTAAGCTGTAAACTTTTGTTTTTTTCCTGTAACTGTAGGCATGTAAATTTCAGCTCTTCTTCACGGGGGCCTGGGATGGCTTGACATGTTCGAACGCTGAACTTAAAGTGGAAAGGCCTTCATTTTCTCGGTCTACTTGAGTCCTGTCCCATCCTATCTTGCTCCTTCCCCCTTCCCCAGAGCTCCTGAGAGAGCAATTGCAAATGACCACAGCGTGGCAGCCTGTGTTGGGGGACAGGACCAGGGATTTGGGATCAGGAAGAGCTGGGGTGCGGTCATCCCGGCTGTGCAGCAGGATTCAATGATGCAGACTCTTATTCCCTAAGGCTATCTGGACAACTGACTTTGTATGTACAAAAGCTGTCCTTTATCTTTAAAGTTGAAGAGCCAGTCAAAGCTTTTTTCTCTGCCTATCTGATTGCTCAGATTCCAATCTGAGATGTATTTCCTGTTAATAAGGATAATTTACTATCCGTAGTACTATGCTTAAAATATTCTGACACAAGTAATTCAGAGGGATGAGGGTTTCTCATCTCTTTCTTCACAGCTCAGTCACTCATCAGGAAATGCATCTTTATGGATTTTGAAAGAACTGAGAGACATTATTACCAATGGTCTTATTATTATGTGAAGGATTCTCCCCTGAGATTCTTCCCCTGTTTCAACTGACACTGAAACACTGTGAACTCTTTGGAAGACAAATGTCAAGGAAATAAATGTTATGCATTACTAATTTTAAATGCTCTCGCAATATGGTGTCTATTATACTAGAAGTATTTTTATCTGATTTTTGCTATTTGTTATCTGTTCCTGCTTTTCAGGTTGAGGAGGAATTATACGTGTTCATAAGTGTTTTTCTTTCCTTCTGATATAAACTTCTTACTTTGTTCCCATCGAAGGAAGTCTTTAAGAATAAGGCAAAAGTTAATTAAACTATTCTTTTTTTTTTAATTAAACTATTCTTAAAATGTTTTACACTTGGAGCCTGATTCATTTAGGTCAATTTTCAAAATAAATCTTATTTATTAGGAAAACAAGATTTATAGGGAAATTGAGAAGATAGTACAGAGCATTCGCATGCACTTGCACTCAATTTCTCCAATTATTGATATCTTATATTAGTATGGTACAAATATTAGCTAATGAATCAATATTAAAATAGTCGCATTAACCAAAGACCATACTTTATTCAGATTTCCTTAGTTTTTGCTAAGTTACCATCCCTCATATCACATTCCATTTGTCCTCCTGTTTTCTTAGGCTTCTCTGGATTGTGACATTCTTTCAGCCTTTCCTAGTTGTTGTTGCTCTGGAACACTTTGAGAAGTAGAGTATTTTGTAAAATTTCCTTCAGTTGGGACATGTCTGTTGTTTATCTCATGATTGAAGTGTTTCTGCGGATTATATACAGAGATATAATGCCATTTTCATTATATCATATAAAGGATAGATATTATCAACATGATTTATCAGACTTGGTATCGATCTGATCATCTTGCTGAGGTAGTGTTTGTCATCTTTCTCCGTAGTTAAGTGATGATGATTCTTCTTCTTCTTTTTCTTCTTCTTCTTCTTCTTCTTCTCCTTCTTCTTCTTCTTCTTCTTCTTCTTCTTCTTCTTCTTCTTCTTCTTCTTCATTATTATTATTATTATTATTATTAATTATTATTTTATCATTGTTATTTTAAGTTTTTCATAATATATTCTGTAGAAGGAAGTTACTATGTGTATTCCACACCTAAGAGTGGGAAGCTATGCTCATCAACTTGAAGGTGGAATGTCTGCACAAATTGTTTGAAATTCTTCTACATGGGAGATTTGTCTTCTTGTGTTTTTTTTCTTTTTCAAAGATGTTATTTATTTATTTGAGAGAGAGAGGAGAGAAAAACCATGAGTGAGAGGGGCAGAGGGAGAGGGAGAAGCAGGTTCCCTGCTGAACCGCGAGCCTTCCTTGGGACCTGGATCATGATCTGACTTAAGGCAGAAGCTTAACTGACTGAGCCACCCAGGTGCCACTATTTCTTTCTTTCCCTCTTTCTTTCTTTTTTTAAAATAACACATTTACTTTTTATTGGTGTTCAATTTGACAACATATAGAATAACACTCAGTGCTCATCCCGTCAAGTGCCCCCCCTCAGTGCCCATCACCCATTCACACGGACCCCTGCCCTCCTCCCCTTCCATCACCCCTAGTTCATTTCCCAGAGTAGGAGTCTTTATGTTCTGTCTCCCGTTCTGATATTTCCCACACATTTCTTCTCCCTTCCCCTATATTCCCTTTCACTATTATTTATATTCCCCAAGTGAATGAGAACATACAATGTTTGTCCTTCTCCGATTGACTTACTTCACTCAGCATAATACCTTCCAGTTACATCCACCTTGAAGCAAATGGTGGGTATCTGTCGTTTCTATTCGATGAGTAAGGCCCACCTTTTCTCTCCCTTGATCTTCTGAGTCTCCTATGATATGAATGTTATTGTTTTAATAAGTGGCTGAGTTCCCTAAATCTGCCTCTGTGGTCCATAACTTTCCTTGTTTTTAAGGCTTCCACTTGGGACTGCATCTCATTTATAGCATTTTTAACGTTTGCCTGACTAAATTTTAGTTCTTCTATTTCTACTGTAAGGGATTCTCTAGTTTTCTTCTGTGCTCTTTTTCCAGCCCAGATGCTATCTTTATAATCATTGTTTTAAACTGTAGTTAGACATCATATATTTGTATTGATGGACTTCCTGGCTGTGAGTACTACCTCATGTTATTTTATGGAGGTGAATTTCTCGATCTCATTACTTTTTCCAGAAAGGAAAGAAGGAAGAAAAAGAAAAACCAAGAAAAACAATAACAACTGCCCTCCCCCAAAAAAACCACTAGATTATTTTGGCCTCCTTGTTAAAAGATTCTAAATCCCAAAATAACAAACAAAATTAAAGGTCCATGAGAGTAAAAATATGAAATATATAAGGTACATACATAAAAAATAAAATAAGGCAATTGATAAAATAGAATCAAAGAAAATAAATGATAATAAAGCACAAAGTACAAAGGAAGCTAGACCCTACTTTCCAGGCGGCGCTGAGGATCTGCATCCTCTGTGGTCCGACAACTTGGTGGCAGCGAGTGGTCTGTGCGGGGTCTGGGGATGGCCCATGGCGCTGATTGTCAGGTGCACATCTGCCTGGGAGATGCACCTGCGGGGTCAGGGGCGGGGTGGTCTTCAGCGCCTCTGGCCTCCAGCGGGTTGCGCTGTGCTGCTCCCTGATACTCGGCGCTGTTTGGTGTGATCCAGGTGGGGACGCTGGGTCCTCTGGTTCTGGGGCTAAGCATCCCACCCCCCAGTCTGCAGGCCCTCCACAGAAGAGCCCCCAAGCGCATCTTTCAGAACCCTGCTTTCACTTTGCCCGCGTCCGAACTGCTTTTGGTTTTGTTTTCTTATCTCAGATTGTTGTGCCCAAGATTGCAAATCCGAGAAAGCACGGAGAAGCCCACAACGATGCAAACACATGAGGGTTTATTTACAAGCTCGAGCTTCTGTCCAAGTATGCCTGACACAGAGGAGCAGGGACTTGGACCCCGAGGTGGGTTTTTGCTTAGTTTTAAGGGCTGGTCTTGGGAACCTCCAGAAGGGCTAGAGCAATTCCTCAAGTTCTCTTTACATTTTGTATGAGGCTTTCAAGGGCATTGAGCTCTGTTCTCATTCTAATAGGGGCTTCCTGCCCTTGGCCTGGGCTCAGTTTTGATTCTATTGTGGAGCTTTCTAGGACATTAAGCTGTAAACAGCAAAGGTTCCACACCTGGAAGGGGAATGTCACACTGTCCCTATATGCTGAAGATGCGGTACTGGAAACATGAAACCTTGGAGCCTCCACCAAAACCTGTTAGAACTAAGGAGTGAGTTCAGTAAAGTCAGGGGACACAAACTGACCCTACAGAGCAGAGTAGCCTTTCTGTGTCCCGACAATGACCACTCAGGAAGGAAATGAAGGACGTGACTTCATTCTTCTCAGGAGCATCAAGGAGAATAAATAATGAGACTGAACCAAAGGACCACAAGACTTCTGCACTGAGCCATACCAGTCTCTGGGAGGCCTTCCTGGGCTCGTGGGGTGGGAGCCTCATCTTGTGAAAATGTCCGCATTTCCTGAAGCCACCCTCAGTTTCAATGTCATTCCTATCAAAATCATGGTGGCAGATCTTAGAAATAGGAAAAGAAAAACCCATAACATCCATCCACCCCCACAAATGACCCTGGACAGCAAATCAGTACTGGAGGAGCAGGAGAGAGCGGGACGCAGCACTTCCCTATTTCAAACAATGTCACAGAGATACAGGATAAAGCATTGTGGTTCTTGGGCCCCAAACTGGCTCCGTTGGTTAAGCATCTAACTCCTGACCTCACCTCCGGACCTGATCTCAGGAGTCGTGAGTTCTAGCTCTGGGCTGAGCCATGGAGGAGGCGTGGAGCCTACTTAGGCAAACCAGTCCCATGGGGGGTGGTCCTGGCATAAGCTGAAGGAGCAAAACAGAGAGTCCAGAAGGAAATGTGCTCTGATACAACTGATTTTTTAAACTTAGTTTAACTTAAACCAAATTAATTATGGATAGTGTATTATACTTTCAGAGGAAGAATTCAGGGATTCACCAGTTGGAAATAACAGCAGTGCTCATGACATCACGTGCCCTCCTTCATGCCGGTCCCCTGTTAATCCCCCCGCCTCCAACGACCATCAGTTTGTTTCCTATCATTAAGAGTCTGTATTTCCTGCATCGGTTTTCATCTTATTTGTTTTTCCTTCCCTTCACAGTTGTTATCTGCTTTCCTTCTTTAATTCCACCTATGAATGACACCACACGGTCATTCTCTTTCCTGACTGACTTATTTCATTTAATATGATCCCTCTAGTTCTATCCACATCATTGCAAATGGCAAGATTTCATTCTCTTTGATAGCTGAGTGCCATTCCTCTGTCTGTGACCATCATCTCTCTCCCATCCTTTTTATCCATCATCTGCCACAGGGCACCGAGGCTCCTGCCACAGTGTGGCTACCGTGGAACCGGCTGCTGTGGACATTGGGGTGCAGGTGTCCTGGTCTCACTGCATCTGTACCTTTGAAGTGAGTTCAGGCTGTTCCCCTGCTGGTCGCAGGGCGGCTCTATTTGTAACTTCCTGAGGAGCCTCCACACTGTTTCCAGGGTGTCTGCACCAGCACGCAGTCTTGCCCACAGTGGAAGAGAGTTGAGTGAGTTTTGCGGGACATGGTATAAGTCTGGTCCACATTTCATTTCGCGTCCTGTGGGCTCCAATTCCTTATCCTTAAGTATTTCTGAGGAAGCCGGGTGTAGGGCTCCATTTCAGTGAGACGTTTCCGAAGCTAACAGGCCACAGCTGGAGCCGGGAAGAAGGCAGCTGCGTCCCCTGTAGCGCCCGCTGCCTCCTGCACAGCCTCCTGCAGCGCCTGAGGGTCCCGCAGGGGGCGCCTGAGCCCAGGCCCAACCCAGCGGGCATGAATGTGCAGTAGGCCTCCTCTGTCTGCACTATCGGGAGCCAGCCTGTGCTGGGGAGGCCTGAGGAGGACGTGGGGACGTGTGCACCCTAATGAGCCACAGCTTCAGGAAATTGTTGGCTCGCATCCACACTGAAAGGAGCCCCTGGGCCTCCTCAGGACCCTCGGGGAGGCTTCAGGAAGATGTGGGCCTGTATCCACGCTGACAGGAGCCCCTGGGCCACCGCAGGACATAAGTTGAGGCTTCTGGAAGATGGGGGCGGCATTCACGGTGACAGGACCCCGGCCTCCTCAGAACCCTCGGTGACACTTCGGGAGGACGTTGTGTCACTTCGACACAACAGGATGCTGACTCCTTAGTACCCGTGGTGTTGACTTGAGGAAATATGAGATGCGTCCATGCAGACAGAAGATCCCAGCCTTGTCAGGCCTGTGGTGAGGCCTAAGAAATATGGTGCTGCATCCACACTGACAGGAGTCTCCAGCCTCCTCAGGACCCACTGTGAAGGTTTGGGAAGATTTGGGGCCACATCTATGCTGACAGGAGCCCCCAGCATCCTCAGGTCTTATGGTGAGGCTTGCAGAAAATGGGGGGCCACCTGAACACTTACAGGACCACCGTCCTCCTCAGGCCCTGCACTTTGGCTTTGGGAAATATAGGGCTGCGTCTATGCTCATAGAAGCCCACAGCTCCTCAGGACGCACCGTGAGTTTTCTGGGGGATGTGGGGCCATGTCCAGGCTGAAAGGAGCCCCCAGCCACCTGAAGACCTGCTGTGAGGCTTCCAGATGATGTGAGGCATAGTGCACAGTGAGAGGAGACCCAGCGTCCTCAGGACCCGCTGACTATGACTCAGGAAGACGTGGGGCCACGTCCGCACTCACAGGAGCCCTGCTTCCTCAGGACCCCCTGGAGGACTCTGGAGGCGCTGTTGGGGGCCACGTCCACATCAGAAGGGACTCCTCAGAACCACAGGGTAAGTGAATGGGTAGAATGAATGGTAGGGCCAGGGTAGGGGAGGCAGTTGGTGGTTAGGCTTAGGTTAGATGTTAGGTGTTTGTGATTAAGATTATGGTTACGGATTAAGGTTAGGGTGAAGGATAAGGGTAAGGGTCAGTGGTTAGGAGTTAGGATGGGGGTTAAGGATTAGGGAACGGGGTTAGGGTTAGCAACAGGATTTAGAGTTAGGTTTAGGGTTTGGGCTTTAGGGATTAGGATAGGAGGTTTAGAGGTGGGGTTAGGGTTATGCTTACAGTTAGGGTTGGGTTTAGGTTTGCAGTTAGGGTTAGGGGTTAGGGTGTGAGTTAGGGTTAGGGGTAAGTGTTAGGGTTTAGGGTAAAAGTTAGGGCTAGGTTTAGGGATAGGGCGAGGGTTAGGTTTAGGATAGGGGTTAGGGCTAGGGTTAGGGTTAGTGTTTAGTTAGGGATTAGGGTCAGGTCAGGGTCAGGTTACGGTTTTGGAAAAGGGTAAGAGACAGGTTTAGGGAGTGGTTTACGAGTTAGTTTTAGGGTACAGGTTAGAGTGCTGTTTGGGGTATGAGATAGGATTAGTATTAGAGGGCTAGGGTTAGGGTACAGGTTAAGGTTAGGAATAGGAGGAATCCCTGGGTGGCGCGGTGGTTTAGCGCCTGCCTTTGGCCGAGGGCACGATCCTGGAGACCCGGGATTGAATCCCACGTCGGGCTCCCGATACATGGAGCCTGCTTCTCCTATGTCTCTGCCTCTCTATCTCTCTCTCTGTGACAACCATAAATAAATAAAAATTTAAAAAAAAGGTTAGGAATAGGATTTGAGTACATTAAGTTAAGGTTAGGGTTAGATTTAAGATAGAGGTCAGGGATAAGGGTTTAGAATAGGTTTAGGAGTTAGGGTGAGGGTTGGCAGGAAGGTTCAGTGAATGTGTTTTGGTCTTGGGGTTTGTGTTTGGTTGTCGATTAGTGATGGGTCTTGTTTAAGGTTTAGGTTAACATTAGGATTAAGTGGAGGGTTAGGCTTATGTCTGTGTATGGTTAGAGTTTGGGTCTTGGCATGTGCCTGCGCTGGGACTCCTACTATCTTGGGCAGTTTAGTTTTATGTACTCTATTTAGGTTTTGGGTTCAAAGATAGCCTGACTCCACCAAGTCAGTGACCTCCCCAGAGAATCAAAATCCAGGCTTCGGCTGAGGTGAGAATAGACATGGCAGGCTTCTCCCGAGCTGAGCTAAGGAGGGGATTTGTGGCTCTAAAGACTCTTTCTTTGGATTTTTTTTAAATTTTTATTTATTCATGATAGGCACAAAGTGAGAGAGAGAAAGGCAGAGACACAGGCAGAGGGAGAAGCAAGCTCCATGCACCGGGAGCCCGATGTGGGATTCGATCCCGGATCTCCAGGATCGCGCCCTGGGCCAAAGGCAGGCGCCAAACTGCTGCGCCACCCAGGGATCCCTTTCTTTGGATTTTTAGTTGCCTTTCGGATTTTATCTCTAGTGCGCACATGTTTTTTAATTTTTTTTTATTTATTTATGATAGTCACAGAGAGAGAAAGAGAGAGAGGCAGAGACACAGGCAGAGGGAGAAGCAGGCTCCATGCACCGGGAGCCCGATGTGGGATTCGATCCCGGGTCTCCAGGATCGCGCCCTGGGCCAAAGGCAGGCGCCAAATCGCTGCGCCACCCAGGGATCCCTTTATCTCTAGTGCGCACATGTTTTATCAATACTACCAATTATTATTTTAAAGTTTTACTTCAATTCCTGTTTGTAAACACAGTATGATATATTTTCAGGTTTGCCACTTAGTGATTCAACCCTTGGATACAATACCTGGTACTGATCACAGGTGCCCTCCACTGTCCCTATCCCCTGATTCCCCATCCCCCCACCTTCCTCTGATATTTATTAGTTTATTCTCTGTGGTTAAGAGTGGGTATCTTGGTTTGCTTCTCTCAGCTCCCTGCGCCCGTTTGCCAGTTTGTTTGGTTTCTTAAAATTCACATGTGAATGCAATTGTATGGTATTTGGTATCTATCTTTCTCTGACTGAGTTCATTTAGCATAAATCCTTTCCACTCCTTCCACGTCATTGTAAATGGCTTCATTTCATCCCTTCTGATGACCGAGTGATGTCACAGTGTGTATATTTACCACATTATCTCTGCCCATTCATCTGCCGATGGACATAGGCCTGTATCCACAGTTTGGCTGTTGTTGATAACGCTGCTACAAACACTGGGCTGCGTGTCCCTCCTCGAATCTTCTAAAATACTTTTGTATCCTAGGGGTAAATACCCAACTCTGCTATTTTGGAATCGTATGTTAGCTCTATTTTTAACTTCTTTTTTTAAAAATTTTTTTATGAATGTCACAGAGAGCGAGGCAGAGACACAGGTAGAGGGAGAAGCAGGCTCCATGCACCGGGAGCCTGATGTGGAATTCGATCCCAGGTCTCCAGGATCGCGCCCTGGGCCAAAGACAGGCACCAAACCACTGCACCACCCAGGGATCCCCATTTTTTTAACTTATTGATGACCCTCCACACTGTTTTCCACAGTGACTACATCTGTTCGCATGCCCACCAGGAGTGTAAGTGGGCTACCCCTTCTCCATAGCCTCACCAACACCTGTTTTTTCTTGAGTTGTTAATTTTAGCCATGATGACAGCTCTCAGGTGACATATCCCTGTGGTTTTGATTTACATTTCCCTGATGATGGGTGACGCTTATTTTCTTTCCGTGTGTCTGGTGGCTTTCTGGCTGTCTTGTCAGAGACAAAGTCCATTCATTTTTCTGCCCATTTCCAGTTGCATGATTTGTTTTTAGGATCTTGAGATTTATATTTCCTTTATGTGTTTTGCATACTAACTCTTCATTGGATGTGTTGTTTACCAATGTTTCCTTTCATTTTATATGTTGCCTTTTAGCTTTGGTTGTTTCCTTCACTTTGCGGAAGCTTTTCAATTTGATGAAGTCCCAATAGTATTTTTGCTTTTGTTCCCTCACCTCAGAGGAATATATAGAAAGAAAATCCAGTGGCCAATGTCAAAGATGTTGCTGCCTATCTTTTCTTCTTTGATTGGTTTCAGGTCTCACATTTAGGTCTTTCATCCATTTTGAATTTATTTTTTATATATATGGTGTAAGAAAGTGGTCCAGTTTCATTCTTCTGCATGTGGCTGCCTGGTTTTCCCAACACCATTTGTTCTTATCCTGGGGTCAAGGTTAGGGTTTGTTGAAGAGACTGTCTTTGTGCCATTGGATATTCCTTCCTGCCTTGTTGTCGATTAATGGATCAGAGAGTTACAGGTTTGTATCTTGTTTTGGCTTTCCATTCTATTCTATTGATCTAAGCGTCTCCTGTTGGGAGATTCTTGATTGCTGATTCAATTTCTCTGCCTGTTATCTCTGTGTTCAAGTTTCTTATTTCTTCCTTTTTCATTTTTGCTATGTTATATATTTCCAGGAATTGATCTATTTCTTCCAGGTTCTAGGTTGCTGGCATATATTTTTTCTTAATGTTCTCTTATAATCATTTGTATTTCTCTAGTGTTGGATGTTATTTCTCTTTTCTCATCTGTGATTTTATTTGGGTCCTTTCTCATCTTTTCATCTTTTTTCTTGTTTAAATATTTTATTTATGTATTCATGAGAGACACAGATCAACTGATTGATTGTTTTTAAGATTTTATTTTTCTGTAATCTCTACAGCCCACATGGGGCTTGAACTTGCTACCCCAAGAAAAAGAGTCCCATGTTCTTACTAACCACACAGACCCGGTCAGGCTCTCTTTGATTCATTGATACATGTTAATTGAAGCAGGGGTCTTGCATGCGTCAGGGCAGAAACAGAGCCCACGCTTTGAGGTGTGGTGGAGTCATTTGGACCTGATCAATGTGAAAGAAATCATAGCTTCCCTGGGAGCCCAGGGAGCAGGGCCCACACACGTGAAAAGTTGACAATTTCCTTTACGGTAGTAGTTATTTTACTATTTATTTAAAGTGTTATTCAATGGTAAATGTCAATCTAGGAATGGGATACAGTGAGAACGTTCTAGGATTAGGAGGTAACTAAAGATTCCTGTCCAGGACTTAATGTTCCAGTTCAATGCAGAGATAGACAAGGAAGCAAAGAGTTATGAAACATGGCACTGGGGTGCCTGGCTGGCCTGGTTGGGGGATCTTGATCTCAGGGTTGTGAGTTTGAACTCCATGTTGGGTATAGAGAGGACATGAAACGAAAATATTTAACAAATAATAAATGGATGAACAAATAAAGCATGACATCAAAGGTAAGTGTTTGCTTATGTCTCACTTGCGAACTATTCTTGATTGCCCTTCTTGCACTACTTGGCCCAGATGCCGTCCTACCCAAGGGATAGTTTCGCCCGAGTGGAGGTGGGCGTCTTTCATTGTAAGACCTGTGGTTCCCCTCGTTCTGCAGGGAGACAAGAGCCGTGAAGCCATGAGTTCGGGGGATCAGCATACACTTAGGCAATGACCATTTCTGAACCCAGTAGCAAGAGCTCGGCCTCCTTTTAGGACAGGGTGTCATAACGAAGCTTCATTGGTCATTGTCTTGGATGCAGGGTGGAGGCTAAACTAGAATTAGGAAGAAGAAAAGAGGAGGAAAACCAGAAGCTGAAAGAGAGGAGGACAGATTTCACCATCCGTAGCCTTCACAGGGACCTGGTGTCTTTCCTAGGAGGGGCACCCCCTCCGTAGGATGCTTCCTGCCTCTCTGTGCTCCTTCTTGAAGCCCAGCAGGCACATCTCCGTGCCTCCAGTACCTCTGCAGTCATGGTTTATAGCGTCTTCCATGTATCCTATTGGGGACCACAGCGTGGTGTATGTAACCATCCGGCTGCTGTTTGACAACATTGGGGGATTCGGACTTTTGTTGGTTTTAGGTTGTGTGTGTATCACATGCAGATATCAAGTGCAGCTATCTGATCCTTTGGCTGGGTCACCCAAACGCCGAAATTGTTGGCACAACATCATTTATGGTGCTGGCGCTGGGCAGATAGCTGGGTTCTCCTTGCCAACTCGGTGCTCGCTTCTGCAGTTACTTTAAGCTAGAGGGTCAGCTGAGCTGGAAGGTCCAACTGGGCCAAATTCCCATGTCCGGCAGGGGGTCCTGATGAGCGCTGGCTGCTTCTCTTCTCCCCGATGCCTCCAGCAGGGAGCCAGACCTTATCGTTGCCTGGGGGGATAATGAGGAGCTGCCCATGGTGGAGAGCCCTGTTGCTGCCTGTGTGTGGGAGTCGAGTTGGGGTCGGGCCTGGGGTTCTCGGTCCCCTGTGCTGCCTGGCCTTCTGGCGAGCCCCATGCTCACCCAGCCCCTACTCACTAGGGCGAGAAGGTTGCCCTCCACACGCTGGTGTCAGAGATCCAGCACCACAAAGTGTGCAGACTGAGTCCACCTGGTGAGGGTGGCCCAGGTTCGTGAGCTGCAAGTGTGGGACCCAGGAAATTTAACAAAAATCCCCTACCCCTGGACAAGCAGGGCAGAACTGATTCCATTTTGTGCTACACCCGCCACCTCCCCTATGACTCCTACATGACCTGCTTATTGCTTAAGGCAATAAGTCAGGCCGCTGGGCACACCCTAATTGGAAATCGGCTCATAACAATGTAACCCTGCTTTGTGTCCCCCAAAACTGTGGGACGATTCTGACCAAAGTAATAGGCCAGCTCAAGTGGATACTATAGGGTAAGGTGTAATTTAATTGGCCACCACCGTGTGGACCGGCATGATCGTGCAACTTTCTGCATATCCTATATGCCACTGGCCCCTATAAAGCTGCTATGCTTCTTAGTCTCGGGATCCACGTCCCTCCTCCGCTGTGTCCGGTGCAATTAGACCCAAGCTCCAGCTTGTAAAGAAACCCTCGTGATTTTCCATTGGTGTGGGCTCCTTGGTGGTTTCCCTGATTTACAATCTTGGACACAACACCAGGGCCTGGTGTCCTGACATCCCTTTCAGGGCCACGCTGACCACCCCACAGGCCCTCTGTGCCCCAGGCACACAGGCACAGGAATGCGGGGAGGAGAGGAAGTGCCCCATAACTCAGCCATCTGCGGCCCTCTGGACAGAGGGAGCACAGACCTCCCAAGTCGCTTTGCACAGACCCTGGTGACCTGAAGCTCCCTGGCTGTCACTCTGTCCCAGCCCATCCTGGCCCAGGGGGCAGAGCCTGAGTCCCAGTAAAGTCTGTGGTCCTGACCCTGGCGACTGGCCGCCCATGTAAGGCACGAGGGACGTCAGCTCTGTGTACCTGCCCGCCCCTGCAGGATCTGTTTGGGGTCTGGATGGTGCCCCCCTCCTCCTCTCTGGGTGTCTCTCCACGCCCCATGCAGAGTTCTGGGAGACACAGAAATGGCCTTGCTGTGCATTTTCACACCACAGCACTTTATTGACTTTCTACAGCAAACGGGCTAGAGCCTATTGTGTGCCTTCCCCTGGGGAGGGACACCTTTCTGTCCTTTAGGGGAGGGCAAGAATCACACCCGGTGGGGGGCGGGTGCTAGAGTCCACATCGTGGAAGCATGTGTGGACTCCGGGTGGGGGCGTATGTCATGAGATTTCAGCCTGAGTGACTATTCTGAGGACAGCAGAGATGACCTGGACCTTCAGCTCATGGGCTCCTGCACGGGGACCCGCAGGGCAGTTGGACCCCGGCCTTGCACCCTCTGGGGCCCCAATATCTGGAGGAGCCTATCGTCTGGTGTGGGGTCAGGTGGGGCGAACCAGCCTATCCATCCTCTCCCCACCCTGGGGTGTCCCGGGATCCCCCGGCCTGCCCTAGGTCAGCGACCTGGATCTGTGGGGCACACCGAGGGCCCAGGAGGCCACATCCAGCTGTGAGAGGGCTCACTCAGCCTGGGGCCTGAATCCAGGGCTAGCCAGGACCATGGGGGCCTGGATCGCATTAGTCTTTGTGTTGGGCCTTGGTGGGGCTCAAATCACCTCAGCCCCCACAGAGCACGGGGCCAGGTCAGCCCAGGTCCCTTTGGGTTAGTGGCTGGGGTCCTTTGCAGGGTGTGCCGCCTTCCAGGAGGGACAGTGGGCAGAGGCAGGGCCCAAAGTGTCCTCTGCACCACTCAACTGCACCCCCCATTTTGGGTATCTTTGCCTTCCCTCCTCCCTGCAACCCCTGGGTTCTCTATGGGACAATCGGGCTTCTGATGGGAGCAGGGTATCCAGAGAACCCCGGGGAGGCTGAGCAAGTCCCAAAGGGGGCAGCTGCACGGGGCCCTTGTTGGGGGCCAATGGTGTGGGGGTGGATTTTGTAAGGTAGGGATATGATTGTGGTGGTATATTAGTCCAGTACAAATATTAGCTAATGAATCAATATTAAAATAGTCGCATTAACCAAAGACCATACTTTATTCAGAATTCCTTAGTTTATGCTAAGTTACCATCCCTCATATCCCATTCCATTTGTACTCATGTTTTCTTAGGCTCCTCTGGATTGTGACAGTCTTTCAGCCTTTCCTTGTTGTCGTTGAACTGGAACACTTTGAGAAGTAGAGTATTTTTAAAATTTACCTTAGTTGGGAAATGTCTGTTGTTTATCTCATGATTGAACTGTTTTTGTGGATTATATACAGAGATATACTGCCATTTTTATTATATCATATAAAGGATAGATATTATCAACATGATTTTCAGTCTTGGTATTGATCTGATCATCTTGCTGAGGTAGTGTTTGTCAGCTTTCTCCGTAGTAAAGTGATTTCTTCTTCTTCTTCTTCTTATTATTATTATTATATTATTATTATTATTATCATTTTTATTTTTTATTTTTTATTTTTTTATGATAGTCACACACACAGAGAGAGAGACAGAGACATAGGCAGAGGGAGAAGCAGGCTCCATGCACCGGGAGCCCGACGTGGGATTCGATCCCGTGTCTCCAGGATCGCGCCCTGGGCGAAAGGCAGGCGCCAAACTGCTGCGCCACCCAGGGATCCCTATTATCATTTTTATATTAAGATTTTCATATTATATTTTGTAGAAGGAAGTTACTATGCGTATTACACACATAGAGTGGGAGGCTATGCTAATCAACTTGAGGGTGGAATGTCTGCACAACTTCTTTGAAATTCTTCTACATGGGAGATTTCTTGTCCTTCTGGGTTTGTTTGTTTCTTTTTCAGGATGTTATTTATTTATTTGAGAGAGAGAGAGGAGAGAAAAACCATGAGCGAGTGGGGCAGATGGAGAAGGGCAAGCAGGTTCCCTGCTGAACAGGGAGCCTGCCTTGGGACCTGGATCATGATCTGAGACTAAGGCTGAAGCTTAACTGACTGAGCCAACCAGATGCCACTTTTTCTTTCTTTCTTTCTTTCTTTCTTTCTTTCTTTCTTTCTTTCTTTCTTTCTTTCTTTCTTTCATAATACATTTACTTTTTTATGGTGTTCAATTTGCCCACATACAGAATAACACCCAGTGCTCATCTCGTCAAGTGCCCCCCTCAGTACACATCACCCATTCACCCCGACCCCCACCCTCCTCCCCTTCCATCATCCCTAGTTAATTTCCCAGAGTTAGGAGACTTTATGTTCTGTCTCCATTTCTGATATTTCCCAAACATTTCTTCTCCGTTCCCTTGTATTCCCTTTCACTCTTATTTATATTCACCAAGTGAATGAGAACATACAATGTTTGTCCTTCTCCGATTGACTTACTTCACTCAACATAATACCTTCCTGTTCCATCCACGTTGAATCAAATGGTGGGTATTTGTCATCTCTAATGGCTGAGCAAGGCCCACCTTTTCTCTCTCTTCATCTTCTGAGTCTCCTATGATATGAATGTTATTGTTTTAATAAGTGGCTGAGTTCCCTATGTCTGCCTCTGTGGTCCATAACCTTCCTTGTTTTGAAGGCTTCCACTTGGGACTGCATCTCAGTTATAGCATTTTTAACATTGGCCTGACTAGATTTTAACTCTTTTATTTCTATTATAAGGGATTCTCTAGTTTTCTTCTGTGCTTTTTTCCCAGCCTAGATGCTATCTTTATAATCATTTTTTTAAACTGTAGTTAGACATCATATATGTGTATTGATGAACTTCCTGGCTGTGAGTACTACCTCATGTTATTTTATGGAGGAGAATTTCTCCATCTCATTATTTTTCCAGAAAAGAAAGAAGGAAGAAAAAGGAAAATCACGAAAAACAATAACAACTACCCTCCCCAAAAAAACACTAGATTATTTTGGCCTGCTTGTTAAAGATTCTAAATCCCAAAATAAGAAACACAATTAAAGTACCATGATAGTAAAAATAAGAAATATATAAGGTACATACATAAAAATTAAAATAAGGCAATTAATAAAAAAGAATCAAAGAAAATAAATGAAAATAAAGCACAAAGTACAAAGGTGCTACACCCTACTTTCCAGGCAGAGCTGAAGCTCTGCTGCCTCTGTGGTCTGACAACTTGGTGGCAGTGAGTGGTCTGTGCAGGGTCTCGGGATGGGCCTTGGCGCTGATTTTCAGGTGCACATCTGCCTGGGAGATGCACCTGCGGTGTCAGAGGCTGGGTTGGTGTCAGCGCCTCTGGCCTCCAGTGGGCGGCGCTGTGCTGCACCCTTAGACTCAGTGCTGAAGGGCGGGATGCGGGTGGGGACGCTGGGTCCTCTGGCTCTGGGGCTGAGCATCCCGCACCCCCATCTGCAGGGTCCTCGATAAAAGAGCCCCCTGGTTCTCCGCTGCTTCTCTCAGAACCCTGCTTTTACTCTGCATGCGTCCGAGCTTATTTTGGTTTTCATTTTTTATCTCAGACTGTTTGCCCAAGATTGGGAATCTCAGAAACCACCTAGAAGCCGAAACCGATGCAAACACAGGAGGGTTTATTTACAAGCTCGAGCTTGTGTCCCAGCACACCCGACATAGCGGAGCAGGGACTTGGACCATGAGGTGGGTTTTAGCTTAGTTTTAAGTGCTGGTCTCAGGACCTCCAGGAGGGCTGGATCAATTCCACAAGTTCTGTTTACATTTTGATATGGGGCCTTCTAGGGCATTGAGCTCTTTTCTCATTCTAATAGGGGCTTCCTGCCCTTTGCCTGGACTCAGTTTTTATTCTATTGTGGGGCTTTCTAGGACATTAAGCTGTAAACAGCAAAGATTCCACAACTGGAAGGGGAACTCACACTGTCCCTATATGCTGAAGACGTGGTACTAGAAACACGAAACTCGAGAGCCTCCACCAAGCCTGTTAGAACTAAGGAGTGAGTTCAGTAAAGTCAGGGGACACAAACTGACCCTACATAGCAGAGTAGCCTTGCTGTGTCCCGGAAATGAGCACTCAGGAAGGAAATGATGGACGTGACTCCCTTCTCAGGAGCATCACAGAGAACAAATAATGAGACAGAACCAAAGGAGCACAAGACTTGTGCAGTGAGCCATACCAGTCTCTGGGAGGCCTTCCTGGGCTCGTGGGGTGGGAGCCTCATCTTGGAAAATGTCCGCAGTTCCTGAAGCCACCCTCAGTTTCAATGTCATTCGTATCAAAATCATGGTGGCAGATCTTAAAAATAGGAAAAAAAAAACACCTTAACATCCATCTGCCCCCACAAATGACCTCAGAGAGGAAATCAGTATTGGAGAAGCAGGACAGAGTGGGACATAGCACTTTCCTATTTCAAACGATGTCACAGAGACACAGGATATAGCAGTGTTGTTCTCGGGCCCCTGGCTGGCTCTGTCGGTTAAGCATTCGACACCTGACCTCACCTCCTGTCCTGACCTTGGGGTCATGAGTTCTAGCCCTGGGCTGGGCCATGGATGAGGCATGGAGTCTACTTAAACAAACCAGATTCAAGGGTGGTGTTCTTGACATAAGCTGAAGGAGCAGAACAGAGAGTCCAGAAAGAATTGTGCTCTGATACGACTGATTTTTTTTAACTTAATTTAAACCCAATTAATTAACGTATAGTGTATTATACTTTCAGAGGAAGAATTCAGGGATTCACCAGTTGGAAATAACAGCGGTGCACATGACATCACATGCCCTCCTTCATGCTGGTTCCCTGTCATCCCCTCACCTGTCCCCTACCCTCCAGCGACCCTCATTTTTTTCCTATAATTAACAGTCTGTATTTCCTGCATCTGTTTTCATCTTATTTGTTTTTCCTTCCCTTCACAAATGTTCGTCTGCTTTGCTTCTTTAATTCCACCTATGAATGACACCCCACGGTCATTCACTTTCCTGACTGACTTATTTCACTTAACATGATTTCTCTAGTTCTATCCACGTCATTGCAAATGGCAAGATTTCCTTCTCTTTGATAGCTGAGTACCATTCCTCTCTCTATGAACATCATCTATCTCCCATCCTCTTTATACATCATCTGCCTGAGGGCACCGAGACTCCTCACACAGTGTGACTACTGTGGACACGGCTGTTGTGGACATTGGGGTACAGGTGTCCTGAGTCTCACTGCATCTGTATCTTCGAAGTCAGCTCCTATCCCTGCACCTGCTGGTCGCAGGGCGGCTCTATTTGTACCTTCCTGAGGAGCCTCCACACTGTTTCCAGGGTGGCTGCACCAGCCCGCGTTCCCACCCACAGTGGAAGAGGGTTGAGTGAGTTTTGCAGGACTTGCTCAAAGTCTGGTCCACATTTCATTTTGCGGTCTGTGGGCTCCAACTCCTTGTCCTTAAGTATTTCTGGGGAAGCCGGGTGTTGGGCTCCGTTTCAGTGAGACATTTCCGATTCTAACAGGCCACAGCTGGAGCCTGGAAGGAGGCAGGTGCTGCCCCGTGCACCAGCAAGCCACCTCCTACACAGCTTCCTGCAGTGCCTAGCATCCCAAAGGGGGCGCCCGAGACCAGGCCCCACCCAGGGGACCCGCATGTGCAGTAGGCCTCCTCTGCCAGCATTAACAGGAGCAAGACTGTGCTGGGGAGGCCTGAGGAGGACATGGGGTCGCATCGACCCTGATGAGCCATAGCCTCCTCAGGTCGCTCAGGGAGTCTAAAGGGGGACATTGGGCTGCGTTCACGCTGACAGGAGCCCGGGTCTCCTCAGGACCCGCAGTGAGGCTTCTGGAAGATGTGGGCCCGCATACACCCTGATAGGAGATCCTGGGCTGCCTCAGGACTCGCGGGGAGGCTTCAAGATATTGTGGGCCTGCATCCATGCTAACAGGAGACCGTGGGCCACCTCAGGACCTGCGAGGAGGCTTCAGGAAGATGTGGCACCGCGTCCACGCTGACAGGAGCACTTGGCTGCCTCAGGACCCACGTGGAGGCTTCAGGAAATTGTGGGCCCGCATCCAGGCTGACAGGAGCCCCTGGGCCGCCTCAGGACCCGCGGGGAGGCTTCAGGAAGATGTGGCACCGCATCCACTCTGGCAGGAACTCCCAGGCCTCTCAGGATATGAATTGAGGCTTCTGGAAGCTGGGGGCCGCATTCAGGATGACAGGAGCCGCGGCCTCCTAGATCCATTGGTGACAATTCGGGAGTATGTGTGGTAAGGTCCACACAACAGGACGCTGACTTCCTCAGGACCCCTGGTGTAGTCTTCAGGAAATATGGGGATGCGTCCATGCGGACAGAAGAGCCCAGCCTTGTCAGGGCCTCTGGTGAGGCCTAAGAAAGATGTGGGTGCTGCATCCACACTGACAGGAATCTCTGGCCTCCTCAGGACGCACTGTGAAGTTTTGGGAATATTTGGGGCCACGTCCATGCTGACAGGAGCCCCCAGCCTCCTCAGGGCTTATGGCGAGGCTTGAGGAAAATGTGGGTCCACCTCAACACTGACAAGACCCCCGTTGTCTTCAGGACCTGCACTTTGGCTTTGGGATATATGAGGCTGGGTCTTTGCTGACAGGAGCCCACAGCCTCCTCAGGACCCACGGTGAGTGTTCTGGGTGGCATGGGGCCATGTCCAGGCTGACAGAAGCCCCCGGCCTCCTGAGGACCTGCTATGAGGCTTCCAGAGGATGTGAAGCATAGTCCACAGTGACAGGAGACCCGGCGTCTTCAGGACCCACTGACTATGGCTCAGGAACACGTGGGGCCACGTGCATACTCACAGGAGCCCGGTTTCCTCAGGACCCCCTGGAGGACTCTGGAGGTGCCATTGGGGGCCACGTCCATATCAGAAGGGACTCCTCAGAATCACAGAGTAAGTGAATGGGTAGAATGAATGGTTGGGTCAGGGGAGGGGAGGAAATTGGTGGTTAGCCTTAAGTTAGATGTTAGGTGTTAGTGATTATGCTTATGGTTATGGATTAGAGGTTAGGGTGAGGGATAAGGGTAAGGGTCAGTGGTTCGGAGGTAGGATGTGGGTTAGGGCTAGGGACAGGATTTGGTGTTAGGGTTAGGGTTTAGGCTTTAGGGATTAGGGCAGGGGGTTCGGAGTTGGGGTTAGTGTTATGGTTAGAGTTAGGGTTGAGCTTAGGTTTGCTGTTAGGGTTAGGGGTTAGGGTGTGTTATGGTTAGGGGTTAGAGTTACGGGTTTGAGTTAAGGGTTAGAGTTAAAGCTAGGGCTAGGTTTAGGGTTAGGGCGAGGGTTAGGATTAGGATAGCGGTTAGGGCTAGGGTTAGGGTTAAGGTTTGGTTAGGGGTTAGGGTTAGGGTCAGGTCAGGGTCAGGGTACGGTTTTGGAAAAGGGTCAGATATAAGGTTAGGGAGTGTATTAGGGGTTGGTTTTAGGATACGGGTTAGGGTACAGTTTGGGGTATGAGATAGGATTAGTATTAGAGGGTTAGTGTTATGGTACAGGTTAAGATTAGGAATAGGATTTGAATACCTTATTTTAAGGTTACGTACGGTTAGAGGTTAGGGTTTGGGTTAGATTTAACATAGGGTTCAGGGTTAAGGAAACCTAAGTTTAGGTGAACCGACGTTTAGGAGTTAGGGTGAGGGTTGGCAGGATGGTTCAGTGAATGTGTTTCGGTCTTGGGGTTTGTGTTTGGTTTTCAACTAGTGATAGGTCTTCTTTAAGGGTTAGGTTAACATTAGGATTAAGTGTAGGGTTAGGGTTACGTCTGTGTATGGTTAGTTGGGGTCTTGGCATGTGCTTGCACTGGGACTCCTAGTATCTTGGGCAGTTTAGTTTTATGCACACTATTTAGGTTTTGGGTTCAAATATAGCCTGACTCCACCAAGTCAGTGGCCTCCCCAGAGAATCAAAATCCAGGCTTTTACTTGGGTGAGAATAGGCATGGCAGTCTTCTCCCAAGCTGAGGTAAGGAGGGACTTTGTGGCTCTAAATACTCTTTATTTGGATTTTCAGTTGCCTTTCTGATTTTATCTCTAGTGTGTACATGTTTCATCAATACTACCAATTATAATTTTAAAGTTTTACTTGAAGTCCTCTTTGTAAACACAGTATGATATAGTTTCAGGTTTACCACATAGTGATTCAACCCTTGGATACAACGCCTGGTACTGGTCACAGGTGCCCTCCACTATCCCCATCCCCTGATTCCCCATCCGCCCCACCTTCCTCTGGTATTTATTAGTTTATTCTCTGTGGTTAAGAGTGTGTTTTTTTGTTTGCTTCTCTCATCCCCCCTCTGCCCCTTTGCCAGTTTTTTGGTTTCCTAATATTCACATGTGAATGCAATTAATTGTATGGTATTTGGTATCTGTCTTTCTATGACTGACTGAGTTCATTTAGCATAAGTCCTTTCCCCTTCTCCCACGTCATTGTAAATGGCTTCATTTCATCCCTTCTGATGACTGAGTGATGTCGCAGTGTGTATATTTACCACATCTTTCTGCCCATTCATCTGCCAATGGACATCTGTGCTGTATCCACAGTTTGGCTGTTGTTGATAATGCTGCTACAAACACTGGGCTACGTGTCCGTCTTGGAATCTACTAAATGACTTTTGTATCCTCGGGGTAAATACCTAGCTCTGCAATTTTGGAATCGTAGTGTAGCTCTATTTTTAACTTCTCTTTTTATTTTTTTATGATAGTCACGGAGAGAGAGGCAGATACACAGGCAGAGGGAGAAGCACGATCCATGCACTGTGAGTCTGACGTGGGATTCGATCCCGGGTCTCCAGGATCGCGACATGGGCCAAAGGCAGGTGCCAAACCAGTGCGCCACCCAAGGATCCCCTATTTTTAACTTCTCGAGGACCCTCCACAGTGTTTTCCACAGTGGCTGCACCTGTTTGCATGCCCACCAGGAGTGTAAGGGGGCTACCCTTTCTCCAAAGCCTCAACAACACCTGTTTTTTCTTCTCTTGTTAATTTTAGGCATTCTGATGGCTGTCAGGTGACATCTTATTGTGGTTTTCATTTGATTTTCCCTGATGATGGGTGACGCGGAGTGTCTTTCGGTGTCTGGTGGCCATCTGGATGTCTTGTCAGAGACAAAGTCCATTAATGTCTTCTGCCCATCTGCAGTTGGATAATTTGTGTTTAGGATGCTGAGATTTATATTTGCTTTATGTATTTTGTATACTAACTCTTTATTGGATGTGTTGTTTACAAATATCTTGTTTCATTTTGTATGTTGCCTTTTAGCGTTGGTTGTGTCTTTCAATTTGCAGAAGCTTTTGAATTTGATGAAGTCCCAATAGTATTTTTGCTTTTGTTTCCCTCAACTCAGAGGCATATCTAGAAGAAGATCCAATGGCCAACGTCAAAGATGTTCCTGCCTATCTTTTCTTCTTTGTATGGTTTCAGGTCTCACATTTAGGTCTTTCATCCATTTTGAATTTATTTTTTATATATATGGTGTAAGAAAGTGGTCCAATTTCATTCTTCTGCATGTGGCTGCCTGGTTTTCCCAACACCATTTGTTCTATCCTGGGGTCAGGTTAGGGTTTGTTGAAGAGACTGTCTTTGTGCCATTGGATATTCCTTCCTGCCTTGTTGTCGATTAATGGATCATAGAGTTACAGGTTTGTATCTTGTTTCAGCTTTGCATTCTGTTGTATTGATCTAAGCGTCTCCTGCTGGGAGATTCTTGAGTGCTGATTCAATATCTTTGCTGGTTATCTGTCTGTTCAAGTTTCTTATTTCTTCATTTCTCCTTTTTGCAATGTTATATATTTCCAGGAATTGATCTATTTCTTCTAGGTTCTAGGTTGCTGGCATATACTTTTTCATCATATTCTCTTATTATCGTTTGTATTTCTGTAGTGTTGGTTGTTATTTCTCTTTTCTCATCTGTGATTTTATTTGGGGCCTTTCTCATCTTTTTATCTTTTTTCTTTTTTAAAGATTTTACTTATGGATTCATGCGAGATGCAGAGAGGCAGAGATATAGGCAGAGGAAAAATGAAGCTCCATGTGGGGAGGCTGATGTGGGACTTGATCCACCAGGATCCTGGGATCATGACCTGAGCCAAAGCACATGCTCAACCACTGAGGCACCCAGGTGACTTGCTGATTCAATTCCTTTGCTAGTTATGGGTCTCTTCACATTTTCTATTTTTTCCTATTTCAGTTTTGCTCGTTTGCACATTTCTAGGGATTTGTCCATTTCTTCCAGGTATTCCAGTTTGTTAGCATATAATCTTTCATAGTATTCCCTTATAATTGTCTTATTTTTCTGGTGTTGATTGTGATCACTCTTCTCTCTTTTGTGATTTTATTCATTTAGTTCTTTTCTCTTTTCTCGTTCCTAAGGCTGGATAGGGTTTGATCCATTTTATTAATTATTTTGAAGAAATAGCTGTTAGTTTCGTTATTCCATTCTAATGTTTTTTATTTCTGTATTGTTTATTTCTGCTCTCATCTTTATTTATTCCCTTCTTCTGTAGGCTTTAGGATTTGTTTGCTATTCCTTTTCTAGCTCCTTTAGGTGTAGGGTTAAGCTGTGTATTGGATACTTCTTGTTTCTTGAGGTAGGCCTGTATTGCTATGTACTTGCCTCTTTGGACTACTTTTTCTACATCCCAGAGTTTTGGAGAAACATGTTTTCATTTTCATTTGTTTTAAATTTCCTCTTTAATTTCCTGGTTGCTCCATTCATTCTCTAGTAGGATGTTCATAATCTCCACGTATTTTTGGTCTGTCCAAATTTTTTCTTACTGTTGACTTCGAGTTTCATAGCGTCATGGTCCGAAAAGGTACAGGGTGTGATATCAACCTTCTTGTACCTGTTGTACCTGTTGAGGGCTGATTTGTGGCCATGATATGATCTGTTCTGGAGAATGTCCCATGTGCACTTGAAAGGAATGTGTATTCTGCTTTAGGAAGAAATGTTCAGACTATATCTGTTGAGTCCCTGTGGCCCAGTGTGTCTAGGCTATTGTTCCCCTGTTGATTTTCTGCATAGAAGATCAGTCCATTGCCATTACTGGGTAGGTGTTAAAATCCCCTGTCATTGTATCATTATCAGTGAGTTTCTGTACGTTTATTGGTAATTGGGTTCCATATTTAGGTACTCCCATGTTGGCAGGATAAATATTTAGTTGTTTGATCTTGATAGAGTCTTTTTAATTATGAAATAATGCCCACCTTCATCTCTTCTTACAGTATTTGTTCTTTCTTTTTGAGATTTAAATATTTTATTTATTTATTCATGAGAGATACACAGAGGAGCAGAGGCAGAAACATAGCAGAGGGAGAGACAGGCTCCCCAAAGGGATGCCAATGTGGGACTCGATCCTAGGATCCCAGGAACACACCCTGAGCTGAAGGCAGATGCTCAACAACTGAGCCACCAGGTTTCCCCCAGGGTTTGGTTTCAAATCTAGTTTGTCTAATATAAGTATTGGTCCTCCAGCTTTCTTTTCATAACCATTAGCGTGATAGATGATTTTCCATCCCCTGACTTTCAAACTGCTGGTGTCTATAGGTCTAAGGTGAGCCTCTAGTAGGCAGCATACTGATGGATCTTGATTTTTTAATAACAATTTTATTTTTGAGAGCATCAGAGAGAGAGGCAGAAAATTAGGCAGAGAGAGAAGCATGCTCCCCACCAGGAGCACAATATGGGACTCGATCCCAGACTCTAGGATTACACCCTGAGTCAAAGGCAGAGGCTCAACCCCTGAGCCACCCAAGCATCCCGGATCCTGTTTTTTAAGCCACTGTGACACCCTATATCTTTTGATTGGAGCATTTAGTATCAGCATTCAGAGTGCTTATTCAAAGATATGAACTTGTGCCTTGTTGTTAGTGGTAGAGTTGGTGTTTCTGGTGACGTTCTCTGGTCCTTTCTAGTCTTTGTTGCTTTTGGTATCTTTTTTTCCCCCACTAGAATAGTCCCTCTTAAAATTCCTTACTGGACTGGTTTAGCGGTCATGAACTCCTTTATACTTTGCCTGTCAGGGAAAATCTTTCTCTCTACTTCTCTCCTGAATGACACACTTCCTGAAGAAATAATTCATACAAATTGGATCCAATAAAAAGAAAGTTAAAAACATAAAATAATTTTTTGCTCGTATGACTGAGGAAAATGGCATTTAAGAGGAAAACCAGAAGCTGAAAGGGAGGAGGACAGATTTCACCATCCTTAGCCTTCACTGGGACCTGGTGTCCTTTCCTAAGGGGCCCCCTCTCTGTAGGATGCTTCCTGCCCCTCTGCGCTCCTTTTTGGAACCCAGGAGGCACATCTCCGTCCCTCCAGCACCTCTGTAGTCGTGGTTTATAGCGTCTTCCATGTATCCTATTGGGGACCACAGTGTCATGTATGTAACCATCCAGCTGCTGTTTGACAGCATTGGGGTGATTCTGACTTTAGTTCGTTGTGGGATGTGTGTGTGTCTATCACATGAATCTATGACGTGTAGCTATCGGATCCTCCGGCTGGGTAATCCAAACACCGAAATGGTTGGTACAACATCATTTCTGGTGCTGGCGCTGGGTGGCTAGCTGGGCTCTCCTGGCTGACCCGGGGCTCGCTCCTGCAGTGAATTTCAGCTGGAGGTTCAGCTGAGGTCGAAGGACTGGCTCGGCCAAATTACCATGTCCGACAGTGTGTCTCGCTGAGCGCCGGCTGGTTCTATTCTCGCCGATGCCTGTCCAGAAGGGAGTCAGACCTCAGGGCAACCCTGGGGGGAGCACCTGAGGAGTCGGGTACCCATGGCGGGGAGCCCTGGGGCGGCCTGTGTGTGGAGGTCGGGGTGGGAACGGGGCTGGGTTTCTTTGGTCCCCTGTGCTGCCTGGCTTTCAGGCCGAGCCCCATGTTCACCCAGCCCCTACTCACTAGGGCAAGGAGGGTGCCCTCCACACACTGGTGTGAGAGATCCAGCACCGCAAGGTGTGCACGCTGAGTCCACCTGGTGAACATTGCCCAGGTGGGTGAGCTGCAAGTTGGGACACAGGAAATTTAATAAAAATACCCTACCCCTGGACAAGCAGCGCTGGACTGATTCCACTTTGTGCTACACCCGCCACCTCCCCTATGACCCCCACATGACCTGCTTATGGCTTAAGGCGCTGCCCCACCCGAGTCAAACCGCTGGGCACACCCTAATTGGAAATCGTCTCATAACAATGTAACCCTGCTTTGTGCCCCCCAAAACTGTGAGCCAATTCTGACCAAAGTAATAGGCCAGCTCAAGTGGATACTATAGGGTAAGGTGTAATTCAATCAGCCTCTTGTGTGTGGACCAACATGACTGTGCAAATTTCTGCATATCCCACGGTCCACTGCCCCTATAAAGCTGCTATGCCTCTTAGTCTCGGGGTTCAAGTCCCTGCTCCGCTGTGTCAGGTGCACTTGGACCCAAGCTACAGCTTGTAGAGAAACCCTCAGGAGTTTGCATCGGTGTCAGCTCATCGGTAGTTTCTCAGATTGGCAGTCTTGGGCACTACACAAGGGCCTGCTGTCCTGGCATCCCTTCCAGGGCCACTCTGAGCGCCCCACAGGCCTTCAGTGCCCCAGGCACACTGGCACGGCGATGCAGGGAGGGGAGTACATGCCCCGGAAACGGGCCAGCCTCGGCCCCCTGGACAGAGGGAGCACAGACCCTCCAGGTCGCTTTTCACAGACCCTGGTGACCTGAGGCTCCTTGGCTGTCATTCTGTCCCAGGCCCTCCTGGCCCATGGGGCACAGGCTGAGTCTCAGTATAGTCTGTGGGGTCCTGACCCTGGCATCTGGCCGCCCCTGGAAGGCACGTGGGGACGTCAGCTGTGCCTTGCAGTGCCCGTGCAGGGGCTGTTGGGGCCTGCGTGGTGCCCCCTCTTCCTCTCTGGGGGTCTCTACACGCCCCATACACAGAGTACTGGGAGACACAGAAACAGGCTGGCTGTGCATTTTCACACCACAATACGTTATTGACATTCTACAGCAAATGGGCTCAGAGCCGAGGGTGCATGCCTTCCCCTGGGAAGGGAGACCATTTTGTCCTTTAGGGGAGGACAAGAATCACATGGCTGGGGGGGCAAGTGCTGGAGTCCCCCACCAGGGAGCATGTGTGGAATCCAGGTGGGAGCGTGTGTCCTGAGGTTTCAGCATGAGAGATGGTTGTGAGGACAGCAGAGCTGACCTTGACCTGCAGCTCATGGGTTCCTGCACTGGGTCCCCGCAGGGCAGGTGGACCCCGGTCGTGGGGTCCCTGTGGCCCCAGCACCTGGAGGAGCCTGCCTCCTGGTGTGGGTGTGGGTAGGGTCCACCGGCCTACCTCTGCTCTCCCCAACCTAGGGTGTCCCGGGATCCCCAGGGCTGCCCTAGGTCAGCGACCTGGATCTGCGTGGCACCCCCAGCGCTCAGGAGGCCACATCCAGCTGTGAGAAGGCTCACTTAGTGTAGGGTCAGAATCCAGGGCTGGACAGGGCCATGGGGGGCTGGATCCCATTAGTCTTTTTGTGGGGCCTGGGGCGGGGTCTGAAATCACCCCCACCTTCACAGAGCCTGGGGCCAGGCCAGCCCCGATCCCCCTGGGTTATGGGCTGGTGTCCTGTGAAGGGTGTGCCGCCCTCCAGGAGGGACAGTGCATCCTCTGCACCACTCACCTGCACACACCCTGTCGGGGGCCCCTTGTCTTCGCTCCTCCCTGCAACCCCTGGGTACTCTATGGGACCCCTGGGCTTCTGATGGGAGCAGGGTATCGAGAGATCCCTGGGGAGGCTGAGCATGTCCCACATGGGGCACCTGCACCGGGTCCTTGATGGGGGCTGATGGTGTGGGGTGGATGGTGTGGGGGCATGGTGTTGGGGTATAGTGTGGGTGGGGATTGTGTGGGGCTATGTGGGTTTGAGGGGGATGGTGTAGGTGGGATGCCATGGGGAATGATGATGTAGGGGGATGGAGTGGGAGTGGGGAATGAGGGGGATGTCATGGGGGGCCTGCGGACACAGGGCATCCCCTTCCTCTAAGATGCACAAGGAAATGTCTACACTTAAAGGCAACTCCAGTCTGGGGTTTGTTGTGACACCTGCCCCTGGGGCGGGGTGTGGTCATTGCAGGACCCTGGCTGGTCCGGGGGCATTATCCGGGGTTCATCATACTATGTGTGTTTTCAAATTGCAAAATGTCTCAAATTAAATGCATAGAACTTAGAAATATATAAATCACCGAGAGTGGGAGTCACTCTGACCCGTCCGACCCTCATGGGATCGATGTGTATCCTGCTCCAGCCGTGGCCATGCCGCCTGGTACCCAGGTCTAGTTCCTGCCCCCCACGTCCCCCACCCCATCCCCTGCTACTCAGAGGACCGTCCTCTCCCCTTTGGGGTTCAGCTCCCATGGCAAGCCCTGGAGACCCCATCCTAGTGTCCTCCACATGTCTGAGGCCTCGGGGGTGGGGGCACAGAGGTCATCCCCAACACCCTACCATGGAGCGTTGTGTTGTTGGCTTCTGTTCTGCCCTCCAACTCAGAAGCCCCGTTTTCCCTACCCAGAATGCCCCGGTCCTCCCCTGGATCCTGATCCCCCCTGGCCCCTCAACCTCACACTACCCCGTAGTAGTCCCAAAATATGATGTGACTGCTGAACGTCCTGTTGACGTCCAGGTCCACCCGCGTGATGTCCCTGGAGGAGACCAGGTCCTCCTCTTTCATTTCCTGTGGGAAAACCTGGGAGGAGGAACTGGCATCAGGGATACAGACCCCGACCTGTCACCAGGTGCTCTCCTGGGCAGGGAGCCCTGGGGCCACCATGGGAGTGTGTCCTGCCGAAACCTCCTTCCATCCCCTGGGAGTCCAGGGATGGCGGGAATGCCCACCGTGCCCATGGAACTGTGTGAGGGCCTGTGCCCAGCTGTGGTGGGTGGGAGGTGACTGAGGGTCAGCCTGGGTGGGAGGGGACAGGAGGTCAGTCCAGGTGGGGAGGGGTCATGCGGGTGTTGTGTCCAAGATTGCGAATCCGAGAAACCACTAAGGAGCTGACACTTATGCAAACACACGTGGGTTGTTTTACAAACTCAAGCAAGGTTCCAGGTATACCCCACACAGTGGAGCAGGGACTTGGACCCTGAGGAGGGTTTTAGCTTAGTTTTAAGGGCTGGTCTCAGGGACCTCCAGAAGGGCTGGAGCAATTCCCCAAGTTCTGTTTACATTTTGTTATTGGGCCTTCAAGGGCATTGAGCTCTCTTCTCATTCTAATTGGGGCTTCCAGCCCTTGGCTTAGGCTCAGTTTTTATTCTATTGTGGGACTTTCTAAGACATTAAGCTGTCAATTTTGTTTTATTCCAGTAACTGAAGTAATGCAAATTTCAGCTCTTCTTCACAGGGGCCTGAGATTTGCTGGACGTGTGCTAATATTGAACTTAAAGTAGAATGGCCGTAATGTTCTCGGCCTCCACGCATCCCGTCCTGTCCTATCTAGCTCATGCCCCCCTCCCTGGAGCTCCTAAGAGAGAAATTGCAAATGACCTCAGCCTGGCAGCCTGTGTTCGGGGACAGGCCCAGGGATTTGGGATCAGGAAGACCTGGGGCACGGGCGTCCTGGCAGTGCAGCAGGATTCGATGCTGCAGAATCTTATTCCCTAAGGCTATCTTGACAACTGACTTTGTACATGGAAAAGATCTCCTTTGTCTTTAAAACTTGAGGAGCGGGATCCCTTGGTGGCGCAGCGGTTTGGCGCCTGCCTTTGGCCCAGGGCGCGATCCTGGAGTCCCGGGATCGAATCCCACATCAGGCTCCCGGTGCATGGAGCCTGCTTCTCCCTCTACCTGTGTCTATGCCTCTCTCTCTCTCTCTCTCTCTCTCTCTCTGTGACTATCATAAATAAATTTAAAAAATTAAAAAAAATAAAACTTGAGGAGCGATTTAAAGCATTTTTTCTCTGCCCATCTGATTTCTCAGATTTTAATCTGAGATGTATTTCCTGTTAATAAGGATAATTTACTATCCGTAGTACTATGGTTAAAATATTCTGACACAAGTAATTCAGAGGGATGAGGTTTTCTCATCTCTTTCTTCATAGCTCAATCATTCATCAGGAAATGAATCTTTATGGATTTGGAAATAATTGAGAGACATTAGTACCAATGGTCCTATTATTAAGTGACGGATCCTTCCCTGAGATTCTTCCCCTGTTTCAACTGACACTGAAACACTATGAACTCTTTGGAAGACAAATGTCAAGGAAATAAATGTTATACATTGCTAATTTTAAATGCACTTGCAATACGGTGTCTATTTTTTTTTAATTTTTATTTTCTTGTGATAGTCACAGAGAGAGAGAGAGAGAGAGAGAATGAGGCAGAGACGCAGGCAGAGGGAGAAGCAGGCTCCATGCACCGGGAGCCCGATGTGGGATTCGATCCCGGGTCTCCAGGATTGCACCCTGGGCCAAAGGCAGGTGCCAAACCACTTCGCCACCCAGGGATCCCTATGGTGTCTATTATACTAGAAGTATTTTTATCTGTTTTTTGCTCTTTATTATCCTTTCCTTCTTTTCAGGTTGAAAAGGCATTATACGTGTTCATAAGTGTTTTTCTTTCCTTCTGATATAAAATTCTTACTATGTTCCCATCGAAGGAACTCTTTAAGAATAAGGCAAAAGTTAATTCAATGATTCTTAAAATGTCTTCACACTGGAGCCTGATTCATTTAAGTCAATTTTCAAATTACATCTTATTTCTTAGAAAGAAAACAAAGCTTCATAGGGAAATTGAGAAGATAGTACAGAGAATTCTCATGCACTTGCACTCAATTTCTCCAATTATCGATATCTTATATCAGTACGGTACAAATATTAGCTAATGAATCAATATTAAAATATTTGCAATAACCAAAGACCATACTTTATTCAGATTTCCTTAG
This sequence comes from Canis aureus, assembly GCF_053574225.1. Classification (NCBI taxonomy): domain Eukaryota; kingdom Metazoa; phylum Chordata; class Mammalia; order Carnivora; family Canidae; genus Canis; species Canis aureus. Next base: position 27,990,512 of record NC_135647.1, read on the forward strand.
TTTTTGCTAAGTCACCATCCCTTATATCACACTCCATTTGTCCTCATGTTTTCTTAGGCTCCTCTGGATTGTGAGAGTCTTTCAGCCTTTCCTTGCTTTTGGTGAACTGGAATACTTTGAGAAGTAGAGTAGTTTATAAAATTTCCCTCAGTTGGGACATGTCTGTTGTTTATCTCATAATTGAACTGTTTTGGTGAATTATATACAGAAATATACTGTCATTTTTATTATATCATGTAAAGGATAGATACTATCAACATGATTTATCAGTCTTGGTATCGATCTGATCATCTTGCTGAGGTAGTGTTAGTAAGGTTTCTCCGTAGTAAAGTGATTCTTTATTGTTATTATTATTATTATTAATTATTATTATTATTATTATTATATCATTATTAAGTTTTTCATAATATATTTTGTAGAAGGAAGTTACTATGTGTATTCCACACATAAGAGTGGGAAGCTATGCTCTTGAACTTGAGTGTGGAATGTCTGCACAAATTGTTTGAAAATCTTCTACATGGGAGATTTCTCATCCCTCTGGGTTTGTTTGTTTGTTTCTTTATCAAAGATGCTATTTATTTATTTGAGAGAGAGAGGAGTGAAAAACATGTGCTAGAGGGACAGAGGGAGAGGGAGAAGAAGGATCCCTGCTGAACAGGGAGCCTTCCTTGGGACCTGGATCATGATCTGACCCTAAGGCAGAAGCTTAACAGACTAGGACACCCAGGTGCCACTCTTTCTTTCTTTCTTTCTTTCTTTCTTTCTTTCTTTCTTTCTTTCTTTCTTAATAATAAATTTACTTTTTATTGGTGTTCAATTTGCCAACATACAGAATAACACCCAGTGCTCATCGCGTCAAGTGCCCCCCTCAGTGCCCGTCACACATTCACCCCCACACCCGCCCTCCTCACCTTACATCACCCCTAGTTCGTTTACCAGTGTTAGGAGTCTTTATGTTCTGTCTCCCTTTCTGATATTTCCCACACATTTCTTCTCCCTTCCCTAATATTCCCTTTCACTATTATCTATATTCTCCAAGTGAATGAGAACATATAATATGTGTCGTTCTCTGATTGACTTACTTCACTCAGGATAATACCCTCCAGTTCCATCCACACTGAAGGAAATGGTGGGTATTTGTCATTTCTAATGGCTGAGCAAGGCCCACCTTTTCTCTCTCTTCATCTTCTGAGTCTCCCATGATATGAATGTTATTGTTTTAATAAGTGGCTGAGTTCCGAAGTCTTCCTTTGTGGTCCATAACCTTCCTTGTTTTAAGGCTTCCACTTGGGACTGCATCTCAGTTATAGCATTTTTAACGATGGCCTGACTAGATTTTACTTCTTTTATTTCTACAGTAAGGGATTCTCTACTTTTCTGTTGTGCTCTTTATCCAGCCCAGCTGCTATCTTTATAATCATTTTTTTAAACTGTAGTTAGACATCGTATATTTGTATTGATGGACTTCCTGGCTGTGAGTACTACCTCATGAAGAAAAAGAAAAACCAAGAAAAACAATAACAACTGCCCTCCCAAAAAAAAACCCACCAGATTATTTTGGCCAGGTTGTTGAAAGATTATAAATCCCAAAATAAGAAACACAATTAAAATACCATGAAAATAAAAATGAGAAATATATAAGGTACATACATAAAAATTAAAATAAGGCAATTAATATAAAAGAATCAAAGAAAATAAATGAAAATAAAGCACAAAGTACAAAAGAATCTAGACCCTACTTTCCAGGCAGAGATGAATCACTGCAGCCTCTGTGGTCTGACACAATGGTGGCAGTGAGTGGTTTGTGTGGGGTCTGGGGATTGGCCATGGCTCTGATTGTCAGGTGCACATATGCCTGGGGGATGGACATGTGGGGTCAGAGGTGTGGTGGGCGTCAGCACTTCTGGCCTCCAGTGGGCAGTGCTGTGCTGCTCCCTGAGACTCCACGCTGATGGGCGGGATGCGGGTGGGGACACTGGGTCCTCTGGCTCTGGGGCTGAGCATTCCGTCCCCCAGTCTGCAGGCCCTCCACAGAAGATCACCCAAGCCCCCGAGTCTCTGCTGATTCTCTCAGAACCCTGCTTTCACTCTGCCCGCGTCCGAGCTCTTTTTGGTTTTGTTTTTTTATCTCAGTCTGTGGGCCCAAGATTGCGAATCTGAGAAACCACCGAGAAGCCGATTCCGATACAAACACATGAGGGATTATTTACATGCTCGATCTTGTGTCCAAGTATACCCGACACAGCGGAGCAAAGACTTGGACCCCGAGGAGGGTTTTAGCTTAGTTTTAAGGGCTGGTCTTGGGGACCTCCAGAAGGGCTGGAGCAATTCCTCAAGTTCTGTTTACATTTTGATATGGGGCCTTCAAGGGCATTGAGCCCTGTTCTCATTCTAATAGGGGCTTCCTGCCCTTGGCCTGGGCTCAGTTTTGATTCTATTGTGGGGCTTTCTAGGACATTAAGCTGTAAACAGCAAAGGTTCCACACCTGGAAGGGGGACGTCAAACTGTCCCTATATGCTGAAGATGCACTACTTGAAACAGGAAACCCGAGAGCCTCCACCAAAACTTGTTAGAACTTAGGAGTGAGTTCAGTAAAGTCATGGGACACAAACTGACCCTACAAAGCAGAGTAGCCTTGCTGTGTACTGACAATGAGCACTCAGGAAGGAAAGGAAGGACGTGAAGGCCTTCTCAGGAGCATCAAGGGGAAGAAATAATGAGACTGAACCAAAGGAGCACAAGACTTGTGCACTGAGCCATACCAGGCTCTGGGAGGCTGTCCTGGGCTTGTGGGGTGGGAGCCTCATCTTGTGAAAATGTTCGCAGTTCCTGAAGCTACCCTCAGTTTCAATGTCATTCCTATCAAAATCATGGTGGCAGATCTTAGAAATAGGAAAAAAAAAAAACTATAACATCCATCCCCCCCCAACAAATGACCCCGAACAGCGAATCAGTACTGGAGAAGCATGACAGAGTGGGATGCAGCACTTTCCTATTTCAAATGATATCACAGAGACACAGGATAAAGCAGTGTGGTTCCAGGCCCCTGGCTGGCTCCATCAGTTAAGCATCCGACTCCTGACCTCACCTCTGGTCCTGATCTCAGGGGTCTTGAGTTCTAGCCCTGGGCTGGGCCATGGACGAGGCGTGGAGCCTACTAAGACAAACCAGACCCACGTGGGGTGGTCCCGGCATAAGCTGAATGAGCAAAACAGAGAGTCCAGAAGGAAATGTGTTCTGATACAACCGATTTTTTTAATTTAATTTAAACCCAATTAATTAATGTATAGTGTATTATACTTTCAGAGGAAGAATTCAGGGATTCACCAGTTGGAGATAACAGCAGTGCCCGTGACATCACGTGCCCTTCTTCATGCCGGTCCCCTGTTATCCTCCCCCTCCAGAGATCCTCAGTTCATTTCTTATCGATAAGAGTCTGTATTTCCTGCATCTGTTTTCATCTTATTTGTTTTTCCTTCCCTTCACAGTAGTTCATCTGCTTTGCTTCTATAATTCCATCTATGAGTGACACCACACGGTCATTCTCTTTCCGACTGACTTACTTCACTTAACATGATCCCTTTAGTTCTATCCACATCATTGCAAATGGCAAGATTTCCTTCTCTTTGATAGCTGAGTACCATTCCTCTCTCTATGACCATCATCTATCTCCCATCCTCTTTATCCATCATCTGCCACAGGGCACCGAGTCTCCTCCCACAGTGTGGCTACTGTGGACCCGGCTGCTGTGGACATTGGGGTGCAGGTGTCCCGAGTCTCACTGCATCTGTATCTTCAGAGTGAGCTCCAGGCCGTTCACCTGCTGGTCGCAGGGCGGCTCTATTTGTAACTTCCTGAGGGGCCTCCACACTGTTTCCATTGCGGCTGCACCAACCCGCTGTCCCGCCCACAGTGGAAGAGGATTGAGGAGTTTTGCAGGACGTGGTAAAAGTCTGTTCCACATTTTATTCGCGTGTTGTGGACTCCAATTCCTTGTCCTTAAGTATTACTGGGGAAGCTGGGTGTTGGGCTCCTTTTCAGTGAGATGTTTCCGAAGCTAACAGCCCCAGCTGGAGCCTGAAAGAGGCAGGTGCGGCCCATGAAGCATCCGCTGTCTCCTACACAGCCTCCTGCAGCACCTGAGCATCCCGCACGGGGCGCCCGAGACCAGAACCCTCCCATGGGGCGCGCATGTGCAGTAGGCCTCCTCTGCCTGCACTAACAGGAGCCAGCCTGTGCTGGGGGGGCCTGAGGAGGAGGTGGGGACGCATCTATGCTGATGAGCTGCAGCCTCCTCAGGACCCGCAGGGAGTCTTCAGGGGGAAATTGGGCCGTGTTCACACTGTCAGCAACCCCGGTCTCCTCAGGACCCAAGGTGAGGCTTTAGGAAAATGTGGGCCCGCATCCACCCTGTCAGGAGCCCCTGGGCGACTCAGGACCCACGGGGAACTTCAGGAAGATGTGGGCTGACATCCTCACTGACAGGAACCCTGAGCCTCCTCAGGACCGCCGGGAGGCTTCAGGAATTGTGGGCCCACATCCATGCTGACAGGAGCCCCTGAGCAGCCTCAGGACCCGCGGGTAGGTTTCAGGAAGATATGGGCCCACATCCACGCAGACAGGAGCCCCTGAGCAACCTCAGGACTTGCGGGAAGGCTTCAGGAAAATGTGGCACTGCGTCCACTCTGGCAGGAGCTCCTGGGCCCCTCAGGACATAAGTTGAGACATCTGGAAGCTGGGGGCCGCATTCATGGTTACAGGAGCCCCGGCCTCCTCAGAACCATCGGTGATGCTTCGGAAGGTCTTGGGGCCACATGGACACAACAGGACGCTGCCTTCCTCAGGACCCCCGGTGTAGACTTTGAGAAATATGGGGATGTGTCCATGCGGACAAAAGACCCCAGCCTTGTCAGAGCCTGTGGTGAGGCCTAAGAAAGATGTGGATGCCGAATCCACACTGACAGGATTCTCCGGCCTCCTCAGTATGCACTGTGAAGGATTGGGATGATTTGAGGCCACGTCCATGCTGACAGGAGCCCCCAGCCTCCTCAGGTCTTATGGTGAGGCTGAGGAAAATATGGGGCCACGTCAAGACTGAGAGGACCCCTGTCCTCCTCAGGACCTGCACTTTGACTTCGGGACACATGGGGCTCCATCAAGGCTGACAGGAACCCACAGCCTCCTCAGGATGCGCGGTGAGTTTTCAGGGGATGTGGCGCCATGTCCAGGCTGACAGGAGCCCCCGGCCTCCTGAAAACCTGCTGTGAGGCTTCCAGAGGATGTAAGGCATACTCCACAGTGACAGGAGACCCGGCGTACTCAGGACCCGCTGACTATGACTCTGGAACACGTGGGGCCACATGCGCACTCACAGGAGCCCAGCTTCCTCAGGACCCCCTAGAGGACTCTGGAGGCGCCCTTGGGGGCCACGTCCACATCAGAAGGGACTACTCAGAACCATAGGGTAAGTGAATGGGTAGAATGAATGATAGGATCAGGGGAGGGGAGTCAGTTGGTGGATAGGTTTAGGTTAGATGTTAGGGGTTAGTGATTATGCTTATGGTTATGGATTAGAGGTTTGGGTGAGGGATAAGGATCAGTGTTTAGGAGTTAGGATGGGGGTTTGGGTTACGGACAGGAGTTAGTGTTAGGGTTAAGATTTTAGGGATTAGGGCAGGAGGTTAGGAATTGGGGTTTGAGTTATGGTTAGATTTAGGGTTGGGCTAGGTTTGCAGTTACGGTTAGGGGTTAGGGTGTGAGTTAGGGTTAGGGTTAGGGGTTAGAGTTAAAGTTAGGGCTAGGTTTAGGGTTAGGGCAAGGGTTAGTTTTAGGATAGGGGTTAGGGCTAGGATTAGGGTTAGTGTTTGGTTATGGGTTAGGTATAGGGTCAGGTCAGGGTCAGAGTACGGTTTTGGAAAAGGGTAAGAGAGGGTTCGGCAGTGGGTTAGGGATTAGTTTTAGGGTACGGGTTAGGGTATACTTTGGGCTATGAGATAGGATTAGTATTAGAGAGTTAGTGTTAGGGTATAGGTAAAGGTTAGGAATAGGATTTGAGTACATTAAGTTAAGGTTATTGGTAGAGGTTAGGGTTAGGGTTAGATTTAAGGTAAGGGTCAGGGTTAAGGATTTAGAAGAGGTTTAGGAGTTAGGGTGAGGGTAGGCAGGAAGGTTCAGTAAATGTGTTTCGGTCTTTGGGTTTGTGTTTGGTTTTTGATTAGTGATAGTTCTTTTTTTTTAATTTTTATTTATTTATGATAGTCACAGAGAGAGAAAGAGAGAGGCAGAGACACAGGCAGAGGGAGAAGCAGGCTCCATGCACCGGAAGCCCGATGTGGGATTCGATCCCGGGTCTCCAGGATCGCGCCCTGGGCCAAAGGCAGGCGCCAAACTGCTGCGCCACCCAAGGATCCTGTGATAGTTCTTGTTAAAGGGTTAGGTTAACATTAGGCTTAAGTGTAGGGTTAGGGTTATGTCTGTGTATGGTTAGAGTTTGGGTCTTGGCATGTGCCTGCACTGGGACTCCTAGCATCTTGGGCAGTTTATTTTTATGCACTCTATTTAGGTTTTGGGTTCTTTGAGCCTGACTCTACCACGTCAGTGGCCTCCCCAGAGAATCAAAATCCAGGCTTCTGCTGGGGTGAGAATAGGCATGTCAGGATTCTCCTGAGCTGAGCTAAGGAGGGGATTTGTGGCTCTAAAGACTCTTTGGATTTTCAGTTGTCTTTCTGATTTATCTCTTGTGCACACATGTTTCCTCTATACTACCAATTATTATTTTAAAGTTTTGCTTGAATTCCTCTTTGTAAACAAGGTATGATATAGTTTCAGGTTTACCACATAGTGATAACACAGTATGATGTAGTTTCAGATTTACCACATAGTGATTCAACCCTTGAATACAATGCCTGGTACTGGTCAGAGGTGACCTCCACTATCCCCATCCCCTGATTCCCCATCCCCCCCACTTTCCTCTGGTATTTATTAGTTTATTCTCTGTGGTTAAGAGTGTGTTTCTTGGTTTGCATCTCTCATCCATCCTTCGCCCGTTGCCAGTTTGTTTGGTTTCTTAAAATTCACATGTGAATACAATTGTATGGTATTTGGTATCTGTCTTTCTCAGACTGAGTTCATTGTGCATGAGTACCTTCCACTTCTCCCATGTCATTGAAAATGGCTTCATTTCATCCCTTCTGATGACCGAGTGATGTTGCAGTGTATATATTTACCATATCGTCTCTGACCATTCATCTGTCGATGGACATCTAGGCTGTATACACAGTTTCCCTGTTGTTGATAACACTGCGACCAACACTGGGCTGCGTGCTCCTCTTCGAATCTACTAAACTACTTTTCTGTCCTCTGTGTATCCTCTGTGCAATTTTGGAATCATAGGGTAGCTCTATTTTTAACTTCTTTTTTTAATTTTTTTTTATGATAGTCACAGAGAGAGAGGCAGAGACATTGGCAGAGGGAGAAGCAGGCTCCATGTCGGGAGCCCGATGTGGGATTCGATCCCGGGTCTCCAGGATCATGCCCTGGGCCAAAGGAAGGCGCCAAACTGCTGTGCCACCCAGGGATCCCCTATTGTTAACTTCTCGAGGACCCTCCAGACTGTTTTCCACAGTGGCGGCACTTTTATTTATGTATTCATGGGAGACACAGAGAGGCAGAGTTATAGGCAGAGGGAAAATGAGTCTCTATGTGGGGAGCCAGATGTGGGACGTGATCCCCCAGACCCCGGGATCATGACCTGAGCCAAAGCAGATGCTCAACCACTGAGGCACCCAGGTGCCTTCCTGATTCAATTTCCTTGCTAGTTATGGGTCTCTTCATATTTTCTATTTCTTCCTCTTTCAGTTTTGCTCATTTGCACATTTCTAGGGATTTGTCCATTTCTTCCAGGTCTCCCAGTTTGTTAGCATATAATCTTGCATAGTATTCCCTTATAATTGTCTTATTTTTCTGGTGTTGATTTGATCTCTCTTCTCTCATTTGTGATTTTATTCATTTAAGTTTTCTCTTTTCTCGTTGATAAGGCTGGCTAGGGCTTGATCCATTTTATTAATTATTTTGAAGAACCAGCTCTTATTTTCGTTATTCCATTCTACTGTTTTGTTTATTTCTGCTCTCATCTTTTTTTTTTAATTTATTTTTTATTGGTGTTCAATTTACTAACATACAGAATAACCCCCAGTGCCCGTCACCCATTCACTCCCACCCCCCGCCCTTCTCCCCTTCCACCACCCCTAGTTCGTTTCCCAGAGTTATCTGCTCTCATCTTTATTTTTTCTCTTTTTCTGTTGGCTTTAGGGTTTGTTTGCTATTCCTTTTCCAGCTCCTTTAGGTGTATGGTTAGGTTGTGTATTGGAGACTTCTTGTTTCTTGAGGTAGGCCTGTATTGCTATGTACTTCCCTTTAGGACTGCCTTTGCTACAACCCAGAGGTTTGGAGAAACATGTTTTCATTTTCATTTGTTTCAAATTTCCTCTTTAATTTCCTGTTTGCTCCATTCATTCTCTATTTGGATGTTCATAATCTCCACGTATTTTTCGTATGTCCAATATTTTTTCTTACTTTCGACTTCAAGTTTCATAGAGTCATGGTCCGAAAATGTACAGGGTGTATATCAACCTTGTTGATATCAACCATGTACCTGTTGTACCTGTTGAGGGCTGATTTGTGGCCATGATATGATCTGTTCTGGAGAATGTCCCATGTGCACATGGAAGGAATGTGTATTCTGCTTTAGGTTGAAATGTTCAGACATTATCTGTTGAGTCCCTGTGGTCCATTGTGTCAAGGCTATTGTTCCCTGGTTGATTTTCTGCATAGACGACCGGCCCATTGCCATAAGTGGGTGGTAAAATCCCCTGTAATTGTATTATTATCAGTGAGTTCCTGTACGTTTGTTGCTAATTGGTTTCTATATTTAGGTACTGCCATGCTGGCAGCATAAATATTTAGTTGTTTGAACTTTTTTTAAAAATAAATTTATTTTTTATTGGTGTTCAATTTACCAACAAACAGAATAACATACATACAGAATAACACCCAGTGCTCATCCTGGCAAGTGTCCCCCTCACTGCCCGTCACCCATTCACCCGTACCCCCTGCCCTCCTCCTCTTCCAGCTCCCTAGTTCCTTTCTCAGAGTTAGGAGTCTTTATGTTCTCTCTCCCTTTCTGATATTTCCCACACATTTCTTCTCCATTCCCTTATATTCCCTCTCACTATTATTTATATTAACCAATTGAATGAAAACATACATTTGTCCTTCTCCAATTGCCTTACTTCACTCAGCATAATACTCTCCAGTTCCATCCACGTTGAAGCAAATGGTGGGTATTTGTCGTTTGTAATGGCTGAGTAATATTCCATTGTATACATAAACCACATCTTCTTTATCCATTCATCTTTCAGTGGACACCATGGCTCCGTCCACAGTTTCGCCTTTGTGGACATTCCTGCTAAAAGCATCAGGGTGCAGGTGTCCCGGCATTTCAGTGCATCTGAATATCTGGGGTACATCCCCAAGAGTGCAATTGCAGGGTCGTCGGGCAGGTCTATTTTTAACTCTTTGAGGAACCTCCACACAGTTTTCCAGATTGGCTGCACCAGTTCACATTCCCACCAAGAGTGTAAGAGTCTTCCCTTTTCTCTGCATCCTCTCCAAAGTTTGTTGTTTCCTGCCTTGGTAATTTTCCCCATGCTCACCGGTGTGAGGTGGTATCTCATTGTGGTTTTTATTTGTATTTCCCTGAGGCAAGTGATGCTGAACATTTTTCCATGTTCATGTTGGCCATGTCAATGTCTTCCTCTGTGAGATTTCTGTTCATGTCTTTTGCCCATTTCATGATTGGATTGTTTGTTTCTTTGCTGTTGAGTTTAAGAAGTTCTTTATAGATCTTGGAAACTAACCGGTTATCTGATACGACATTTGTAAATAGCTTCTCCCATTCTGTAGTTTGACTTTTAGTTTTGTTGACTGTATTCTTTGCTGTGCAAAAGCTTCTTATCTTGATGAAGTCATAATAGATCATTTTTACTTTTGTTTCTTTTGCCTTCGTGGATGAATCTTGCAAGAATTTACTGTGGCCGAGTTCAGAAAGGGTGTTGCCTGTGTTCTCCTCTAGGATTTTGATGGACTCCTGTCTCACATTGAGATCATTCATTCATTTTGAGTTTATCTTTGTGTATGGTGAAAGAGAGTGGTCTAGTTTCATTCTTCTGCATTTGATTGTTCAATTTTCCCACCACCATCTATTGAAGAGACTGTCTTTCTTCCAATGGATAGTCTTTCCCCCTTTATCGAATATTAGTTGACCATAAAGTTCAGGGTCTCTATTCTGTTCCATTGATCTATGTGTCTGTTTTTGTGCCAGTTCCACACTATCTTGATGACCACAGCTTTGTAGTACAACCTGAAATCTGGCATTGTGATGCCTCTAGATATGGTTGTCTTTTTTAAAATTCCCCTGGCTATTCGGGGTCTTTCCTGATTCCACACAAATCTTAAAAAATAATTTTTTCTAACTCTCTAAAGAAAGTCCATGGTATTTTTATAGGGATTACATTAAACATGTACATTGTCCTTGGTAGCATTGACATTTTCATAATATTAATTCTGCCAATCCATGAGCATGGAATATTTTTCCATCTCTTTTTGTCTTCCTCAATATCTTTCAGAAGTGTTCTATAATGTTTAGGGTATAGATGCTTCACCACTTTGGTTAGGTTTATTCCTAGGTATCTTATGCTTTTGGGTGCAACTGTAAATGGGATTGACTCCTTAATTTCTCTTTCTTCAGTCTCATTGTTAGTGTATAGAAATGCCATTGATTTCTGGGCATTGATTTTATATCCTGCAACGCTACCAAATTGCTGTATGAGTTCTAGCATTCGTGGGGTGGAGGCTTTTGGTTTTTCTAGGTAGAGTATCATGTCATCGGCGAAGAGGGAGAGTTTGACTTCTTCTTTCCCAATTTGAATGCCTTTAATGTCTTTTTGTTGTCTGATTGCTGAGGCTAGGACTTCCAGTACTATGTTGAATAGCTGTGGTGAGAGTGGATATCCCTGTCTTGTTCCTGATCTTAGGGAAAGGCTCTCAGTGCTTCCCCATTGAGAATGATATTTGCTGTGGGCTTTTCATAGATGGCTTTTAAGATGATGACGAATATTCCCTCTATCCCTGCGCTCTGAAGTGTTTTGATCAGGAATGGATGCTTTATTTTGTCAAATGCTTTCTCTGCATCTAATGAGAGGATCATATGGTTCTTGGTTTTTCTCTTGCTGATATGATGAATCACATTGATTGTTTGACGAGTGTTGAACCAGCCTTGTGTCCCGAGGATAAATCCTACTTGTTCATGGTGAATAATTTTCTTAATGTACTGTTGGATCCTATTGGCTAGTATCTTGTTGAGAATTTTTGCTTCCATGTTCATCAGGGATATTGGTCTGTATTCTCCTTTTTGGTGGGGTCTTTGTCTGGTTTTGGAATTAAGGTGATGCAGGCCTCATGGAACGAATTTGGAAGTACTCCATCTCTTACTATCTTTCCAAACAGCTTTAGTAGGATAGGTATGGTTTCTTCTTTAAACGTTTGATAGAGTTCCCCTGGGAAGACATCTGGCTTTGGACTTTTGTTTTTTGGGATGTTTTGGATGACTGCTTCAATATCCTCCCTGGTTATTGGCCTGTTCAGGTTTTCTATTTCTTCCTGTGAAACTGTTTTTGTAGTTTCTGGCTTTCCAGGAATGCGTCCATTTCTTCTAGATTGTCTAATTTATTGGTGTATGGCTGTTCATAATATGTTTTTAAAATCGTTTGTATTTCCTTGGTGTTGGTAGTGATCTCTCCTTTCTCATTCATGATTTTATTAATTTGAGTCTTCTCTCTTTTCTTCTTAATAAGGCTGGCTAATGGTTTCTGTATCTTATTAATTCTTTCAAAGAACAAACTCCTGGTTTGTTTATCTGTTCCACATTTCTTCTGGTATTGATTTCCTTGAGTTCTGCTCAAATTTTAATTAATTCTCTTCTGTGGGGTGTGGGATCTATCTGCTGCTTTTTCTCTAGCTCCTTTATGAGTAAGGTTAGCTTTTGTATTTGAATTCATTCCAGTTTTTGAATGGATGCTTGTACTGTGATGTATTTCCCCCTTAGAATGCTTTGGCTGCATTCCAAGGATTTTGTATGGTAATATCTTCATTCGTATTAGTTTCTATGAATCTTCTTTTTAATAAATCAATTTTTTACTTGTGTTCAATTTACCAACATACATAATAACACCCAGTGCTCATCCCGTCCAGTGTCCCCCTCAGTGCTCATCACCCATTCACCCCCATCCCCCTCCCTCCTGCCCTTCTACCACCACTAGTTCGTTTCCCAGATTTAGGAGTCTTTATATTCTGTCTCCATTTCTGATATTTCCCACACAATTCTTCTCCATTCCGTTATATTCCCTTTCACTATTATTTATATTCCCCAAATGAATGAGAACATACACTGTTTGTCCTTCTCCGATTGACATACTTTACTCAGCATAATACCCTCCAGTTCCATCCCTGTTGAAGCAAATGGTAGGTATTTGTCGTTTCTAATGGCTGAGTAATATTCCATTGTATACATAAACCACATATTCCTTATCCATCCATTTTTCAATGGACTCCAAGCCTCCTTACACATTTTGGCTATTGTGGACATTGATGCTATAAACAGCGGGGTGCAGGTGTCCCAGCGTTTCATTGCATCTGAATCTGTGAGGTAAATCCCCAAAAGTGCAATTGCTGGGTCATAGGGCAGGTCTATTTTTAACTCTTTGAGGACGGTCCACACAGTTTTCCAGAGTGGCTGCACCAGTTCACACTCCCACCAACAGTGTAAGAGTCTTCCGTTTTCTCTGCATCCTCTCCAACATTTGTTCTTTCTTGTTTGTTAATTATCCCCATTCAGTGGTGTGAGGTGGTATCTCATTGTGGTTTTGAGTTGTATTTCCCTTTTTGGCGGGGTCTTTGTCTGGCTTTGGAATTAAGGTGATGCTGGCTTCATAGAACGAATTTGGAAGTACTCCATCTCTTTCTATCTTTCCAAACAGCTTTAGGAGAATAGGTATGATTTCTTCTTTAAACGTTTGATAAAATTCTCCTGGGAAGCCATCTGGCCCTGGACTCTTGTGTCTTGGGAGGTTTTTGATGACTGCTTCAATTTCCTCCCTGGTTATTGGCCTGTTCAGGTTTTCTATTTCTTCCTGTTCCAGTTTTGGTAGTTTGTGGCTTTCCAGGAATGCGTCCATTTCTTCTAGATTGCCTAATTTATTGGCATATAGCTGTTCATAATATGTTTTTAAAATCGTTTGTATTTCCTTGGTGTTGGTAGTGATCTCTCCTTTCTCATTCATGATTTTATTAATTTGAGTCTTCTCTCTTTTCTTCTTAATAAGGCTGGCTAATGGTTTCTGTATCTTATTAATTCTTTCAAAGAACAAACTCCTGGTTTGTTTATCTGTTCCACATTTCTTCTGGTATTGATTTCCTTGAGTTCTGCTCAAATTTTAATTAATTCTCTTCTGTGGGGTGTGGGATCTATCTGCTGCTTTTTCTCTAGCTCCTTTATGAGTAAGGTTAGCTTTTGTATTTGAATTCATTCCAGTTTTTGAATGGATGCTTGTACTGTGATGTATTTCCCCCTTAGAATGCTTTGGCTGCATTCCAAGGATTTTGTATGGTAATATCTTCATTCGTATTAGTTTCTATGAATCTTCTTTTTAATAAATCAATTTTTTACTTGTGTTCAATTTACCAACATACATAATAACACCCAGTGCTCATCCCGTCCAGTGTCCCCCTCAGTGCTCATCACCCATTCACCCCCATCCCCCTCCCTCCTGCCCTTCTACCACCACTAGTTCGTTTCCCAGATTTAGGAGTCTTTATATTCTGTCTCCATTTCTGATATTTCCCACACAATTCTTCTCCATTCCGTTATATTCCCTTTCACTATTATTTATATTCCCCAAATGAATGAGAACATACACTGTTTGTCCTTCTCCGATTGACATACTTTACTCAGCATAATACCCTCCAGTTCCATCCCTGTTGAAGCAAATGGTAGGTATTTGTCGTTTCTAATGGCTGAGTAATATTCCATTGTATACATAAACCACATATTCCTTATCCATCCATTTTTCAATGGACTCCAAGCCTCCTTACACATTTTGGCTATTGTGGACATTGATGCTATAAACAGCGGGGTGCAGGTGTCCCAGCGTTTCATTGCATCTGAATCTGTGAGGTAAATCCCCAAAAGTGCAATTGCTGGGTCATAGGGCAGGTCTATTTTTAACTCTTTGAGGACGGTCCACACAGTTTTCCAGAGTGGCTGCACCAGTTCACACTCCCACCAACAGTGTAAGAGTCTTCCGTTTTCTCTGCATCCTCTCCAACATTTGTTCTTTCTTGCTTGTTAATTATCCCCATTCAGTGGTGTGAGGTGGTATCTCATTGTGGTTTTGAGTTGTATTTCCCTTTTTGGCGGGGTCTTTGTCTGGCTTTGGAATTAAGGTGATGCTGGCTTCATAGAACGAATTTGGAAGTACTCCATCTCTTTCTATCTTTCCAAACAGCTTTAGGAGAATAGGTATGATTTCTTCTTTAAACGTTTGATAAAATTCTCCTGGGAAGCCATCTGGCCCTGGACTCTTGTGTCTTGGGAGGTTTTTGATGACTGCTTCAATTTCCTCCCTGGTTATTGGCCTGTTCAGGTTTTCTATTTCTTCCTGTTCCAGTTTTGGTAGTTTGTGGCTTTCCAGGAATGCGTCCATTTCTTCTAGATTGCCTAATTTATTGGCATATAGCTGTTCATAATATGTTTTTAAAATCGTTTGTATTTCCTTGGTGTTGGTAGTGACCTCTCCTTTCTCATTCATGATTTTATTAATTTAAATATTCTCTCTTCTTTTTAATAAGTTTGGCTAATGGTTTATCTATCTTATTAATTCGTTCAAAGAACCAACTCCTCGTTCCATTGATCTGTTCCAACATTCTTCTGGTCTCGATTTCCTTGAATTTTGCTCGAATTTTAATTAACTCTATTCTTCTGTTGGGTGTAGAATCTATCTGCTGGTTTTCTCTAGCCTCTTTATGTGTAAGTTTAGCTTTTGTATTTGAGTAGTTTCCGGTTTTTGAATGGATGCTTGTATTGTGATGTATTTCCCCCTTAGGACTGCTTTTGCTGCATCTCAAGGATTTTGAACGGTTGTATGTTCATTCTCATTAGTTTCCATGAATCTTTTTAATTCTTCCTTAATTTCCTCGTTGACCCTTTCATCTTGTAGCAGGATGATCCTTCACCTCCACATGTTTGAGGTCCTTCCAAACTTCTTGTTGTTATTTAGTTCTAATTTCAAGGCATTGTGGTCTCAGTATATGCATGGGGTTACCCAATCCTTTGATATCAGTTCAGACCCTATTTGTAACCCAGTATGTGGTCTATTCTGGAGAAAGTTCCATGTGCACTTGAGAAGAATGTGTATTCAGTTGAGTTTGGATGTAAAGTTCTGTAGATATCTGTGAAATCCAACTGGTCCAGTGTATCATTTAAAGCTCTCGTTTCTTTGGAGATGTTGTGCTTAGAAGACCTATCGAGGGTAGAAAGAGCTGGATTGATTTCACCAAGTGTAAGTGTATTATTATCTAAATTTTCTTCACTTAGGTTATTAATTGGTTTAAATATTTGGCAGCTCCTACAATTGGGACATATATTGAGGATTGTTAAGTCCTCTTATGGGATAGATCCCTTAAGTGTGATTTAGTGTCCCTCTTCATCTCTCACTACAGTCTTTGGGGTAAATTTTAGTTTATCTGATATAAGGATGGCTACCCCTGCTTTCTTTTGAGGACCATTTGAATGGTAAATGGTTCTCCAATATTTGATTTTCAGATTGTAGGTGTCCTTCTGTCTAAAATGAGTCTCTTGTAGACAGCAAATAGATGGGTCCTGCTTTTTTATCCTGTCTGAAACCCCGCGCCTTTTGATGGGGTCATTAAACCTGTTCACGTTCAGAGTTACTATTGACAGATATGAGTTTAGTGTCATCATGATATGTATTCAGTCCTTGTTTTTGTCGATTGTTCCACTGAACTTCTTCTGAAAGGGGAATTTTAAGAGTCCTCCTTAAAATTTCTTGAAGAGCTGGTTTGGAGATCACATATTCTTTCATTTCCTTCCTGTCTTGGAAGCTTTTTATCTCTCCTTCCATTTTCAATGAGATCCTTGTTGGATAAAGTATTTTTGGTTGTATGTTCTTCTCATTGAGGACCCTGAATATATCCTGCCAGCCCTTTCTGGGCTGCCAGGTCACAGTGGAGACATCTGCTGTTACCGTAATGCTCCTCCCCATAAAGGTCAGGGATTTCTTGTCTCTTGCTGCTTTAAGGATCTTCTCTTTATCCTTGGAATTTGCAAGCTTCACTATTCAATTTCAAGGTGTTGGACGGTTTTTATTGATTTGAGGGGGGATCTCTCTATTTCCTGGATCTGAATGCCTGTTTCCCTTCCCAGATTAGGAAAGTTTTCAGCTATGATTTGTTCAAATAACTACTCTGGCCCTCTGTCCATTTTGGCACCCTCGGGAACGCCAATTACACATAGGTTTTTCTTCCTCAGGTTGTTGTTTATTTCCCTTAATATGTCTTCCTGGTCTTTTAATTGTCTGTCTCTGTATTCCTCAGTTTCCCTCTTTGCCATCAACTTTTCTTCTATGTCACTCACTCGTTCTTCCACCTCGTTAACCCTCATCGTTAGGACTTTTAGTTTGGATTGCATCTCATTCAATTGATTTTTACTTTCTGCCTGATTGGATCTAAATTCTGCAGTCATGAAGCTCTTGAGTCTTTATGCTTTTTTCTAGAACCACCAGTAGCTGTATAATAGTGCTTCTGAATTGGCTTTCTGACATTGAATTGTAATCCAGATTTTGTAACTCTGTGGGAGAGAGGACTGTTTCTGATTCTTTCTTTTGAGGAGAGCTTTTCCATCTAGTCATTTTGCTGAGTGCAGTGTGGTCAAAAACAAATTTTACTGGGAAAAGGAGAAAAAGAGAGGAGAGAAAGAAGGAAAGAAAAGAGAAAAAGATAAAAGAATAAAGGAAGAAAAAAGGAAAAAAGAGAATAAAAGAGAAAGGAAAAGAAAGAAAGGGGGAAAAGGTTGGGGCTAGCAATCAGAAATTAAAAAAAAATATGGGGGAGTATCTTCTGATTCTGTATACTTTAAGTCCCTTGACTTCCCCTGGAACTTGTCCGTCTAGCTGGTCTTCTGGGGGAGGGGCCTGTTGTGCTGATTGTCAGGTGTTAGCCCTTGGGGGAGCTGCTCTGCCCCCTGCCTGGTGCAGGGCTCAGTGGGGGTAGTTTACCCCGTGAGGCCCCAGGTGGAACAACCTCAGTGTCAGCGGTCAGCTCTGGAAACCTGTATTCAGCCCCCACAGTAACTCAGGAGTAGTCCATCTGAAGGGCCTGGAGGCTCTGGGGCAGGGCTGCTGATCTGCTCAGCTCTGGGCAGGATCGTCCATGCTGTCCTGGGCCCTCTGGGCCTCTGCCTGTCCTGGGGGAGGCCGAATTCTGGGCTGTATCCCAAAGCCCTATACTCCGGGGCCTGCGCTGTTGGATTCTCGCTCCCGGCCCCAAAGCCGCCTCACTGCAGAGCCACCGCCCAAGCCCCTCCGAGTTGCTCCCGGAGCCCCACAGCACCCTCCGCACGGAGCCTCTTCGTCTGCAGGAGGAGCCGCTGCCAAGCTGCTCCTGGGGCCATGCAAACCCTCCTCGCAGAGCTGCCACCCGAGGCCCACAGAGCTGCTTCCGGATCAATGCATGTTCCCTGCGGCCCTCAGGTTGCTCGGTGCACTCTCCTGGGAGTGCAGGTGTCTGTTAGAGTCTCAGGGAGCCCTAGGGCACCCCCGCCATCCTGGGGTCCTGCTCTGACTCCTTGAAGGCGCCATTCCGCACTGGAAGATTAGTGCAGCTCCTCCTTCTCTCAGCACAGAGCTCTTCTGTCCTGGGGGAACTCGCCCCGGCCTTAGTCGGGGCCCTCGCAGGGCCCCTCACACTTGGATGCCTTTTGTTTCTTTATTTCTTTTTCCCCGTCTTCCTACCTTGATAGAATCATGAACTTTTCTCACTGTAGCATTCAATCTGGTCTCTGTTTAAATCTCAGGCCAAATTCGTAGATTTTCTGGATGAGTTGAAGGTTATCTAGGTAATTTCGTAGGGACAGGTGATTTGGGGACACTACACTTCTGCCATCTTGCCCCTCCTCCTGTATGTTGCCATTTACCTTTGGTTGTTTCCTTTACTTTGTGGAAGCTTTTCAATTTGATGAAGGCCCAATAGTATTTTTGCTTTTGTTTCCCTCACCTCAGAGGCATATCTGAAAGAACATCCAATGGCCAATGTCAATTCACTGCTGACCATCTTTTCTTCTTTGTCTGGTTTCAGGTCTCACTTTTAGGTCTTTCATCCATTTTGAATTTATTTTTTATATATATGGTGTAAAAAAGTGGTCCAGTTTGATTCTTCTGCATGTGGCTGCCTGGTTTTCCCAACACCATTTGTTCTTATCCTGGGGTCAGGGTTAGGGTTTATTGAAAAGACTGTCTTTCTGCCATTGGATATTCCTTCCTGCCTTGTTGTCGATTAATGGATCATAGAGTTACAGGTTTGTATCTTGTTTCAGATTTCCATTCTGTTCTATTGATCTAAGCGTCTCCTGTTGGGAGATTCTTGATTGCTGATTCAGTTTCTGTGCTGGTTATCTGTCTGTTCAGGTTTCTTATTTCTTCCTTTTTCATTTTTGCAATGTTATATATTTCCAGGAATTTATCTATTTCTTCCAGGTTCTCAGCCCAGGTACCTCTGGGTTAGGGCCTGGTGTCCTGTGCAGGGTGTCCCACGCTCCAGGAGTGACAGTGGGTGGAGGCAGGGCACAGTGGGTCCTCTGATTCACTCACCTGCTCACACTGTTGGGGGCTCCCTGCCGTCCCTCCTCCCTGCAACCCCTGGGTATTCTATCGGATACCCGGGCTTCTGATGGGAGCAGGGTATCCAGAGAACCCTGGGAAGGCTGATCATGTCCCACAGGCGGCAGCTGCACCGCGTCCTTGCTCGGGGTCGATGGTGTGGGGGCATGGGTATGATGGTGGTGGAATGTGGGGGATGGTATAGGGGGGATGGTGTTGGCGTATACTGTGGGGGGATTATGTGAGGCTGTGTGTGTGTGAGGGGGATGGGGTAGTGGCGATGCCATGGGAGATGATGATGTAGGGGGATGGTGTGGGTCTGGGGAATGGGGGATGGCGTGGGGGCCGGTGGACACAGGGCATCCCCGTTCTCTAAGATGCACACAGAGACATCTACAGATAAAGGCGACCCCATTCTGGGGTTTGTTGTGACACCTGCCCCTGGGGCCCCATGTGGTGAGTGCAGGGCCCTGGCTGGACCGGGGGCATTATCTGGGGGTCATCATAATATGTATGGTTAAAATTGCAAATTGTCTCAAATTAAATGCACAGAATTTAGAAATATATAAAGCACCGAGAGTGGGTGTCACTCTGAACCGTCTGACCCTCTTGGGATCGATGTGTGTCTTGCTCCAGCCGCGGACATGCCGCCTGGCCCCCAGGTCCATTTCATGCCCCTCATGTCGCCCACCCCATCCCCTGCTTCTCAGGGGGCCGTCCCTCTCCCCTTTGGTGTTCAGGTCCCATGGTAACCCCTGGAGGCCCCATCCTTGTGGCCTCCTCATTCCTGAGGCCCCGGGGTGTGGTCATCCCCATCACCCTACCATGAAGCGGTGTGTTGTTGGTTGCTATTGCTCTCCCTGGCCTCAGAGGCCCCGTTTTCCTTACCCAGAAGCCTCCAGGGCCCCAAAGCCCCCTGGCCCAGCAGCCTCATCCGACCCCCTAGCAGTCCTAAAACATGATGTGGCTGCTGAACTTCTTGATGATGTCCAGGTCTATCTGCGTGATGGTCCTGGAGGAGACCAGGGCGTCCTCCTTCATTTCCTGTGGGAAAACCTGGGAGGAGGAGCAGGCGTGAGGGACACAGACCCGACCTGTCACGAGATGCCGTGCTGGGCAGGGAGCCCTGAGGCCACCATGGGAGTGTGTCCTGCCGAAACCTCCTTCCTTCCTCTGGGAGGGCATGGAAGGCGGGAGTGCCCACCATGCCCATGGGACCTGTGCCCAGCTGTTGTAGGCGAGGAGGTGACTGATTGTCACCCTGGGTTGGAGGGGATAGGGGTTCAGCCAAGGTGGGAGAGGACATGGCGGTGTTGTGCCCAAGATTGTGAATCTGAGAAACCACTAAGGAACTGACACCAATGCAAACACACAAGGGTTGATTTCCAAACTCGAGCTTGTGTCCAAGTACACCCAACACAGCGGAGCAGGGACTTGGACCCCGAGGTGTGTTTTAGCTTAGTTTTAAGGGCTTGTCCCGGGGTCCTCCAGAAGGGCTTCCTCAATTCCTCAATTTCTGTTTACATTTTGATTTGGGGCCTTCAAGGGTATTGAGTTCTGCTCTCCTTCTAATAGGTGCTTCGAGCCCATGGCATGGGCTCAGTTTGATTCTATTGTGGGGCTTTCTAGGACATTAAGCTGTAAACTTTTGTTTTTCTCCTGTAACTGAAATAATGTAAATTTCAGCTCTTCTTCACAGGGGCCTGGGATGGCTGAACTTGTTCGAACACTGAACATAAAGTAGAAAGGCCTTCATTTCAACGGCCTCTTTGCATTTTGTCCCATCCTATCTAGCTCTTTCCCCCTTCCCCGGAGCTCCTAAGAGAGCAATTGCAAATGACCTCAGCTCTGCAGCATGTGTTGGGGGACAGGACCAGGGATTTGGGATCAGGAAGAACTGGCTCGTGGGCGTCCCAGCTGTGCAACGGGATTCCATGCTGCAGACTCTTATTCCCTAAGGCTATCTTAACAAATAACTTTGTACATAGAAAAGCTCTCCTTTATCTTTAAAAGATGAGGAGCGAGTCAAAGTGTTTTTACTCTGCCCATCTGATTGCTCAGATTCCAATCTGAGATGTATTTCCTGTTAATAAGGATAATTTACTATCCGTAGTACTATGGTTAAAATATTCTGACACAAGTAATTCAGAGGGATGAGGGTTTCTCATCTCTTTCTTCACAGCTCAGTCAGTCATCAGGAAATGCATCTGTATGTATTTGGAAATAATTGAGAGACATTAGTACCAATGGTCCTATTATTATGTGAAGGATTCTTCCCTGAGATTCTTTCCCTGTTTCAACTGACACTGAAACACTGTGAACTCTTTGGAAGACAAATGTCAAGGAAATAAATGTTATGCATTGCTAATTTTAAATGCAGTTGTAATATGGTGCCTATTATATTAGAAGTATTTTACCTGATTTTTGCATTTATTATCCTTTCTTTTCAGGTTGAGGAGGCATTATACGTCTTCATAAGTGTTGTTATTTCCTTCTGATATAAAATTATTACTTTGTTCCCACTGAAGGAACTCTATAAGAATAAGGCAAAAGATAATTCAACAATTCTTAAAATGTCTTCACACTTTGAGCCTGATTCATTTAAGTCAATTTTCAAAATAAATCTTATTTATTAGGAAAAAAACAAAGATTTATAGTGAAATTGAGTAGATAGTACAGAGCATTCGCATGCACTTGCACTCAGTTTCTCCAATTATTGATATCTTATATTAGTACGGTACAAATATTAGCTAATGAATCAAGAGTAAAAAATTCGCATTAACCAAAGACCATACTTTATTCAGATTTCCTTAGTTTTTGCTAAGTTACCATCCCTCATATCACATTCCATTTGTCCTCCTGTTTTCTTAGGCTTCTCTGGATTGTGACAGTCTTTCAGGCTTTCCTTGTTGTTCTTGAACTGGAACACTTTGAGAAGTAGAGTATTTTGTAAAATTTCCCTCATTTGGGATATGTCTTTCGTTTATCTCATGACTGAACTGTTGTTGTGGATTATATACAGAGATATACTGCCATTTTCATTATATCATATAAAGGATAGATACTATCAACATGATTTATCAGTCTTGGTATCGATCAGATCATCTTGCTGAGGTAGTGTTTCTCAGCTTTCTCCGTAATAAACTGATTCTTTATTATTATTGTTATTAATTATTATTATTATTATATTATCTATATTATTTTAAGTTTTTCATATTATATTTTCTAGGAGGAAGTTTCTATGTGTATTCCAGAAATAAGAGTGGGAAGCTATGCTCATGAACTTGACGGTGAAATGTATGCACAAATTGTTTGAAATTCTTCTACATGGGAGATTTTTCTTCCTTCCTGGTTTTTTGTTTGTTTCTTCTTCAAAGATGTTTTCTATTTATTTGAGAGAGAGAGGAGAGAAAAAGCATGAGCGAGAGGGGCAGAGGGAGAGGGAGAAGCAGGTTCCCTGCTAAACAGGGAGCCTGCCTTGGGACCTGGATCATGATTTGTGCCTAAGTCAGAAGTGTAACTGAGCCACCCAGGTGTCACTGATCTGAGCATAAGGCAGAAGCTTAACTGACTGAGCCACCCAGGTGCCACTGTTTCTTTTTTTCTTTCTTTTTTAATAATAAATTTATTTTTTTATTGGTGTTCAGTTTGCCATCATACAGAAGAACACCAAGTGCTGATCACCCATTCACCCCCACCGCCTGCCCTCCTCCCCTTCCATTACCCCTAGTTCATTTCCCTGAGTTAGGAGTCTATGTTCTGTCTCCCTTTCTGATATTTCTCACACATTTCTACTCCCTTCCCTTATATTTCCTTTCACTATTTTTTTTGTTGTTTTAATTTTTTTTATTTCATTACACTGTTACCTATATTCCCCAAATGAATGAGAACATACAATATTTGTCCTTCTCCGATTGACTTAATTCACTTAGCATAATACCTTCCAGTTCCATCCACGTTGAAGCAATAGGTGGGTATTTGTCATTTCTGATGGCTGAGCAAGGCCCACCTTTTCTCTCTCTTCATCTTCTGAGTCTCCTATGATATGAATGTTATTGTTTTAATAAGTGGCTGACTTCCCTACGTCTGCCTCTGTGGTCCATAACCTTTCTTGTTTTTAAGGCTTCCACTTGGGACTGCATCTCAGTTATAGCATTTTTAACATTGGCCTGACTAGAATTTAGTTCTTTTATTTCTACAGTAAGGGATTCTCTAGTTTTCTTCTGTGTTCTTTTTCCAGTCCAGCTGGTACTTTATAATCATTGTTTTAAACTGTAGTTAGACATCATATATGTGTATTGATGGACTTCCTGGCCGTGAGTACTACCTGATGTTATTTTATGGAGGTGAATTTCTCCATCTCATTATTTTTCCAAAAAAGAAAATGGAAAGAAAAGAAAACCAAGAAAAACAATAACAACTGCCCTCTGAAAAAAAACACCAAATAATTTTGGCCTGCTTCTTAAAAGATTCTAAATCCCAAAATATGAAAAGCAATTAAAGTAACAGGAAAGTTGAATCAAATCGAAAAGAATCGAATGGAATCCAATCGAAAAGAATCAAATTGATTCGACTCGAAACAAATTGAATCCAATCGAAAAGAATCTAATTGAATCGAATCGAAAAGAATCGAATTCCATCAAAACGAATCGATTCGAATGGAATAGAGAAGAATAGAATAGAATAGAATTGAAAAGAATCAAATCGAATCGAAAAGAATCGAATCGAAAAGAATTGAATCGAATTGAAAAGAAACGAATCGAACCGAATCAAAAAGAAAACAATCGAATCGAATCCAATACAAAAGAATCGCTTTGAATAGCATAGAATTGAAAAGAATCGAATCAATCGAATTGAAAACAATCGAATCGAAAAGAATCGAATCAAAAAAAGTCGAATCGAAACGAAAACAATCAAATCGAATCGAATCTAAAAGAATCGTATTGAATTGCATCGAGTCGAAAAGACTCGAATCAAAAAGACTCGAATCAAATTGAATCAAATCGAAAAGAATCTAATAGAAACCACTCGAACAGAATCAAATCGAAATGATTCAAAATGAATCGAATAGAATAGAATCGAAAAAAATCGAAACGAAACGAAACGAATTGAATCGAAGAGAATCGATTAGAATCGAAATGAAAAGAATCGTATTGAATCGAATCAAAAAGAATCAAATCGAATCGAATCGAAAGAATTGAATCAAATTGAAAAGAATCCAATCGAATCGAAAAGAATCGAACTGAATGGAATCAAATCGAAAAGAATCTAATCGAATCGAAAAGAATCGAATCGAATCGAAAAGAATCGAATTGAAAAGACTCGAATTGAAACGAATCGATTTGAAACGAAAAGAATCGAATCGAATCGAATTGAATTGAAAGAATCGAATTGAATAGAAAAAAATCGAATAGAAAAGAATCGAACCGAAAAGAAAAGAATCAAATTGAATCAGTCGATTAAATTCTAGTCGAATCGAATCAAAACGAATGAAATCGAGTCGAATTGAATAGAAAAGAATCGAATCGAATCGTAAAGAATAGAATTGTATCTAATCAAAAAGAGTCGAATCGTATCGACTCGAATCGAAAAGAATCCAATTGCATCATCGAATGGAAACTAATCGAATTGAATAGAATAGAAAAGAATCGAATCGAATCAAATCGAAAACAATCAAATTGAATTGATCGAAAAGAATCGAATTGAATCAAATCGAATCGAAATGAAAAGAATCGAATCGATTCAAATAGAAAAGAATCGAATCGAAAAGAATCAAATCGACACGAAAAGAATCGAATCGAATCAAAAAGTATTGAATGGATTCGAAAACATTCGAATCGAAAAGAATCGAATTGAAATGAATCCGATCGAAATGAAAAGAATGTACTCGATTCGAATCCAAAAGAATCGAATCCAAAAGAATCGAATTGAATTGTATCAAAAGAACTGAATTGAATTGAATCAAAAAGGAACAAATCGAATCAAATCGAAAAAACTCGAAGAGAATCAAATCGAATCAAAAAGAATCGAATAGATTCGAATAAAAAAGAATCGAATTGAGGGATCCCTGGGTGGCGCAGCCGTTTAGCGCCTGCCTTTGGCCCAGGGCGCGATCCTGGAGACCCGGGATCGAATCCCACATCGGGCTCCTGGTGCATGGAGCCTGCTTCTCCCTCTGCCTGTGTCTCTGCCTCTCTGTCTCTCTCTGTGACTATCATAAAAAAAAGAATCGAATTGAATCGCGTTGAAAAAAATCATAAAGAATCAAATCGAAAAGAATCGAATTCCATGTAACGAAAAGATTCGAATTGAAAAGAATCGAATCGAAACAAAAGATTCGAATCGAATCGACATGAATCAACAAGAATCGAATCAAAACGAATCGAAAAGAAACAAATCAAGTAGAATCTAAAAGAATCGAATCGAATCAAATCGACAAAATTCGAATAGAATTGAATCGAAAAGAATCAAAACGAATCGAACCGAAGAGAATCGATTCGAATCAAAATAAAAAGTGTCGTATCAAATCGAATCGAAAAGAATCATATCATATAGAATCGAAAGAATGGAATCAAATCTAAAACAATCGAATCGAATCGAAAAGAATCGGATTGAATGGAATAGAATCGAAAAGAATAGAATAGAATCGAAAGAAATCGAATAGAATCAAATCAAATCAAAAAGAATCGAATTGAATTGATCCTAACCAAAATAAGCGAAATGAATCGACTCGAACCGAAAAAAATCAAATCGAAAAGAATCTAATCTCAACGAAAATCATCGAAATGAATAGAATCGAAAAGAATCGAATTGAATCAAATCGAAAAGAATCGAATGGAATCCAATCGAAAAGAATCAAATTGATTCGACTCGAAACAAATTGAATCCAATCGAAAAGAATCTAATTGAATCGAATCGAAAAGAATCGAATCAATAAAAACGAATCGATTCGAATGGAATAGAAAAGAATAGAATAGAATAGAATCGAAAAGAATCAAATCGAATCGAAAAGAATCGAATCGAAAAGAATTGAATCGAATCGAAAAGAAACGAATAGAACCGAATCAAAAAGAAAACAATCGAATCGAATCAAATACAAAAGAATCGCTTTGAATAGCATAGAATTGAAACGAATCGAATCAATCGAATTGAAAACAATCGAATCGAAAAGAATCGAATCAAAAAAAGTCGAATCGAAACGAAAACAATCGAATCTAAAAGAATCGTATTGAATTGAATCGAGTCGAAAAGACTCGAATCAAAAAGACTCGAATCGAATTGAATCAAATCGAAAAGAATCTAATAGAAACCACTCGAACAGAATCAAATCGAAATGATTCAAAAAGAATCGAATAGAATAGAATCGAAAAAAATCGAATAGAATCGAAACGAATCGAAACGAAATGAATCGAAGGGAATCGATTAGAATCGAAATGAAAAGAATCGTATTGAATCGAATCGAAAAGAATCAAATCAAATCGAATCGAAAGAATTGAATCAAATCGAAAAGAATCCAATCGAATCGAAAAGAATCGAACTGAATGGAATCAAATCGAAAAGAATCGAATCGAATCAAAAGAATCGAATCAAAATTAATGGAATCGAAAAGAATCGAATTGAATCGAAAAGAATCGAAATGAAACAAATCAGATCAAATGGAAAAGCATCATATCGAATTGAAAAGAATCGAATCGAATCGAAAAGACTCGAATCGAATTAAAAATATCAAATCGAATCGAATCGCAAAGAATCGAATTGAAAGGACTCGAATTGAAACGAATCGAATTGAAACGAAAAGAATCGAATCGAATCGAATCGAATTGAAAGAATCGAATTGAATAGAAAAAAATCGAATAGAAAAGAATCGAACCGAAAAGAAAAGAATCAAATTAAATCAGTCGATTAAATTCTAGTCGAATCGAATCAAAAAGCATGAAATCGAGTCGAATCGAATCGAAAAGCATCGAATCGAAACGAAAAGAATCGAATTGTATCTAATCAAAAAGAATCGAATCGTATCGACTCGAATCGAAAAGAATCCAATTGCATCATCGAATGGAAACTAATCGAATTGAATAGAATAGAAAAGAATCGAATCGAATCAAATCGAAAACAATCAAATTGAATTGATCGAAAAGAATCGAATTGAATCAAATCGAATCGAAATGAAAGAATCGAATCGATTCAAATAGAAAAGAATCGAATCGAAAAGAATCAAATCGACACGAAAAGAATCGAATCGAATCAAAAAGTATCGAATTGATTCGAAAACATTCGAATCGAAAAGAATCGAATTGAAATGAATCCGATCGAAATGAAAAGAATGTACTCGATTCGAATCCAAAAGAATCGAATCCAAAAGAATCGAATTGAATTGAATCAAAAGAACTGAATTGAATTGAATCAAAAAGGAACAAATCGAATCAAATCGAAAAAACTCGAATAGAATCAAATCGAATCAAAAAGAATCGAATAGATTCGAATAAAAAAGAATCGAATTGAGGGATCCCTGGGTGGCGCAGCGGTTTAGCGCCTGCCTTTGGCCCAGGGCGCGTTCCTGGAGACCCGGGATCGAATCAAATCGAAAAGAATCGAATTCCATGTAACGAAAAGATTCGAATTGAAAAGAATCGAATCGAAACAAAAGAATCGAATCGAATCGACATGAATCAAAAAGAATCGAATCAAAACGAATCGAAAAGAAACAAATCAAGTAGAATCTAAAAGAATCGAATCGAATCAAATCGACAAAATTCGAATAGAATTGAATCGAAAAGAATCAAAACGAATCGAACCGAAGAGAATCGATTCGAATCAAAATAAAAAGTGTCGTATCAAATCGAATCGAAAAGAATCATATCAAATAGAATCGAAAGAATGGAATCAAATCTAAAACAATCGAATCGAATCGAAAAGAATCGGATTGAATGGAATAGAATGGAAAAGAATAGAATAGAATCGAAAGAAATCGAATAGAATCAAATCAAATCAAAAAGAATCGAATTGAATTGATCCTAACCAAAATAAGCGAAATGAATCGACTCGAACCGAAAAAATCAAATCGAAAAGAATCTAATCTCAACGAAAATCATCGAAATGAATAGAATCGAAAAGAATCGAATTGAATCAAATCGAAAAGAATCGAATGGAATCCAATCGAAAAGAATCAAATTGATTCGACTCGAAACAAATTGAATCCAATCGAAAAGAATCTAATTGAATCGAATCGAAAAGAATCGAATTCAATCAAAACGAATCGATTCGAATGGAATACAAAAGAATAGAATCGAATAGAATCGAAAAGAATCAAATCGAATCGAAAAGAATTGAATCGAATCGAAAAGAAACGAATCGAACCGAATCAAAAAGAAAACAATCGAATCGAATCAAATACAAAAGAATCGCTTTGAATAGCATGGAATTGAAAAGAATCGAATCAATCGAATTGAAAACAATCGAATCGAAAAGAATCGAATCAAAAAAAGTCGAATCGAAACGAAAACAATCGAATCGAATCTAAAAGAATCGTATTGAATTGCATCGAGTTGAAAAGACTCGAATCAAAAAGACTTGAATCGAATTGAATCAAATCGAAAAGGATCTAATAGAAACCACTCGAACAGAATCAAATCGAAATGATTCAAAATGAATCGAATAGAATAGAATCGAAAAAAATTGAATAGAATCGAAACGAATCGAAACGAAATGAATCGACGAGAATCTATTAGAATCGAAATGAAAATAATCGTATTGAATCGAATAGAAAAGAATCAAATCAAATCGAATCGAAAGAATTGAATCAAATCGAAAAGAATCCAATCGAATCGAAAAGAATCGAAATGAATGGAATCAAATCGAAAAGAATCTAATCGAATCGAAAAGAATCGAATAAATTTAATGGAATCGAAAAGAATCGAAATGAATCGAAAAGAATCGAAAAGAAACAAATCAGATCAAATGGAAAAGCATCAAATCGAATTGAAAAGAATCGAATCGAATCGAAATGAATCGAATCAAAAGAATCGAATCGAAAAGATTCGAATAAAAAAGAATCGAATCGAATCGAAAGGACTCGAATCAAACTAAAAATATCAAATCAAATCGAATCGCAAAGATTCGAATTGAAAAGAATCGAATCGAATCGAATCGAATTGAAAGAATCGAATTGAATAGAAAAAAATCGAATAGAAAAGAATCGAACCGAAAAGAAAAGAATCAAATTGAATTCAGTCGATTAAATTCTAGTCGAATCGAATCAAAAAATGAAATCGAGTCGAATCGAATCGAAAAGAATCGAATCAAAACGAAAAGAATCCAATCGAATCGAAAAGAATCGAACTGAATGGAATGAAATCGAAAAGAATCGAATCGAATCGAAAAGAATCGAATTGAATCTAATCAAAAAGAATCGAATCGTATCGACTCGAATCGAAAAGAATCCAATCGCATCATCGAATGGAAACTAATCGAATTGAATAGAATAGAAAAGAATCGAATCGAATCAAATCGAAAACAATCAAATTGAATTGATCGAAAAGAATCGAATTGAATCAAATCGAATCGAAATGAAAAGAATCGAATCGATTCAAAGAGAAAAGAATCGAATCGAAAGAATCAAATCGACACGAAAAGAATCGAATCGAATCAAAAAGTATCGAATTGATTCGAAAACATTCGAATCGAAAAGAATCGAATTGAAATGAATCCGATCGAAATGAAAAGAATGTACTCGATTCGAATCCAATAGAATCGAATGCAAAAGAATCGAATCGAATCCAAAAGAATCGAATTGAATTGAATCAAAAGAAATGAATTGAATTGAATCAAAAAGGAACTAATCGAATCAAATCGAAAAAACTCGAATAGAATCAAATCGAATCAAAAAGAATCGAATAGATTCGAATAAAAAAGAATCGAATTGAGGGATCCCTGAGGGGCGCAGCGGTTTAGCGCCTGCCTTTGGCCCAGGGCGTGATCCTGGAGACGCGGGATCGAATCCCACATCGGGCTCCTGGTGCATGGAGCCTGCTTCTCCCTCTGCCTGTGTCTCTGCCTCTCTGTCTCTCTCTGTGACTATCATAAAAAAAAGAATCGAATTGAATCCCGTTGAAAAAAATCAAAAGAACCGAATCAAAAAGAAAACAATCGAATCGAATCAAATACAAAAAAATCGCTTTGAATAGCATAGAATTGAAAAGAATCGAATCAATCGAATTGAAAACAATCGAATCGAAAAGAATCGAATCAAAAAAAGTCGAATCGAAACAAAAACTATCGAATCGAATCGAATCTAAAAGAATCGTATTGAATTGCATCGAGTCGAAAAGACTCGAATCAAAAAGACTCGAATCGAATTGAATCAAATCGAAAAGAATCTAATAGAATCCACTCGAACAGAATCAAATCGAAATGATTCAAAATGAATCGAATAGAATAGAATCGAAAAAAAAGGAATAGAATCGAAACGAAATGAATCGAAGAGAATCGTTTAGAATCGAAATGAAAAGAATCGTATTGAATCGAATAGAAAAGAATCAAATCAAATCGAATCGAAAGAATTGAATCAAATCGAAAAGAATCCAATCGAATCGAAAAGAATCGAACTGAATGGAATCAAATCGAAAAGAATCTAATCGAATCGAAAAGAATCGAATCAAATTTAATGGAATCGAAAAGAATCGAATTGAATCGAAAAGAATCGAAATGAAACAAATCAGCTCAAATGGAAAAGCATCAAATCGAATTGAAAAGAATCGAATTGAATCGAAATGAATCGAATCAAAAAGAATCGAATCGAAAAGATTCGAATTGAAAAGAATCGAATCGAATCGAAAAGACTCGAATCGAATTAAAAATATCCAATCGAATCGAATCGAAAAGAATCGAATTGAAAAGACTCGAATTGAAACGAATCGATTTGAAACGAAGAATCGAATCGAATCGAATCGAATTGAAAGAATCGAATTGAATAGAAAAAAATCGAATAGAAAAGAATCGAACCGAAAAGAAAGGAATCAAATTGAATCGGTCGATTAAATTCTAGTCGAATCGAATCAAAAAGAATGAAATCGAGTCGAATCGAATCAAAAAGAATCGAATCGAATCGAAAAGAATCGAATTGTATCTAATCAAAAAGAATCGAATCGTATCGACTCGAATCGAAAAGAATCCAATTGCATCATCGAATGGAAACTAATCGAATTGAATAGAATAGAAAAGAATCGAATCGAATCAAATCGAAAACAATCAAATTGATTTGATCGAAAAGAATCGAATTGAAACAAATCGAATCGAAATGAAAAGAATCGAATCGATTCAAATAGAAAAGAATCGAATCGAAAAGAATCATATCGACACGAAAAGAATCGAATCGAATCAAAAAGTATCGAATGGATTCGAAAACATTCGAATCGAAAAGAATCGAATTGAAATGAATCCGATCGAAATGAAAAGAATCTACTCGATTCGAATCCAAAAGAATCGAATCCAAAAGACTCGAATCGAATCCAAAAGAATCGAATTGAATTGAATCAAAAGAAATGAATTGAATCAAAAAGGAACTAATCGAATCTAATTGAAAAAAATCGAATAGAATCAAATCGAATCAAAAAGAATCGAATAGATTCGAATAAAAAAGAATCGAATTGAGGGATCCCTGGGTGGCGCAGCGGTTTAGTGCCTGCCTTTGGCCCAGGGCGCGATCCTGGAGACGCGGGATCGAATCCCACATCGGGCTCCTGGTGCATGGAGCCTGCTTCTCCCTCTGCCTGTGTGTCTGCCTCTCTGTCTCTCTCTGTGACTGTCATAAAAAAAAGAATCGAATTGAATCGCGTTGAAAAAAATCATAGAGAATCAAATCGAAAAGAATCGAATTCCATGTAACGAAAAGATTCGAATTGAAAAGAATCGAATCGAAACAAAAGAATCGAATCGAATCGACATGAATCAAAAAGAATCGAATCAAAACGAATCGAAAAGAAACAAATCAAGTAGAATCTAAAAGAATCGAATCGAATCAAATCGAAAAAATTCGAATAGAATTGAATCGAAAAGAATCAAAACGAATCGAACCGAAGAGAATCGATTCGAATCAAAATAAAAAGTATCGTATCAAATCGAATCGAAAAGAATCATATCAAATAGAATCGAAAGAATGGAATCAAATCTAAAACAATCGAATCGAATCGAAAACAATCGGATTAGATGGCATAGAATCGAAAAGAATAGAATAGAATCGAAAGAAATCGAATAGAATCAAATCAAATCAAAAAGAATCGAATTGAATTGATCCTAACCAAAATAAGCGAAATGAATCGACTCAAACCGAAAAAAATCAAATCTAAAAGAATCTAATCTCAACGAAAATCATCTAAATGAACAGAATCGAAAAGAATCGAATTGAATCAAATCGAAAAGAATCGAATGGAATCCAATCGAAAAGAATCAAATTGATTCGACTCGAAACAAATTGAATCCAATCGAAAAGAATCTAATTGCATCGAATCGAAAAGAATCGAATTCAATCAAAACGAATCGATTCGAATGGAATAGAAAAGAATAGAATAGAATAGAATCGAAAAGAATCAACTCGAATCAAAAAGAATCGAATCGAAAAGAATTGTATCGAATCGAAAAGAAACGAATCGAACCGAATCCAAAAGAAAACAATCGAATCGAATCCAATACAAAAGAATCGCTTTGAATAGCATAGAATCAAAAAGAATCGAATCAATCGAATTGAAAACAATCGAATCGAAAAGAATCGAATCAAAAAAAGTCGAATCGAAACAAAAACTATCGAATCGAATCGAATCTAAAAGAATCGTATTGAATTGCATCGAGTCGAAAAGACTCGAATCAAAAAGACTCGAATCGAATTGAATCAAATCGAAAAGAATCTAATAGAAACCACTCGAACAGAATCAAATCGAAATGATTCAAAATGAATCGAATAGAATAGAATCGAAAAAAATCGAATAGAATCGAAACGAAATGAATCGAAGAGAATCGATTAGAATCGAAATGAAAAGAATCGTATTGAATCGAATAGAAAAGAATCAAATCAAATCGAATCGAAAGAATTGAATCAAATCGAAAAGAATCCAATCGAATCGAAAAGAATCGAACTGAATGGAATCAAATCGAAAAGAATCTAATCGAATCGAAAAGAATCGAATCAAATTTAATGGAATCGAAAAGAATCGAATTGAATCGAAAAGAATCGAAATGAAACAAATCAGCGCAAATGGAAAAGCATCAAATCGAATTGAAAAGAATCGAATTGAATCGAAATGAATCGAATCAAAAAGAATCGAATCGAAAGATTCGAATTGAAAAGAATCGAATCGAATCGAAAAGACTAGAATCGAATTAAAAATATCCAATCGAATCGAATCGAAAAGAATCGAATTGAAAAGACTCGAATTGAAACGAATCGATTTGAAACGAAGAATCGAATCGAATCGAATCGAATTGAAAGAATCGAATTGAATAGAAAAAAATCGAATAGAAAAGAATCGAACCGAAAAGAAAGGAATCAAATTGAATCGGTCGAATAAATTCTAGTCGAATCGAATCAAAAAGAATGAAATCGAGTCGAATTGAATCAAAAAGAATCGAATCGAATCGAAAAGAATCGAATTGTATCTAATCAAAAAGAATCGAATCGTATCGACTCGAATCGAAAAGAATCCAATTGCATCATCGAATGGAAACTAATCGAATTGAATAGAATAGAAAAGAATCGAATCGAATCAAATCGAAAACAATCAAATTGAATTGATCGAAAAGAATCGAATTGAATCAAATCGAATCGAAATGAAAAGAATCGAATCGATACAAATAGAAAAGAATCGAATCGAAAAGAATCATATCGACACGAAAAGAATCGAATCGAATCAAAAAGTATCGAATGGATTCGAAAACATTCGAATCGAAAAGAATCGAATTGAAATGAATCCGATCGAAATGAAAAGAATCTACTCGATTCGAATCCAAAAGAATCGAATCCAAAAGACTCGAATCGAATCCAAAAGAATCGAATTGAATTGAATCAAAAGAAATGAATTGAATTGAATCAAAAAGGAACTAATCGAATCTAATCGAAAAAAATCGAATAGAATCCAATCGAATCAAAAAGAATCGAATAGATTCGAATAAAAAAGAATCGAATTGAGGGATCCCTGGGTGGCGCAGCGGTTTAGCGCCTGCCTTTGGCCCAGGGCGCGATCCTGGAGACCCAGGATCGAATCCCACATCGGGCTCCTGGTGCATGGAGCCTGCTTCTCCCTCTGCCTGTGTGTCTGCCTCTCTGTCTCTCTCTGTGACTGTCATAAAAAAAAGAATCGAATTGAATCGCGTTGAAAAAAATCATAAAGAATCAAATCGAAAAGAATCGAATTCCATGTAACGAAAAGATTCGAATTGAAAAGAATCGAATCGAAACAAAAGAATCGAATCGAATCGACATGAATCAAAAAGAATCGAATCAAAACGAATCGAAAAGAAACAAATCAAGTAGAATCTAAAAGAATCGAATCGAATCAAATCGAAAAAATTCGAATAGAATTGAATCGAAAAGAATCAAAACGAATCGAACCGAAGAGAATCGATTCGAATCAAAATAAAAAGTATCGTATCAAATCGAATCGAAAAGAATCATATCAAATAGAATCGAAAGAATGGAATCAAATCTAAAACAATCGAATCGAATCGAAAACAATCGGATTAGATGGCATAGAATCGAAAAGAATAGAATAGAATCGAAAGAAATCGAATAGAATCAAATCAAATCAAAAAGAATCGAATTGAATTGATCCTAACCAAAATAAGCGAAATGAATCGACTCAAACCGAAAAAAATCAAATCTAAAAGAATCTAATCTCAACGAAAATCATCTAAATGAACAGAATCGAAAAGAATCGAATTGAATCAAATCGAAAAGAATCGAATGGAATCCAATCGAAAAGAATCAAATTGATTCGACTCGAAACAAATTGAATCCAATCGAAAAGAATCTAATTGCATCGAATCGAAAAGAATCGAATTCAATCAAAACGAATCGATTCGAATGGAATAGAAAAGAATAGAATAGAATAGAATCGAAAAGAATCAACTCGAATCAAAAAGAATCGAATCGAAAAGAATTGTATCGAATCGAAAAGAAACGAATCGAACCGAATCCAAAAGAAAACAATCGAATCGAATCCAATACAAAAGAATCGCTTTGAATAGCATAGAATCAAAAAGAATCGAATCAATCGAATTGAAAACAATCGAATCGAAAAGAATCGAATCAAAAAAAGTCGAATCGAAACAAAAACTATCGAATCGAATCGAATCTAAAAGAATCGTATTGAATTGCATCGAGTCGAAAAGACTCGAATCAAAAAGACTCGAATCGAATTGAATCAAATCGAAAAGAATCTAATAGAAACCACTCGAACAGAATCAAATCGAAATGATTCAAAATGAATCGAATAGAATAGAATCGAAAAAAATCGAATAGAATCGAAACGAAATGAATCGAAGAGAATCGATTAGAATCGAAATGAAAAGAATCGTATTGAATCGAATAGAAAAGAATCAAATCAAATCGAATCGAAAGAATTGAATCAAATCGAAAAGAATCCAATCGAATCGAAAAGAATCGAACTGAATGGAATCAAATCGAAAAGAATCTAATCGAATCGAAAAGAATCGAATCAAATTTAATGGAATCGAAAAGAATCGAATTGAATCGAAAAGAATCGAAATGAAACAAATCAGCGCAAATGGAAAAGCATCAAATCGAATTGAAAAGAATCGAATTGAATCGAAATGAATCGAATCAAAAAGAATCGAATCGAAAGATTCGAATTGAAAAGAATCGAATCGAATCGAAAAGACTAGAATCGAATTAAAAATATCCAATCGAATCGAATCGAAAAGAATCGAATTGAAAAGACTCGAATTGAAACGAATCGATTTGAAACGAAGAATCGAATCGAATCGAATCGAATTGAAAGAATCGAATTGAATAGAAAAAAATCGAATAGAAAAGAATCGAACCGAAAAGAAAGGAATCAAATTGAATCGGTCGAATAAATTCTAGTCGAATCGAATCAAAAAGAATGAAATCGAGTCGAATTGAATCGAAAAGAATCGAATCGAATCGAAAAGAATCGAATTGTATCTAATCAAAAAGAATCGAATCGTATCGACTCGAATCGAAAAGAATCCAATTGCATCATCGAATGGAAACTAATCGAATTGAATAGAATAGAAAAGAATCGAATCGAATCAAATCGAAAACAATCAAATTGAATTGATCGAAAAGAATCGAATTGAATCAAATCGAATCGAAATGAAAAGAATCGAATCGATACAAATAGAAAAGAATCGAATCGAAAAGAATCATATCGACACGAAAAGAATCGAATCGAATCAAAAAGTATCGAATGGATTCGAAAACATTCGAATCGAAAAGAATCGAATTGAAATGAATCCGATCGAAATGAAAAGAATCTACTCGATTCGAATCCAAAAGAATCGAATCCAAAAGACTCGAATCGAATCCAAAAGAATCGAATTGAATTGAATCAAAAGAAATGAATTGAATTGAATCAAAAAGGAACTAATCGAATCTAATCGAAAAAAATCGAATAGAATCCAATCGAATCAAAAAGAATCGAATAGATTCGAATAAAAAAGAATCGAATTGAGGGATCCCTGGGTGGCGCAGCGGTTTAGCGCCTGCCTTTGGCCCAGGGCGCGATCCTGGAGACCCAGGATCGAATCCCACATCGGGCTCCTGGTGCATGGAGCCTGCTTCTCCCTCTGCCTGTGTCTCTGCCTCTCTGTCTCTCTCTGTGACTGTCATAAAAAAAAGAATCGAATTGAATCGCGTTGAAAAAAATCATAAAGAATCAAATCGAAAAGAATCGAATTCCATGTAACGAAAAGATTCGAATTGAAAAGAATCGAATCGAAACAAAAGAATCGAATCGAATCGACATGAATCAAAAAGAATCGAATCAAAACGAATCGAAAAGAAACAAATCAAGTAGAATCTAAAAGAATCGAATCGAATCAAATCGAAAAAATTCGAATAGAATTGAATCGAAAAGAATCAAAACGAATCGAACCGAAGAGAATCGATTCGAATCAAAATAAAAAGTATCGTATCAAATCGAATCGAAAAGAATCATATCAAATAGAATCGAAAGAATGGAATCAAATCTAAAACAATCGAATCGAATCGAAAAGAATCGGATTGAATGGAATAGAATCGAAAAGAATAGAATAGAATCGAAAGAAATCGAATAGAATCAAATCAAATCAAAAAGAATCGAATTGAATTGATCCTAACCAAAATAAGCGAAATGAATCGACTCGAACCGAAAAAAATCAAATCCAAAAGAATCTAACCTCAACGAAAATCATCGAAATGAATAGAATCGAAAAGAATCGAATTGAATCAAATCGAAAAGAATCGAATGGAATCCAATCGAAAAGAATCAAATTGATTCGACTCGAAACAAATTGAATCCAATCGAAAAGAATCTAATTGAATCGAATCGAAAAGAATCGAATTCAATCAAAACGAATCGATTCGAATGGAATAGAAAAGAATAGAATAGAATAGAATCGAAAAGAATCAAATCGAATCGAAAAGAATCGAATCGAAAAGAATTGAATCGAATCGAAAAGAAACGAATCGAACCGAATCAAAAAGAAAACAATCGAATCGAATCAAATACAAAAGAATCGCTTTGAATAGCATAGAATTGAAAAGAATCGAGTCAATCGAATTGAAAACAATCGAATCGAAAAGAATCGAATCAAAAAAAGTCGAATCGAAACGAAAACAATCGAATCGAATCGAATCTAAAAGAATCGTATTGAATTGAATCGAGTCGAAAAGACTTGAATCAAAAAGACTCGAATCGAATTGAATCAAATCGAAAAGAATCTAATAGAAACCACTCGAACAGAATC
This sequence comes from Canis aureus, assembly GCF_053574225.1. Classification (NCBI taxonomy): domain Eukaryota; kingdom Metazoa; phylum Chordata; class Mammalia; order Carnivora; family Canidae; genus Canis; species Canis aureus. The sequence goes on from NC_135647.1 coordinate 28,028,498, forward strand.
AAATCGAAATGATGCAAAATGAATCGAATAGAATAGAATCGAAAAAAATCGAATAGTATCGAAACGAATCGAAACGAAATGAATCGAAGGGAATCGATTAGAATCGAAATGAAAAGAATCGTATTGAATCGAATCGAAAAGAATCAAATCAAATCGAATCGAAAGAATTGAATCAAATCGAAAAGAATCCAATCGAATCGAAAAGAATCGAACTGAATGGAATCAAATCGAAAAGAATCGAATCGAATCAAAAGAATCGAATCAAAATTAATGGAATCGAAAAGAATCGAATTGAATCGAAAAGAATCGAATTGTATCTAATCAAAAAGAATCGAATCGTATCGACTCGAATCGAAAAGAATCCAATTGCATCATCGAATGGAAACTAATCGAATTGAATAGAATAGAAAAGAATCGAATCGAATCAAATCGAAAACAATCAAATTGAATTGATCGAAAAGAATCGAATTGAATCAAATCGAATCGAAATGAAAAGAATCGAATCGATTCAAAGAGAAAAGAATCCAATCGAAAAGAATCAAATCGACACGAAAAGAATCGAATCGAATCAAAAAGTATCGAATTGATTCGAAAACATTCGAATCGAAAAGAATCGAATTGAAATGAATCCGATCGAAATGAAAAGAATGTACTCGATTCGAATCCAAAAGAATCGAATGCAAAAGAATCGAATCGAATCCAAAAGAATCGAATTGAATTGAATCAAAAGAACTGAATTGAATTGAATCAAAAAGGAACAAATCGAATCAAATCGAAAAAACTCGAATAGAATCAAATCGAATCAAAAAGAATCGAATAGATTCGAATAAAAAAGAATCGAATTGAGGGATCCCTGGGTGGCGCAGCGGTTTAGCGCCTGCCTTTGGCCCAGGGCGCGATCCTGGAGACGCGGGATCGAATCTCACATCGGGCTCCTGGTGCATGGAGCCTGCTTCTCCGTCTGCCTGTGTCTCTGCCTCTCTGTCTCTCTCTGTGACTATCATAAAAAAAGAATCGAATTGAATCCCGTTGAAAAAAATCATAAAGAACCGAATCAAAAAGAAAACAATCGAATCGAATCAAATACAAAAGAATCGCTTTGAATAGCATACAATTGAAAAGAATCGAATCAATCGAATTGAAAACAATCGAATCGAAAAGAATCGAATCAAAAAAAGTCGAATCGAAACAAAAACTATCGAATCGAATCGAATCTAAAAGAATCGTATTGAATTGCATCGAGTCGAAAAGACTCGAATCAAAAAGACTCGAATCGAATTGAATCAAATCGAAAAGAATCTAATAGAAACCACTCGAACAGAATCAAATCGAGATGATTCAAAATGAATCGAATAGAATAGAATCGAAAAAAATCGAATAGAATCGAAACGAAATGAATCGAAGAGAATCGATTAGAATCGAAATGAAAAGAATCGTATTGAATCGAATAGAAAAGAATCAAATCAAATCGAATCGAAAGAATTGAATCAAATCGAAAAGAATCCAATCGAATCGAAAAGAATCGAACTGAATGGAATCAAATCGAAAAGAATCTAATCGAATCGAAAAGAATCGAATCAAATTTAATGGAATCGAAAAGAATCGAATTGAATCGAAAAAATCGAAATGAAACAAATCAGCGCAAATGGAAAAGCATCAAATCGAATTGAAAAGAATCGAATTGAATCGAAATGAATCGAATCAAAAAGAATCGAATCGAAAGATTCGAATTGAAAAGAATCGAATCGAATCGAAAAGACTAGAATCGAATTAAAAATATCCAATCGAATCGAATCGAAAAGAATCTAATTGAAAAGACTCGAATTGAAACGAATCGATTTGAAACGAAGAATCGAATCGAATCGAATCGAATTGAAAGAATCGAATTGAATAGAAAAAAATCGAATAGAAAAGAATCGAACCGAAAAGAAAGGAATCAAATTGAATCGGTCGAATAAATTATAGTCGAATCGAATCAAAAAGAATGAAATCGAGTCGAATTGAATCGAAAAGAATCGAATCGAATCGAAAAGAATCGAATTGTATCTAATCAAAAAGAATCGAATCGTATCGACTCGAATCGAAAAGAATCCAATTGCATCATCGAATGGAAACTAATCGAATTGAATAGAATAGAAAAGAATCGAATCGAATCAAATCGAAAACAATCAAATTGAATTGATCGAAAAGAATCGAATTGAATCAAATCGAATCGAAATGAAAAGAATCGAATCGATTCAAATAGAAAAGAATCGAATCGAAAAGAATCATGTCGACACGAAAAGAATCGAATCGAATCAAAAAGTATCGAATGGATTCGAAAACATTCGAATCGAAAAGAATCGAATTGAAATGAATCCGATCGAAATGAAAAGAATCTACTCGATTCGAATCCAAAAGAATCGAATCCAAAAGACTCGAATCGAATCCAAAAGAATCGAATTGAATTGAATCAAAAGAAATGAATTGAATTGAATCAAAAGGAACTAATCGAATCTAATCGAAAAAAATCGGATAGAATCCAATCGAATCAAAAAGAATCGAATAGATTCGAATAAAAAAGAATCGAATTGAGGGATCCCTGGGTGGCGCAGCGGTTTAGCGCCTGCCTTTGGCCCAGGGCGCGATCCTGGAGACCCAGGATCGAATCCCACATCGGGCTCCTGGTGCATGGAGCCTGCTTCTCCCTCTGCCTGTGTGTCTGCCTCTCTGTCTCTCTCTGTGACTGTCATAAAAAAAAGAATCGAATTGAATCGCGTTGAAAAAAATCATAAAGAATCAAATCGAAAAGAATCGAATTCCATGTAACGAAAAGATTCGAATTGAAAAGAATCGAATCGAAACAAAAGAATCGAATCGAATCGACATGAATCAAAAAGAATCGAATCAAAACGAATCGAAAAGAAACAAATCAAGTAGAATCTAAAAGAATCGAATCGAATCAAATCGAAAAAATTCGAATAGAATTGAATCGAAAAGAATCAAAACGAATCGAACCGAAGAGAATCGATTCGAATCAAAATAAAAAGTATCGTATCAAATCGAACCGAAAAGAATCATATCAAATAGAATCGAAAGAATGGAATCAAATCTAAAACAATCGAATCGAATCGAAAAGAATCGGATTGAATGGAATCGAATCGAAAAGAATAGAATAGAATCGAAAGAAATCGAATAGAATCAAATCAAATCAAAAAGAATCGAATTGAATTGATCCTAACCAAAATAAGCGAAATGAATCGACTCGAACCGAAAAAAATCAAATCGAAAAGAATCTAATCTCAACGAAAATCATCGAAATGAATAGAATCGAAAAGAATCGAATTGAATCAAATCGAAAAGAATCGAATGGAATCCAATCGAAAAGAATCAAATTGATTCGAATCGAAGCAAATTGAATCCAATCGAAAAGAATCTAATTGAATCGAATCGAAAAGAATCGAATCAATAAAAACGAATCGATTCGAATGGAATAGAAAAGAATAGAATAGAATAGAATCGAAAAGAATCAAATCGAATCGAAAAGAATCGAATCGAAAAGAATTGAATCGAATCGAAAAGAAACGAATCGAACCGAATCAAAAAGAAAACAATCGAATCGAATCAAATACAAAAGAATCGCTTTGAATAGCATAGAATTGAAACGAATCGAATCAATCGAATTGAAAACAATCGAATCGAAAAGAATCGAATCAAAAAAAGTCGAATCGAAACGAAAACAATCGAATCGAATCGAATCTAAAAGAATCGTATTGAATTGAATCGAGTCGAAAAGACTTGAATCAAAAAGACTCGAATCGAATTGAATCAAATCGAAAAGAATCTAATAGAAACCACTCGAACAGAATCAAATCGAAATGATTCAAAATGAATCGAATAGAATAGAATCGAAAAAAATCGAATAGTATCGAAACGAATCGAAACGAAATGAATCGAAGGGAATCGATTAGAATCGAAATGAAAAGAATCGTATTGAATCGAATCGAAAAGAATCAAATCAAATCGAATCGAAAGAATTGAATCAAATCGAAAAGAATCCAATCGAATCGAAAAGAATCGAACTGAATGGAATCAAATCGAAAAGAATCGAATCGAATCAAAAGAATCGAATCAAAATTAATGGAATCGAAAAGAATCGAATTGAATCGAAAAGAATCGAATTGTATCTAATCAAAAAGAATCGAATCGTATCGACTCGAATCGAAAAGAATCCAATTGCATCATCGAATGGAAACTAATCGAATTGAATAGAATAGAAAAGAATCGAATCGAATCAAATCGAAAACAATCAAATTGAATTGATCGAAAAGAATCGAATTGAATCAAATCGAATCGAAATGAAAAGAATCGAATCGATTCAAAGAGAAAAGAATCCAATCGAAAAGAATCAAATCGACACGAAAAGAATCGAATCGAATCAAAAAGTATCGAATTGATTCGAAAACATTCGAATCGAAAAGAATCGAATTGAAATGAATCCGATCGAAATGAAAAGAATGTACTCGATTCGAATCCAAAAGAATCGAATGCAAAAGAATCGAATCGAATCCAAAAGAATCGAATTGAATTGAATCAAAAGAACTGAATTGAATTGAATCAAAAAGGAACAAATCGAATCAAATCGAAAAAACTCGAATAGAATCAAATCGAATCAAAAAGAATCGAATAGATTCGAATAAAAAAGAATCGAATTGAGGGATCCCTGGGTGGCGCAGCGGTTTAGCGCCTGCCTTTGGCCCAGGGCGCGATCCTGGAGACGCGGGATCGAATCTCACATCGGGCTCCTGGTGCATGGAGCCTGCTTCTCCGTCTGCCTGTGTCTCTGCCTCTCTGTCTCTCTCTGTGACTATCATAAAAAAAGAATCGAATTGAATCCCGTTGAAAAAAATCATAAAGAACCGAATCAAAAAGAAAACAATCGAATCGAATCAAATACAAAAGAATCGCTTTGAATAGCATAGAATTGAAAAGAATCGAATCAATCGAATTGAAAACAATCGAATCGAAAAGAATCGAATCAAAAAAAGTCGAATCGAAACAAAAACTATCGAATCGAATCGAATCTAAAAGAATCGTATTGAATTGCATCGAGTCGAAAAGACTCGAATCAAAAAGACTCGAATCGAATTGAATCAAATCGAAAAGAATCTAATAGAAACCACTCGAACAGAATCAAATCGAGATGATTCAAAATGAATCGAATAGAATAGAATCGAAAAAAATCGAATAGAATCGAAACGAAATGAATCGAAGAGAATCGATTAGAATCGAAATGAAAAGAATCGTATTGAATCGAATAGAAAAGAATCAAATCAAATCGAATCGAAAGAATTGAATCAAATCGAAAAGAATCCAATCGAATCGAAAAGAATCGAACTGAATGGAATCAAATCGAAAAGAATCTAATCGAATCGAAAAGAATCGAATCAAATTTAATGGAATCGAAAAGAATCGAATTGAATCGAAAAAATCGAAATGAAACAAATCAGCGCAAATGGAAAAGCATCAAATCGAATTGAAAAGAATCGAATTGAATCGAAATGAATCGAATCAAAAAGAATCGAATCGAAAGATTCGAATTGAAAAGAATCGAATCGAATCGAAAAGACTCGAATCGAATTAAAAATATCCAATCGAATCGAATCGAAAAGAATCGAATTGAAAAGACTCGAATTGAAACGAATCGATTTGAAACGAAGAATCGAATCGAATCGAATCGAATTGAAAGAATCGAATTGAATAGAAAAAAATCGAATAGAAAAGAATCGAACCGAAAAGAAAGGAATCAAACTGAATCGGTCGAATAAATTATAGTCGAATCGAATCAAAAAGAATGAAATCGAGTCGAATTGAATCGAAAAGAATCGAATCGAATCGAAAAGAATCGAATTGTATCTAATCAAAAAGAATCGAATCGTATCGACTCGAATCGAAAAGAATCCAATTGCATCATCGAATGGAAACTAATCGAATTGAATAGAATAGAAAAGAATCGAATCGAATCAAATCGAAAACAATCAAATTGAATTGATCGAAAAGAATCGAATTGAATCAAATCGAATCGAAATGAAAAGAATCGAATCGATTCAAATAGAAAAGAATCGAATCGAAAAGAATCATGTCGACACGAAAAGAATCGAATCGAATCAAAAAGTATCGAATGGATTCGAAAACATTCGAATCGAAAAGAATCGAATTGAAATGAATCCGATCGAAATGAAAAGAATCTACTCGATTCGAATCCAAAAGAATCGAATCCAAAAGACTCGAATCGAATCCAAAAGAATCGAATTGAATTGAATCAAAAGAAATGAATTGAATTGAATCAAAAGGAACTAATCGAATCTAATCGAAAAAAATCGGATAGAATCCAATCGAATCAAAAAGAATCGAATAGATTCGAATCAAAAAGAATCGAATTGAGGGATCCCTGGGTGGCGCAGCGGTTTAGCGCCTGCCTTTGGCCCAGGGCGCGATCCTGGAGACCCAGGATCGAATCCCACATCGGGCTCCTGGTGCATGGAGCCTGCTTCTCCCTCTGCCTGTGTGTCTGCCTCTCTGTCTCTCTCTGTGACTGTCATAAAAAAAAGAATCGAATTGAATCGCGTTGAAAAAAATCATAAAGAATCAAATCGAAAAGAATCGAATTCCATGTAACGAAAAGATTCGAATTGAAAAGAATCGAATCGAAACAAAAGAATCGAATCGAATCGACATGAATCAAAAAGAATCGAATCAAAACGAATCGAAAAGAAACAAATCAAGTAGAATCTAAAAGAATCGAATCGAATCAAATCGAAAAAATTCGAATAGAATTGAATCGAAAAGAATCAAAACGAATCGAACCGAAGAGAATCGATTCGAATCAAAATAAAAAGTATCGTATCAAATCGAACCGAAAAGAATCATATCAAATAGAATCGAAAGAATGGAATCAAATCTAAAACAATCGAATCGAATCGAAAAGAATCGGATTGAATGGAATCGAATCGAAAAGAATAGAATAGAATCGAAAGAAATCGAATAGAATCAAATCAAATCAAAAAGAATCGAATTGAATTGATCCTAACCAAAATAAGCGAAATGAATCGACTCGAACCGAAAAAAATCAAATCGAAAAGAATCTAATCTCAACGAAAATCATCGAAATGAATAGAATCGAAAAGAATCGAATTGAATCAAATCGAAAAGAATCGAATGGAATCCAATCGAAAAGAATCAAATTGATTCGAATCGAAGCAAATTGAATCCAATCGAAAAGAATCTAATTGAATCGAATCGAAAAGAATCGAATCAATAAAAACGAATCGATTCGAATGGAATAGAAAAGAATAGAATAGAATAGAATCGAAAAGAATCAAATCGAATCGAAAAGAATCGAATCGAAAAGAATTGAATCGAATCGAAAAGAAACGAATCGAACCGAATCAAAAAGAAAACAATCGAATCGAATCAAATACAAAAGAATCGCTTTGAATAGCATAGAATTGAAACGAATCGAATCAATCGAATTGAAAACAATCGAATCGAAAAGAATCGAATCAAAAAAAGTCGAATCGAAACGAAAACAATCGAATCGAATCGAATCTAAAAGAATCGTATTGAATTGAATCGAGTCGAAAAGACTTGAATCAAAAAGACTCGAATCGAATTGAATCAAATCGAAAAGAATCTAATAGAAACACCTCGAACAGAATCAAATCGAAATGATTCAAAATGAATCGAATAGAATAGAATCGAAAAAAATCGAATAGTATCGAAACGAATCGAAACGAAATGAATCGAAGGGAATCGATTAGAATCGAAATGAAAAGAATCGTATTGAATCGAATCGAAAAGAATCAAATCAAATCGAATCGAAAGAATTGAATCAAATCGAAAAGAATCCAATCGAATCGAAAAGAATCGAACTGAATGGAATCAAATCGAAAAGAATCGAATCGAATCAAAAGAATCGAATCAAAATTAATGGAATCGAAAAGAATCGAATTGAATCGAAAAGAATCGAATTGTATCTAATCAAAAAGAATCGAATCGTATCGACTCGAATCGAAAAGAATCCAATTGCATCATCGAATGGAAACTAATCGAATTGAATAGAATAGAAAAGAATCGAATCGAATCAAATCGAAAACAATCAAATTGAATTGATCGAAAAGAATCGAATTGAATCAAATCGAATCGAAATGAAAAGAATCGAATCGATTCAAAGAGAAAAGAATCCAATCGAAAAGAATCAAATCGACACGAAAAGAATCGAATCGAATCAAAAAGTATCGAATTGATTCGAAAACATTCGAATCGAAAAGAATCGAATTGAAATGAATCCGATCGAAATGAAAAGAATGTACTCGATTCGAATCCAAAAGAATCGAATGCAAAAGAATCGAATCGAATCCAAAAGAATCGAATTGAATTGAATCAAAAGAACTGAATTGAATTGAATCAAAAAGGAACAAATCGAATCAAATCGAAAAAACTCGAATAGAATCAAATCGAATCAAAAAGAATCGAATAGATTCGAATAAAAAAGAATCGAATTGAGGGATCCCTGGGTGGCGCAGCGGTTTAGCGCCTGCCTTTGGCCCAGGGCGCGATCCTGGAGACGCGGGATCGAATCTCACATCGGGCTCCTGGTGCATGGAGCCTGCTTCTCCGTCTGCCTGTGTCTCTGCCTCTCTGTCTCTCTCTGTGACTATCATAAAAAAAGAATCGAATTGAATCCCGTTGAAAAAAATCATAAAGAACCGAATCAAAAAGAAAACAATCGAATCGAATCAAATACAAAAGAATCGCTTTGAATAGCATAGAATTGAAAAGAATCGAATCAATCGAATTGAAAACAATCGAATCGAAAAGAATCGAATCAAAAAAAGTCGAATCGAAACAAAAACTATCGAATCGAATCGAATCTAAAAGAATCGTATTGAATTGCATCGAGTCGAAAAGACTCGAATCAAAAAGACTCGAATCGAATTGAATCAAATCGAAAAGAATCTAATAGAAACCACTCGAACAGAATCAAATCGAGATGATTCAAAATGAATCGAATAGAATAGAATCGAAAAAAATCGAATAGAATCGAAATGAAATGAATCGAAGAGAATCGATTAGAATCGAAATGAAAAGAATCGTATTGAATCGAATAGAAAAGAATCAAATCAAATCGAATCGAAAGAATTGAATCAAATCGAAAAGAATCCAATCGAATCGAAAAGAATCGAACTGAATGGAATCAAATCGAAAAGAATCTAATCGAATCGAAAAGAATCGAATCAAATTTAATGGAATCGAAAAGAATCGAATTGAATCGAAAAAATCGAAATGAAACAAATCAGCGCAAATGGAAAAGCATCAAATCGAATTGAAAAGAATCGAATTGAATCGAAATGAATCGAATCAAAAAGAATCGAATCGAAAGATTCGAATTGAAAAGAATCGAATCGAATCGAAAAGACTCGAATCGAATTAAAAATATCCAATCGAATCGAATCGAAAAGAATCGAATTGAAAAGACTCGAATTGAAACGAATCGATTTGAAACGAAGAATCGAATCGAATCGAATCGAATTGAAAGAATCGAATTGAATAGAAAAAAATCGAATAGAAAAGAATCGAACCGAAAAGAAAGGAATCAAACTGAATCGGTCGAATAAATTATAGTCGAATCGAATCAAAAAGAATGAAATCGAGTCGAATTGAATCGAAAAGAATCGAATCGAATCGAAAAGAATCGAATTGTATCTAATCAAAAAGAATCGAATCGTATCGACTCGAATCGAAAAGAATCCAATTGCATCATCGAATGGAAACTAATCGAATTGAATAGAATAGAAAAGAATCGAATCAAATCAAATCGAAAACAATCAAATTGAATTGATCGAAAAGAATCGAATTGAATCAAATCGAATCGAAATGAAAAGAATCGAATCGATTCAAATAGAAAAGAATCGAATCGAAAAGAATCATGTCGACACGAAAAGAATCGAATCGAATCAAAAAGTATCGAATGGATTCGAAAACATTCGAATCGAAAAGAATCGAATTGAAATGAATCCGATCGAAATGAAAAGAATCTACTCGATTCGAATCCAAAAGAATCGAATCCAAAAGACTCGAATCGAATCCAAAAGAATCGAATTGAATTGAATCAAAAGAAATGAATTGAATTGAATCAAAAGGAACTAATCGAATCTAATCGAAAAAACTCGAATAGAATCCAATCGAATCAAAAAGAATCGAATAGATTCGAATCAAAAAGAATCGAATTGAGGGATCCCTGGGTGGCGCAGCGGTTTAGCGCCTGCCTTTGGCCCAGGGCGCGATCCTGGAGACCCAGGATCGAATCCCACATCGGGCTCCTGGTGCATGGAGCCTGCTTCTCCCTCTGCCTGTGTGTCTGCCTCTCTGTCTCTCTCTGTGACTGTCATAAAAAAAAGAATCGAATTGAATCGCGTTGAAAAAAATCATAAAGAATCAAATCGAAAAGAATCGAATTCCATGTAACGAAAAGATTCGAATTGAAAAGAATCGAATCGAAACAAAAGAATCGAATCGAATCGACATGAATCAAAAAGAATCGAATCAAAACGAATCGAAAAGAAACAAATCAAGTAGAATCTAAAAGAATCGAATCGAATCAAATCGAAAAAATTCGAATAGAATTGAATCGAAAAGAATCAAAACGAATCGAACCGAAGAGAATCGATTCGAATCAAAATAAAAAGTATCGTATCAAATCGAACCGAAAAGAATCATATCAAATAGAATCGAAAGAATGGAATCAAATCTAAAACAATCGAATCGAATCGAAAAGAATCGGATTGAATGGAATCGAATCGAAAAGAATAGAATAGAATCGAAAGAAATCGAATAGAATCAAATCAAATCAAAAAGAATCGAATTGAATTGATCCTAACCAAAATAAGCGAAATGAATCGACTCGAACCGAAAAAAATCAAATCGAAAAGAATCTAATCTCAACGAAAATCATCGAAATGAATAGAATCGAAAAGAATCGAATTGAATCAAATCGAAAAGAATCGAATGGAATCCAATCGAAAAGAATCAAATTGATTCGAATCGAAGCAAATTGAATCCAATCGAAAAGAATCTAATTGAATCGAATCGAAAAGAATCGAATCAATAAAAACGAATCGATTCGAATGGAATAGAAAAGAATAGAATAGAATAGAATCGAAAAGAATCAAATCGAATCGAAAAGAATCGAATCGAAAAGAATTGAATCGAATCGAAAAGAAACGAATCGAACCGAATCAAAAAGAAAACAATCGAATCGAATCAAATACAAAAGAATCGCTTTGAATAGCATAGAATTGAAACGAATCGAATCAATCGAATTGAAAACAATCGAATCGAAAAGAATCGAATCAAAAAAAGTCGAATCGAAACGAAAACAATCGAATCGAATCTAAAAGATTCGTATTGAATTGAATCGAGTCGAAAAGACTCGAATCAAAAAGACTCGAATCGAATTGAATCAAATCGAAAAGAATCTAATAGAAACCACTCGAACAGAATCAAATCGAGATGATTCAAAATGAATCGAATAGAATAGAATCGAAAAAAATCGAATAGAATCGAAACGAAATGAATCGAAGAGAATCGATTAGAATCGAAATGAAAAGAATCGTATTGAATCGAATAGAAAAGAATCAAATCAAATCGAATCGAAAGAATTGAATCAAATCGAAAAGAATCCAATCGAATCGAAAAGAATCGAACTGAATGGAATCAAATCGAAAAGAATCTAATCGAATCGAAAAGAATCGAATCAAATTTAATGGAATCGAAAAGAATCGAATTGAATCGAAAAGAATCGAAATGAAACAAATCAGATCCAATGGAAAAGCATCAAATCGAATTGAAAAGAATCGAATTGAATCGAAATGAATCGAATCAAAAAGAATCGAATCGAAAGATTCGAATTGAAAAGAATCGAATCGAATCGAAAAGACTCGAATCGAAATAAAAATATCCAATCGAATCGAATCGAAAAGAATCGAATTGAAAAGACTCGAATTGAAACGAATCGATTTGAAACGAAGAATCGAATCGAATCGAATCGAATTGAAAGAATCGAATTGAATAGAAAAAAATCGAATAGAAAAGAATCGAACCGAAAAGAAAGGAATCAAATTGAATCGGTCGAATAAATTCTAGTCGAATCGAATCAAAAAGAATGAAATCGAGTCGAATCGAATCGAAAAGAATCGAATCGAATCGAAAAGAATCGAATTGTATCTAATCAAAAAGAATCGAATCGTATCGACTCGAATCGAAAAGAATCGAATTGCATCATCGAATGGAAACTAATCGAATTGAATAGAATAGAAAAGAATCGAATCGAATCAAATCGAAAACAATCAAATTGAATTGATCGAAAAGAATCGAATTGAATCAAATCGAATCGAAATGAAAAGAATCGAATCGATTCAAATAGAAAAGAATCGAATCGAAAAGAATCATATCGACACGAAAAGAATCGAATCGAATCAAAAAGTATAGAATGGATTCGAAAACATTCGAATCGAAAAGAATCGAATTGAAATGAATCCGATCGAAATGAAAAGAATCTACTCGATTCGAATCCAAAAGAATCGAATCCAAAAGACTCGAATCGAATCCAAAAGAATCGAATTGAATTGAATCAAAAGAAATGAATTGAATTGAATCAAAAAGGAACTAATCGAATCTAATCAAAAAAATCGAATAGAATCCAATCGAATCAAAAAGAATCGAATAGATTCGAATAAAAAAGAATCGAATTGAGGGATCCCTGGGTGGCGCAGCGGTTTAGCGCCTGCCTTTGGCCCAGGGCGCGATCCTGGAGACCCAGGATCGAATCCCACATCGGGCTCCTGGTGCATGGAGCCTGCTTCTCCCTCTGCCTGTGTCTCTGCCTCTCTGTCTCTCTCTGTGACTGTCATAAAAAAAAGAATCGAATTGAATCGCGTTGAAAAAAATCATAAAGAATCAAATCGAAAAGAATCGAATTCCATGTAACGAAAAGATTCGAATTGAAAAGAATCGAATCAACAAAAGAATCGAATCGAATCGACATGAATCAAAAAGAATCGAATCAAAACGAATCGAAAAGAAACAAATCAAGTAGAATCTAAAAGAATCGAATCGAATCAAATCGAAAAAATTCGAATAGAATTGAATCGAAAAGAATCAAAACGAATCGAACCGAAGAGAATCGATTCGGATCAAAATAAAAAGTATCGTATCAAATCGAACCGAAAAGAATCATATCAAATAGAATCGAAAGAATGGAATCAAATCTAAAACAATCGAATCGAATCGAAAAGAATCGGATTGAATGGAATCGAATCGAAAAGAATAGAATAGAATCGAAAGAAATCGAATAGAATCAAATCAAATCAAAAAGAATCGAATTGAATTGATCCTAACCAAAATAAGCGAAATGAATCGACTCGAACCGAAAAAAATCAAATCGAAAAGAATCTAACCTCAACGAAAATCATCGAAATGAATAGAATCGAAAAGAATCGAATTGAATCAAATCGAAAAGAATCGAATGGAATCCAATCGAAAAGAATCAAATTGATTCGACTCGAAACAAATTGAATCCAATCGAAAAGAATCTAATTGAATCGAATCGAAAAGAATCGAATTCCATCAAAACGAATCGATTCGAATGGAATAGAGAAGAATAGAATAGAATAGAATCGAAAAGAATCAAATCGAATCGAAAAGAATCGAATCGAAAAGAATTGAATCGAATCGAAAAGAAACGAATCGAACCGAATCAAAAAGAAAACAATCGAATCGAATCCAATACAAAAGAATCGCTTTGAATAGCATAGAATCGAAAAGAATCGAATCAATCGAATTGAAAACAATCGAATCGAAAAGAATCGAATCAAAAAAAGTCGAATCGAAACAAAAACTATCGAATCGAATCGAATCTAAAAGAATCGTATTGAATTGCATCGAGTCGAAAAGACTCGAATCAAAAAGACTCGAATCGAATTGAATCAAATCGAAAAGAATCTAATAGAAACCACTCGAACAGAATCAAATCGAGATGATTCAAAATGAATCGAATAGAATAGAATCGAAAAAAATCGAATAGAATCGAAACGAAATGAATCGAAGAGAATCGATTAGAATCGAAATGAAAAGAATCGTATTGAATCGAATCGAAAAGAATCAAATCAAATCGAATCGAAAGAATTGAATCAAATCGAAAAGAATCCAATCGAATCGAAAAGAATCGAACTGAATGGAATCAAATCGAAAAGAATCTAATCGAATCGAAAAGAATCGAATCAAATTTAATGGAATCGAAAAGAATCGAATTGAATCGAAAAGAATCGAAATGAAACAAATCAGATCCAATGGAAAAGCATCAAATCGAATTGAAAAGAATCGAATTGAATCGAAATGAATCGAATCGAAAAGATTCGAATTGAAAAGAATCGAATCGAATCGAAAAGACTCGAATCGAATTAAAAATATCCAATCGAATCGAATCAAAAAGAATCGAATCGAAAAGATTCGAATTGAAAAGAATCGAATCGAATCGAAAAGACTCGAATCGAATTAAAAATATCCAATCGAATCGAATCGAAAAGAATCGAATTGAAAAGACTCGAATTGAAACGAATCGATTTGAAACGAAGAATCGAATCGAATCGAATCGAATTGAAAGAATCGAATTGAATAGAAAAAAATCGAATAGAAAAGAATCGAACCGAAAAGAAAAGAATCAAATTGAATCAGTCGATTAAATTCTAGTCGAATCGAATCAAAAAGAATGAAATCGAGTCGAATCGAATCGAAAAGAATCGAAAAGAATCGAATTGTATCTAATCCAAAAGAATCGAATCGTATCGACTCGAATCGAAAAGAATCCAATTGCATCATCGAATGGAAACTAATCGAATTGAATAGAATAGAAAAGAATCGAATCGAATCAAATCGAAAACAATCAAATTGAATTGATCGAAAAGAATCGAATTGAATCAAATCGAATCGAAATGAAAAGAATCGAATCGATTCAAATAGAAAAGAATCGAATCGAAAAGAATCAAATCGACACGAAAAGAATCGAATCGAATCAAAAAGTATCGAATGGATTCGAAAACATTCGAATCGAAAAGAATCGAATTGAAATGAATCCGATCGAAATGAAAAGAATCTACTCGATTCGAATCCAAAAGAATCGATCCAAAAGACTCGAATCGAATCCAAAAGAATCGAATTGAATTGAATCAAAAGAAATGAATTGAATTGAATCAAAAAGGAACTAATCGAATCAAATCGAAAAAACTCGAATAGAATCAAATCGAATCAAAAAGAATCGAATAGATTCGAATAAAACAGAATCGAATTGAGGGATCCCTGGGTGGCGCAGCGGTTTAGCGCCTGCCTTTGGCCCAGGGCGCGTTCCTGGAGACCCGGGATCGAATCCCACATCGGGCTCCTGGTGCATGGAGCCTGCTTCTCCCTCTGCCCGTGTCTCTGCCTCTCTCTCTCTCTCTGTGACTTAAATAAAAAAAGAATCGAATTGAATCGCGTTGAAAAAAATCATAAAGAATCAAATCGAAAAGAATCGAATTCCATGTAACGAAAAGATTCGAATTGAAAGAATCGAATCGAAACAAAAGAATCGAATCGAATCCACATGAATCAAAAAGAATCGAATCAAAACCAATCGAAAAGAAACAAATCAAGTAGAATCTAAAAGAATCGAATCGAATCAAATCGAAAAAATTCGAATAGAATTGAATCGAAAAGAATCAAAACGAATCGAACCAAAGAGAATCGATTCGAATCAAAATAAAAAGTATCGTATCAAATCGAATCGAAAAGAATCATTTCAAATAGAATCGAAAGAATGGAATCAAATCTAAAACAATCGAATCGAATCGAAAAGAATCGGATTGGATGGAATAGAATCGAAAAGAATAGAATAGAATCGAAAGAAATCGAATAGAATCAAATCAAATCAAAAAGAATCGAATTGAATTGATCCTAACCAAAATAAGCGAAATGAATCGACTCGAACCAAAAAAAATCAAATCGAAGAGAATCTAATCTCAACGAAAATCATCGAAATGAACAGAATCGAAAAGAATCGAATTGAATCAAATCGAAAAGAATCGAATGGAATCCAATCGAAAAGAATCAAATTGATTCGATTCGAAACAAATTGAATCCAATCGAAAAGAATCTAATTGAATCGAATCGAAAAGAATCGAATTCAATCAAAACGAATCGATTCGAATGGAATAGAAAAGAATAGAATAGAATAGAATCGAAAAGAATCAAATCGAATCGAAAAGAATCGAATCGAAAAGAATTGAATCGAATCGAAAAGAAACGAATGGAACCGAATCAAAAAGAAAACAATCGAATCGAATCAAATACAAAAGAATCGCTTCGAATAGCATAGAATTGAAAAGAATCGAATCAATCGAATTGAAAACAATCGAATCGAAAAGAATCGAATCAAAAAAAGTCGAATCGAAACAAAAACAATCGAATCGAATCGAATCTAAAAAATCGTATTGAATTGAATCGAGTCGAATAGACTCGAATCAAAAAGACTCGAATCGAAAAAAAAAAATTAAAAAAAAAAAACAAAAAGACTCGAATCGAATTGAATCAAATCGAATGGAATCTAATAGAAACCACTCGAACAGAATCAAATCGAAACGATTCAAAATGAATCGAATAGAATAGAATCGAAAAAAATCGAATAGAATCGAAACGAAATGAATCGAAGAGAATCGATTAATCGAAATGAAAAGAATCGTATTGAATCGAATCGAAAAGAATCAAATCAAATCGAATCGAAAGAATTGAATCAAATCGAAAAGAATCCAATCGAATCGAAAAGAATCGAACTGAATGGAATCAAATCGAAAAGAATCGAATCGAATCGAAAAGAATCGAATCAAATTTAATGGAATCGAAAAGAATCGAATTGAATCAAAAAGAATCGAAATGAAACAAATCAGATCCAATGGAAAAGCATCAAATCGAATTGAAAAGAATCGAATCGAATCGAAATGAATCGAATCAAAAAGACTCGAGTCGAAAAGATTCGAATTGAAAAGAATCGAATCGAATCGAAAAGACTCGAATCGAATTAAAAATATCAAATCGAATCGAATCGCAAAGATTCGAATTGAAAAGACTCGAATTGAAACGAATCGATTTGAAACGAAAAGAATCGAATCGAATCGAATCGAATTGAAAGAATCGAATTGAATAGAAAAAAATCGAATAGAAAAGAATCGAACCGAAAAGAAAAGAATCAAATTGAATCAGTCGATTAAATTCTAGTCGAATCGAATCAAAAAGAATGAAATCGAGTCGAATCGAATCGAAAAGAATCGAATCGAATCGAAAAGAATCGAATTGTATCTAATCAAAAAGAATCGAATCGTATCGATTCGAATCGAAAAGAATCCAATTGCATCATCGAATGGAAAGTAATCGAATTGAATAGAATAGAAAAGAATCGAATCGAATCAAATCGAAAACAATCAAATTGAATTGATCGAAAAGAATCGAATTGAATCAAATCGAATCGAAATGAAAAGAATCGAATCGATTCAAATAGAAAAGAATCGAATCGAAAAGAATCAAGTCGACACGAAAAGAATCGAATCGAATCAAAAAGTATCGAATGGATTCGAAAACATTCGAATCGAAAAGAATCGAATTGAAATGAATCCGATCGAAATGAAAAGAATCTACTCGATTCGAATCCAAAAGAATCGAATCCAAAAGACTGGAATCGAATCCAAAAGAATCGAATTGAATTGAATCAAAAGAAATGAATTGAATTGAATCAAAAAGGAACTAATCGAATCAAATCGAAAAAACTCGAATAGAATCAAATCGAATCAAAAAGAATCGAAGAGATTCGAATAAAACAGAATCGAATTGAGGGATCCCTGGGTGGCGCAGCGGTTTAGCGCCTGCCTTTGGCCCAGGGCGCGTTCCTGGAGACCCGGGATCGAATCCCACATCGGGCTCCTGGTGCATGGAGCTTGCTTCTCCCTCTGCCTGTGTCTCTGCCTCTCTCTCTTTCTCTGTGACTATCATAAAAAAAGAATCGAATTGAATCGCGTTGAAAAAAATCATAAAGAATCAAATCGAAAAGAATCGAATTCCATGTAACGAAAAGAATCGAATTGAAAAGAATCGAATCGAAACAAAAGAATTGAATCGAATCGACATGAATCAAAAAGAATCGAATCAAAACGAATCGAAAAGAAACAAATCAAGTAGAATCTAAAAGAATCGAATCGAATCAAATCGAAAAAATTCGAATAGAATTGAATCGAAAAGAATCAAAACGAATCGAACCGAAGAGAATCGATTCGGATCAAAATAAAAAGTATCGTATCAAATCGAACCGAAAAGAATCATATCAAATAGAATCGAAAGAATGGAATCAAATCTAAAACAATCGAATCGAATCGAAAAGAATCGGATTGAATGGAATCGAATCGAAAAGAATAGAATAGAATCGAAAGAAATCGAATAGAATCAAATCAAATCAAAAAGAATCGAATTGAATTGATCCTAACCAAAATAAGCGAAATGAATCGACTCGAACCGAAAAAAATCAAATCGAAAAGAATCTAACCTCAACGAAAATCATCGAAATGAATAGAATCGAAAAGAATCGAATTGAATCAAATCGAAAAGAATCGAATGGAATCCAATCGAAAAGAATCAAATTGATTCGACTCGAAACAAATTGAATCCAATCGAAAAGAATCTAATTGAATCGAATCGAAAAGAATCGAATTCCATCAAAACGAATCGATTCGAATGGAATAGAGAAGAATAGAATAGAATAGAATCGAAAAGAATCAAATCGAATCGAAAAGAATCGAATCGAAAAGAATTGAATCGAATCGAAAAGAAACGAATCGAACCGAATCAAAAAGAAAACAATCGAATCGAATCCAATACAAAAGAATCGCTTTGAATAGCATAGAATCGAAAAGAATCGAATCAATCGAATTGAAAACAATCGAATCGAAAAGAATCGAATCAAAAAAAGTCGAATCGAAACAAAAACTATCGAATCGAATCGAATCTAAAAGAATCGTATTGAATTGCATCGAGTCGAAAAGACTCGAATCAAAAAGACTCGAATCGAATTGAATCAAATCGAAAAGAATCTAATAGAAACCACTCGAACAGAATCAAATCGAGATGATTCAAAATGAATCGAATAGAATAGAATTGAAAAAAATCGAATAGAATCGAAACGAAATGAATCGAAGAGAATCGATTAGAATCGAAATGAAAAGAATCGTATTGAATCGAATCGAAAAGAATCAAATCAAATCGAATCGAAAGAATTGAATCAAATCGAAAAGAATCCAATCGAATCGAAAAGAATCGAACTGAATGGAATCAAATCGAAAAGAATCTAATCGAATCGAAAAGAATCGAATCAAATTTAATGGAATCGAAAAGAATCGAATTGAATCGAAAAGAATCGAAATGAAACAAATCAGCTCAAAAGGAAAAGCATCAAATCGAATTGAAAAGAATCGAATTGAATCGAAAAGACTCGAATCGAATTAAAAATATCCAATCGAATCGAATCAAAAAGAATCGAATCGAAAAGATTCGAATTGAAAAGAATCGAATCGAATCGAAAAGACTCGAATCGAATTAAAAATATCCAATCGAATCGAATCAAAAAGAATCGAATCGAAAAGATTCGAATTGAAAAGAATCGAATCGAATCGAAAAGACTCGAATCGAATTAAAAATATCCAATCGAATCGAATCGAAAAGAATCGAATTGAAAAGACTCGAATTGAAACGAATCGATTTGAAACGAAGAATCGAATCGAATCGAATCGAATTGAAAGAATCGAATTGAATAGAAAAAAATCGAATAGAAAAGAATCGAACCGAAAAGAAAAGAATCAAATTGAATTAGTCGATTAAATTCTAGTCGAATCGAATCAAAAAGAATGAAATCGAGTCGAATCGAATCGAAAAGAATCGAAAAGAATCGAATTGTATCTAATCCAAAAGAATCGAATCGTATCGACTCGAATCGAAAAGAATCCAATTGCATCATCGAATGGAAACTAATCGAATTGAATAGAATAGAAAAGAATCGAATCGAATCAAATCGAAAACAATCAAATTGAATTGATCGAAAAGAATCGAATTGAATCAAATCGAATCGAAATGAAAAGAATCGAATCGATTCAAATAGAAAAGAATCGAATCGAAAAGAATCAAATCGACACGAAAAGAATCGAATCGAATCAAAAAGTATCGAATGGATTCGAAAACATTCGAATCGAAAAGAATCGAATTGAAATGAATCCGATCGAAATGAAAAGAATCTACTCGATTCGAATCCAAAAGAATCGATCCAAAAGACTCGAATCGAATCCAAAAGAATCGAATTGAATTGAATCAAAAGAAATGAATTGAATTGAATCAAAAAGGAACTAATCGAATCAAATCGAAAAAACTCGAATAGAATCAAATCGAATCAAAAAGAATCGAATAGATTCGAATAAAACAGAATCGAATTGAGGGATCCCTGGGTGGCGCAGCGGTTTAGCGCCTGCCTTTGGCCCAGGGCGCGTTCCTGGAGACCCGGGATCGAATCCCACATCGGGCTCCTGGTGCATGGAGCCTGCTTCTCCCTCTGCCCGTGTCTCTGCCTCTCTCTCTCTCTCTGTGACTTAAATAAAAAAAGAATCGAATTGAATCGCGTTGAAAAAAATCATAAAGAATCAAATCGAAAAGAATCGAATTCCATGTAACGAAAAGATTCGAATTGAAAGAATCGAATCGAAACAAAAGAATCGAATCGAATCCACATGAATCAAAAAGAATCGAATCAAAACCAATCGAAAAGAAACAAATCAAGTAGAATCTAAAAGAATCGAATCGAATCAAATCGAAAAAATTCGAATAGAATTGAATCGAAAAGAATCAAAACGAATCGAACCAAAGAGAATCGATTCGAATCAAAATAAAAAGTATCGTATCAAATCGAATCGAAAAGAATCATTTCAAATAGAATCGAAAGAATGGAATCAAATCTAAAACAATCGAATCGAATCGAAAAGAATCGGATTGGATGGAATAGAATCGAAAAGAATAGAATAGAATCGAAAGAAATCGAATAGAATCAAATCAAATCAAAAAGAATCGAATTGAATTGATCCTAACCAAAATAAGCGAAATGAATCGACTCGAACCAAAAAAAATCAAATCGAAGAGAATCTAATCTCAACGAAAATCATCGAAATGAACAGAATCGAAAAGAATCGAATTGAATCAAATCGAAAAGAATCGAATGGAATCCAATCGAAAAGAATCAAATTGATTCGATTCGAAACAAATTGAATCCAATCGAAAAGAATCTAATTGAATCGAATCGAAAAGAATCGAATTCAATCAAAACGAATCGATTCGAATGGAATAGAAAAGAATAGAATAGAATAGAATCGAAAAGAATCAAATCGAATCGAAAAGAATCGAATCGAAAAGAATTGAATCGAATCGAAAAGAAACGAATGGAACCGAATCAAAAAGAAAACAATCGAATCGAATCAAATACAAAAGAATCGCTTCGAATAGCATAGAATTGAAAAGAATCGAATCAATCGAATTGAAAACAATCGAATCGAAAAGAATCGAATCAAAAGAGTCGAATCGAAACAAAAACAATCGAATCGAATCGAATCTAAAAAATCGTATTGAATTGAATCGAGTCGAATAGACTCGAATCAAAAAGACTCGAATCGAAAAAAAAAAATTAAAAAAAAAAAACAAAAAGACTCGAATCGAATTGAATCAAATCGAATGGAATCTAATAGAAACCACTCGAACAGAATCAAATCGAAACGATTCAAAATGAATCGAATAGAATAGAATCGAAAAAAATCGAATAGAATCGAAACGAAATGAATCGAAGAGAATCGATTAATCGAAATGAAAAGAATCGTATTGAATCGAATCGAAAAGAATCAAATCAAATCGAATCGAAAGAATTGAATCAAATCGAAAAGAATCCAATCGAATCGAAAAGAATCGAACTGAATGGAATCAAATCGAAAAGAATCGAATCGAATCGAAAAGAATCGAATCAAATTTAATGGAATCGAAAAGAATCGAATTGAATCAAAAAGAATCGAAATGAAACAAATCAGATCCAATGGAAAAGCATCAAATCGAATTGAAAAGAATCGAATCGAATCGAAATGAATCGAATCAAAAAGACTCGAGTCGAAAAGATTCGAATTGAAAAGAATCGAATCGAATCGAAAAGACTCGAATCGAATTAAAAATATCAAATCGAATCGAATCGCAAAGATTCGAATTGAAAAGACTCGAATTGAAACGAATCGATTTGAAACGAAAAGAATCGAATCGAATCGAATCGAATTGAAAGAATCGAATTGAATAGAAAAAAATCGAATAGAAAAGAATCGAACCGAAAAGAAAAGAATCAAATTGAATCAGTCGATTAAATTCTAGTCGAATCGAATCAAAAAGAATGAAATCGAGTCGAATCGAATCGAAAAGAATCGAATCGAATCGAAAAGAATCGAATTGTATCTAATCAAAAAGAATCGAATCGTATCGACTCGAATCGAAAAGAATCCAATTGCATCATCGAATGGAAAGTAATCGAATTGAATAGAATAGAAAAGAATCGAATCGAATCAAATCGAAAACAATCAAATTGAATTGATCGAAAAGAATCGAATTGAATCAAATCGAATCGAAATGAAAAGAATCGAATCGATTCAAATAGAAAAGAATCGAATCGAAAAGAATCAAGTCGACACGAAAAGAATCGAATCGAATCAAAAAGTATCGAATGGATTCGAAAACATTCGAATCGAAAAGAATCGAATTGAAATGAATCCGATCGAAATGAAAAGAATCTACTCGATTCGAATCCAAAAGAATCGAATCCAAAAGACTGGAATCGAATCCAAAAGAATCGAATTGAATTGAATCAAAAGAAATGAATTGAATTGAATCAAAAAGGAACTAATCGAATCAAATCGAAAAAACTCGAATAGAATCAAATCGAATCAAAAAGAATCGAAGAGATTCGAATAAAACAGAATCGAATTGAGGGATCCCTGGGTGGCGCAGCGGTTTAGCGCCTGCCTTTGGCCCAGGGCGCGTTCCTGGAGACCCGGGATCGAATCCCACATCGGGCTCCTGGTGCATGGAGCTTGCTTCTCCCTCTGCCTGTGTCTCTGCCTCTCTCTCTTTCTCTGTGACTATCATAAAAAAAGAATCGAATTGAATCGCGTTGAAAAAAATCATAAAGAATCAAATCGAAAAGAATCGAATTCCATGTAACGAAAAGAATCGAATTGAAAAGAATCGAATCGAAACAAAAGAATTGAATCGAATCGACATGAATCAAAAAGAATCGAATCAAAACCAATCGAAAAGAAACAAATCAAGTAGAATCTAAAAGAATCGAATCGAATCAAATCGAAAAAAATCGAATAGAATTGAATCGAAAAGAATCAAAACGAATCGAACCGAAGAGAATCGATTCGAATCAAAATAAAAAGTATCGTATCAAATCGAATCGAAAAGAATCATATCAAATAGAATCGAAAGAGTGGAATCAAATCTAAAACAATCGAATCGAATCGAAAAGAATCAGATTGAATGGAATAGAATCGAAAAGAATAGAATAGAACCGAAAGAAATCGAATAGAATCAAATCAAATCAAAAAGAATCGAATTGAATTGATCCTAACCAAAATAAGCGAAATGAATCGACTCGAACCGAAAAAATCAAATCGAAGAGAATCTAATCTCAACGAAAATCATCGAAATGAACAGAATCGAAAAGAATCGAATTGAATCAAATCGAAAAGAATCGAATGGAATCCAATCGAAAAGAATCAAATTGATTCGACTCGAAACAAATTGAATCCAATCGAAAAGAATCTAATTGAATCGAATCGAAAAGAATCGAATTCAATCAAAACGAATCGATTCGAATGGAATAGAAAAGAATAGAATAGAATAGAATAGAATCGAAAAGAATCAAATCGAATCGAAAAGAATCGAATCGAAAAGAATTGAATCGAATCGAAAAGAAACGAATCGAACCGAATCAAAAAGAAAACAATCGAATCGAATCAAATACAAAAGAATCGCTTTGAATAGCATAGAATTGAAAAGAATCGAATCAATCGAATTGAAAACAATCGAATCGAAAAGAATCGAATCAAAAAAGTCGAATCGAAACAAAAACAATCGAATCGAATCGAATCTAAAAAATCGTATTGAATTGAATCGAGTCGAAAAGACTCGAATCAAAAAGACTCGAATCGAATTGAATCAAATCGAAAAGAATCTAATAGAAACCACTCGAACAGAATCAAATCGAAACGATTCAAAATGAATCGAATAGAATAGAATCGAAAAAAATCGAATAGAATCGAAACGAAATGAATCGAAGAGAATCGATTAATCGAAATGAAAAGAATCGTATTGAATCGAATCGAAAAGAATCAAATCAAATCGAATCGAAAGAATTGAATCAAATCGAAAAGAATCCAATCGAATCGAAAAGAATCGAACTGAATGGAATCAAATCGAAAAGAATCGAATCGAATCGAAAAGAATCGAATCAAATTTAATGGAATCGAAAAGAATCGAATTGAATCAAAAAGAATCGAAATGAAACAAATCAGATCCAATGGAAAAGCATCAAATCGAATTGAAAAGAATCGAATCGAATCGAAATGAATCGAATCAAAAAGAATCGAATCGAAAAGATTCGAATTGAAAAGAATCAAATCGAATCGAAAAGACTCGAATCGAATTAAAAATATCAAATCGAATCGAATCGCAAAGATTCGAATTGAAAAGACTCGAATTGAAACGAATCGATTTGAAACGAAAAGAATCGAATCGAATCGAATTGAAAGAATCGAATTGAATAGAAAAAAATCGAATAGAAAAGAATCGAACCGAAAAGAAAAGAATCAAATTGAATCAGTCGATTAAATTCTAGTCGAATCGAATCAAAAAGAATGAAATCGAGTCGAATCGAATCGAAAAGAATCGAAAAGAATCGAATTGTATCTAATCCAAAAGAATCGAATCGTATTGACTCGAATCGAAAAGAATCCAATTGCATCATCGAATGGAAAGTAATCGAATTGAATAGAATAGAAAAGAATCGAATCGAATCAAATCGAAAACAATCAAATTGAATTGATCCAAAAGAATCGAATTGAATCAAATCGAATCGAAATGAAAAGAATCGAATCGATTCAAATAGAAAAGAATCGAATCGAAAAGAATCAAATCGACACGAAAAGAATCAAATCGAATCAAAAAGTATCGAATGGATTCGAAAACATACGAATCGAAAAGAATCGAATTGAAATGAATCCGATCGAAATGAAAAGAATCTACTCGATTCGAATCCAAAAGAATCGATCCAAAAGACTCGAATCGAATCCAAAAGAATCGAATTGAATTGAATCAAAAGAAATGAATTGAATTGAATCAAAAAGGAACTAATCGAATCAAATCGAAAAAACTCGAATAGAATCAAATCGAATCAAAAAGAATCGAATAGATTCGAATAAAACAGAATCGAATTGAGGGATCCCTGGGTGGCGCAGCGGTTTAGCGCCTGCCTTTGGCCCAGGGCGCGTTCCTGGAGACCCGGGATCGAATCCCACATCGGGCTCCTGGTGCATGGAGCCTGCTTCTCCCTCTGCCCGTGTCTCTGCCTCTCTCTCTCTCTCTGTGACTTAAATAAAAAAAGAATCGAATTGAATCGCGTTGAAAAAAATCATAAAGAATCAAATCGAAAAGAATCGAATTCCATGTAACGAAAAGATTCGAATTGAAAAGAATCGAATCGAAACAAAAGAATCGAATCGAATCGACATGAATCAAAAAGAATCGAATCAAAACCAATCGAAAAGAAACAAATCAAGTAGAATCTAAAAGAATCGAATCGAATCATATCGAAAAAATTCGAATAGAATTGAATCGAAAAGAATCAAAACGAATCGAACCGAAGAGAATCGATTCGAATCAAAATAAAAAGTATCGTATCAAATCGAATCGAAAAGAATCATTTCAAATAGAATCGAAAGAATGGAATCAAATCTAAAACAATCGAATCGAATCGAAAAGAATCGGATTGGATGGAATAGAATCGAAAAGAATAGAATAGATTCGAAAGAAATCGAATAGAATCAAATCAAATAAAAAGAATCGAATTGAATTGATCCTAACCAAAATAAGCGAAATGAATCGACTCGAACCAAAAAAAATCAAATCGAAGAGAATCTAATCTCAACGAAAATCATCGAAATGAACAGAATCGAAAAGAATCGAATTGAATCAAATCGAAAAGAATCGAATGGAATCCAATCGAAAAGAATCAAATTGATTCGATTCGAAACAAATTGAATCCAATCGAAAAGAATCTAATTGAATCGAATCGAAAAGAATCGAATTCAATCAAAACGAATCGATTCGAATGGAATAGAAAAGAATAGAATAGAATAGAATCGAAAAGAATCAAATCGAATCGAAAAGAATCGAATCGAAAAGAATTGAATCGAATCGAAAAGAAACGAATGGAACCGAATCAAAAAGAAAACAATCGAATCGAATCAAATACAAAAGAATCGCTTCGAATAGCATAGAATTGAAAAGAATCGAATCAATCGAATTGAAAACAATCGAATCGAAAAGAATCGAATCAAAAGAGTCGAATCGAAACAAAAACAATCGAATTGAATCGAATCTAAAAAATCGTATTGAATTGAATCGAGTCGAATAGACTCGAATCAAAAAGACTCGAATCGAAAAAAAAAATTAAAAAAAAAAAAACAAAAAGACTCGAATCGAATTGAATCAAATCGAATGGAATCTAATAGAAACCACTCGAACAGAATCAAATCGAAACGATTCAAAATGAATCGAATAGAATAGAATCGAAAAAAATCGAATAGAATCGAAACGAAATGAATCGAAGAGAATCGATTAATCGAAATGAAAAGAATCGTATTGAATCGAATCGAAAAGAATCAAATCAAATCGAATCGAAAGAATTGAATCAAATCGAAAAGAATCCAATCGAATCGAAAAGAATCGAACTGAATGGAATCAAATCGAAAAGAATCGAATCGAATCGAAAAGAATCGAATCAAATTTAATGGAATCGAAAAGAATCGAATTGAATCAAAAAGAATCGAAATGAAACAAATCAGATCCAATGGAAAAGCATCAAATCGAATTGAAAAGAATCGAATCGAATCGAAATGAATCGAATCAAAAAGACTCGAGTCGAAAAGATTCGAATTGAAAAGAATCGAATCGAATCGAAAAGACTCGAATCGAATTAAAAATATCAAATCGAATCGAATCGCAAAGATTCGAATTGAAAAGACTCGAATTGAAACGAATCGATTTGAAACGAAAAGAATCGAATCGAATCGAATCGAATTGAAAGAATCGAATTGAATAGAAAAAAATCGAATAGAAAAGAATCGAACCGAAAAGAAAAGAATCAAATTGAATCAGTCGATTAAATTCTAGTCGAATCGAATCAAAAAGAATGAAATCGAGTCGAATCGAATCGAAAAGAATCGAATCGAATCGAAAA
This sequence comes from Canis aureus, assembly GCF_053574225.1. Classification (NCBI taxonomy): domain Eukaryota; kingdom Metazoa; phylum Chordata; class Mammalia; order Carnivora; family Canidae; genus Canis; species Canis aureus. Next base: position 28,056,192 of record NC_135647.1, read on the forward strand.
GAATCGAATTGTATCTAATCAAAAAGAATCGAATCGTATCGACTCGAATCGAAAAGAATCCAATTGCATCATCGAATGGAAAGTAATCGAATTGAATAGAATAGAAAAGAATCGAATCGAATCAAATCGAAAACAATCAAATTGAATTGATCGAAAAGAATCGAATTGAATCAAATCGAATCGAAATGAAAAGAATCGAATCGATTCAAATAGAAAAGAATCGAATCGAAAAGAATCAAGTCGACACGAAAAGAATCGAATCGAATCAAAAAGTATCGAATGGATTCGAAAACATTCGAATCGAAAAGAATCGAATTGAAATGAATCCGATCGAAATGAAAAGAATCTACTCGATTCGAATCCAAAAGAATCGAATCCAAAAGACTGGAATCGAATCCAAAAGAATCGAATTGAATTGAATCAAAAGAAATGAATTGAATTGAATCAAAAAGGAACTAATCGAATCAAATCGAAAAAACTCGAATAGAATCAAATCGAATCAAAAAGAATCGAAGAGATTCGAATAAAACAGAATCGAATTGAGGGATCCCTGGGTGGCGCAGCGGTTTAGCGCCTGCCTTTGGCCCAGGGCGCGTTCCTGGAGACCCGGGATCGAATCCCACATCGGGCTCCTGGTGCATGGAGCTTGCTTCTCCCTCTGCCTGTGTCTCGGCCTCTCTCTCTTTCTCTGTGACTATCATAAAAAAAGAATCGAATTGAATCGCGTTGAAAAAAATCATAAAGAATCAAATCGAAAAGAATCGAATTCCATGTAACGAAAAGATTCGAATTGAAAAGAATCGAATCGAAACAAAAGAATTGAATCGAATCGACATGAATCAAAAAGAATCGAATCAAAACCAATCGAAAAGAAACAAATCAAGTAGAATCTAAAAGAATCGAATCGAATCAAATCGAAAAAAATCGAATAGAATTGAATCGAAAAGAATCAAAAAGAATCGAACCGAAGAGAATCGATTCGAATCAAAATAAAAAGTATCGTATCAAATCGAATCGAAAAGAATCATATCAAATAGAATCGAAAGAATGGAATCAAATCTAAAACAATCGAATCGAATCGAGAAGAATCAGATTGAATGGAATAGAATCGAAAAGAATAGAATAGAACCGAAAGAAATCGAATAGAATCAAATCAAATCAAAAAGAATCGAATTGAATTGATCCTAACCTAAATAAGCGAAATGAATCGACTCGAACCGAAAAAATCAAATCGAAGAGAATCTAATCTCAACGAAAATCATCGAAATGAACAGAATCGAAAAGAATCGAATTGAATCAAATCGAAAAGAATCGAATGGAATCCAATCGAAAAGAATCAAATTGATTCGACTCGAAAAAAATTGAATCCAATCGAAAAGAATCTAATTGAATCGAATCGAAAAGAATCGAATTCAATCAAAACGAATCGATTCGAATGGAATAGAAAAGAATAGAATAGAATAGAATAGAATCGAAAAGAATCAAATCGAATCGAAAAGAATCGAATCGAAAAGAATTGAATCGAATCGAAAAGAAACGAATCGAACCGAATCAAAAAGAAAACAATCGAATCGAATCAAATACAAAAGAATCGCTTTGAATAGCATAGAATTGAAAAGAATCGAATCAATCGAATTGAAAACAATCGAATCGAAAAGAATCGAATCAAAAAAGTCGAATCGAAACAAAAACAATCGAATCGAATCGAATCTAAAAAATCGTATTGAATTGAATCGAGTCGAAAAGACTCGAATCAAAAAGACTCGAATCGAATTGAATCAAATCGAAAAGAATCTAATAGAAACCACTCGGACAGAATCAAATCGAAACGATTCAAAATGAATCGAATAGAATAGAATCGAAAAAAATCGAATAGAATCGAAACGAATCGAAACGAATTGAATCGAAGAGAATTGATTAGAATCGAAATGAAAAGAATCGTATTGAATCGAATCGAAAAGAATCAAATCGAATCGAATCGAAAGAATTGAATCAAATCGAAAAGAATCCAATCGAATCGAAAAGAATAGAACTGAATGGAATCAAATCGAAAAGAATCGAATCGAATCGAAAAGAATCGAATCAAATTTAATGGAATCGAAAAGAATCGAATTGATTCGAACAGAATCGAAATGAAACAAATCAGATCAAATGGAAAAGAATCAAATCGAATTGACTAGAATAGTATCGAATCGAAATGAATTGATTCAAAAAGAATCGAATCGAAAAGAATCGAATTGAAAAGAATCGAGTCGAATCGAAAGGACTCGAATCAAATTAAAAATATCCAATCGAATCGAATCGAAAAGAATCGAATTGAAAAGACTCGAATTGAAACGAATCGATTTGAAACGAAAAGAATCGAATCGAATCGAATCGAATTGAATTGAAAGAATCGAATTGAATAGAAAAAATCGAATAGAAAAGAATCGAACCGAAAAGAAAGGAATCAAATTGAATCGGTCGATTAAATTCTAGTCGAATCGAATCAAAAAGAATGAAATCGAGTCGAATCGAATCGAAAAGAATCGAATCGAATCGAAAAGAATCGAATTGTATCTAATCAAAAAGAATCGAATCGTATCGACTCGAATCGAAAAGAATCCAATTGCATCATCGAATGGAAACTAATCGAATTGAATAGAATAGAAAAGAATCGAATCGAATCAAATCGAAAACAATCAAATTGAATTGATCGAAAAGAATCGAATTGAATCAAATCGAATCGAAATGAAAAGAATCGAATCGATTCAAATAGAAAAGAATCGAATCGAAAAGAATCATATCGACACGAAAAGAATCGAATCGAATCAAAAAGTATCGAATGGATTCGAAAACATTCGAATCGAAAAGAATCGAATTGAAATGAATCCGATCGAAATGAAAAGAATCTACTCGATTCGAATCCAAAAGAATCGAATCCAAAAGACTCGAATCGAATCCAAAAGAATCGAATTGAATTGAATCAAAAGAAATGAATTGAATTGAATCAAAAAGGAACTAATCGAATCTAATCGAAAAAAATCGAATAGAATCCAATCGAATCAAAAAGAATCGAATAGATTCGAATAAAAAAGAATCGAATTGAGGGATCCCTGGGTGGCGCAGCGGTTTAGCGCCTGCCTTTGGCCCAGGGCGCGATCCTGGAGACCCAGGATCGAATCCCACATCGGGCTCCTGGTGCATGGAGCCTGCTTCTCCCTCTGCCTGTGTGTCTGCCTCTCTGTCTCTCTCTGTGACTGTCATAAAAAAAAGAATCGAATTGAATCGCGTTGAAAAAAATCATAAAGAATCAAATCGAAAAGAATCGAATTCCATGTAACGAAAAGATTCGAATTGAAAAGAATCGAATCGAAACAAAAGAATCGAATCGAATCGACATGAATCAAAAAGAATCGAATCAAAACGAATCGAAAAGAAACAAATCAAGTAGAATCTAAAAGAATCGAATCGAATCAAATCGAAAAAATTCGAATAGAATTGAATCGAAAAGAATCAAAACGAATCGAACCGAAGAGAATCGATTCGAATCAAAATAAAAAGTATCGTATCAAATCGAACCGAAAAGAATCATATCAAATAGAATCGAAAGAATGGAATCAAATCTAAAACAATCGAATCGAATCGAAAAGAATCGGATTGAATGGAATCGAATCGAAAAGAATAGAATAGAATCGAAAGAAATCGAATAGAATCAAATCAAATCAAAAAGAATCGAATTGAATTGATCCTAACCAAAATAAGCGAAATGAATCGACTCGAAACGAAAAAAATCAAATCGAAAAGAATCTAACCTCAACGAAAATCATCGAAATGAATAGAATCGAAAAGAATCGAATTGAATCAAATCGAAAAGAATCGAATCGAATCCAATCGAAAAGAATCAAATTGATTCGACTCGAAACAAATTGAATCCAATCGAAAAGAATCTAATTGAATCGAATCGAAAAGAATCGAATTCCATCAAAACGAATCGATTCGAATGGAATAGAGAAGAATAGAATAGAATAGAATCGAAAAGAATCAAATCGAATCGAAAAGAATCGAATCGAAAAGAATTGAATCGAATCGAAAAGAAACGAATCGAACCGAATCAAAAAGAAAACAATCGAATCGAATCCAATACAAAAGAATCGCTTTGAATAGCATAGAATGAAAAGAATCGAATCAATCGAATTGAAAACAATCGAATCGAAAAGAATCGAATCAAAAAAAGTCGAATCGAAACAAAAACTATCGAATCGAATCGAATCTAAAAGAATCGTATTGTATTGCATCGAGTCGAAAAGACTCGAATCAAAAAGACTCGAATCGAATTGAATCAAATCGAAAAGAATCTAATAGAAACCACTCGAACAGAATCAAATCGAGATGATTCAAAATGAATCGAATAGAATAGAATCGAAAAAAATCGAAACGAAATGAATCGAAGAGAATCGATTAGAATCGAAATGAAAAGAATCGTATTGAATCGAATAGAAAAGAATCAAATCAAATCGAATCGAAAGAATTGAATCAAATCGAAAAGAATCCAATCGAATCGAAAAGAATCGAACTGAATGGAATCAAATCGAAAAGAATCTAATCGAATCGAAAAGAATCGAATCAAATTTAATGGAATCGAAAAGAATCGAATTGAATCGAAAAGAATCGAAATGAAACAAATCAGATCCAATGGAAAAGCATCAAATCGAATTGAAAAGAATCGAATTGAATCGAAATGAATCGAATCAAAAAGAATCGAATCGAAAGATTCGAATTGAAAAGAATCGAATCGAATCGAAAAGACTCGAATCGAAATAAAAATATCAAATCGAATCGAATCGCAAAGATTCGAATTGAAAAGACTCGAATTGAAACGAATCGATTTGAAACGAAGAATCGAATCGAATCGAATCGAATTGAAAGAATCGAATTGAATAGAAAAAAATCGAATAGAAAAGAATCGAACCGAAAAGAAAGGAATCAAATTGAATCGGTCGAATAAATTCTAGTCGAATCGAATCAAAAAGAATGAAATCGAGTCGAATCGAATCGAAAAGAATCGAATCGAATCGAAAAGAATCGAATTGTATCTAATCAAAAAGAATCGAATCGTATCGACTCGAATCGAAAAGAATCCAATTGCATCATCGAATGGAAACTAATCGAATTGAATAGAATAGAAAAGAATCGAATCGAATCAAATCGAAAACAATCAAATTGAATTGATCGAAAAGAATCGAATTGAATCAAATCGAATCGAAATGAAAAGAATCGAATCGATTCAAATAGAAAAGAATCGAATCGAAAAGAATCATATCGACACGAAAAGAATCGAATCGAATCAAAAAGTATCGAATGGATTCGAAAACATTCGAATCGAAAAGAATCGAATTGAAATGAATCCGATCGAAATGAAAAGAATCTACTCGATTCGAATCCAAAAGAATCGAATCCAAAAGACTGGAATCGAATCCAAAAGAATCGAATTGAATTGAATCAAAAGAAATGAATTGAATTGAATCAAAAAGGAACTAATCGAATCTAATCGAAAAAAATCGAATAGAATCCAATCGAATCAAAAAGAATCGAATAGATTCGAATAAAAAAGAATCGAATTGAGGGATCCCTGGGTGGCGCAGCGGTTTAGCGCCTGCCTTTGGCCCAGGGCGCGATCCTGGAGACCCAGGATCGAATCCCACATCGGGCTCCTGGTGCATGGAGCCTGCTTCTCCCTCTGCCTGTGTGTCTGCCTCTCTGTCTCTCTCTGTGACTGTCATAAAAAAAAGAATCGAATTGAATCGCGTTGAAAAAAATCATAAAGAATCAAATCGAAAAGAATCGAATTCCATGTAACGAAAAGATTCGAATTGAAAAGAATCGAATCGAAACAAAAGAATCGAATCGAATCGACATGAATCAAAAAGAATCGAATCAAAACGAATCGAAAAGAAACAAATCAAGTAGAATGTAAAAGAATCGAATCGAATCAAATCGAAAAAATTCGAATAGAATTGAATCGAAAAGAATCAAAACGAATCGAACCGAAGAGAATCGATTTGGATCAAAATAAAAAGTATCGTATCAAATCGAACCGAAAAGAATCATATCAAATAGAATCGAAAGAATGGAATCAAATCTAAAACAATCGAATCGAATCGAAAAGAATCGGATTGAATGGAATCGAATCGAAAAGAATAGAATAGAATCGAAAGAAATCGAATAGAATCAAATCAAATCAAAAAGAATCGAATTGAATTGATCCTAACCAAAATAAGCGAAATGAATCGACTCGAACCGAAAAAAATCAAATCGAAAAGAATCTAACCTCAACGAAAATCATCGAAATGAATAGAATCGAAAAGAATCGAATTGAATCAAATCGAAAAGAATCGAATGGAATCCAATCGAAAAGAATCAAATTGATTGGACTCGAAACAAATTGAATCCAATCGAAAAGAATCTAATTGAATCGAATCGAAAAGAATCGAATTCCATCAAAACGAATCGATTCGAATGGAATAGAGAATAATAGAATAGAATAGAATCGAAAAGAATCAAATCGAATCGAAAAGAATCGAATCGAAAAGAATTGAATCGAATCGAAAAGAAACGAATCGAACCGAATCAAAAAGAAAACAATCGAATCGAATCCAATACAAAAGAATCGCTTTGAATAGCATAGAATCGAAAAGAATCGAATCAATCGAATTGAAAACAATCGAATCGAAAAGAATCGAATCAAAAAAAGTCCAATCGAAACAAAAACTATCGAATCGAATCGAATCTAAAAGAATCGTATTGAATTGCATCGAGTCGAAAAGACTCGAATCAAAAAGACTCGAATCGAATTGAATCAAATCGAAAAGAATCTAATAGAAACCACTCGAACAGAATCAAATCGAGATGATTCAAAATGAATCGAATAGAATAGAATCGAAAAAAATCGAATAGAATCGAAACGAAATGAATCGAAGAGAATCGATTAGAATCGAAATGAAAAGAATCGTATTGAATCGAATCGAAAAGAATCAAATCAAATCGAATCGAAAGAATTGAATCAAATCGAAAAGAATCCAATCGAATCGAAAAGAATCGAACTGAATGGAATCAAATCGAAAAGAATCTAATCGAATCGAAAAGAATCGAATCAAATTTAATGGAATCGAAAAGAATCGAATTGAATCGAAAAGAATCGAAATGAAACAAATCAGCTCAAAAGGAAAAGCATCAAATCGAATTGAAAAGAATCGAATTGAATCGAAATGAATCGAATCAAAAAGAATCGAATCGAAAAGATTCGAATTGAAAAGAATCGAATCGAATCGAAAAGACTCGAATCGAATTAAAAATATCCAATCGAATCGAATCAAAAAGAATCGAATCGAAAAGATTCGAATTGAAAAGAATCGAATCGAATCGAAAAGACTCGAATCGAATTAAAAATATCCAATCGAATCGAATCGAAAAGAATCGAATTGAAAAGACTCGAATTGAAACGAATCGATTTGAAACGAAGAATCGAATCGAATCGAATCGAATTGAAAGAATCGAATTGAATAGAAAAAAATCGAATAGAAAAGAATCGAACCGAAAAGAAAGGAATCAAATTGAATCGGTCGAATAAATTCTAGTCGAATCGAATCAAAAAGAATGAAATCGAGTCGAATCGAATCGAAAAGAATCGAATCGAATCGAAAAGAATCGAATTGTATCTAATCAAAAAGAATCGAATCGTATCGACTCGAATCGAAAAGAATCCAATTGCATCATCGAATGGAAACTAATCGAATTGAATAGAATAGAAAAGAATCGAATCGAATCAAATCGAAAACAATCAAATTGAATTGATCGAAAAGAATCGAATTGAATCAAATCGAATCGAAATGAAAAGAATCGAATCGATTCAAATAGAAAAGAATCGAATCGAAAAGAATCATATCGACACGAAAAGAATCGAATCGAATCAAAAAGTATCGAATGGATTCGAAAACATTCGAATCGAAAAGAATCGAATTGAAATGAATCCGATCGAAATGAAAAGAATCTACTCGATTCGAATCCAAAAGAATCGAATCCAAAAGACTCGAATCGAATCCAAAAGAATCGAATTGAATTGAATCAAAAGAAATGAATTGAATTGAATCAAAAAGGAACTAATCGAATCTAATCGAAAAAAATCGAATAGAATCCAATCGAATCAAAAAGAATCGAATAGATTCGAATAAAAAAGAATCGAATTGAGGGATCCCTGGGTGGCGCAGCGGTTTAGCGCCTGCCTTTGGCCCAGGGCGCGATCCTGGAGACCCAGGATCGAATCCCACATCGGGCTCCTGGTGCATGGAGCCTGCTTCTCCCTCTGCCTGTGTGTCTGCCTCTCTGTCTCTCTCTGTGACTGTCATAAAAAAAAGAATCGAATTGAATCGCGTTGAAAAAAATCATAAAGAATCAAATCGAAAAGAATCGAATTCCATGTAACGAAAAGATTCGAATTGAAAAGAATCGAATCGAAACAAAAGAATCGAATCGAATCGACATGAATCAAAAAGAATCGAATCAAAACGAATCGAAAAGAAACAAATCAAGTAGAATCTAAAAGAATCGAATCGAATCAAATCGAAAAAATTCGAATAGAATTGAATCGAAAAGAATCAAAACGAATCGAACCGAAGAGAATCGATTCGGATCAAAATAAAAAGTATCGTATCAAATCGAACCGAAAAGAATCATATCAAATAGAATCGAAAGAATGGAATCAAATCTAAAACAATCGAATCGAATCGAAAAGAATCGGATTGAATGGAATCGAATCGAAAAGAATAGAATAGAATCGAAAGAAATCGAATAGAATCAAATCAAATCAAAAAGAATCGAATTGAATTGATCCTAACCAAAATAAGCGAAATGAATCGACTAGAACCGAAAAAAATCAAATCGAAAAGAATCTAACCTCAACGAAAATCATCGAAATGAATAGAATCGAAAAGAATCGAATTGAATCAAATCGAAAAGAATCGAATGGAATCCAATCGAAAAGAATCAAATTGATTGGACTCGAAACAAATTGAATCCAATCGAAAAGAATCTAATTGAATCGAATCGAAAAGAATCGAATTCCATCAAAACGAATCGATTCGAATGGAATAGAGAAGAATAGAATAGAATAGAATCGAAAAGAATCAAATCGAATCGAAAAGAATCGAATCGAAAAGAATTGAATCGAATCGAAAAGAAACGAATCGAACCGAATCAAAAAGAAAACAATCGAATCGAATCCAATACAAAAGAATCGCTTTGAATAGCATAGAATCGAAAAGAATCGAATCAATCGAATTGAAAACAATCGAATCGAAAAGAATCGAATCAAAAAAAGTCGAATCGAAACAAAAACAATCGAATCGAATCGAATCTAAAAGAATCGTATTGAATTGCATCGAGTCGAAAAGACTCGAATCAAAAAGACTCGAATCGAATTGAATCAAATCGAAAAGAATCTAATAGAAACCACTCGAACAGAATCAAATCGAAACGATTCAAAATGAATCGAATAGAATAGAATCGAAAAAAATCGAATAGAATCGAAACGAAATGAATCGAAGAGAATCGATTAATCGAAATGAAAAGAATCGTATTGAATCGAATCGAAAAGAATCAAATCAAATCGAATCGAAAGAATTGAATCAAATCGAAAAGAATCCAATCGAATCGAAAAGAATCGAACTGAATGGAATCAAATCGAAAAGAATCGAATCGAATCGAAAAGAATCGAATCAAATTTAATGGAATCGAAAAGAATCGAATTGAATCAAAAAGAATCGAAATGAAACAAATCAGATCCAATGGAAAAGCATCAAATCGAATTGAAAAGAATCGAATCGAATCGAAATGAATCGAATCAAAAAGAATCGAATCGAAAAGATTCGAATTGAAAAGAATCAAATCGAATCGAAAAGACTCGAATCGAATTAAAAATATCAAATCGAATCGAATCGCAAAGATTCGAATTGAAAAGACTCGAATTGAAACGAATCGATTTGAAACGAAAAGAATCGAATCGAATCGAATTGAAAGAATCGAATTGAATAGAAAAAAATCGAATAGAAAAGAATCGAACCGAAAAGAAAAGAATCAAATTGAATCAATCGATTAAATTCTAGTCGAATCCAATCAAAAAGAATGAAATTGAGTCGAATCGAATCGAAAAGAATCGAAAAGAATCGAATTGTATCTAATCCAAAAGAATCGAATCGTATCGACTCGAATCGAAAAGAATCCAATTGCATCATCGAATGGAAAGTAATCGAATTGAATAGAATAGAAAAGAATCGAATCGAATCAAATCGAAAACAATCAAATTGAATTGATCGAAAAGAATCGAATTGAATCAAATCGAATCGAAATGAAAAGAATCGAATCGATTCAAATAGAAAAGAATCGAATCGAAAAGAATCAAATCGACACGAAAAGAATCAAATCGAATCAAAAAGTATCGAATGGATTCGAAAACATACGAATCGAAAAGAATCGAATTGAAATGAATCCGAACGAAATGAAAAGAATCTACTCGATTCGAATCCAAAAGAATCGATCCAAAAGACTCGAATCGAATCCAAAAGAATCGAATTGAATTGAATCAAAAGAAATGAATTGAATTGAATCAAAAAGGAACTAATCGAATCAAATCGAAAAAACTCGAATAGAATCAAATCGAATCAAAAAGAATCGAATAGATTCGAATAAAACAGAATCGAATTGAGGGATCCCTGGGTGGCGCAGCGGTTTAGCGCCTGCCTTTGGCCCAGGGCGCGTTCCTGGAGACCCGGGATCGAATCCCACATCGGGCTCCTGGTGCATGGAGCCTGCTTCTCCCTCTGCCCGTGTCTCTGCCTCTCTCTCTCTCTCTGTGACTTAAATAAAAAAAGAATCGAATTGAATCGCGTTGAAAAAAATCATAAAGAATCAAATCGAAAAGAATCGAATTCCATGTAACGAAAAGATTCGAATTGAAAAGAATCGAATCGAAACAAAAGAATCGAATCGAATCGACATGAATCAAAAAGAATCGAATCAAAACCAATCGAAAAGAAACAAATCAAGTAGAATCTAAAAGAATCGAATCGAATCAAATCGAAAAAATTCGAATAGAATTGAATCGAAAAGAATCAAAACGAATCGAACCGAAGAGAATCGATTCGGATCAAAATAAAAAGTATCGTATCAAATCGAACCGAAAAGAATCATATCAAATAGAATCGAAAGAATGGAATCAAATCTAAAACAATCGAATCGAATCGAAAAGAATCGGATTGAATGGAATCGAATCGAAAAGAATAGAATAGAATCGAAAGAAATCGAATAGAATCAAATCAAATCAAAAAGAATCGAATTGAATTGATCCTAACCAAAATAAGCGAAATGAATCGACTCGAAACGAAAAAAATCAAATCGAAAAGAATCTAACCTCAACGAAAATCATCGAAATGAATAGAATCGAAAAGAATCGAATTGAATCAAATCGAAAAGAATCGAATCGAATCCAATCGAAAAGAATCAAATTGATTCGACTCGAAACAAATTGAATCCAATCGAAAAGAATCTAATTGAATCGAATCGAAAAGAATCGAATTCCATCAAAACGAATCGATTCGAATGGAATAGAGAAGAATAGAATAGAATAGAATCGAAAAGAATCAAATCGAATCGAAAAGAATCGAATCGAAAAGAATTGAATCGAATCGAAAAGAAACGAATCGAACCGAATCAAAAAGAAAACAATCGAATCGAATCCAATACAAAAGAATCGCTTTGAATAGCATAGAATCGAAAAGAATCGAATCAATCGAATTGAAAACAATCGAATCGAAAAGAATCGAATCAAAAAAAGTCGAATCGAAACAAAAACAATCGAATCGAATCGAATCTAAAAGAATCGTATTGAATTGCATCGAGTCGAAAAGACTCGAATCAAAAAGACTCGAATCGAATTGAATCAAATCGAAAAGAATCTAATAGAAACCACTCGAACAGAATCAAATCGAAACGATTCAAAATGAATCGAATAGAATAGAATCGAAAAAAATCGAATAGAATCGAAACGAAATGAATCGAAGAGAATCGATTAATCGAAATGAAAAGAATCGTATTGAATCGAATCGAAAAGAATCAAATCAAATCGAATCGAAAGAATTGAATCAAATCGAAAAGAATCCAATCGAATCGAAAAGAATCGAACTGAATGGAATCAAATCGAAAAGAATCGAATCGAATCGAAAAGAATCGAATCAAATTTAATGGAATCGAAAAGAATCGAATTGAATCAAAAAGAATCGAAATGAAACAAATCAGATCCAATGGAAAAGCATCAAATCGAATTGAAAAGAATCGAATCGAATCGAAATGAATCGAATCAAAAAGAATCGAATCGAAAAGATTCGAATTGAAAAGAATCAAATCGAATCGAAAAGACTCGAATCGAATTAAAAATATCAAATCGAATCGAATCGCAAAGATTCGAATTGAAAAGACTCGAATTGAAACGAATCGATTTGAAACGAAAAGAATCGAATCGAATCGAATTGAAAGAATCGAATTGAATAGAAAAAAATCGAATAGAAAAGAATCGAACCGAAAAGAAAAGAATCAAATTGAATCAATCGATTAAATTCTAGTCGAATCCAATCAAAAAGAATGAAATTGAGTCGAATCGAATCGAAAAGAATCGAAAAGAATCGAATTGTATCTAATCCAAAAGAATCGAATCGTATCGACTCGAATCGAAAAGAATCCAATTGCATCATCGAATGGAAACTAATCGAATTGAATAGAATAGAAAAGAATCGAATCGAATCAAATCGAAAACAATCAAATTGAATTGATCGAAAAGAATCGAATTGAATCAAATCGAATCGAAATGAAAAGAATCGAATCGATTCAAATAGAAAAGAATCGAATCGAAAAGAATCAAATCGACACGAAAAGAATCAAATCGAATCAAAAAGTATCGAATGGATTCGAAAACATACGAATCGAAAAGAATCGAATTGAAATGAATCCGATCGAAATGAAAAGAATCTACTCGATTCGAATCCAAAAGAATCGATCCAAAAGACTCGAATCGAATCCAAAAGAATCGAATTGAATTGAATCAAAAGAAATGAATTGAATTGAATCAAAAAGGAACTAATCGAATCAAATCGAAAAAACTCGAATAGAATCAAATCGAATCAAAAAGAATCGAATAGATTCGAATAAAACAGAATCGAATTGAGGGATCCCTGGGTGGCGCAGCGGTTTAGCGCCTGCCTTTGGCCCAGGGCGCGTTCCTGGAGACCCGGGATCGAATCCCACATCGGGCTCCTGGTGCATGGAGCCTGCTTCTCCCTCTGCCCGTGTCTCTGCCTCTCTCTCTCTCTCTGTGACTTAAATAAAAAAAGAATCGAATTGAATCGCGTTGAAAAAAATCATAAAGAATCAAATCGAAAAGAATCGAATTCCATGTAACGAAAAGATTCGAATTGAAAAGAATCGAATCGAAACAAAAGAATCGAATCGAATCGACATGAATCAAAAAGAATCGAATCAAAACCAATCGAAAAGAAACAAATCAAGTAGAATCTAAAAGAATCGAATCGAATCATATCGAAAAAATTCGAATAGAATTGAATCGAAAAGAATCAAAACGAATCGAACCGAAGAGAATCGATTCGAATCAAAATAAAAAGTATCGTATCAAATCGAATCGAAAAGAATCATTTCAAATAGAATCGAAAGAATGGAATCAAATCTAAAACAATCGAATCGAATCGAAAAGAATCGGATTGGATGGAATAGAATCGAAAAGAATAGAATAGAATCGAAAGAAATCGAATAGAATCAAATCAAATCAAAAAGAATCGAATTGAATTGATCCTAACCAAAATAAGCGAAATGAATCGACTCGAACCAAAAAAAAAATCAAATCGAAGAGAATCTAATCTCAACGAAAATCATCGAAATGAACAGAATCGAAAAGAATCGAATTGAATCAAATCGAAAAGAATCGAATGGAATCCAATCGAAAAGAATCAAATTGATTCGATTCGAAACAAATTGAATCCAATCGAAAAGAATCTAATTGAATCGAATCGAAAAGAATCGAATTCAGGGAACCCTGGGTGGCGCAGCGGTTTGGCGCCTGCCTTTGGCCCAGGGCGCGATCCTGGAGACCCGGGATCGAATCCCACATCGGGCTCCCGGTGCATGGAGCCTGCTTCTCCCTCTGCCTGTGTCTCTGCCTCTCTCTCTCTCTCTGTGACTATCATAAATAAATAAAAATTAAAAAAAAAAAAAAAAAAAAAAAGAATCGAATTCAATCAAAACGAATCGATTCGAATGGAATAGAAAAGAATAGAATAGAATAGAATCGAAAAGAATCAAATCGAATCGAAAAGAATCGAATCGAAAAGAATTGAATCGAATCGAAAAGAAACGAATGGAACCGAATCAAAAAGAAAACAATCGAATCGAATCAAATACAAAAGAATCGCTTCGAATAGCATAGAATTGAAAAGAATCGAATCAATCGAATTGAAAACAATCGAATCGAAAAGAATCGAATCAAAAGAGTCGAATCGAAACAAAAACAATCGAATCGAATCGAATCTAAAAAATCGTATTGAATTGAATCGAGTCGAATAGACTCGAATCAAAAAGACTCGAATCGAAAAAAAAAATTAAAAAAAAAAAACAAAAAGACTCGAATCGAATTGAATCAAATCGAATGGAATCTAATAGAAACCACTCGAATAGAATCAAATCGAAACGATTCAAAATGAATCGAATAGAATAGAATCGAAAAAAATCGAATAGAATCGAAACGAAATGAATCGAAGAGAATCGATTAATCGAAATGAAAAGAATCGTATTGAATCGAATCGAAAAGAATCAAATCAAATCGAATCGAAAGAATTGAATCAAATCGAAAAGAATCCAATCGAATCGAAAAGAATCGAACTGAATGGAATCAAATCGAAAAGAATCGAATCGAATCAAAAAGAATCGAATCAAATTTAATGGAATCGAAAAGAATCGAATTGAATCAAAAAGAATCGAAATGAAACAAATCAGATCCAATGGAAAAGCATCAAATCGAATTGAAAAGAATCGAATCGAATCGAAATGAATCGAATCAAAAAGACTCGAGTCGAAAAGATTCGAATTGAAAAGAATCGAATCGAATCGAAAAGACTCGAATCGAATTAAAAATATCAAATCGAATCGAATCGCAAAGATTCGAATTGAAAAGACTCGAATTGAAACGAATCCATTTGAAACGAAAAGAATCGAATCGAATCGAATCGAATTGAAAGAATCGAATTGAATAGAAAAAAATCGAATAGAAAAGAATCGAACCGAAAAGAAAAGAATCAAATTGAATCAGTCGATTAAATTCTAGTCGAATCGAATCAAAAAGAATGAAATCGAGTCGAATCGAATCGAAAAGAATCGAATCGAATCGAAAAGAATCGAATTGTATCTAATCAAAAAGAATCGAATCGTATCGACTCGAATCGAAAAGAATCCAATTGCATCATCGAATGGAAAGTAATCGAATTGAATAGAATAGAAAAGAATCGAATCGAATCAAATCGAAAACAATCAAATTGAATTGATCCAAAAGAATCGAATTGAATCAAATCGAATCGAAATGAAAAGAATCGAATCGATTCAAATAGAAAAGAATCGAATCGAAAAGAATCAAGTCGACACGAAAAGAATCGAATCGAATCAAAAAGTATCGAATGGATTCGAAAACATTCGAATCGAAAAGAATCGAATTGAAATGAATCCGATCGAAATGAAAAGAATCTACTCGATTCGAATCCAAAAGAATCGAATCCAAAAGACTGGAATCGAATCCAAAAGAATCGAATTGAATTGAATCAAAAGAAATGAATTGAATTGAATCAAAAAGGAACTAATCGAATCAAATCGAAAAAACTCGAATAGAATCAAATCGAATCAAAAAGAATCGAAGAGATTCGAATAAAACAGAATCGAATTGAGGGATCCCTGGGTGGCGCAGCGGTTTAGCGCCTGCCTTTGGCCCAGGGCGCGATCCTGGAGACCCGGGATCGAATCCCACATCGGGCTCCTGGTGCATGGAGCTTGCTTCTCCCTCTGCCTGTGTCTCTGCCTCTCTCTCTTTCTCTGTGACTATCATAAAAAAAGAATCGAATTGAATCGCGTTGAAAAAATCATAAAGAATCAAATCGAAAAGAATCGAATTCCATGTAACGAAAAGATTCGAATTGAAAAGAATCGAATCGAAACAAAAGAATTGAATCGAATCGACATGAATCAAAAAGAATCGAATCAAAACCAATCGAAAAGAAACAAATCAAGTAGAATCTAAAAGAATCGAATCGAATCAAATCGAAAAAAATCGAATAGAATTGAATCGAAAAGAATCAAAACGCATCGAACCGAAGAGAATCGATTCGAATCAAAATAAAAAGTATCGTATCAAATCGAATCGAAAAGAATCATATCAAATAGAATCGAAAGAATGGAATCAAATCTAAAACAATCGAATCGAATCGAGAAGAATCAGATTGAATGGAATAGAATCGAAAAGAATAGAATAGAACCGAAAGAAATCGAATAGAATCAAATCAAATCAAAAAGAATCGAATTGAATTGATCCTAACCTAAATAAGCGAAATGAATCGACTCGAACCGAAAAATCAAATCGAAGAGAATCTAATCTCAACGAAAATCATCGAAATGAACAGAATCGAAAAGAATCGAATTGAATCAAATCGAAAAGAATCGAATGGAATCCAATCGAAAAGAATCAAATTGATTCGACTCGAAAAAAATTGAATCCAATCGAAAAGAATCTAATTGAATCGAATCGAAAAGAATCGAATTCAATCAAAATGAATCGATTCGAATGGAATAGAAAAGAATAGAATAGAATAGAATAGAATCGAAAAGAATCAAATCGAATCGAAAAGAATCGAATCGAAAAGAATTGAATCGAATCGAAAAGAAACGAATCGAACCGAATCAAAAAGAAAACAATCGAATCGAATCAAATACAAAAGAATCGCTTTGAATAGCATAGAATTGAAAAGAATCGAATCAATCGAATTTAAAACAATCGAATCGAAAAGAATCGAATCAAAAAAGTCGAATCGAAACAAAAACAATCGAATCGAATCGAATCTAAAAAATCGTATTGAATTGAATCGAGTCGAAAAGACTCGAATCAAAAAGACTCGAATCGAATTGAATCAAATCGAAAAGAATCTAATAGAAACCACTCGAACAGAATCAAATCGAAACGATTCAAAATGAATCGAATAGAATAGAATCGAAAAAAATCGAATAGAATCGAAACGAATCGAAACGAATTGAATCGAAGAGAATTGATTAGAATCGAAATGAAAAGAATCGTATTGAATCGAATCGAAAAGAATCAAATCGAATCGAATCGAAAGAATTGAATCAAATCGAAAAGAATCCAATCGAATCGAAAAGAATAGAACTGAATGGAATCAAATCGAAAAGAATCGAATCGAATCGAAAAGAATCGAATCAAATTTAATGGAATCGAAAAGAATCGAATTGATTCGAACAGAATCGAAATGAAACAAATCAGATCAAATGGAAAAGAATCAAATCGAATTGACTAGAATAGTATCGAATCGAAATGAATTGATTCAAAAAGAATCGAATCGAAAAGAATCGAATTGAAAAGAATCGAGTCGAATCGAAAGGACTCGAATCAAATCAAAAATATCCAATCGAATCGAATCGAAAAGAATCGAATTGAAAAGACTCGAATTGAAACGAATCGATTTGAAACGAAAAGAATCGAATCGAATCGAATCGAATTGAATTGAAAGAATCGAATTGAATAGAAAAAAATCGAATAGAAAAGAATCGAACCGAAAAGAAAGGAATCAAATTGAATCGGTCGATTAAATTCTAGTCGAATCGAATCAAAAAGAATGAAATCGAGTCGAATCGAATCGAAAAGAATCGAATCGAATCGAAAAGAATCGAATTGTATCTAATCAAAAAAAATCGAATCGTATCGACTCGAATCGAAAAGAATCCAATTGCATCATCGAATGGAAAGTAATCGAATTGAATAGAATAGAAAAGAATCGAATCGAATCAAATCGAAAACAATCAAATTGAATTGATCGAAAAGAATCGAATTGAATCAAATCGAATCGAAATGAAAAGAATCGAATCGATTCAAATAGAAAAGAATCGAATCGAAAAGAATCATATCGACACGAAAAGAATCGAATCGAATCAAAAAGTATCGAATGGATTCGAAAACATTCGAATCGAAAAGAATCGAATTGAAATGAATCCGATCGAAATGAAAAGAATCTACTCGATTCGAATCCAAAAGAATCGAATCCAAAAGACTGGAATCGAATCCAAAAGAATCGAATTGAATTGAATCAAAAGAAATGAATTGAATTGAATCAAAAAGGAACTAATCGAATCTAATCGAAAAAAATCGAATAGAATCCAATCGAATCAAAAAGAATCGAATAGATTCGAATAAAAAAGAATCGAATTGAGGGATCCCTGGGTGGCGCAGCGGTTTAGCGCCTGCCTTTGGCCCAGGGCGCGATCCTGGAGACCCAGGATCGAATCCCACATCGGGCTCCTGGTGCATGGAGCCTGCTTCTCCCTCTGCCTGTGTCTCTGCCTCTCTGTCTCTCTCTGTGACTGTCATAAAAAAAAGAATCGAATTGAATCGCGTTGAAAAAAATCATAAAGAATCAAATCGAAAAGAATCGAATTCCATGTAACGAAAAGATTCGAATTGAAAAGAATCGAATCGAAACAAAAGAATCGAATCGAATCGACATGAATCAAAAAGAATCGAATCAAAACGAATCGAAAAGAAACAAATCAAGTAGAATCTAAAAGAATCGAATCGAATCAAATCGAAAAAATTCGAATAGAATTGAATCGAAAAGAATCAAAACGAATCGAACCGAAGAGAATCGATTCGAATCAAAATAAAAAGTATCGTATCAAATCGAACCGAAAAGAATCATATCAAATAGAATCGAAAGAATGGAATCAAATCTAAAACAATCGAATCGAATCGAAAAGAATCGGATTGAATGGAATCGAATCGAAAAGAATAGAATAGAATCGAAAGAAATCGAATAGAATCAAATCAAATCAAAAAGAATCGAATTGAATTGATCCTAACCAAAATAAGCGAAATGAATCGACTCGAAACGAAAAAAATCAAATCGAAAAGAATCTAACCTCAACGAAAATCATCGAAATGAATAGAATCGAAAAGAATCGAATTGAATCAAATCGAAAAGAATCGAATCGAATCCAATCGAAAAGAATCAAATTGATTCGACTCGAAACAAATTGAATCCAATCGAAAAGAATCTAATTGAATCGAATCGAAAAGAATCGAATTCCATCAAAACGAATCGATTCGAATGGAATAGAGAAGAATAGAATAGAATAGAATCGAAAAGAATCAAATCGAATCGAAAAGAATCGAATCGAAAAGAATTGAATCGAATCGAAAAGAAACGAATCGAACCGAATCCAAAAGAAAACAATCGAATCGAATCCAATACAAAAGAATCGCTTTGAATAGCATAGAATGAAAAGAATAGAATCAATCGAATTGAAAACAATCGAATCGAAAAGAATCGAATCAAAAAAAGTCGAATCGAAACAAAAACTATCGAATCGAATCGAATCTAAAAGAATCGTATTGTATTGCATCGAGTCGAAAAGACTCGAATCAAAAAGACTCGAATCGAATTGAATCAAATCGAAAAGAATCTAATAGAAACCACTCGAACAGAATCAAATCGAGATGATTCAAAATGAATCGAATAGAATAGAATCGAAAAAAATCGAATAGAATCGAAACGAAATGAATCGAAGAGAATCGATTAGAATCGAAATGAAAAGAATCGTATTGAATCGAATAGAAAAGAATCAAATCAAATCGAATCGAAAGAATTGAATCAAATCGAAAAGAATCCAATCGAATCGAAAAGAATCGAACTGAATGGAATCAAATCGAAAAGAATCTAATCGAATCGAAAAGAATCGAATCAAATTTAATGGAATCGAAAAGAATCGAATTGAATCGAAAAGAATCGAAATGAAACAAATCAGATCCAATGGAAAAGCATCAAATCGAATTGAAAAGAATCGAATTGAATCGAAATGAATCGAATCAAAAAGAATCGAATCGAAAGATTCGAATTGAAAAGAATCGAATCGAATCGAAAAGACTCGAATCGAAATAAAAATATCAAATCGAATCGAATCGCAAAGATTCGAATTGAAAAGACTCGAATTGAAACGAATCGATTTGAAACGAAGAATCGAATCGAATCGAATCGAATTGAAAGAATCGAATTGAATAGAAAAAAATCGAATAGAAAAGAATCGAACCGAAAAGAAAGGAATCAAATTGAATCGGTCGAATAAATTCTAGTCGAATCGAATCAAAAAGAATGAAATCGAGTCGAATCGAATCGAAAAGAATCGAATCGAATCGAAAAGAATCGAATTGTATCTAATCAAAAAGAATCGAATCGTATCGACTCGAATCGAAAAGAATCCAATTGCATCATCGAATGGAAAGTAATCGAATTGAATAGAATAGAAAAGAATCGAATCGAATCAAATCGAAAACAATCAAATTGAATTGATCGAAAAGAATCGAATTGAATCAAATCGAATCGAAATGAAAAGAATCGAATCGATTCAAATAGAAAAGAATCGAATCGAAAAGAATCATATCGACACGAAAAGAATCGAATCGAATCAAAAAGTATCGAATGGATTCGAAAACATTCGAATCGAAAAGAATCGAATTGAAATGAATCCGATCGAAATGAAAAGAATCTACTCGATTCGAATCCAAAAGAATCGAATCCAAAAGACTGGAATCGAATCCAAAAGAATCGAATTGAATTGAATCAAAAGAAATGAATTGAATTGAATCAAAAAGGAACTAATCGAATCTAATCGAAAAAAATCGAATAGAATCCAATCGAATCAAAAAGAATCGAATAGATTCGAATAAAAAAGAATCGAATTGAGGGATCCCTGGGTGGCGCAGCGGTTTAGCGCCTGCCTTTGGCCCAGGGCGCGATCCTGGAGACCCAGGATCGAATCCCACATCGGGCTCCTGGTGCATGGAGCCTGCTTCTCCCTCTGCCTGTGTCTCTGCCTCTCTGTCTCTCTCTGTGACTGTCATAAAAAAAAGAATCGAATTGAATCGCGTTGAAAAAAATCATAAAGAATCAAATCGAAAAGAATCGAATTCCATGTAACGAAAAGATTCGAATTGAAAAGAATCGAATCGAAACAAAAGAATCGAATCGAATCGACATGAATCAAAAAGAATCGAATCAAAACGAATCGAAAAGAAACAAATCAAGTAGAATCTAAAAGAATCGAATCGAATCAAATCGAAAAAATTCGAATAGAATTGAATCGAAAAGAATCAAAACGAATCGAACCGAAGAGAATCGATTCGGATCAAAATAAAAAGTATCGTATCAAATCGAACCGAAAAGAATCATATCAAATAGAATCGAAAGAATGGAATCAAATCTAAAACAATCGAATCGAATCGAAAAGAATCGGATTGAATGGAATCGAATCGAAAAGAATAGAATAGAACCGAAAGAAATCGAATAGAATCAAATCAAATCAAAAAGAATCGAATTGAATTGATCCTAACCAAAATAAGCGAAATGAATCGACTCGAACCGAAAAAAATCAAATCGAAAAGAATCTAACCTCAACGAAAATCATCGAAATGAATAGAATCGAAAAGAATCGAATTGAATCAAATCGAAAAGAATCGAATGGAATCCAATCGAAAAGAATCAAATTGATTCGACTCGAAACAAATTGAAACCAATCGAAAAGAATCTAATTGAATCGAATCGAAAAGAATCGAATTCCATCAAAACGAATCGATTCGAATGGAATAGAGAAGAATAGAATAGAATAGAATCGAAAAGAATCAAATCGAATCGAAAAGAATCGAATCGAAAAGAATTGAATCGAATCGAAAAGAAACGAATCGAACCGAATCAAAAAGAAAACAATCGAATCGAATCCAATACAAAAGAATCGCTTTGAATAGCATAGAATCGAAAAGAATCGAATCAATCGAATTGAAACAATCGAATCGAAAAGAATCGAATCAAAAAAAGTCGAATCGAAACAAAAACTATCGAATCGAATCGAATCTAAAAGAATCGTATTGAATTGCATCGAGTCGAAAAGACTCGAATCAAAAAGACTCGAATCGAATTGAATCAAATCGAAAAGAATCTAATAGAAACCACTCGAACAGAATCAAATCGAGATGATTCAAAATGAATCGAATAGAATAGAATCGAAAAAAATCGAATAGAATCGAAACGAAATGAATCGAAGAGAATCGATTAGAATCGAAATGAAAAGAATCGTATTGAATCGAATCGAAAAGAATCAAATCAAATCGAATCGAAAGAATTGAATCAAATCGAAAAGAATCCAATCGAATCGAAAAGAATCGAACTGAATGGAATCAAATCGAAAAGAATCTAATCGAATCGAAAAGAATCGAATCAAATTTAATGGAATCGAAAAGAATCGAATTGAATCGAAAAGAATCGAAATGAACCAAATCAGCTCAAAAGGAAAAGCATCAAATCGAATTGAAAAGAATCGAATTGAATCGAAATGAATCGAATCAAAAAGAATCGAATCGAAAAGATTCGAATTGAAAAGAATCGAATCGAATCGAAAAGACTCGAATCGAATTAAAAATATCCAATCGAATCGAATCAAAAAGAATCGAATCGAAAAGATTCGAATTGAAAAGAATCGAATCGAATCGAAAAGACTCGAATCGAATTAAAAATATCCAATCGAATCGAATCGAAAAGAATCGAATTGAAAAGACTCGAATTGAAACGAATCGATTTGAAACGAAGAATCGAATCGAATCGAATCGAATTGAAAGAATCGAATTGAATAGAAAAAAATCGAATAGAAAAGAATCGAACCGAAAAGAAAGGAATCAAATTGAATCGGTCGAATAAATTCTAGTCGAATCGAATCAAAAAGAATGAAATCGAGTCGAATCGAATCGAAAAGAATCGAATCGAATCGAAAAGAATCGAATTGTATCTAATCAAAAAGAATCGAATCGTATCGACTCGAATCGAAAAGAATCCAATTGCATCATCGAATGGAAAGTAATCGAATTGAATAGAATAGAAAAGAATCGAATCGAATCAAATCGAAAACAATCAAATTGAATTGATCGAAAAGAATCGAATTGAATCAAATCGAATCGAAATGAAAAGAATCGAATCGATTCAAATAGAAAAGAATCGAATCGAAAAGAATCATATCGACACGAAAAGAATCGAATCGAATCAAAAAGTATCGAATGGATTCGAAAACATTCGAATCGAAAAGAATCGAATTGAAATGAATCCGATCGAAATGAAAAGAATCTACTCGATTCGAATCCAAAAGAATCGAATCCAAAAGACTCGAATCGAATCCAAAAGAATCGAATTGAATTGAATCAAAAGAAATGAATTGAATTGAATCAAAAAGGAACTAATCGAATCTAATCGAAAAAAATCGAATAGAATCCAATCGAATCAAAAAGAATCGAATAGATTCGAATAAAAAAGAATCGAATTGAGGGATCCCTGGGTGGCGCAGCGGTTTAGCGCCTGCCTTTGGCCCAGGGCGCGATCCTGGAGACCCAGGATCGAATCCCACATCGGGCTCCTGGTGCATGGAGCCTGCTTCTCCCTCTGCCTGTGTCTCTGCCTCTCTGTCTCTCTCTGTGACTGTCATAAAAAAAAGAATCGAATTGAATCGCGTTGAAAAAAATCATAAAGAATCAAATCGAAAAGAATCGAATTCCATGTAACGAAAAGATTCGAATTGAAAAGAATCGAATCGAAACAAAAGAATCGAATCGAATCGACATGAATCAAAAAGAATCGAATCAAAACGAATCGAAAAGAAACAAATCAAGTAGAATCTAAAAGAATCGAATCGAATCAAATCGAAAAAATTCGAATAGAATTGAATCGAAAAGAATCAAAACGAATCGAACCGAAGAGAATCGATTCGAATCAAAATAAAAAGTATCGTATCAAATCGAACCGAAAAGAATCATATCAAATAGAATCGAAAGAATGGAATCAAATCTAAAACAATCGAATCGAATCGAAAAGAATCGGATTGAATGGAATCGAATCGAAAAGAATAGAATAGAATCGAAAGAAATCGAATAGAATCAAATCAAATCAAAAAGAATCGAATTGAATTGATCCTAACCAAAATAAGCGAAATGAATCGACTCGAAACGAAAAAAATCAAATCGAAAAGAATCTAACCTCAACGAAAATCATCGAAATGAATAGAATCGAAAAGAATCGAATTGAATCAAATCGAAAAGAATCGAATGGAATCCAATCGAAAAGAATCAAATTGATTCGACTCGAAACAAATTGAATCCAATCGAAAAGAATCTAATTGAATCGAATCGAAAAGAATCGAATTCCATCAAAACGAATCGATTCGAATGGAATAGAGAAGAATAGAATAGAATAGAATCGAAAAGAATCAAATCGAATCGAAAAGAATCGAATCGAAAAGAATTGAATCGAATCGAAAAGAAACGAATCGAACCGAATCAAAAAGAAAACAATCGAATCGAATCAAATACAAAAGAATCGCTTTGAATAGCATAGAATGAAAAGAATCGAATCAATCGAATTGAAAACAATCGAATCGAAAAGAATCGAATCAAAAAAAGTCGAATCGAAACAAAAACTATCGAATCGAATCGAATCTAAAAGAATCGTATTGTATTGCATCGAGTCGAAAAGACTCGAATCAAAAAGACTCGAATCGAATTGAATCAAATCGAAAAGAATCTAATAGAAACCACTCGAACAGAATCAAATCGAGATGATTCAAAATGAATCGAATAGAATAGAATCGAAAAAAATCGAATAGAATCGAAACGAAATGAATCGAAGAGAATCGATTAGAATCGAAATGAAAAGAATCGTATTGAATCGAATAGAAAAGAATCAAATCAAATCGAATCGAAAGAATTGAATCAAATCGAAAAGAATCCAATCGAATCGAAAAGAATCGAACTGAATGGAATCAAATCGAAAAGAATCTAATCGAATCGAAAAGAATCGAATCAAATTTAATGGAATCGAAAAGAATCGAATTGAATCGAAAAGAATCGAAATGAAACAAATCAGATCCAATGGAAAAGCATCAAATCGAATTGAAAAGAATCGAATTGAATCGAAATGAATCGAATCAAAAAGAATCGAATCGAAAAGATTCGAATTGAAAAGAATCGAATCGAATCGAAAAGACTCGAATCGAATTAAAAATATCCAATCGAATCGAATCAAAAAGAATCGAATCGAAAAGATTCGAATTGAAAAGAATCGAATCGAATCGAAAAGACTCGAATCGAATTAAAAATATCCAATCGAATCGAATCGAAAAGAATCGAATTGAAAAGACTCGAATTGAAACGAATCGATTTGAAACGAAGAATCGAATCGAATCGAATCGAATTGAAAGAATCGAATTGAATAGAAAAAAATCGAATAGAAAAGAATCGAACCGAAAAGAAAGGAATCAAATTGAATCGGTCGAATAAATTCTAGTCGAATCGAATCAAAAAGAATGAAATCGAGTCGAATCGAATCGAAAAGAATCGAATCGAATCGAAAAGAATCGAATTGTATCTAATCAAAAAGAATCGAATCGTATCGACTCGAATCGAAAAGAATCCAATTGCATCATCGAATGGAAACTAATCGAATTGAATAGAATAGAAAAGAATCGAATCGAATCAAATCGAAAACAATCAAATTGAATTGATCGAAAAGAATCGAATTGAATCAAATCGAATCGAAATGAAAAGAATCGAATCGATTCAAATAGAAAAGAATCGAATCGAAAAGAATCATATCGACACGAAAAGAATCGAATCGAATCAAAAAGTATCGAATGGATTCGAAAACATTCGAATCGAAAAGAATCGAATTGAAATGAATCCGATCGAAATGAAAAGAATCTACTCGATTCGAATCCAAAAGAATCGAATCCAAAAGACTGGAATCGAATCCAAAAGAATCGAATTGAATTGAATCAAAAGAAATGAATTGAATTGAATCAAAAAGGAACTAATCGAATCTAATCGAAAAAAATCGAATAGAATCCAATCGAATCAAAAAGAATCGAATAGATTCGAATAAAAAAGAATCGAATTGAGGGATCCCTGGGTGGCGCAGCGGTTTAGCGCCTGCCTTTGGCCCAGGGCGCGATCCTGGAGACCCAGGATCGAATCCCACATCGGGCTCCTGGTGCATGGAGCCTGCTTCTCCCTCTGCCTGTGTCTCTGCCTCTCTGTCTCTCTCTGTGACTGTCATAAAAAAAAGAATCGAATTGAATCGCGTTGAAAAAAATCATAAAGAATCAAATCGAAAAGAATCGAATTCCATGTAACGAAAAGATTCGAATTGAAAAGAATCGAATCGAAACAAAAGAATCGAATCGAATCGACATGAATCAAAAAGAATCGAATCAAAACGAATCGAAAAGAAACAAATCAAGTAGAATCTAAAAGAATCGAATCGAATCAAATCGAAAAAATTCGAATAGAATTGAATCGAAAAGAATCAAAACGAATCGAACCGAAGAGAATCGATTCGGATCAAAATAAAAAGTATCGTATCAAATCGAACCGAAAAGAATCATATCAAATAGAATCGAAAGAATGGAATCAAATCTAAAACAATCGAATCGAATCGAAAAGAATCGGATTGAATGGAATCGAATCGAAAAGAATAGAATAGAACCGAAAGAAATCGAATAGAATCAAATCAAATCAAAAAGAATCGAATTGAATTGATCCTAACCAAAATAAGCGAAATGAATCGACTCGAACCGAAAAAAATCAAATCGAAAAGAATCTAACCTCAACGAAAATCATCGAAATGAATAGAATCGAAAAGAATCGAATTGAATCAAATCGAAAAGAATCGAATGGAATCCAATCGAAAAGAATCAAATTGATTCGACTCGAAACAAATTGAAACCAATCGAAAAGAATCTAATTGAATCGAATCGAAAAGAATCGAATTCCATCAAAACGAATCGATTCGAATGGAATAGAGAAGAATAGAATAGAATAGAATCGAAAAGAATCAAATCGAATCGAAAAGAATCGAATCGAAAAGAATTGAATCGAATCGAAAAGAAACGAATCGAACCGAATCAAAAAGAAAACAATCGAATCGAATCCAATACAAAAGAATCGCTTTGAATAGCATAGAATCGAAAAGAATCGAATCAATCGAATTGAAACAATCGAATCGAAAAGAATCGAATCAAAAAAAGTCGAATCGAAACAAAAACTATCGAATCGAATCGAATCTAAAAGAATCGTATTGAATTGCATCGAGTCGAAAAGACTCGAATCAAAAAGACTCGAATCGAATTGAATCAAATCGAAAAGAATCTAATAGAAACCACTCGAACAGAATCAAATCGAGATGATTCAAAATGAATCGAATAGAATAGAATCGAAAAAAATCGAATAGAATCGAAACGAAATGAATCGAAGAGAATCGATTAGAATCGAAATGAAAAGAATCGTATTGAATCGAATCGAAAAGAATCAAATCAAATCGAATCGAAAGAATTGAATCAAATCGAAAAGAATCCAATCGAATCGAAAAGAATCGAACTGAATGGAATCAAATCGAAAAGAATCTAATCGAATCGAAAAGAATCGAATCAAATTTAATGGAATCGAAAAGAATCGAATTGAATCGAAAAGAATCGAAATGAACCAAATCAGCTCAAAAGGAAAAGCATCAAATCGAATTGAAAAGAATCGAATTGAATCGAAATGAATCGAATCAAAAAGAATCGAATCGAAAAGATTCGAATTGAAAAGAATCGAATCGAATCGAAAAGACTCGAATCGAATTAAAAATATCCAATCGAATCGAATCAAAAAGAATCGAATCGAAAAGATTCGAATTGAAAAGAATCGAATCGAATCGAAAAGACTCGAATCGAATTAAAAATATCCAATCGAATCGAATCGAAAAGAATCGAATTGAAAAGACTCGAATTGAAACGAATCGATTTGAAACGAAGAATCGAATCGAATCGAATCGAATTGAAAGAATCGAATTGAATAGAAAAAAATCGAATAGAAAAGAATCGAACCGAAAAGAAAGGAATCAAATTGAATCGGTCGAATAAATTCTAGTCGAATCGAATCAAAAAGAAT
Organism: Canis aureus; assembly: GCF_053574225.1. Lineage (NCBI taxonomy): Eukaryota > Metazoa > Chordata > Mammalia > Carnivora > Canidae > Canis > Canis aureus. The sequence goes on from NC_135647.1 coordinate 28,084,561, forward strand.
GAAATCGAGTCGAATCGAATCGAAAAGAATCGAATCGAATCGAAAAGAATCGAATTGTATCTAATCAAAAAGAATCGAATCGTATCGACTCGAATCGAAAAGAATCCAATTGCATCATCGAATGGAAACTAATCGAATTGAATAGAATAGAAAAGAATCGAATCGAATCAAATCGAAAACAATCAAATTGAATTGATCGAAAAGAATCGAATTGAATCAAATCGAATCGAAATGAAAAGAATCGAATCGATTCAAATAGAAAAGAATCGAATCGAAAAGAATCATATCGACACGAAAAGAATCGAATCGAATCAAAAAGTATCGAATGGATTCGAAAACATTCGAATCGAAAAGAATCGAATTGAAATGAATCCGATCGAAATGAAAAGAATCTACTCGATTCGAATCCAAAAGAATCGAATCCAAAAGACTCGAATCGAATCCAAAAGAATCGAATTGAATTGAATCAAAAGAAATGAATTGAATTGAATCAAAAAGGAACTAATCGAATCTAATCGAAAAAAATCGAATAGAATCCAATCGAATCAAAAAGAATCGAATAGATTCGAATAAAAAAGAATCGAATTGAGGGATCCCTGGGTGGCGCAGCGGTTTAGCGCCTGCCTTTGGCCCAGGGCGCGATCCTGGAGACCCAGGATCGAATCCCACATCGGGCTCCTGGTGCATGGAGCCTGCTTCTCCCTCTGCCTGTGTGTCTGCCTCTCTGTCTCTCTCTGTGACTGTCATAAAAAAAAGAATCGAATTGAATCGCGTTGAAAAAAATCATAAAGAATCAAATCGAAAAGAATCGAATTCCATGTAACGAAAAGATTCGAATTGAAAAGAATCGAATCGAAACAAAAGAATCGAATCGAATCGACATGAATCAAAAAGAATCGAATCAAAACGAATCGAAAAGAAACAAATCAAGTAGAATCTAAAAGAATCGAATCGAATCAAATCGAAAAAATTCGAATAGAATTGAATCGAAAAGAATCAAAACGAATCGAACCGAAGAGAATCGATTCGAATCAAAATAAAAAGTATCGTATCAAATCGAACCGAAAAGAATCATATCAAATAGAATCGAAAGAATGGAATCAAATCTAAAACAATCGAATCGAATCGAAAAGAATCGGATTGAATGGAATCGAATCGAAAAGAATAGAATAGAATCGAAAGAAATCGAATAGAATCAAATCAAATCAAAAAGAATCGAATTGAATTGATCCTAACCAAAATAAGCGAAATGAATCGACTCGAAACGAAAAAAATCAAATCGAAAAGAATCTAACCTCAACGAAAATCATCGAAATGAATAGAATCGAAAAGAATCGAATTGAATCAAATCGAAAAGAATCGAATGGAATCCAATCGAAAAGAATCAAATTGATTCGACTCGAAACAAATTGAATCCAATCGAAAAGAATCTAATTGAATCGAATCGAAAAGAATCGAATTCCATCAAAACGAATCGATTCGAATGGAATAGAGAAGAATAGAATAGAATAGAATCGAAAAGAATCAAATCGAATCGAAAAGAATCGAATCGAAAAGAATTGAATCGAATCGAAAAGAAACGAATCGAACCGAATCAAAAAGAAAACAATCGAATCGAATCCAATACAAAAGAATCGCTTTGAATAGCATAGAATGAAAAGAATCGAATCAATCGAATTGAAAACAATCGAATCGAAAAGAATCGAATCAAAAAAAGTCGAATCGAAACAAAAACTATCGAATCGAATCGAATCTAAAAGAATCGTATTGTATTGCATCGAGTCGAAAAGACTCGAATCAAAAAGACTCGAATCGAATTGAATCAAATCGAAAAGAATCTAATAGAAACCACTCGAACAGAATCAAATCGAGATGATTCAAAATGAATCGAATAGAATAGAATCGAAAAAAATCGAATAGAATCGAAACGAAATGAATCGAAGAGAATCGATTAGAATCGAAATGAAAAGAATCGTATTGAATCGAATAGAAAAGAATCAAATCAAATCGAATCGAAAGAATTGAATCAAATCGAAAAGAATCCAATCGAATCGAAAAGAATCGAACTGAATGGAATCAAATCGAAAAGAATCTAATCGAATCGAAAAGAATCGAATCAAATTTAATGGAATCGAAAAGAATCGAATTGAATCGAAAAGAATCGAAATGAAACAAATCAGATCCAATGGAAAAACATCAAATCGAATTGAAAAGAATCGAATTGAATCGAAATGAATCGAATCAAAAAGAATCGAATCGAAAAGATTCGAATTGAAAAGAATCGAATCGAATCGAAAAGACTCGAATCGAATTAAAAATATCCAATCGAATCGAATCAAAAAGAATCGAATCGAAAAGATTCGAATTGAAAAGAATCGAATCGAATCGAAAAGACTCGAATCGAATTAAAAATATCCAATCGAATCGAATCGAAAAGAATCGAATTGAAAAGACTCGAATTGAAACGAATCGATTTGAAACGAAGAATCGAATCGAATCGAATTGAAAGAATCGAATTGAATAGAAAAAAATCGAATAGAAAAGAATCGAACCGAAAAGAAAGGAATCAAATTGAATCGGTCGAATAAATTCTAGTCGAATCGAATCAAAAAGAATGAAATCGAGTCGAATCGAATCGAAAAGAATCGAATCGAATCGAAAAGAATCGAATTGTATCTAATCAAAAAGAATCGAATCGTATCGACTCGAATCGAAAAGAATCCAATTGCATCATCGAATGGAAACTAATCGAATTGAATAGAATAGAAAAGAATCGAATCGAATCAAATCGAAAACAATCAAATTGAATTGATCGAAAAGAATCGAATTGAATCAAATCGAATCGAAATGAAAAGAATCGAATCGATTCAAATAGAAAAGAATCGAATCGAAAAGAATCATATCGACACGAAAAGAATCGAATCGAATCAAAAAGTATCGAATGGATTCGAAAACATTCGAATCGAAAAGAATCGAATTGAAATGAATCCGATCGAAATGAAAAGAATCTACTCGATTCGAATCCAAAAGAATCGAATCCAAAAGACTCGAATCGAATCCAAAAGAATCGAATTGAATTGAATCAAAAGAAATGAATTGAATTGAATCAAAAAGGAACTAATCGAATCTAATCGAAAAAAATCGAATAGAATCCAATCGAATCAAAAAGAATCGAATAGATTCGAATAAAAAAGAATCGAATTGAGGGATCCCTGGGTGGCGCAGCGGTTTAGCGCCTGCCTTTGGCCCAGGGCGCGATCCTGGAGACCCAGGATCGAATCCCACATCGGGCTCCTGGTGCATGGAGCCTGCTTCTCCCTCTGCCTGTGTCTCTGCCTCTCTGTCTCTCTCTGTGACTGTCATAAAAAAAAGAATCGAATTGAATCGCGTTGAAAAAAATCATAAAGAATCAAATCGAAAAGAATCGAATTCCATGTAACGAAAAGATTCGAATTGAAAAGAATCGAATCGAAACAAAAGAATCGAATCGAATCGACATGAATCAAAAAGAATCGAATCAAAACGAATCGAAAAGAAACAAATCAAGTAGAATCTAAAAGAATCGAATCGAATCAAATCGAAAAAATTCGAATAGAATTGAATCGAAAAGAATCAAAACGAATCGAACCGAAGAGAATCGATTCGAATCAAAATAAAAAGTATCGTATCAAATCGAACCGAAAAGAATCATATCAAATAGAATCGAAAGAATGGAATCAAATCTAAAACAATCGAATCGAATCGAAAAGAATCGGATTGAATGGAATCGAATCGAAAAGAATAGAATAGAATCGAAAGAAATCGAATAGAATCAAATCAAATCAAAAAGAATCGAATTGAATTGATCCTAACCAAAATAAGCGAAATGAATCGACTCGAAACGAAAAAAATCAAATCGAAAAGAATCTAACCTCAACGAAAATCATCGAAATGAATAGAATCGAAAAGAATCGAATTGAATCAAATCGAAAAGAATCGAATCGAATCCAATCGAAAAGAATCAAATTGATTCGACTCGAAACAAATTGAATCCAATCGAAAAGAATCTAATTGAATCGAATCGAAAAGAATCGAATTCCATCAAAACGAATCGATTCGAATGGAATAGAGAAGAATAGAATAGAATAGAATCGAAAAGAATCAAATCGAATCGAAAAGAATCGAATCGAAAAGAATTGAATCGAATCGAAAAGAAACGAATCGAACCGAATCCAAAAGAAAACAATCGAATCGAATCCAATACAAAAGAATCGCTTTGAATAGCATAGAATGAAAAGAATAGAATCAATCGAATTGAAAACAATCGAATCGAAAAGAATCGAATCAAAAAAAGTCGAATCGAAACAAAAACTATCGAATCGAATCGAATCTAAAAGAATCGTATTGTATTGCATCGAGTCGAAAAGACTCGAATCAAAAAGACTCGAATCGAATTGAATCAAATCGAAAAGAATCTAATAGAAACCACTCGAACAGAATCAAATCGAGATGATTCAAAATGAATCGAATAGAATAGAATCGAAAAAAATCGAATAGAATCGAAACGAAATGAATCGAAGAGAATCGATTAGAATCGAAATGAAAAGAATCGTATTGAATCGAATAGAAAAGAATCAAATCAAATCGAATCGAAAGAATTGAATCAAATCGAAAAGAATCCAATCGAATCGAAAAGAATCGAACTGAATGGAATCAAATCGAAAAGAATCTAATCGAATCGAAAAGAATCGAATCAAATTTAATGGAATCGAAAAGAATCGAATTGAATCGAAAAGAATCGAAATGAAACAAATCAGATCCAATGGAAAAGCATCAAATCGAATTGAAAAGAATCGAATTGAATCGAAATGAATCGAATCAAAAAGAATCGAATCGAAAAGATTCGAATTGAAAAGAATCGAATCGAATCGAAAAGACTCGAATCGAATTAAAAATATCCAATCGAATCGAATCAAAAAGAATCGAATCGAAAAGATTCGAATTGAAAAGAATCGAATCGAATCGAAAAGACTCGAATCGAATTAAAAATATCCAATCGAATCGAATCGAAAAGAATCGAATTGAAAAGACTCGAATTGAAACGAATCGATTTGAAACGAAGAATCGAATCGAATCGAATTGAAAGAATCGAATTGAATAGAAAAAAATCGAATAGAAAAGAATCGAACCGAAAAGAAAGGAATCAAATTGAATCGGTCGAATAAATTCTAGTCGAATCGAATCAAAAAGAATGAAATCGAGTCGAATCGAATCGAAAAGAATCGAATCGAATCGAAAAGAATCGAATTGTATCTAATCAAAAAGAATCGAATCGTATCGACTCGAATCGAAAAGAATCCAATTGCATCATCGAATGGAAACTAATCGAATTGAATAGAATAGAAAAGAATCGAATCGAATCAAATCGAAAACAATCAAATTGAATTGATCGAAAAGAATCGAATTGAATCAAATCGAATCGAAATGAAAAGAATCGAATCGATTCAAATAGAAAAGAATCGAATCGAAAAGAATCATATCGACACGAAAAGAATCGAATCGAATCAAAAAGTATCGAATGGATTCGAAAACATTCGAATCGAAAAGAATCGAATTGAAATGAATCCGATCGAAATGAAAAGAATCTACTCGATTCGAATCCAAAAGAATCGAATCCAAAAGACTCGAATCGAATCCAAAAGAATCGAATTGAATTGAATCAAAAGAAATGAATTGAATTGAATCAAAAAGGAACTAATCGAATCTAATCGAAAAAAATCGAATAGAATCCAATCGAATCAAAAAGAATCGAATAGATTCGAATAAAAAAGAATCGAATTGAGGGATCCCTGGGTGGCGCAGCGGTTTAGCGCCTGCCTTTGGCCCAGGGCGCGATCCTGGAGACCCAGGATCGAATCCCACATCGGGCTCCTGGTGCATGGAGCCTGCTTCTCCCTCTGCCTGTGTCTCTGCCTCTCTGTCTCTCTCTGTGACTGTCATAAAAAAAAGAATCGAATTGAATCGCGTTGAAAAAAATCATAAAGAATCAAATCGAAAAGAATCGAATTCCATGTAACGAAAAGATTCGAATTGAAAAGAATCGAATCGAAACAAAAGAATCGAATCGAATCGACATGAATCAAAAAGAATCGAATCAAAACGAATCGAAAAGAAACAAATCAAGTAGAATCTAAAAGAATCGAATCGAATCAAATCGAAAAAATTCGAATAGAATTGAATCGAAAAGAATCAAAACGAATCGAACCGAAGAGAATCGATTCGAATCAAAATAAAAAGTATCGTATCAAATCGAACCGAAAAGAATCATATCAAATAGAATCGAAAGAATGGAATCAAATCTAAAACAATCGAATCGAATCGAAAAGAATCGGATTGAATGGAATCGAATCGAAAAGAATAGAATAGAATCGAAAGAAATCGAATAGAATCAAATCAAATCAAAAAGAATCGAATTGAATTGATCCTAACCAAAATAAGCGAAATGAATCGACTCGAAACGAAAAAAATCAAATCGAAAAGAATCTAACCTCAACGAAAATCATCGAAATGAATAGAATCGAAAAGAATCGAATTGAATCAAATCGAAAAGAATCGAATCGAATCCAATCGAAAAGAATCAAATTGATTCGACTCGAAACAAATTGAATCCAATCGAAAAGAATCTAATTGAATCGAATCGAAAAGAATCGAATTCCATCAAAACGAATCGATTCGAATGGAATAGAGAAGAATAGAATAGAATAGAATCGAAAAGAATCAAATCGAATCGAAAAGAATCGAATCGAAAAGAATTGAATCGAATCGAAAAGAAACGAATCGAACCGAATCAAAAAGAAAACAATCGAATCGAATCCAATACAAAAGAATCGCTTTGAATAGCATAGAATGAAAAGAATCGAATCAATCGAATTGAAAACAATCGAATCGAAAAGAATCGAATCAAAAAAAGTCGAATCGAAACAAAAACTATCGAATCGAATCGAATCTAAAAGAATCGTATTGTATTGCATCGAGTCGAAAAGACTCGAATCAAAAAGACTCGAATCGAATTGAATCAAATCGAAAAGAATCTAATAGAAACCACTCGAACAGAATCAAATCGAGATGATTCAAAATGAATCGAATAGAATAGAATCGAAAAAAATCGAATAGAATCGAAACGAAATGAATCGAAGAGAATCGATTAGAATCGAAATGAAAAGAATCGTATTGAATCGAATAGAAAAGAATCAAATCAAATCGAATCGAAAGAATTGAATCAAATCGAAAAGAATCCAATCGAATCGAAAAGAATCGAACTGAATGGAATCAAATCGAAAAGAATCTAATCGAATCGAAAAGAATCGAATCAAATTTAATGGAATCGAAAAGAATCGAATTGAATCGAAAAGAATCGAAATGAAACAAATCAGATCCAATGGAAAAGCATCAAATCGAATTGAAAAGAATCGAATTGAATCGAAATGAATCGAATCAAAAAGAATCGAATCGAAAAGATTCGAATTGAAAAGAATCGAATCGAATCGAAAAGACTCGAATCGAATTAAAAATATCCAATCGAATCGAATCAAAAAGAATCGAATCGAAAAGATTCCAATTGAAAAGAATCGAATCGAATCGAAAAGACTCGAATCGAATTAAAAATATCCAATCGAATCGAATCGAAAAGAATCGAATTGAAAAGACTCGAATTGAAACGAATCGATTTGAAACGAAGAATCGAATCGAATCGAATCGAATTGAAAGAATCGAATTGAATAGAAAAAAATCGAATAGAAAAGAATCGAACCGAAAAGAAAGGAATCAAATTGAATCGGTCGAATAAATTCTAGTCGAATCGAATCAAAAAGAATGAAATCGAGTCGAATCGAATCGAAAAGAATCGAATCGAATCGAAAAGAATCGAATTGTATCTAATCAAAAAGAATCGAATCGTATCGACTCGAATCGAAAAGAATCCAATTGCATCATCGAATGGAAACTAATCGAATTGAATAGAATAGAAAAGAATCGAATCGAATCAAATCGAAAACAATCAAATTGAATTGATCGAAAAGAATCGAATTGAATCAAATCGAATCGAAATGAAAAGAATCGAATCGATTCAAATAGAAAAGAATCGAATCGAAAAGAATCATATCGACACGAAAAGAATCGAATCGAATCAAAAAGTATCGAATGGATTCGAAAACATTCGAATCGAAAAGAATCGAATTGAAATGAATCCGATCGAAATGAAAAGAATCTACTCGATTCGAATCCAAAAGAATCGAATCCAAAAGACTCGAATCGAATCCAAAAGAATCGAATTGAATTGAATCAAAAGAAATGAATTGAATTGAATCAAAAAGGAACTAATCGAATCTAATCGAAAAAAATCGAATAGAATCCAATCGAATCAAAAAGAATCGAATAGATTCGAATAAAAAAGAATCGAATTGAGGGATCCCTGGGTGGCGCAGCGGTTTAGCGCCTGCCTTTGGCCCAGGGCGCGATCCTGGAGACCCAGGATCGAATCCCACATCGGGCTCCTGGTGCATGGAGCCTGCTTCTCCCTCTGCCTGTGTGTCTGCCTCTCTGTCTCTCTCTGTGACTGTCATAAAAAAAAGAATCGAATTGAATCGCGTTGAAAAAAATCATAAAGAATCAAATCGAAAAGAATCGAATTCCATGTAACGAAAAGATTCGAATTGAAAAGAATCGAATCGAAACAAAAGAATCGAATCGAATCGACATGAATCAAAAAGAATCGAATCAAAACGAATCGAAAAGAAACAAATCAAGTAGAATCTAAAAGAATCGAATCGAATCAAATCGAAAAAATTCGAATAGAATTGAATCGAAAAGAATCAAAACGAATCGAACCGAAGAGAATCGATTCGGATCAAAATAAAAAGTATCGTATCAAATCGAACCGAAAAGAATCATATCAAATAGAATCGAAAGAATGGAATCAAATCTAAAACAATCGAATCGAATCGAAAAGAATCGGATTGAATGGAATCGAATCGAAAAGAATAGAATAGAATCGAAAGAAATCGAATAGAATCAAATCAAATCAAAAAGAATCGAATTGAATTGATCCTAACCAAAATAAGCGAAATGAATCGACTCGAACCAAAAAAAATCAAATCGAAAAGAATCTAACCTCAACGAAAATCATCGAAATGAATAGAATCGAAAAGAATCGAATTGAATCAAATCGAAAAGAATCGAATGGAATCCAATCGAAAAGAATCAAATTGATTCGACTCGAAACAAATTGAATCCAATCGAAAAGAATCTAATTGAATCGAATCGAAAAGAATCGAATTCCATCAAAACGAATCGATTCGAATGGAATAGAGAAGAATAGAATAGAATAGAATCGAAAAGAATCAAATCGAATCGAAAAGAATCGAATCGAAAAGAATTGAATCGAATCGAAAAGAAACGAATCGAACCGAATCAAAAAGAAAACAATCGAATCGAATCCAATACAAAAGAATCGCTTTGAATAGCATAGAATCGAAAAGAATCGAATCAATCGAATTGAAAACAATCGAATCGAAAAGAATCGAATCAAAAAAAGTCGAATCGAAACAAAAACTATCGAATCGAATCGAATCTAAAAGAATCGTATTGAATTGCATCGAGTCGAAAAGACTCGAATCAAAAAGACTCGAATCGAATTGAATCAAATCGAAAAGAATCTAATAGAAACCACTCGAACAGAATCAAATCGAAACGATTCAAAATGAATCGAATAGAATAGAATCGAAAAAAATCGAATAGAATCGAAACGAAATGAATCGAAGAGAATCGATTAATCGAAATGAAAAGAATCGTATTGAATCGAATCGAAAAGAATCAAATCAAATCGAATCGAAAGAATGGAATCAAATCGAAAAGAATCCAATCGAATCGAAAAGAATCGAACTGAATGGAATCAAATCGAAAAGAATCGAATCGAATCGAAAAGAATCGAATCAAATTTAATGGAATCGAAAAGAATCGAATTGAATCGAAAAGAATCGAAATGAAACAAATCAGATCCAATGGAAAAGCATCAAATCTAATTGAAAAGAATCGAATCGAATCGAAATGAATCGAATCAAAAAGAATCGAGTCGAAAAGATTCGAATTGAAAAGAATCGAATCGAATCGAAAAGACTCGAATCGAATTAAAAATATCAAATCGAATCGAATAGCAAAGATTCGAATTGAAAAGACTCGAATTGAAACGAATCGATTTGAAACGAAAAGAATCGAAACGAATCGAATCGAATTGAAAGAATCGAATTGAATAGAAAAAAATCGAATAGAAAAGAATCGAACCGAAAAGAAAAGAATCAAATTGAATCAGTCGATTAAATTCTAGTCGAATCGAATCAAAAAGAATGAAATCGAGTCGAAACGAATCGAAAAGAATCGAATCGAATCGAAAAGAATCGAATTGTATCTAATCAAAAAGAATCGAATCGTATCGACTCGAATCGAAAAGAATCCAATTGCATCATCGAATGGAAACTAATCGAATTGAATAGAATAGAAAAGAATCGAATCGAATCAAATCGAAAACAATCAAATTGAATTGATCGAAAAGAATCGAATTGAATCAAATCGAATCGAAATGAAAAGAATCGAATCGATTCAAATAGAAAAGAATCGAATCGAAAAGAATCAAATCGACACGAAAAGAATCGAATCGAATCAAAAAGTATCGAATGGATTCGAAAACATACGAATCGAAAAGAATCGAATTGAAATGAATCCGATCGAAATGAAAAGAATCTACTCGATTCGAATCCAAAAGAATCGATCCAAAAGACTCGAATCGAATCCAAAAGAATCGAATTGAATTGAATCAAAAGAAATGAATTGAATTGAATCAAAAAGGAACTAATCGAATCAAATCGAAAAAACTCGAATAGAATCAAATCGAATCAAAAAGAATCGAAGAGATTCGAATAAAACAGAATCGAATTGAGGGATCCCTGGGTGGCGCAGCGGTTTAGCGCCTGCCTTTGGCCCAGGGCGCGTTCCTGGAGACCCGGGATCGAATCCCACATCGGGCTCCTGGTGCATGGAGCCTGCTTCTCCCTCTGCCTGTGTCTCTGCCTCTCTCTCTCTCTCTGTGACTTAAATAAAAAAAGAATCGAATTGAATCGCGTTGAAAAAAATCATAAAGAATCAAATCGAAAAGAATCGAATTCCATGTAACGAAAAGATTCGAATTGAAAAGAATCGAATCGAAACAAAAGAATCGAATCGAATCGACATGAATCAAAAAGAATCGAATCAAAACCAATCGAAAAGAAACAAATCAAGTAGAATCTAAAAGAATCGAATCGAATCAAATCGAAAAAATTCGAATAGAATTGAATCGAAAAGAATCAAAACGAATCGAACCGAAGAGAATCGATTCGAATCAAAATAAAAAGTATCGTATCAAATCGAATCGAAAAGAAACATATCAAATAGAATCGAAAGAATGGAATCAAATCTAAAACAATCGAATCGAATCGAAAAGAATCAGATTGAATGGAATAGAATCGAAAAGAATAGAATAGAATCGAAAGAAATCGAATAGAATCAAATCAAATCAAAAAGAATCGAATTGAATTGATCCTAACCAAAATAAGCGAAATGAATCGACTCGAACCGAAAAAAATCAAATCGAAGAGAATCTAATCTCAACGAAAATCATCGAAATGAATAGAATCGAAAAGAATCGAATTGAATCAAATCGAAAAGAATCGAATGGAATCCAATCGAAAAGAATCAAATTGATTCGACTCGAAACAAATTGAATCCAATCGAAAAGAATCTAATTGAATCGAATCGAAAAGAATCGAATTCAATCAAAACGAATCGATTCGAATGGAATAGAAAAGAATAGAATAGAATAGAATCGAAAAGAATCAAATCGAATCGAAAAGAATTGAATCGAATCGAAAAGAAACGAATCGAACCGAATCAAAAAGAAAACAATCGAATCGAATCAAATACAAAAGAATCGCTTTGAATAGCATAGAATTGAAAAGAATCGAATCAATCGAATTGAAAACAATCGAATCGAAAAGAATCGAATCAAAAAAAGTCGAATCGAAACAAAAACAATCGAATCGAATCGAATCTAAAAAATCGTATTGAATTGAATCGAGTCGAAAAGACTCGAATCAAAAAGACTCGAATCGAATTGAATCAAATCGAAAAGAATCTAATAGAAACCACTCGAACAGAATCAAATCGAAATCATTCAAAATGAATCAAATAGAATAGAATCGAAAAAATCGAATGGAATCGAAACGAAATGAATCGAAGAGAATCGATTAATCGAAATGAAAAGAATCGTATTGAATCGAATCGAAAAGAATCAAATCAAATCGAATCGAAAGAATTGAATCAAATCGAAAAGAATCCAATCGAATCGAAAAGAATCGAACTGAATGGAATCAAATCGAAAAGAATCGAATCGAATCGAAAAGAATCGAATCAAATTTAATGGAATCGAAAAGAATCGAATTGAATCGAAAAGAATCGAAATGAAACAAATCAGATCCAATGGAAAAGCATCAAATCTAATTGAAAAGAATCGAATCGAATCGAAATGAATCGAATCAAAAAGAATCGAATCGAAAAGATTCGAATTGAAAAGAATCGAATCGAATCGAAATGACTCGAATCGAATTAAAAATATCAAATCGAATCGAATCGCAAAGATTCGAATTGAAAAGACTCGAATTGAAACGAATCGATTTGAAACGAAAAGAATCGAATCGAATCGAATTGAAAGAATCGAATTGAATAGAAAAAAATCGAATAGAAAAGAATCGAACCGAAAAGAAAAGAATCAAATTGAATCAGTCGATTAAATTCTAGTCGAATCCAATCAAAAAGAATGAAATCGAGTCGAATCGAATCGAAAAGAATCGAAAAGAATCGAAAAGAATCGAATTGTATCTAATCCAAAAGAATCGAATCGATCGACTCGAATCGAAAAGAATCCAATTGCATCATCGAATGGAAACTAATCGAATTGAATAGAATAGAAAAGAATCGAATCGAATCAAATCGAAAACAATCAAATTGAATTGATCGAAAAGAATCGAATTGAATCAAATCGAATCGAAATGAAAAGAATCGAATCGATTCAAATAGAAAAGAATCGAATCGAAAAGAATCAAATCGACACGAAAAGAATCGAATCGAATCAAAAAGTATCGAATGGATTCGAAAACATACGAATCGAAAAGAATCGAATTGAAATGAATCCGATCGAAATGAAAAGAATCTACTCGATTCGAATCCAAAAGAATCGATCCAAAAGACTCGAATCGAATCCAAAAGAATCGAATTGAATTGAATCAAAAGAAATGAATTGAATTGAATCAAAAAGGAACTAATCGAATCAAATCGAAAAAACTCGAATAGAATCAAATCGAATCAAAAAGAATCGAAGAGATTCGAATAAAACAGAATCGAATTGAGGGATCCCTGGGTGGCGCAGCGGTTTAGCGCCTGCCTTTGGCCCAGGGCGCGTTCCTGGAGACCCGGGATCGAATCCCACATCGGGCTCCTGGTGCATGGAGCCTGCTTCTCCCTCTGCCTGTGTCTCTGCCTCTCTCTCTCTCTCTGTGACTTAAATAAAAAAAGAATCGAATTGAATCGCGTTGAAAAAAATCATAAAGAATCAAATCGAAAAGAATCGAATTCCATGTAACGAAAAGATTCGAATTGAAAAGAATCGAATCGAAACAAAAGAATCGAATCGAATCGACATGAATCAAAAAGAATCGAATCAAAACCAATCGAAAAGAAACAAATCAAGTAGAATCTAAAAGAATCGAATCGAATCAAATCGAAAAAATTCGAATAGAATTGAATCGAAAAGAATCAAAACGAATCGAACCGAAGAGAATCGATTCGAATCAAAATAAAAAGGATCGTATCAAATCGAATCGAAAAGAATCATATCAAATAGAATCGAAAGAATGGAATCAGGGATCCCTGGGTGGCGCAGCGGTTTGGCGCCTGCCTTTGGCCCGGGGCGCGATCCTGGAGACCCGGGATCGAATCCCACGTCGGTCTCCCGGTGCATGGAGCCTGCCTCTCCCTCTGCCTGTGTCTCTGCGCCTCTCTCTCTCTCTCTGTGACTATCATAAATAAATAAAAATTTAAAAAAAATATTAAAAAAAAAGAATGGAATCAAATCTAAAACAATCGAATCGAATCCAAAAGAATCAGATTGAATGGAATAGAATCGAAAAGAATAGAATAGAATCGAAAGAAATCGAATAGAATCAAATCAAATCAAAAAGAATCGAATTGAATTGATCCTAACCAAAATAAGCGAAATGAATCGACTCGAACCGAAAAAAATCAAATCGAAGAGAATCTAATCTCAACGAAATTCATCGAAATGAATAGAATCGAAAAGAATCGAATTGAATCAAATCGAAAAGAATCGAATGGAATCCAATCGAAAAGAATCAAATTGATTCGAATCGAAACAAATTGAATCCAATCGAAAAGAATCTAATTGAATCGAATCGAAAAGAATCGAATTCAATCAAAACGAATTGATTCGAATGGAATAGAATAGAATAAAATAGAATAGAATCGAAAAGAATCAAATCGAATCGAAAAGAATCGAATCGAAAAGAATTGAATCGAATCAAAAAGAAACGAATCGAACCGAATCCAAAGAAAACAATCGAATCGAATCAAATACAAAAGAATCGCTTTGAATAGCATAGAATTGAAAAGAATCGAATCAATCGAATTGAAAATAATCGAATCGAAAAGAATCGAATCAAAAAAGTCGAATCGAAACAAAAACAATCGAATCGAATCGAATCTAAAAAATCGTATTGAATTGAATCGAGTCGAAAAGACTCGAATCAAAAAGACTCGAATCGAATTGAATCAAATCGAAAAGAATCTAATAGAAACCACTCGAACAGAATCAAATCGAAACGATTCAAAATGAATCGAATAGAATAGAATCGAAAAAAATCGAATAGAATCAAAACGAAATGAATCGAAGAGAATCGATTAATCGAAATGAAAAGAATCGTATTGAATCGAATCGAAAAGAATCAAATCAAATCGAATCGAAAGAATTGAATCAAATCGAAAAGAATCCAATCGAATCGAAAAGAATCGAACTGAATGGAATCAAACCGAAAAGAATCGAATCGAATCGAAAAGAATCGAATCAAATTTAATGGAATCGAAACGAATCGAATTGAATCAAAAAGAATCGAAATGAAACAAATCAGATCCAATGGAAAAGCATCAAATCGAATTGAAAAGAATCGAATCGAATCGAAATGAATCGAATCAAAAAGAATCGAATCGAAAAGATTCGAATTGAAAAGAATCAAATCGAATCGAAAAGACTCGAATCGAATTAAAAATATCAAATCGAATCGAATCGCAAAGATTCGAATTGAAAAGACTCGAATTGAAACGAATCGATTTGAAACGAAAAGAATCGAATCGAATCGAATTGAAAGAATCGAATTGAATAGAAAAAAATCGAATAGAAAAGAATCGAACCGAAAAGAAAAGAATCAAATTGAATCAATCGATTAAATTCTAGTCGAATCCAATCAAAAAGAATGAAATCGAGTCGAATCGAATTGAAAAGAATCGAAAAGAATCGAAAAGAATCGAATTGTATCTAATCCAAAAGAATCGAATCGTATCGACTCGAATCGAAAAGAATCCAATTGCATCATCGAATGGAAAGTAATCGAATTGAATAGAATAGAAAAGAATCGAATCGAATCAAATCGAAAACAATCAAATTGAATTGATCGAAAAGAATCGAATTGAATCAAATCGAATCGAAATGAAAAGAATCGAATCGATTCAAATAGAAAAGAATCGAATCGAAAAGAATCAAATCGACACGAAAAGAATCGAATCGAATCAAAAAGTATCGAATGGATTCGAAAACATACGAATCGAAAAGAATCGAATTGAAATGAATCCGATCGAAATGAAAAGAATCTACTCGATTCGAATCCAAAAGAATCGATCCAAAAGACTCGAATCGAATCCAAAAGAATCGAATTGAATTGAATCAAAAGAAATGAATTGAATTGAATCAAAAAGGAACTAATCGAATCAAATCGAAAAAACTCGAATAGAATCAAATCGAATCAAAAAGAATCGAAGAGATTCGAATAAAACAGAATCGAATTGAGGGATCCCTGGGTGGCGCAGCGGTTTAGCGCCTGCCTTTGGCCCAGGGCGCGTTCCTGGAGACCCGGGATCGAATCCCACATCGGGCTCCTGGTGCATGGAGCCTGCTTCTCCCTCTGCCTGTGTCTCTGCCTCTCTCTCTCTCTCTGTGACTTAAATAAAAAAAGAATCGAATTGAATCGCGTTGAAAAAAATCATAAAGAATCAAATCGAAAAGAATCGAATTCCATGTAACGAAAAGATTCGAATTGAAAAGAATCGAATCGAAACAAAAGAATCGAATCGAATCGACATGAATCAAAAAGAATCGAATCAAAACCAATCGAAAAGAAACAAATCAAGTAGAATCTAAAAGAATCGAATCGAATCAAATCGAAAAAATTCGAATAGAATTGAATCGAAAAGAATCAAAACGAATCGAACCGAAGAGAATCGATTCGAATCAAAATAAAAAGTATCGTATCAAATCGAATCGAAAAGAATCATATCAAATAGAATCGAAAGAATGGAATCAAATCTAAAACAATCGAATCGAATCGAAAAGAATCAGATTGAATGGAATAGAATCGAAAAGAATAGAATAGAATCGAAAGAAATCGAATAGAATCAAATCAAATCAAAAAGAATCGAATTGAATTGATCCTAACCAAAATAAGCGAAATGAATCGACTCGAACCGAAAAAAATCAAATCGAAGAGAATCTAATCTCAACGAAAATCATCGAAATGAATAGAATCGAAAAGAATCGAATTGAATCAAATCGAAAAGAATCGAATGGAATCCAATCGAAAAGAATCAAATTGATTCGACTCGAAACAAATTGAATCCAATCGAAAAGAATCTAATTGAATCGAATCGAAAAGAATCGAATTCAATCAAAACGAATCGATTCGAATGGAATAGAAAAGAATAGAATAGAATAGAATCGAAAAGAATCAAATCGAATCGAAAAGAATTGAATCGAATCGAAAAGAAACGAATCGAACCGAATCAAAAAGAAAACAATCGAATCGAATCAAATACAAAAGAATCGCTTTGAATAGCATAGAATTGAAAAGAATCGAATCAATCGAATTGAAAACAATCGAATCGAAAAGAATCGAATCAAAAAAAGTCGAATCGAAACAAAAACAATCGAATCGAATCGAATCTAAAAAATCGTATTGAATTGCATCGAGTCGAAAAGACTCGAATCAAAAAGACTCGAATCGAATTGAATCAAATCGAAAAGAATCTAATAGAAACCACTCGAACAGAATCAAATCGAAACGATTCAAAATGAATCGAATAGAATAGAATCGAAAAAAATCGAATAGAATCGAAACGAAATGAATCGAAGAGAATCGATTAATCGAAATGAAAAGAATCGTATTGAATCGAATCGAAAAGAATCAAATCAAATCGAATCGAAAGAATTGAATCAAATCGAAAAGAATCCAATCGAATCGAAAAGAATCGAACTGAATGGAATCAAATCGAAAAGAATCGAATCGAATCGAAAAGAATCGAATCAAATTTAATGGAATCGAAAAGAATCGAATTGAATCGAAAAGAATCGAAATGAAACAAATCAGATCCAATGGAAAAGCATCAAATCTAATTGAAAAGAATCGAATCGAATCGAAATGAATCGAATCAAAAAGAATCGAGTCGAAAAGATTCGAATTGAAAAGAATCGAATCGAATCGAAAAGACTCGAATCGAATTAAAAATATCAAATCGAATCGAATAGCAAAGATTCGAATTGAAAAGACTCGAATTGAAACGAATCGATTTGAAACGAAAAGAATCGAAACGAATCGAATCGAATTGAAAGAATCGAATTGAATAGAAAAAAATCGAATAGAAAAGAATCGAACCGAAAAGAAAAGAATCAAATTGAATCAGTCGATTAAATTCTAGTCGAATCGAGTCAAAAAGAATGAAATCGAGTCGAATCGAATCGAAAAGAATCGAATCGAATCGAAAAGAATCGAATTGTATCTAATCAAAAAGAATCGAATCGTATCGACTCGAATCGAAAAGAATCCAATTGCATCATCGAATGGAAACTAATCGAATTGAATAGAATAGAAAAGAATCGAATCGAATCAAATCGAAAACAATCAAATTGAATTGATCGAAAAGAATCGAATTGAATCAAATCGAATCGAAATGAAAAGAATCGAATCGATTCAAATAGAAAAGAATCGAATCGAAAAGAATCAAATCGACACGAAAAGAATCGAATCGAATCAAAAAGTATCGAATGGATTCGAAAACATTCGAATCGAAAAGAATCGAATTGAAATGAATCCGATCGAAATGAAAAGAATCTACTCGATTCGAATCCAAAAGAATCGAATCCAAAAGACTCGAATCGAATCCAAAAGAATCGAATTGAATTGAATCAAAAGAAATGAATTGAATTGAATCAAAAAGGAACTAATCGAATCAAATCGAAAAAACTCGAATAGAATCAAATCGAATCAAAAAGAATCGAATAGATTCGAATAAAACAGAATCGAATTGAGGGATCCCTGGGTGGCGCAGCGGTTTAGCGCCTGCCTTTGGCCCAGGGCGCGATCCTGGAGACCCGGGATCGAATCCCACATCGGGCTCCTGGTGCATGGAGCTTGCTTCTCCCTCTGCCTGTGTCTCTGCCTCTCTCTCTTTCTCTGTGACTATCATAAAAAAAGAATCGAATTGAATCGCGTTGAAAAAAATCATAAAGAATCAAATCGAAAAGAATCGAATTCCATGTAACGAAAAGATTCGAATTGAAAAGAATCGAATCGAAACAAAAGAATCGAATCGAATCGACATGAATCAAAAAGAATCGAATCAAAACCAATCGAAAAGAAACAAATCAAGTAGAATCTAAAAGAATCGAATCGAATCAAATCGAAAAAATTCGAATAGAATTGAATCGAAAAGAATCAAAACGAATCGAACCGAAGAGAATCGATTCGAATCAAAATAAAAAGTATCGTATCAAATCGAATCGAAAAGAATCATATCAAATAGAATTGAAAGAATGGAATCAAATCTAAAACAATCGAATCGAATCGAAAAGAATCAGATTGAATGGAATAGAATCGAAAAGAATAGAATAGAATCGAAAGAAATCGAATAGAATCAAATCAAATCAAAAAGAATCGAATTGAATTGATCCTAACCAAAATAAGCGAAATGAATCGACTCGAACCGAAAAAAATCAAATCGAAGAGAATCTAATCTCAACGAAAATCATCGAAATGAATAGAATCGAAAAGAATCGAATTGAATCAAAGCGAAAAGAATCGAATGGAATCCAATCGAAAAGAATCAAATTGATTCGACTCGAAAAAATTGAATCCAATCGAAAAGAATCTAATTGAATCGAATCGAAAAGAATCGAATTCAATCAAAACGAATCGATTCGAATGGAATAGAAAAGAATAGAATAGAATAGAATCGAAAAGAATCAAATCGAATCGAAAAGAATCGAACCGAAAAGAATTGAATCGAATCGAAAAGAAACGAATCGAACCGAATCAAAAAGAAAACAATCGAATCGAATCAAATACAAAAGAATCGCTTTGAATAGCATAGAATTGAAAAGAATCGAATCAATCGAATTGAAAACAATCGAATCGAAAAGAATCGAATAAAAAAAAGTCGAATCGAAACAAAAACAATCGAATCGAATCGAATCTAAAAAATCGTATTGAATTGAATCGAGTCGAAAAGACTCGAATCAAAAAGACTCGAATCGAATTGAATCAAATCGAAAAGAATCTAATAGAAACCACTCGAACAGAATCAAATCGAAACGATTCAAAATGAATCGAATAGAATAGAATCGAAAAAAATCGAATAGAATCGAAACGAAATGAATCGAAGAGAATCGATTAATCGAAATGAAAAGAATCGTATTGAATCGAATCGAAAAGAATCAAATCAAATCGAATCGAAAGAATTGAATCAAATCGAAAAGAATCCAATCGAATCGAAAAGAATCGAACTGAATGGAATCAAATCGAAAAGAATCGAATCGAATCGAAAAGAATCGAATCAAATTTAATGGAATCGAAAAGAATCGAATTGAATCGAAAAGAATCGAAATGAAACAAA
This sequence comes from Canis aureus, assembly GCF_053574225.1. NCBI lineage: Eukaryota > Metazoa > Chordata > Mammalia > Carnivora > Canidae > Canis > Canis aureus. Next base: position 28,104,853 of record NC_135647.1, read on the forward strand.
TCAGATCCAATGGAAAAGCATCAAATCTAATTGAAAAGAATCGAATCGAATCGAAATGAATCGAATCAAAAAGAATCGAGTCGAAAAGATTCGAATTGAAAAGAATCGAATCGAATCGAAAAGACTCGAATCGAATTAAAAATATCAAATCGAATCGAATAGCAAAGATTCGAATTGAAAAGACTCGAATTGAAACGAATCGATTTGAAACGAAAAGAATCGAAACGAATCGAATCGAATTGAAAGAATCGAATTGAATAGAAAAAAATCGAATAGAAAAGAATCGAACCGAAAAGAAAAGAATCAAATTGAATCAGTCGATTAAATTCTAGTCGAATCGAATCAAAAAGAATGAAATCGAGTCGAAACGAATCGAAAAGAATCGAATCGAATCGAAAAGAATCGAATTGTATCTAATCAAAAAGAATCGTATCGTATCGACTCGAATCGAAAAGAATCCAATTGCATCATCGAATGGAAACTAATCGAATTGAATAGAATAGAAAAGAATCGAATTGAATCAAATCGAAAACAAATTGATCGAAAAGAATCGAATTGAATCAAATCGAATCGAAATGAAAAGAATCGAATCGATTCAAATAGAAAAGAATCGAATCGAAAAGAATCAAATCGACACGAAAAGAATCGAATCGAATCAAAAAGTATCGAATGGATTCGAAAACATTCGAATCGAAAAGAATCGAATTGAAATGAATCCGATCGAAATGAAAAGAATCTACTCGATTCGAATCCAAAAGAATCGAATTGAATTGAATCAAAAGAAATGAATTGAATTGAATCAAAAAGGAACTAATCGAATCAAATCGAAAAAACTCGAATAGAATCAAATCGAATCAAAAAGAATCGAATAGATTCGAATAAAACAGAATCGAATTGAGGGATCCCTGGGTGGCGCAGCGGTTTAGCGCCTGCCTTTGGCCCAGGGCGCGATCCTGGAGACCCGGGATCGAATCCCACATCGGGCTCCTGGTGCATGGAGCTTGCTTCTCCCTCTGCCTGTGTCTCTGCCTCTCTCTCTTTCTCTGTGACTATCATAAAAAAAGAATCGAATTGAATCGCGTTGAAAAAAATCATAAAGAATCAAATCGAAAAGAATCGAATTCCATGTAACGAAAAGATTCGAATTGAAAAGAATCGAATCGAAACAAAAGAATCGAATCGAATCGACATGAATCAAAAAGAATCGAATCAAAACCAATCGAAAAGAAACAAATCAAGTAGAATCTAAAAGAATCGAATCGAATCAAATCGAAAAAATTCGAATAGAATTGAATCGAAAAGAATCAAAACGAATCGAACCGAAGAGAATCGATTCGAATCAAAATAAAAAGTATCGTATCAAATCGAATCGAAAAGAATCATATCAAATAGAATCGAAAGAATGGAATCAAATCAAAAACAATCGAATCGAATCGAAAAGAATCAGATTGAATGGAATAGAATCGAAAAGAATAGAATAGAATCGAAAGAAATCGAATAGAATCAAATCAAATCAAAAAGAATCGAATTGAATTGATCCTAACCAAAATAAGCGAAATGAATCGACTCGAACCGAAAAAAATCAAATCGAAGAGAATCTAATCTCAACGAAAATAATCGAAATGAATAGAATCGAAAAGAATCGAATTGAATCAAATCGAAAAGAATCGAATGGAATCCAATCGAAAAGAATCAAATTGATTCGACTCGAAACAAATTGAATCCAATCGAAAAGAATCTAATTGAATCGAATCGAAAAGAATCGAATTCAATCAAAACGAATCGATTCGAATGGAATAGAAAAGAATAGAATAGAATAGAATCGAAAAGAATCAAATCGAATCGAAAAGAATTGAATCGAATCGAAAAGAAACGAATCGAACCGAATCAAAAAGAAAACAATCGAATCGAATCAAATACAAAAGAATCGCTTTGAATAGCATAGAATTGAAAAGAATCGAATCAATCGAATTGAAAACAATCGAATCGAAAAGAATCGAATCAAAAAAAGTCGAATCGAAACAAAAACAATCGAATCGAATCGAATCTAAAAAATCGTATTGAATTGAATCGAGTCGAAAAGACTCGAATCAAAAAGACTCGAATCGAATTGAATCAAATCGAAAAGAATCTAATAGAAACCACTCGAACAGAATCAAATCGAAACGATTCAAAATGAATCGAATAGAATAGAATCGAAAAAAATCGAATAGAATCGAAACGAAATGAATCGAAGAGAATCGATTAATCGAAATGAAAAGAATCGTATTGAATCGAATCGAAAAGAATCAAATCAAATCGAATCGAAAGAATTGAATCAAATCGAAAAGAATCCAATCGAATCGAAAAGAATCGAACTGAATGGAATCAAATCGAAAAGAATCGAATCGAATCGAAAAGAATCGAATCAAATTTAATGGAATCGAAAAGAATCGAATTGAATCGAAAAGAATCGAAATGAAACAAATCAGATCCAATGGAAAAGCATCAAATCTAATTGAAAAGAATCGAATCGAATCGAAATGAATCGAATCAAAAAGAATCGAGTCGAAAAGATTCGAATTGAAAAGAATCGAATCGAATCGAAAAGACTCGAATCGAATTAAAAATATCAAATCGAATCGAATAGCAAAGATTCGAATTGAAAAGACTCGAATTGAAACGAATCGATTTGAAACGAAAAGAATCGAAACGAATCGAATCGAATTGAAAGAATCGAATTGAATAGAAAAAAATCGAATAGAAAAGAATCGAACCGAAAAGAAAAGAATCAAATTGAATCAGTCGATTAAATTCTAGTCGAATCGAATCAAAAAGAATGAAATCGAGTCGAAACGAATCGAAAAGAATCGAATCGAATCGAAAAGAATCGAATTGTATCTAATCAAAAAGAATCGAATCGTATCGACTCGAATCGAAAAGAATCCAATTGCATCATCGAATGGAAAGTAATCGAATTGAATAGAATAGAAAAGAATCGAATCGAATCAAATCGAAAACAATCAAATTGAATTGATCGAAAAGAATCGAATTGAATCAAATCGAATCGAAATGAAAAGAATCGAATCGATTCAAATAGAAAAGAATCGAATCGAAAAGAATCAAATCGACACGAAAAGAATCGAATCGAATCAAAAAGTATCGAATGGATTCGAAAACATACGAATCGAAAAGAATCGAATTGAAATGAATCCGATCGAAATGAAAAGAATCTACTCGATTCGAATCCAAAAGAATCGATCCAAAAGACTCGAATCGAATCCAAAAGAATCGAATTGAATTGAATCAAAAGAAATGAATTGAATTGAATCAAAAAGGAACTAATCGAATCAAATCGAAAAAACTCGAATAGAATCAAATCGAATCAAAAAGAATCGAAGAGATTCGAATAAAACAGAATCGAATTGAGGGATCCCTGGGTGGCGCAGCGGTTTAGCGCCTGCCTTTGGCCAAGGGCGCGTTCCTGGAGACCCGGGATCGAATCCCACATCGGGCTCCTGGTGCATGGAGCCTGCTTCTCCCTCTGCCTGTGTCTCTGCCTCTCTCTCTCTCTCTGTGACTTAAATAAAAAAAGAATCGAATTGAATCACGTTGAAAAAAATCATAAAGAATCAAATCGAAAAGAATCGAATTCCATGTAACGAAAAGATTCGAATTGAAAAGAATCGAATCGAAACAAAAGAATCGAATCGAATCGACATGAATCAAAAAGAATCGAATCAAAACCAATCGAAAAGAAACAAATCAAGTAGAATCTAAAAGAATCGAATCGAATCAAATCGAAAAAATTCGAATAGAATTGAATCGAAAAGAATCAAAACGAATCGAACCGAAGAGAATCGATTCGAATCAAAATAAAAAGTATCGTATCAAATCGAATCGAAAAGAATCATATCAAATAGAATCGAAAGAATGGAATCAAATCTAAAACAATCGAATCGAATCGAAAAGAATCAGATTGAATGGAATAGAATCGAAAAGAATAGAATAGAATCGAAAGAAATCGAATAGAATCAAATCAAATCAAAAAGAATCGAATTGAATTGATCCTAACCAAAATAAGCGAAATGAATCGACTCGAACCGAAAAAAATCAAATCGAAGAGAATCTAATCTCAACGAAAATCATCGAAATGAATAGAATCGAAAAGAATCGAATTGAATCAAATCGAAAAGAATCGAATGGAATCCAATCGAAAAGAATCAAATTGATTCGACTCGAAAAAAATTGAATCCAATCGAAAAGAATCTAATTGAATCGAATCGAAAAGAATCGAATTCAATCAAAACGAATCGATTCGAATGGAATAGAAAAGAATAGAATAGAATAGAATCGAAAAGAATCAAATCGAATCGAAAAGAATCGAACCGAAAAGAATTGAATCGAATCGAAAAGAAACGAATCGAACCGAATCAAAAAGAAAACAATCGAATCGAATCAAATACAAAAGAATCGCTTTGAATAGCATAGAATTGAAAAGAATCGAATCAATCGAATTGAAAACAATCGAATCGAAAAGAATCGAATCAAAAAAAGTCGAATCGAAACAAAAACAATCGAATCGAATCGAATCTAAAAAATCGTATTGAATTGCATCGAGTCGAAAAGACTCGAATCAAAAAGACTCGAATCGAATTGAATCAAATCGAAAAGAATCTAATAGAAACCACTCGAACAGAATCAAATCGAAACGATTCAAAATGAATCGAATAGAATAGAATCGAAAAAAATCGAATAGAATCGAAACGAAATGAATCGAAGAGAATCGATTAATCGAAATGAAAAGAATCGTATTGAATCGAATCGAAAAGAATCAAATCAAATCGAATCGAAAGAATTGAATCAAATCGAAAAGAATCCAATCGAATCGAAAAGAATCGAACTGAATGGAATCAAATCGAAAAGAATCGAATCGAATCGAAAAGAATCGAATCAAATTTAATGGAATCGAAAAGAATCGAATTGAATCGAAAAGAATCGAAATGAAACAAATCAGATCCAATGGAAAAGCATCAAATCTAATTGAAAAGAATCGAATCGAATCGAAATGAATCGAATCAAAAAGAATCGAGTCGAAAAGATTCGAATTGAAAAGAATCGAATCGAATCGAAAAGACTCGAATCGAATTAAAAATATCAAATCGAATCGAATAGCAAAGATTCGAATTGAAAAGACTCGAATTGAAACGAATCGATTTGAAACGAAAAGAATCGAAACGAATCGAATCGAATTGAAAGAATCGAATTGAATAGAAAAAAATCGAATAGAAAAGAATCGAACCGAAAAGAAAAGAATCAAATTGAATCAGTCGATTAAATTCTAGTCGAATCGAGTCAAAAAGAATGAAATCGAGTCGAATCGAATCGAAAAGAATCGAATCGAATCGAAAAGAATCGAATTGTATCTAATCAAAAAGAATCGAATCGTATCGACTCGAATCGAAAAGAATCCAATTGCATCATCGAATGGAAACTAATCGAATTGAATAGAATAGAAAAGAATCGAATCGAATCAAATCGAAAACAATCAAATTGAATTGATCGAAAAGAATCGAATTGAATCAAATCGAATCGAAATGAAAAGAATCGAATCGATTCAAATAGAAAAGAATCGAATCGAAAAGAATCAAATCGACACGAAAAGAATCGAATCGAATCAAAAAGTATCGAATGGATTCGAAAACATTCGAATCGAAAAGAATCGAATTGAAATGAATCCGATCGAAATGAAAAGAATCTACTCGATTCGAATCCAAAAGAATCGAATTGAATTGAATCAAAAGAAATGAATTGAATTGAATCAAAAAGGAACTAATCGAATCAAATCGAAAAAACTCGAATAGAATCCAATCGAATCAAAAAGAATCGAATAGATTCGAATAAAACAGAATCGAATTGAGGGATCCCTGGGTGGCGCAGCGGTTTAGCGCCTGCCTTTGGCCCAGGGCGCGATCCTGGAGACCCGGGATCGAATCCCACATCGGGCTCCTGGTGCATGGAGCTTGCTTCTCCCTCTGCCTGTGTCTCTGCCTCTCTCTCTTTCTCTGTGACTATCATAAAAAAAGAATCGAATTGAATCGCGTTGAAAAAAATCATAAAGAATCAAATCGAAAAGAATCGAATTCCATGTAACGAAAAGATTCGAATTGAAAAGAATCGAATCGAAACAAAAGAATCGAATCGAATCGACATGAATCAAAAAGAATCGAATCAAAACCAAACGAAAAGAAACAAATCAAGTAGAATCTAAAAGAATCGAATCGAATCAAATCGAAAAAATTCGAATAGAATTGAATCGAAAAGAATCAAAACGAATCGAACCGAAGAGAATCGATTCGAATCAAAATAAAAAGTATCGTATCAAATCGAATCGAAAAGAATCATATCAAATAGAATCGAAAGAATGGAATCAAATCAAAAACAATCGAATCGAATCGAAAAGAATCAGATTGAATGGAATAGAATCGAAAAGAATAGAATAGAATCGAAAGAAATCGAATAGAATCAAATCAAATCAAAAAGAATCGAATTGAATTGATCCTAACCAAAATAAGAGAAATGAAACGACTCGAACCGAAAAAAATCAAATCGAAGAGAATCTAATCTCAACGAAATTCATCGAAATGAATAGAATCGAAAAGAATCGAATTGAATCAAATAGAAAAGAATCGAATGGAATCCAATCGAAAAGAATCAAATTGATTCGACTCGAAACAAATTGAATCCAATCGAAAAGAATCTAATTGAATCGAATCGAAAAGAATCGAATTCAATCAAAACGAATCGATTCGAATGGAATAGAAAAGAATAGAATAGAATAGAATCGAAAAGAATCAAATCGAATCGAAAAGAATTGAATCGAATCGAAAAGAAACGAATCGAACCGAATCAAAAAGAAAACAATCGAATCGAATCAAATACAAAAGAATCGCTTTGAATAGCATAGAATTGAAAAGAATCGAATCAATCGAATTGAAAACAATCGAATCGAAAAGAATCGAATCAAAAAAAGTCGAATCGAAACAAAAACAATCGAATCGAATCGAATCTAAAAAATCGTATTGAATTGAATCGAGTCGAAAAGACTCGAATCAAAAAGACTCGAATCGAATTGAATCAAATCGAAAAGAATCTAATAGAAACCACTCGAACAGAATCAAATCGAAACGATTCAAAATGAATCGAATAGAATAGAATCGAAAAAAATCGAATAGAATCGAAACGAAATGAATCGAAGAGAATCGATTAATCGAAATGAAAAGAATCGTATTGAATCGAATCGAAAAGAATCAAATCAAATCGAATCGAAAGAATTGAATCAAATCGAAAAGAATCCAATCGAATCGAAAAGAATCGAACTGAATGGAATCAAATCGAAAAGAATCGAATCGAATCGAAAAGAATCGAATCAAATTTAATGGAATCGAAAAGAATCGAATTGAATCGAAAAGAATCGAAATGAAACAAATCAGATCCAATGGAAAAGCATCAAATCTAATTGAAAAGAATCGAATCGAATCGAAATGAATCGAATCAAAAAGAATCGAGTCGAAAAGATTCGAATTGAAAAGAATCGAATCGAATCGAAAAGACTCGAATCGAATTAAAAATATCAAATCGAATCGAATCGCAAAGATTCGAATTGAAAAGACTCGAATTGAAACGAATCGATTTGAAACGAAAAGAATCGAAACGAATCGAATCGAATTGAAAGAATCGAATTGAATAGAAAAAAATCGAATAGAAAAGAATCGAACCGAAAAGAAAAGAATCAAATTGAATCAGTCGATTAAATTCTAGTCGAATCGAATCAAAAAGAATGAAATCGAGTCGAAACGAATCGAAAAGAATCGAATCGAATCGAAAAGAATCGAATTGTATCTAATCAAAAAGAATCGAATCGTATCGACTCGAATCGAAAAGAATCCAATTGCATCATCGAATGGAAACTAATCGAATTGAATAGAATAGAAAAGAATCGAATCGAATCAAATCGAAAACAATCAAATTGAATTGATCGAAAAGAATCGAATTGAATCAAATCGAATCGAAATGAAAAGAATCGAATCGATTCAAATAGAAAAGAATCGAATCGAAAAGAATCAAATCGACACGAAAAGAATCGAATCGAATCAAAAAGTATCGAATGGATTCGAAAACATTCGAATCGAAAAGAATCGAATTGAAATGAATCCGATCGAAATGAAAAGAATCTACTCGATTCGAATCCAAAAGAATCGAATCCAAAAGACTCGAATCGAATCCAAAAGAATCGAATTGAATTGAATCAAAAGAAATGAATTGAATTGAATCAAAAAGGAACTAATCGAATCAAATAGAAAAAACTCGAATAGAATCCAATCGAATCAAAAAGAATCGAATAGATTCGAATAAAACAGAATCGAATTGAGGGATCCCTGGGTGGCGCAGCGGTTTAGCGCCTGCCTTTGGCCCAGGGCGCGATCCTGGAGACCCGGGATCGAATCCCACATCGGGCTCCTGGTGCATGGAGCTTGCTTCTCCCTCTGCCTGTGTCTCTGCCTCTCTCTCTTTCTCTGTGACTATCATAAAAAAAGAATCGAATTGAATCGCGTTGAAAAAAATCATAAAGAATCAAATCGAAAAGAATCGAATTCCATGTAACGAAAAGATTCGAATTGAAAAGAATCGAATCAAAACAAAAGAATCGAATCGAATCGACATGAATCAAAAAGAATCGAATCAAAACCAATCGAAAAGAAACAAATCAAGTAGAATCTAAAAGAATCGAATCGAATCAAATCGAAAAAATTCGAATAGAATTGAATCGAAAAGAATCAAAACGAATCGAACCGAAGAGAATCGATTCGAATCAAAATAAAAAGTATCGTATCAAATCGAATCGAAAAGAATCATATCAAATAGAATCGAAAGAATGGAATCAAATCAAAAACAATCGAATCGAATCGAAAAGAATCAGATTGAATGGAATAGAATCGAAAAGAATAGAATAGAATCGAAAGAAATCGAATAGAATCAAATCAAATCAAAAAGAATCGAATTGAATTGATCCTAACCAAAATAAGCGAAATGAAACGACTCGAACCGAAAAAAATCAAATCGAAGAGAATCTAATCTCAACGAAATTCATCGAAATGAATAGAATCGAAAAGAATCGAATTGAATCAAATAGAAAAGAATCGAATGGAATCCAATCGAAAAGAATCAAATTGATTCGACTCGAAAAAAATTGAATCCAATCGAAAAGAATCTAATTGAATCGAATCGAAAAGAATCGAATTCAATCAAAACGAATCGATTCGAATGGAATAGAAAAGAATAGAATAGAATAGAATCGAAAAGAATCAAATCGAATCGAAAAGAATTGAATCGAATCGAAAAGAAACGAATCGAACCGAATCAAAAAGAAAACAATCGAATCGAATCAAATACAAAAGAATCGCTTTGAATAGCATAGAATTGAAAAGAATCGAATCAATCGAATTGAAAACAATCGAATCGAAAAGAATCGAATCAAAAAAAGTCGAATCGAAACAAAAACAATCGAATCGAATCGAATCTAAAAAATCGTATTGAATTGAATCGAGTCGAAAAGACTCGAATCAAAAAGACTCGAATCGAATTGAATCAAATCGAAAAGAATCTAATAGAAACCACTCGAACAGAATCAAATCGAAACGATTCAAAATGAATCGAATAGAATAGAATCGAAAAAAATCGAATAGAATCGAAACGAAATGAATCGAAGAGAATCGATTAATCGAAATGAAAAGAATCGTATTGAATCGAATCGAAAAGAATCAAATCAAATCGAATCGAAAGAATTGAATCAAATCGAAAAGAATCCAATCGAATCGAAAAGAATCGAACTGAATGGAATCAAATCGAAAAGAATCGAATCGAATCGAAAAGAATCGAATCAAATTTAATGGAATCGAAAAGAATCGAATTGAATCGAAAAGAATCGAAATGAAACAAATCAGATCCAATGGAAAAGCATCAAATCTAATTGAAAAGAATCGAATCGAATCGAAATGAATCGAATCAAAAAGAATCGAGTCGAAAAGATTCGAATTGAAAAGAATCGAATCGAATCGAAAAGACTCGAATCGAATTAAAAATATCAAATCGAATCGAATAGCAAAGATTCGAATTGAAAAGACTCGAATTGAAACGAATCGATTTGAAACGAAAAGAATCGAAACGAATCGAATCGAATTGAAAGAATCGAATTGAATAGAAAAAAATCGAATAGAAAAGAATCGAACCGAAAAGAAAAGAATCAAATTGAATCAGTCGATTAAATTCTAGTCGAATCGAGTCAAAAAGAATGAAATCGAGTCGAATCGAATCGAAAAGAATCGAATCGAATCGAAAAGAATCGAATTGTATCTAATCAAAAAGAATCGAATCGTATCGACTCGAATCGAAAAGAATCCAATTGCATCATCGAATGGAAACTAATCGAATTGAATAGAATAGAAAAGAATCGAATCGAATCAAATCGAAAACAATCAAATTGAATTGATCGAAAAGAATCGAATTGAATCAAATCGAATCGAAATGAAAAGAATCGAATCGATTCAAATAGAAAAGAATCGAATCGAAAAGAATCAAATCGACACGAAAAGAATCGAATCGAATCAAAAAGTATCGAATGGATTCGAAAACATTCGAATCGAAAAGAATCGAATTGAAATGAATCCGATCGAAATGAAAAGAATCTACTCGATTCGAATCCAAAAGAATCGAATTGAATTGAATCAAAAGAAATGAATTGAATTGAATCAAAAAGGAACTAATCGAATCAAATCGAAAAAACTCGAATAGAATCCAATCGAATCAAAAAGAATCGAATAGATTCGAATAAAACAGAATCGAATTGAGGGATCCCTGGGTGGCGCAGCGGTTTAGCGCCTGCCTTTGGCCCAGGGCGCGATCCTGGAGACCCGGGATCGAATCCCACATCGGGCTCCTGGTGCATGGAGCTTGCTTCTCCCTCTGCCTGTGTCTCTGCCTCTCTCTCTTTCTCTGTGACTATCATAAAAAAAGAATCGAATTGAATCGCGTTGAAAAAAATCATAAAGAATCAAATCGAAAAGAATCGAATTCCATGTAACGAAAAGATTCGAATTGAAAAGAATCGAATCGAAACAAAAGAATCGAATCGAATCGACATGAATCAAAAAGAATCGAATCAAAACCAAACGAAAAGAAACAAATCAAGTAGAATCTAAAAGAATCGAATCGAATCAAATCGAAAAAATTCGAATAGAATTGAATCGAAAAGAATCAAAACGAATCGAACCGAAGAGAATCGATTCGAATCAAAATAAAAAGTATCGTATCAAATCGAATCGAAAAGAATCATATCAAATAGAATCGAAAGAATGGAATCAAATCAAAAACAATCGAATCGAATCGAAAAGAATCAGATTGAATGGAATAGAATCGAAAAGAATAGAATAGAATCGAAAGAAATCGAATAGAATCAAATCAAATCAAAAAGAATCGAATTGAATTGATCCTAACCAAAATAAGAGAAATGAAACGACTCGAACCGAAAAAAATCAAATCGAAGAGAATCTAATCTCAACGAAATTCATCGAAATGAATAGAATCGAAAAGAATCGAATTGAATCAAATAGAAAAGAATCGAATGGAATCCAATCGAAAAGAATCAAATTGATTCGACTCGAAACAAATTGAATCCAATCGAAAAGAATCTAATTGAATCGAATCGAAAAGAATCGAATTCAATCAAAACGAATCGATTCGAATGGAATAGAAAAGAATAGAATAGAATAGAATCGAAAAGAATCAAATCGAATCGAAAAGAATTGAATCGAATCGAAAAGAAACGAATCGAACCGAATCAAAAAGAAAACAATCGAATCGAATCAAATACAAAAGAATCGCTTTGAATAGCATAGAATTGAAAAGAATCGAATCAATCGAATTGAAAACAATCGAATCGAAAAGAATCGAATCAAAAAAAGTCGAATCGAAACAAAAACAATCGAATCGAATCGAATCTAAAAAATCGTATTGAATTGAATCGAGTCGAAAAGACTCGAATCAAAAAGACTCGAATCGAATTGAATCAAATCGAAAAGAATCTAATAGAAACCACTCGAACAGAATCAAATCGAAACGATTCAAAATGAATCGAATAGAATAGAATCGAAAAAAATCGAATAGAATCGAAACGAAATGAATCGAAGAGAATCGATTAATCGAAATGAAAAGAATCGTATTGAATCGAATCGAAAAGAATCAAATCAAATCGAATCGAAAGAATTGAATCAAATCGAAAAGAATCCAATCGAATCGAAAAGAATCGAACTGAATGGAATCAAATCGAAAAGAATCGAATCGAATCGAAAAGAATCGAATCAAATTTAATGGAATCGAAAAGAATCGAATTGAATCGAAAAGAATCGAAATGAAACAAATCAGATCCAATGGAAAAGCATCAAATCTAATTGAAAAGAATCGAATCGAATCGAAATGAATCGAATCAAAAAGAATCGAGTCGAAAAGATTCGAATTGAAAAGAATCGAATCGAATCGAAAAGACTCGAATCGAATTAAAAATATCAAATCGAATCGAATCGCAAAGATTCGAATTGAAAAGACTCGAATTGAAACGAATCGATTTGAAACGAAAAGAATCGAAACGAATCGAATCGAATTGAAAGAATCGAATTGAATAGAAAAAAATCGAATAGAAAAGAATCGAACCGAAAAGAAAAGAATCAAATTGAATCAGTCGATTAAATTCTAGTCGAATCGAATCAAAAAGAATGAAATCGAGTCGAAACGAATCGAAAAGAATCGAATCGAATCGAAAAGAATCGAATTGTATCTAATCAAAAAGAATCGAATCGTATCGACTCGAATCGAAAAGAATCCAATTGCATCATCGAATGGAAACTAATCGAATTGAATAGAATAGAAAAGAATCGAATCGAATCAAATCGAAAACAATCAAATTGAATTGATCGAAAAGAATCGAATTGAATCAAATCGAATCGAAATGAAAAGAATCGAATCGATTCAAATAGAAAAGAATCGAATCGAAAAGAATCAAATCGACACGAAAAGAATCGAATCGAATCAAAAAGTATCGAATGGATTCGAAAACATTCGAATCGAAAAGAATCGAATTGAAATGAATCCGATCGAAATGAAAAGAATCTACTCGATTCGAATCCAAAAGAATCGAATCCAAAAGACTCGAATCGAATCCAAAAGAATCGAATTGAATTGAATCAAAAGAAATGAATTGAATTGAATCAAAAAGGAACTAATCGAATCAAATAGAAAAAACTCGAATAGAATCCAATCGAATCAAAAAGAATCGAATAGATTCGAATAAAACAGAATCGAATTGAGGGATCCCTGGGTGGCGCAGCGGTTTAGCGCCTGCCTTTGGCCCAGGGCGCGATCCTGGAGACCCGGGATCGAATCCCACATCGGGCTCCTGGTGCATGGAGCTTGCTTCTCCCTCTGCCTGTGTCTCTGCCTCTCTCTCTTTCTCTGTGACTATCATAAAAAAAGAATCGAATTGAATCGCGTTGAAAAAAATCATAAAGAATCAAATCGAAAAGAATCGAATTCCATGTAACGAAAAGATTCGAATTGAAAAGAATCGAATCAAAACAAAAGAATCGAATCGAATCGACATGAATCAAAAAGAATCGAATCAAAACCAATCGAAAAGAAACAAATCAAGTAGAATCTAAAAGAATCGAATCGAATCAAATCGAAAAAATTCGAATAGAATTGAATCGAAAAGAATCAAAACGAATCGAACCGAAGAGAATCGATTCGAATCAAAATAAAAAGTATCGTATCAAATCGAATCGAAAAGAATCATATCAAATAGAATCGAAAGAATGGAATCAAATCAAAAACAATCGAATCGAATCGAAAAGAATCAGATTGAATGGAATAGAATCGAAAAGAATAGAATAGAATCGAAAGAAATCGAATAGAATCAAATCAAATCAAAAAGAATCGAATTGAATTGATCCTAACCAAAATAAGCGAAATGAAACGACTCGAACCGAAAAAAATCAAATCGAAGAGAATCTAATCTCAACGAAATTCATCGAAATGAATAGAATCGAAAAGAATCGAATTGAATCAAATAGAAAAGAATCGAATGGAATCCAATCGAAAAGAATCAAATTGATTCGACTCGAAAAAAATTGAATCCAATCGAAAAGAATCTAATTGAATCGAATCGAAAAGAATCGAATTCAATCAAAACGAATCGATTCGAATGGAATAGAAAAGAATAGAATAGAATAGAATCGAAAAGAATCAAATCGAATCGAAAAGAATTGAATCGAATCGAAAAGAAACGAATCGAACCGAATCAAAAAGAAAACAATCGAATCGAATCAAATACAAAAGAATCGCTTTGAATAGCATAGAATTGAAAAGAATCGAATCAATCGAATTGAAAACAATCGAATCGAAAAGAATCGAATCAAAAAAAGTCGAATCGAAACAAAAACAATCGAATCGAATCGAATCTAAAAAATCGTATTGAATTGAATCGAGTCGAAAAGACTCGAATCAAAAAGACTCGAATCGAATTGAATCAAATCGAAAAGAATCTAATAGAAACCACTCGAACAGAATCAAATCGAAACGATTCAAAATGAATCGAATAGAATAGAATCGAAAAAAATCGAATAGAATCGAAACGAAATGAATCGAAGAGAATCGATTAATCGAAATGAAAAGAATCGTATTGAATCGAATCGAAAAGAATCAAATCAAATCGAATCGAAAGAATTGAATCAAATCGAAAAGAATCCAATCGAATCGAAAAGAATCGAACTGAATGGAATCAAATCGAAAAGAATCGAATCGAATCGAAAAGAATCGAATCAAATTTAATGGAATCGAAAAGAATCGAATTGAATCGAAAAGAATCGAAATGAAACAAATCAGATCCAATGGAAAAGCATCAAATCTAATTGAAAAGAATCGAATCGAATCGAAATGAATCGAATCAAAAAGAATCGAGTCGAAAAGATTCGAATTGAAAAGAATCGAATCGAATCGAAAAGACTCGAATCGAATTAAAAATATCAAATCGAATCGAATAGCAAAGATTCGAATTGAAAAGACTCGAATTGAAACGAATCGATTTGAAACGAAAAGAATCGAAACGAATCGAATCGAATTGAAAGAATCGAATTGAATAGAAAAAAATCGAATAGAAAAGAATCGAACCGAAAAGAAAAGAATCAAATTGAATCAGTCGATTAAATTCTAGTCGAATCGAATCAAAAAGAATGAAATCGAGTCGAAACGAATCGAAAAGAATCGAATCGAATCGAAAAGAATCGAATTGTATCTAATCAAAAAGAATCGAATCGTATCGACTCGAATCGAAAAGAATCCAATTGCATCATCGAATGGAAAGTAATCGAATTGAATAGAATAGAAAAGAATCGAATCGAATCAAATCGAAAACAATCAAATTGAATTGATCGAAAAGAATCGAATTGAATCAAATCGAATCGAAATGAAAAGAATCGAATCGATTCAAATAGAAAAGAATCGAATCGAAAAGAATCAAATCGACACGAAAAGAATCGAATCGAATCAAAAAGTATCGAATGGATTCGAAAACATTCGAATCGAAAAGAATCGAATTGAAATGAATCCGATCGAAATGAAAAGAATCTACTCGATTCGAATCCAAAAGAATCGAATCCAAAAGACTCGAATCGAATCCAAAAGAATCGAATTGAATTGAATCAAAAGAAATGAATTGAATTGAATCAAAAAGGAACTAATCGAATCAAATCGAAAAAACTCGAATAGAATCAAATCGAATCAAAAAGAATCGAAGAGATTCGAATAAAACAGAATCGAATTGAGGGATCCCTGGGTGGCGCAGCGGTTTAGCGCCTGCCTTTGGCCCAGGGCGCGATCCTGGAGACCCGGGATCGAATCCCACATCGGGCTCCTGGTGCATGGAGCTTGCTTCTCCCTCTGCCTGTGTCTCTGCCTCTCTCTCTTTCTCTGTGACTATCATAAAAAAAGAATCGAATTGAATCGCGTTGAAAAAAATCATAAAGAATCAAATCGAAAAGAATCGAATTCCATGTAACGAAAAGATTCGAATTGAAAAGAATCGAATCGAAACAAAAGAATCGAATCGAATCGACATGAATCAAAAAGAATCGAATCAAAACCAAACGAAAAGAAACAAATCAAGTAGAATCTAAAAGAATCGAATCGAATCAAATCGAAAAAATTCGAATAGAATTGAATCGAAAAGAATCAAAACGAATCGAACCGAAGAGAATCGATTCGAATCAAAATAAAAAGTATCGTATCAAATCGAATCGAAAAGAATCATATCAAATAGAATCGAAAGAATGGAATCAAATCTAAAACAATCGAATCGAATCGAAAAGAATCAGATTGAATGGAATAGAATCGAAAAGAATAGAATAGAATCGAAAGAAATCGAATAGAATCAAATCAAATCAAAAAGAATCGAATTGAATTGATCCTAACCAAAATAAGAGAAATGAAACGACTCGAACCGAAAAAAATCAAATCGAAGAGAATCTAATCTCAACGAAATTCATCGAAATGAATAGAATCGAAAAGAATCGAATTGAATCAAATAGAAAAGAATCGAATGGAATCCAATCGAAAAGAATCAAATTGATTCGACTCGAAACAAATTGAATCCAATCGAAAAGAATCTAATTGAATCGAATCGAAAAGAATCGAATTCAATCAAAACGAATCGATTCGAATGGAATAGAAAAGAATAGAATAGAATAGAATCGAAAAGAATCAAATCGAATCGAAAAGAATTGAATCGAATCGAAAAGAAACGAATCGAACCGAATCAAAAAGAAAACAATCGAATCGAATCAAATACAAAAGAATCGCTTTGAATAGCATAGAATTGAAAAGAATCGAATCAATCGAATTGAAAACAATCGAATCGAAAAGAATCGAATCAAAAAAAGTCGAATCGAAACAAAAACAATCGAATCGAATCGAATCTAAAAAATCGTATTGAATTGAATCGAGTCGAAAAGACTCGAATCAAAAAGACTCGAATCGAATTGAATCAAATCGAAAAGAATCTAATAGAAACCACTCGAACAGAATCAAATCGAAACGATTCAAAATGAATCGAATAGAATAGAATCGAAAAAAATCGAATAGAATCGAAACGAAATGAATCGAAGAGAATCGATTAATCGAAATGAAAAGAATCGTATTGAATCGAATCGAAAAGAATCAAATCAAATCGAATCGAAAGAATTGAATCAAATCGAAAAGAATCCAATCGAATCGAAAAGAATCGAACTGAATGGAATCAAATCGAAAAGAATCGAATCGAATCGAAAAGAATCGAATCAAATTTAATGGAATCGAAAAGAATCGAATTGAATCGAAAAGAATCGAAATGAAACAAATCAGATCCAATGGAAAAGCATCAAATCTAATTGAAAAGAATCGAATCGAATCGAAATGAATCGAATCAAAAAGAATCGAGTCGAAAAGATTCGAATTGAAAAGAATCGAATCGAATCGAAAAGACTCGAATCGAATTAAAAATATCAAATCGAATCGAATAGCAAAGATTCGAATTGAAAAGACTCGAATTGAAACGAATCGATTTGAAACGAAAAGAATCGAAACGAATCGAATCGAATTGAAAGAATCGAATTGAATAGAAAAAAATCGAATAGAAAAGAATCGAACCGAAAAGAAAAGAATCAAATTGAATCAGTCGATTAAATTCTAGTCGAATCGAATCAAAAAGAATGAAATCGAGTCGAAACGAATCGAAAAGAATCGAATCGAATCGAAAAGAATCGAATTGTATCTAATCAAAAAGAATCGAATCGTATCGACTCGAATCGAAAAGAATCCAATTGCATCATCGAATGGAAACTAATCGAATTGAATAGAATAGAAAAGAATCGAATCGAATCAAATCGAAAACAATCAAATTGAATTGATCGAAAAGAATCGAATTGAATCAAATCGAATCGAAATGAAAAGAATCGAATCGATTCAAATAGAAAAGAATCGAATCGAAAAGAATCAAATCGACACGAAAAGAATCGAATCGAATCAAAAAGTATCGAATGGATTCGAAAACATTCGAATCGAAAAGAATCGAATTGAAATGAATCCGATCGAAATGAAAAGAATCTACTCGATTCGAATCCAAAAGAATCGAATCCAAAAGACTCGAATCGAATCCAAAAGAATCGAATTGAATTGAATCAAAAGAAATGAATTGAATTGAATCAAAAAGGAACTAATCGAATCAAATCGAAAAAACTCGAATAGAATCAAATCGAATCAAAAAGAATCGAATAGATTCGAATAAAACAGAATCGAATTGAGGGATCCCTGGGTGGCGCAGCGGTTTAGCGCCTGCCTTTGGCCCAGGGCGCGATCCTGGAGACCCGGGATCGAATCCCACATCGGGCTCCTGGTGCATGGAGCTTGCTTCTCCCTCTGCCTGTGTCTCTGCCTCTCTCTCTTTCTCTGTGACTATCATAAAAAAAGAATCGAATTGAATCGCGTTGAAAAAAATCATAAAGAATCAAATCGAAAAGAATCGAATTCCATGTAACGAAAAGATTCGAATTGAAAAGAATCGAATCGAAACAAAAGAATCGAATCGAATCGACATGAATCAAAAAGAATCGAATCAAAACCAAACGAAAAGAAACAAATCAAGTAGAATCTAAAAGAATCGAATCGAATCAAATCGAAAAAATTCGAATAGAATTGAATCGAAAAGAATCAAAACGAATCGAACCGAAGAGAATCGATTCGAATCAAAATAAAAAGTATCGTATCAAATCGAATCGAAAAGAATCATATCAAATAGAATCGAAAGAATGGAATCAAATCAAAAACAATCGAATCGAATCGAAAAGAATCAGATTGAATGGAATAGAATCGAAAAGAATAGAATAGAATCGAAAGAAATCGAATAGAATCAAATCAAATCAAAAAGAATCGAATTGAATTGATCCTAACCAAAATAAGAGAAATGAAACGACTCGAACCGAAAAAAATCAAATCGAAGAGAATCTAATCTCAACGAAATTCATCGAAATGAATAGAATCGAAAAGAATCGAATTGAATCAAATAGAAAAGAATCGAATGGAATCCAATCGAAAAGAATCAAATTGATTCGACTCGAAACAAATTGAATCCAATCGAAAAGAATCTAATTGAATCGAATCGAAAAGAATCGAATTCAATCAAAACGAATCGATTCGAATGGAATAGAAAAGAATAGAATAGAATAGAATCGAAAAGAATCAAATCGAATCGAAAAGAATTGAATCGAATCGAAAAGAAACGAATCGAACCGAATCAAAAAGAAAACAATCGAATCGAATCAAATACAAAAGAATCGCTTTGAATAGCATAGAATTGAAAAGAATCGAATCAATCGAATTGAAAACAATCGAATCGAAAAGAATCGAATCAAAAAAAGTCGAATCGAAACAAAAACAATCGAATCGAATCGAATCTAAAAAATCGTATTGAATTGAATCGAGTCGAAAAGACTCGAATCAAAAAGACTCGAATCGAATTGAATCAAATCGAAAAGAATCTAATAGAAACCACTCGAACAGAATCAAATCGAAACGATTCAAAATGAATCGAATAGAATAGAATCGAAAAAAATCGAATAGAATCGAAACGAAATGAATCGAAGAGAATCGATTAATCGAAATGAAAAGAATCGTATTGAATCGAATCGAAAAGAATCAAATCAAATCGAATCGAAAGAATTGAATCAAATCGAAAAGAATCCAATCGAATCGAAAAGAATCGAACTGAATGGAATCAAATCGAAAAGAATCGAATCGAATCGAAAAGAATCGAATCAAATTTAATGGAATCGAAAAGAATCGAATTGAATCGAAAAGAATCGAAATGAAACAAATCAGATCCAATGGAAAAGCATCAAATCTAATTGAAAAGAATCGAATCGAATCGAAATGAATCGAATCAAAAAGAATCGAGTCGAAAAGATTCGAATTGAAAAGAATCGAATCGAATCGAAAAGACTCGAATCGAATTAAAAATATCAAATCGAATCGAATAGCAAAGATTCGAATTGAAAAGACTCGAATTGAAACGAATCGATTTGAAACGAAAAGAATCGAAACGAATCGAATCGAATTGAAAGAATCGAATTGAATAGAAAAAAATCGAATAGAAAAGAATCGAACCGAAAAGAAAAGAATCAAATTGAATCAGTCGATTAAATTCTAGTCGAATCGAATCAAAAAGAATGAAATCGAGTCGAAACGAATCGAAAAGAATCGAATCGAATCGAAAAGAATCGAATTGTATCTAATCAAAAAGAATCGAATCGTATCGACTCGAATCGAAAAGAATCCAATTGCATCATCGAATGGAAACTAATCGAATTGAATAGAATAGAAAAGAATCGAATCGAATCAAATCGAAAACAATCAAATTGAATTGATCGAAAAGAATCGAATTGAATCAAATCGAATCGAAATGAAAAGAATCGAATCGATTCAAATAGAAAAGAATCGAATCGAAAAGAATCAAATCGACACGAAAAGAATCGAATCGAATCAAAAAGTATCGAATGGATTCGAAAACATTCGAATCGAAAAGAATCGAATTGAAATGAATCCGATCGAAATGAAAAGAATCTACTCGATTCGAATCCAAAAGAATCGAATCCAAAAGACTCGAATCGAATCCAAAAGAATCGAATTGAATTGAATCAAAAGAAATGAATTGAATTGAATCAAAAAGGAACTAATCGAATCAAATCGAAAAAACTCGAATAGAATCCAATCGAATCAAAAAGAATCGAATAGATTCGAATAAAACAGAATCGAATTGAGGGATCCCTGGGTGGCGCAGCGGTTTAGCGCCTGCCTTTGGCCCAGGGCGCGATCCTGGAGACCCGGGATCGAATCCCACATCGGGCTCCTGGTGCATGGAGCTTGCTTCTCCCTCTGCCTGTGTCTCTGCCTCTCTCTCTTTCTCTGTGACTATCATAAAAAAAGAATCGAATTGAATCGCGTTGAAAAAAATCATAAAGAATCAAATCGAAAAGAATCGAATTCCATGTAACGAAAAGATTCGAATTGAAAAGAATCGAATCAAAACAAAAGAATCGAATCGAATCGACATGAATCAAAAAGAATCGAATCAAAACCAATCGAAAAGAAACAAATCAAGTAGAATCTAAAAGAATCGAATCGAATCAAATCGAAAAAATTCGAATAGAATTGAATCGAAAAGAATCAAAACGAATCGAACCGAAGAGAATCGATTCGAATCAAAATAAAAAGTATCGTATCAAATCGAATCGAAAAGAATCATATCAAATAGAATCGAAAGAATGGAATCAAATCAAAAACAATCGAATCGAATCGAAAAGAATCAGATTGAATGGAATAGAATCGAAAAGAATAGAATAGAATCGAAAGAAATCGAATAGAATCAAATCAAATCAAAAAGAATCGAATTGAATTGATCCTAACCAAAATAAGCGAAATGAAACGACTCGAACCGAAAAAAATCAAATCGAAGAGAATCTAATCTCAACGAAATTCATCGAAATGAATAGAATCGAAAAGAATCGAATTGAATCAAATCGAAAAGAATCGAATGGAATCCAATCGAAAAGAATCAAATTGATTCGACTCGAAAAAAATTGAATCCAATCGAAAAGAATCTAATTGAATCGAATCGAAAAGAATCGAATTCAATCAAAACGAATCGATTCGAATGGAATAGAAAAGAATAGAATAGAATAGAATCGAAAAGAATCAAATCGAATCGAAAAGAATTGAATCGAATCGAAAAGAAACGAATCGAACCGAATCAAAAAGAAAACAATCGAATCGAATCAAATACAAAAGAATCGCTTTGAATAGCATAGAATTGAAAAGAATCGAATCAATCGAATTGAAAACAATCGAATCGAAAAGAATCGAATCAAAAAAAGTCAAATCGAAACAAAAACAATCGAATCGAATCGAATCTAAAAAATCGTATTGAATTGCATCGAGTCGAAAAGACTCGAATCAAAAAGACTCGAATCGAATTGAATCAAATCGAAAAGAATCTAATAGAAACCACTCGAACAGAATCAAATCGAAACGATTCAAAATGAATCGAATAGAATAGAATCGAAAAAAATCGAATAGAATCGAAACGAAATGAATCGAAGAGAATCGATTAATCGAAATGAAAAGAATCGTATTGAATCGAATCGAAAAGAATCAAATCAAATCGAATCGAAAGAATTGAATCAAATCGAAAAGAATCCAATCGAATCGAAAAGAATCGAACTGAATGGAATCAAATCGAAAAGAATCGAATCGAATCGAAAAGAATCGAATCAAATTTAATGGAATCGAAAAGAATCGAATTGAATCGAAAAGAATCGAAATGAAACAAATCAGATCCAATGGAAAAGCATCAAATCTAATTGAAAAGAATCGAATCGAATCGAAATGAATCGAATCAAAAAGAATCGAGTCGAAAAGATTCGAATTGAAAAGAATCGAATCGAATCGAAAAGACTCGAATCGAATTAAAAATATCAAATCGAATCGAATAGCAAAGATTCGAATTGAAAAGACTCGAATTGAAACGAATCGATTTGAAACGAAAAGAATCGAAACGAATCGAATCGAATTGAAAGAATCGAATTGAATAGAAAAAAATCGAATAGAAAAGAATCGAACCGAAAAGAAAAGAATCAAATTGAATCAGTCGATTAAATTCTAGTCGAATCGAATCAAAAAGAATGAAATCGAGTCGAAACGAATCGAAAAGAATCGAATCGAATCGAAAAGAATCGAATTGTATCTAATCAAAAAGAATCGAATCGTATCGACTCGAATCGAAAAGAATCCAATTGCATCATCGAATGGAAACTAATCGAATTGAAAGAATAGAAAAGAATCGAATCGAATCAAATCGAAAACAATCAAATTGAATTGATCGAAAAGAATCGAATTGAATCAAATCGAATCGAAATGAAAAGAATCGAATCGATTCAAATAGAAAAGAATCGAATCGAAAAGAATCAAATCGACACGAAAAGAATCGAATCGAATCAAAAAGTATCGAATGGATTCGAAAACATTCGAATCGAAAAGAATCGAATTGAAATGAATCCGATCGAAATGAAAAGAATCTACTCGATTCGAATCCAAAAGAATCGAATCCAAAAGACTCGAATCGAATCCAAAAGAATCGAATTGAATTGAATCAAAAGAAATGAATTGAATTGAATCAAAAAGGAACTAATCGAATCAAATCGAAAAAACTCGAATAGAATCAAATCGAATCAAAAAGAATCGAATAGATTCGAATAAAACAGAATCGAATTGAGGGATCCCTGGGTGGCGCAGCGGTTTAGCGCCTGCCTTTGGCCCAGGGCGCGATCCTGGAGACCCGGGATCGAATCCCACATCGGGCTCCTGGTGCATGGAGCTTGCTTCTCCCTCTGCCTGTGTCTCTGCCTCTCTCTCTTTCTCTGTGACTATCATAAAAAAAGAATCGAATTGAATCGCGTTGAAAAAAATCATAAAGAATCAAATCGAAAAGAATCGAATTCCATGTAACGAAAAGATTCGAATTGAAAAGAATCGAATCAAAACAAAAGAATCGAATCGAATCGACATGAATCAAAAAGAATCGAATCAAAACCAATCGAAAAGAAACAAATCAAGTAGAATCTAAAAGAATCGAATCGAATCAAATCGAAAAAATTCGAATAGAATTGAATCGAAAAGAATCAAAACGAATCGAACCGAAGAGAATCGATTCGAATCAAAATAAAAAGTATCGTATCAAATCGAATCGAAAAGAATCATATCAAATAGAATTGAAAGAATGGAATCAAATCTAAAACAATCGAATCGAATCGAAAAGAATCAGATTGAATGGAATAGAATCGAAAAGAATAGAATAGAATCGAAAGAAATCGAATAGAATCAAATCAAATCAAAAAGAATCGAATTGAATTGATCCTAACCAAAATAAGCGAAATGAATCGACTCGAACCGAAAAAAATCAAATCGAAGAGAATCTAATCTCAACGAAAATCATCGAAATGAATAGAATCGAAAAGAATCGAATTGAATCAAATCGAAAAGAATCGAATGGAATCCAATCGAAAAGAATCAAATTGATTCGACTCGAAAAAATTGAATCCAATCGAAAAGAATCTAATTGAATCGAATCGAAAAGAATCGAATTCAATCAAAACGAATCGATTCGAATGGAATAGAAAAGAATAGAATAGAATAGAATCGAAAAGAATCAAATCGAATCGAAAAGAATCGAACCGAAAAGAATTGAATCGAATCGAAAAGAAACGAATCGAACCGAATCAAAAAGAAAACAATCGAATCGAATCAAATACAAAAGAATCGCTTTGAATAGCATAGAATTGAAAAGAATCGAATCAATCGAATTGAAAACAATCGAATCGAAAAGAATCGAATCAAAAAAAGTCGAATCGAAACAAAAACAATCGAATCGAATCGAATCTAAAAAATCGTATTGAATTGCATCGAGTCGAAAAGACTCGAATCAAAAAGACTCGAATCGAATTGAATCAAATCGAAAAGAATCTAATAGAAACCACTCGAACAGAATCAAATCGAAACGATTCAAAATGAATCGAATAGAATAGAATCGAAAAAAATCGAATAGAATCGAAACGAAATGAATCGAAGAGAATCGATTAATCGAAATGAAAAGAATCGTATTGAATCGAATCGAAAAGAATCAAATCAAATCGAATCGAAAGAATTGAATCAAATCGAAAAGAATCCAATCGAATCGAAAAGAATCGAACTGAATGGAATCAAATCGAAAAGAATCGAATCGAATCGAAAAGAATCGAATCAAATTTAATGGAATCGAAAAGAATCGAATTGAATCGAAAAGAATCGAAATGAAACAAATCAGATCCAATGGAAAAGCATCAAATCTAATTGAAAAGAATCGAATCGAATCGAAATGAATCGAATCAAAAAGAATCGAGTCGAAAAGATTCGAATTGAAAAGAATCGAATCGAATCGAAAAGACTCGAATCGAATTAAAAATATCAAATCGAATCGAATCGCAAAGATTCGAATTGAAAAGACTCGAATTGAAACGAATCGATTTGAAACGAAAAGAATCGAAACGAATCGAATCGAATTGAAAGAATCGAATTGAATAGAAAAAAATCGAATAGAAAAGAATCGAACCGAAAAGAAAAGAATCAAATTGAATCAGTCGATTAAATTCTAGTCGAATCGAATCAAAAAGAATGAAATCGAGTCGAAACGAATCGAAAAGAATCGAATCGAATCGAAAAGAATCGAATTGTATCTAATCAAAAAGAATCGAATCGTATCGACTCGAATCGAAAAGAATCCAATTGCATCATCGAATGGAAACTAATCGAATTGAAAGAATAGAAAAGAATCGAATCGAATCAAATCGAAAACAATCAAATTGAATTGATCGAAAAGAATCGAATTGAATCAAATCGAATCGAAATGAAAAGAATCGAATCGATTCAAATAGAAAAGAATCGAATCGAAAAGAATCAAATCGACACGAAAAGAATCGAATCGAATCAAAAAGTATCGAATGGATTCGAAAACATTCGAATCGAAAAGAATCGAATTGAAATGAATCCGATCGAAATGAAAAGAATCTACTCGATTCGAATCCAAAAGAATCGAATCCAAAAGACTCGAATCGAATCCAAAAGAATCGAATTGAATTGAATCAAAAGAAGTGAATTGAATTGAATCAAAAAGGAACTAATCGAATCAAATCGAAAAAACTCGAATAGAATCAAATCGAATCAAAAAGAATCGAATAGATTCGAATAAAACAGAATCGAATTGAGGGATCCCTGGGTGGCGCAGCGGTTTAGCGCCTGCCTTTGGCCCAGGGCGCGATCCTGGAGACCCGGGATCGAATCCCACATCGGGCTCCTGGTGCATGGAGCTTGCTTCTCCCTCTGCCTGTGTCTCTGCCTCTCTCTCTTTCTCTGTGACTATCATAAAAAAAGAATCGAATTGAATCGCGTTGAAAAAAATCATAAAGAATCAAATCGAAAAGAATCGAATTCCATGTAACGAAAAGATTCGAATTGACAAGAATCGAATCGAAACAAAAGAATCGAATCGAATCGACATGAATCAAAAAGAATCAAATCAAAACCAATCGAAAAGAAACAAATCAAGTAGAATCTAAAAGAATCGAATCGAATCAAATCGAAAAAATTCGAATAGAATTGAATCGAAAAGAATCAAAACGAATCGAACCGAAGAGAATCGATTCGAATCAAAATAAAAAGTATCGTATCAAATCGAATCGAAAAGAATCATATCAAATAGAATCGAAAGAATGGAATCAAATCTAAAACAATCGAATCGAATCGAAAAGAATCAGATTGAATGGAATAGAATCGAAAAGAATAGAATAGAATCGAAAGAAATCGAATAGAATCAAATCAAATCAAAAAGAATCGAATTGAATTGATCCTAACCAAAATAAGCGAAATGAATCGACTCGAACCGAAAAAAATCAAATCGAAGAGAATCTAATCTCAACGAAAATCATCGAAATGAATAGAATCGAAAAGAATCGAATTGAATCAAATCGAAAAGAATCGAATGGAATCCAATCGAAAAGAATCAAATTGATTCGACTCGAAACAAATTGAATCCAATCGAAAAGAATCTAATTGACTCGAATCGAAAAGAATCGAATTCAATCAAAACGAATCGATTCGAATGGAATAGAAAAGAATAAAATAGAATAGAATCGAAAAGAATCAAATCGAATCGAAAAGAATTGAATCGAATCGAAAAGAAACGAATCGAACCGAATCAAAAAGAAAACAATCGAATCGAATCAAATACAAAAGAATCGCTTTGAATAGCATAGAATTGAAAAGAATCGAATCAATCGAATTGAAAACAATCGAATCGAAAAGAATCGAATCAAAAAAAGTCGAATCGAAACAAAAACAATCGAATCGAATCGAATCTAAAAAATCGTATTGAATTGAATCGAGTCGAAAAGACTCGAATCAAAAAGACTCGAATCGAATTGAATCAAATCGAAAAGAATCTAATAGAAACCACTCGAACAGAATCAAATCGAAACGATTCAAAATGAATCGAATAGAATAGAATCGAAAAAAATCGAATAGAATCGAAACGAAATGAATCGAAGAGAATCGATTAATCGAAATGAAAAGAATCGTATTGAATCGAATCGAAAAGAATCAAATCAAATCGAATCGAAAGAATTGAGTCAAATCGAGAAGAATCCAATCGAATCGAAAAGAATCGAACTGAATGGAATCAAACCGAAAAGAATCGAATCGAATCGAAAAGAATCGAATCAAATTTAATGGAATCGAAAAGAATCGAATTGAATCGAAAAGAATCGAAATGAAACAAATCAGTTCCAATGGAAAAGCATCAAATCTAATTGAAAAGAATCGAATCGAATCGAAATGAATCGAATCAAAAAGAATCGAGTCGAAAAGATTCGAATTGAAAAGAATCGAATCGAATCGAAAAGACTCGAATCGAATTAAAAATATCAAATCGAATCGAATCGCAAAGATTCGAATTGAAAAGACTCGAATTGAAACGAAT
The DNA here is from genome assembly GCF_053574225.1 of Canis aureus. Lineage (NCBI taxonomy): Eukaryota > Metazoa > Chordata > Mammalia > Carnivora > Canidae > Canis > Canis aureus. Next base: position 28,132,586 of record NC_135647.1, read on the forward strand.
CGATTTGAAACGAAAAGAATCGAATCGAATCGAATCGAATTGAAAGAATCGAATTGAATAGAAAAAAATCGAATAGAAAAGAATCGAACCGAAAAGAAAAGAATCAAAATGAATCAGTCGATTAAATTCTAGTCGAATCGAATCAAATAAATGAAATCGAGTCGAATCGAATCGAAAAGAATCGAATCGAATCGAAAAGAATCGAATCGAATCGACTCGAATCGAAAAGAATCCAATTGCATCATCGAATGGAAACTAATCGAATTGAATAGAATAGAAAAGAATCGAATCGAATCAAATCGAAAACAATCAAATTGAATTGATCGAAAAGAATCGAATTGAATCAAATCGAATCGAAATGAAAAGAATCGAATCGATTCAAATAGAAAAGAATCGAATCGAAAAGAATCAAATCGACACGAAAAGAATCGAATCGAATCAAAAAGTATCGAATGGATTCGAAAACATTCGAATCGAAAAGAATCGAATTGAAATGAATCCGATCGAAATGAAAAGAATCTACTCGATTCGAATCCAAAAGAATCGAATCCAAAAGACTCGAATCGAATCCAAAAGAATCGAATTGAATTGAATCAAAAGAAATGAATTGAATTGAATCAAAAAGGAACTAATCGAATCAAATCGAAAAAACTCGAATAGAATCAAATCGAATCAAAAAGAATCGAATAGATTCGAATAAAACAGAATCGAATTGAGGGATCCCTGGGTGGCGCAGCGGTTTAGCGCCTGCCTTTGGCCCAGGGCGCGATCCTGGAGACCCGGGATCGAATCCCACATCGGGCTCCTGGTGCATGGAGCTTGCTTCTCCCTCTGCCTGTGTCTCTGCCTCTCTCTCTTTCTCTGTGACTATCATAAAAAAAGAATCGAATTGAATCGCGTTGAAAAAAATCATAAAGAATCAAATCGAAAAGAATCGAATTCCATGTAACGAAAAGATTCGAATTGAAAAGAATCGAATCGAAACAAAAGAATCGAATCGAATCGACATGAATCAAAAAGAATCGAATCAAAACCAATCGAAAAGAAACAAATCAAGTAGAATCTAAAAGAATCGAATCGAATCAAATCGAAAAAATTCGAATAGAATTGAATCGAAAAGAATCAAAACGAATCGAACCGAAGAGAATCGATTCGAATCAAAATAAAAAGTATCGTATCAAATCGAATCGAAAAGAATCATATCAAATAGAATCGAAAGAATGGAATCAAATCAAAAACAATCGAATCGAATCGAAAAGAATCAGATTGAATGGAATAGAATCGAAAAGAATAGAATAGAATCGAAAGAAATCGAATAGAATCAAATCAAATCAAAAAGAATCGAATTGAATTGATCCTAACCAAAATAAGAGAAATGAAACGACTCGAACCGAAAAAAATCAAATCGAAGAGAATCTAATCTCAACGAAATTCATCGAAATGAATAGAATCGAAAAGAATCGAATTGAATCAAATAGAAAAGAATCGAATGGAATCCAATCGAAAAGAATCAAATTGATTCGACTCGAAACAAATTGAATCCAATCGAAAAGAATCTAATTGAATCGAATCGAAAAGAATCGAATTCAATCAAAACGAATCGATTCGAATGGAATAGAAAAGAATAGAATAGAATAGAATCGAAAAGAATCAAATCGAATCGAAAAGAATTGAATCGAATCGAAAAGAAACGAATCGAACCGAATCAAAAAGAAAACAATCGAATCGAATCAAATACAAAAGAATCGCTTTGAATAGCATAGAATTGAAAAGAATCGAATCAATCGAATTGAAAACAATCGAATCGAAAAGAATCGAATCAAAAAAAGTCGAATCGAAACAAAAACAATCGAATCGAATCGAATCTAAAAAATCGTATTGAATTGAATCGAGTCGAAAAGACTCGAATCAAAAAGACTCGAATCGAATTGAATCAAATCGAAAAGAATCTAATAGAAACCACTCGAACAGAATCAAATCGAAACGATTCAAAATGAATCGAATAGAATAGAATCGAAAAAAATCGAATAGAATCGAAACGAAATGAATCGAAGAGAATCGATTAATCGAAATGAAAAGAATCGTATTGAATCGAATCGAAAAGAATCAAATCAAATCGAATCGAAAGAATTGAATCAAATCGAAAAGAATCCAATCGAATCGAAAAGAATCGAACTGAATGGAATCAAATCGAAAAGAATCGAATCGAATCGAAAAGAATCGAATCAAATTTAATGGAATCGAAAAGAATCGAATTGAATCGAAAAGAATCGAAATGAAACAAATCAGATCCAATGGAAAAGCATCAAATCTAATTGAAAAGAATCGAATCGAATCGAAATGAATCGAATCAAAAAGAATCGAGTCGAAAAGATTCGAATTGAAAAGAATCGAATCGAATCGAAAAGACTCGAATCGAATTAAAAATATCAAATCGAATCGAATAGCAAAGATTCGAATTGAAAAGACTCGAATTGAAACGAATCGATTTGAAACGAAAAGAATCGAAACGAATCGAATCGAATTGAAAGAATCGAATTGAATAGAAAAAAATCGAATAGAAAAGAATCGAACCGAAAAGAAAAGAATCAAATTGAATCAGTCGATTAAATTCTAGTCGAATCGAATCAAAAAGAATGAAATCGAGTCGAAACGAATCGAAAAGAATCGAATCGAATCGAAAAGAATCGAATTGTATCTAATCAAAAAGAATCGAATCGTATCGACTCGAATCGAAAAGAATCCAATTGCATCATCGAATGGAAACTAATCGAATTGAATAGAATAGAAAAGAATCGAATCGAATCAAATCGAAAACAATCAAATTGAATTGATCGAAAAGAATCGAATTGAATCAAATCGAATCGAAATGAAAAGAATCGAATCGATTCAAATAGAAAAGAATCGAATCGAAAAGAATCAAATCGACACGAAAAGAATCGAATCGAATCAAAAAGTATCGAATGGATTCGAAAACATTCGAATCGAAAAGAATCGAATTGAAATGAATCCGATCGAAATGAAAAGAATCTACTCGATTCGAATCCAAAAGAATCGAATCCAAAAGACTCGAATCGAATCCAAAAGAATCGAATTGAATTGAATCAAAAGAAATGAATTGAATTGAATCAAAAAGGAACTAATCGAATCAAATCGAAAAAACTCGAATAGAATCCAATCGAATCAAAAAGAATCGAATAGATTCGAATAAAACAGAATCGAATTGAGGGATCCCTGGGTGGCGCAGCGGTTTAGCGCCTGCCTTTGGCCCAGGGCGCGATCCTGGAGACCCGGGATCGAATCCCACATCGGGCTCCTGGTGCATGGAGCTTGCTTCTCCCTCTGCCTGTGTCTCTGCCTCTCTCTCTTTCTCTGTGACTATCATAAAAAAAGAATCGAATTGAATCGCGTTGAAAAAAATCATAAAGAATCAAATCGAAAAGAATCGAATTCCATGTAACGAAAAGATTCGAATTGAAAAGAATCGAATCAAAACAAAAGAATCGAATCGAATCGACATGAATCAAAAAGAATCGAATCAAAACCAATCGAAAAGAAACAAATCAAGTAGAATCTAAAAGAATCGAATCGAATCAAATCGAAAAAATTCGAATAGAATTGAATCGAAAAGAATCAAAACGAATCGAACCGAAGAGAATCGATTCGAATCAAAATAAAAAGTATCGTATCAAATCGAATCGAAAAGAATCATATCAAATAGAATCGAAAGAATGGAATCAAATCAAAAACAATCGAATCGAATCGAAAAGAATCAGATTGAATGGAATAGAATCGAAAAGAATAGAATAGAATCGAAAGAAATCGAATAGAATCAAATCAAATCAAAAAGAATCGAATTGAATTGATCCTAACCAAAATAAGCGAAATGAAACGACTCGAACCGAAAAAAATCAAATCGAAGAGAATCTAATCTCAACGAAATTCATCGAAATGAATAGAATCGAAAAGAATCGAATTGAATCAAATCGAAAAGAATCGAATGGAATCCAATCGAAAAGAATCAAATTGATTCGACTCGAAAAAAATTGAATCCAATCGAAAAGAATCTAATTGAATCGAATCGAAAAGAATCGAATTCAATCAAAACGAATCGATTCGAATGGAATAGAAAAGAATAGAATAGAATAGAATCGAAAAGAATCAAATCGAATCGAAAAGAATTGAATCGAATCGAAAAGAAACGAATCGAACCGAATCAAAAAGAAAACAATCGAATCGAATCAAATACAAAAGAATCGCTTTGAATAGCATAGAATTGAAAAGAATCGAATCAATCGAATTGAAAACAATCGAATCGAAAAGAATCGAATCAAAAAAAGTCAAATCGAAACAAAAACAATCGAATCGAATCGAATCTAAAAAATCGTATTGAATTGCATCGAGTCGAAAAGACTCGAATCAAAAAGACTCGAATCGAATTGAATCAAATCGAAAAGAATCTAATAGAAACCACTCGAACAGAATCAAATCGAAACGATTCAAAATGAATCGAATAGAATAGAATCGAAAAAAATCGAATAGAATCGAAACGAAATGAATCGAAGAGAATCGATTAATCGAAATGAAAAGAATCGTATTGAATCGAATCGAAAAGAATCAAATCAAATCGAATCGAAAGAATTGAATCAAATCGAAAAGAATCCAATCGAATCGAAAAGAATCGAACTGAATGGAATCAAATCGAAAAGAATCGAATCGAATCGAAAAGAATCGAATCAAATTTAATGGAATCGAAAAGAATCGAATTGAATCGAAAAGAATCGAAATGAAACAAATCAGATCCAATGGAAAAGCATCAAATCTAATTGAAAAGAATCGAATCGAATCGAAATGAATCGAATCAAAAAGACTCGAGTCGAAAAGATTCGAATTGAAAAGAATCGAATCGAATCGAAAAGACTCGAATCGAATTAAAAATATCAAATCGAATCGAATCGCAAAGATTCGAATTGAAAAGACTCGAATTGAAACGAATCGATTTGAAACGAAAAGAATCGAAACGAATCGAATCGAATTGAAAGAATCGAATTGAATAGAAAAAAATCGAATAGAAAAGAATCGAACCGAAAAGAAAAGAATCAAATTGAATCAGTCGATTAAATTCTAGTCGAATCGAATCAAAAAGAATGAAATCGAGTCGAAACGAATCGAAAAGAATCGAATCGAATCGAAAAGAATCGAATTGTATCTAATCAAAAAGAATCGAATCGTATCGACTCGAATCGAAAAGAATCCAATTGCATCATCGAATGGAAACTAATCGAATTGAAAGAATAGAAAAGAATCGAATCGAATCAAATCGAAAACAATCAAATTGAATTGATCGAAAAGAATCGAATTGAATCAAATCGAATCGAAATGAAAAGAATCGAATCGATTCAAATAGAAAAGAATCGAATCGAAAAGAATCAAATCGACACGAAAAGAATCGAATCGAATCAAAAAGTATCGAATGGATTCGAAAACATTCGAATCGAAAAGAATCGAATTGAAATGAATCCGATCGAAATGAAAAGAATCTACTCGATTCGAATCCAAAAGAATCGAATCCAAAAGACTCGAATCGAATCCAAAAGAATCGAATTGAATTGAATCAAAAGAAATGAATTGAATTGAATCAAAAAGGAACTAATCGAATCAAATCGAAAAAACTCGAATAGAATCAAATCGAATCAAAAAGAATCGAATAGATTCGAATAAAACAGAATCGAATTGAGGGATCCCTGGGTGGCGCAGCGGTTTAGCGCCTGCCTTTGGCCCAGGGCGCGATCCTGGAGACCCGGGATCGAATCCCACATCGGGCTCCTGGTGCATGGAGCTTGCTTCTCCCTCTGCCTGTGTCTCTGCCTCTCTCTCTTTCTCTGTGACTATCATAAAAAAAGAATCGAATTGAATCGCGTTGAAAAAAATCATAAAGAATCAAATCGAAAAGAATCGAATTCCATGTAACGAAAAGATTCGAATTGAAAAGAATCGAATCGAAACAAAAGAATCGAATCGAATCGACATGAATCAAAAAGAATCGAATCAAAACCAATCGAAAAGAAACAAATCAAGTAGAATCTAAAAGAATCGAATCGAATCAAATCGAAAAAATTCGAATAGAATTGAATCGAAAAGAATAAAAACGAATCGAACCGAAGAGAATCGATTCAAATCAAAATAAAAAGTATCGTATCAAATCGAATCGAAAAGAATCATATCAAATAGAATTGAAAGAATGGAATCAAATCTAAAACAATCGAATCGAATCGAAAAGAATCAGATTGAATGGAATAGAATCGAAAAGAATAGAATAGAATCGAAAGAAATCGAATAGAATCAAATCAAATCAAAAAGAATCGAATTGAATTGATCCTAACCAAAATAAGCGAAATGAATCGACTCGAACCGAAAAAAATCAAATCGAAGAGAATCTAATCTCAACGAAAATCATCGAAATGAATAGAATCGAAAAGAATCGAATTGAATCAAATCGAAAAGAATCGAATGGAATCCAATCGAAAAGAATCAAATTGATTCGACTCGAAAAAATTGAATCCAATCGAAAAGAATCTAATTGAATCGAATCGAAAAGAATCGAATTCAATCAAAACGAATCGATTCGAATGGAATAGAAAAGAATAGAATAGAATAGAATCGAAAAGAATCAAATCGAATCGAAAAGAATCGAACCGAAAAGAATTGAATCGAATCGAAAAGAAACGAATCGAACCGAATCAAAAAGAAAACAATCGAATCGAATCAAATACAAAAGAATCGCTTTGAATAGCATAGAATTGAAAAGAATCGAATCAATCGAATTGAAAACAATCGAATCGAAAAGAATCGAATCAAAAAAAGTCGAATCGAAACAAAAACAATCGAATCGAATCGAATCTAAAAAATCGTATTGAATTGCATCGAGTCGAAAAGACTCGAATCAAAAAGACTCGAATCGAATTGAATCAAATCGAAAAGAATCTAATAGAAACCACTCGAACAGAATCAAATCGAAACGATTCAAAATGAATCGAATAGAATAGAATCGAAAAAAATCGAATAGAATCGAAACGAAATGAATCGAAGAGAATCGATTAATCGAAATGAAAAGAATCGTATTGAATCGAATCGAAAAGAATCAAATCAAATCGAATCGAAAGAATTGAATCAAATCGAAAAGAATCCAATCGAATCGAAAAGAATCGAACTGAATGGAATCAAATCGAAAAGAATCGAATCGAATCGAAAAGAATCGAATCAAATTTAATGGAATCGAAAAGAATCGAATTGAATCGAAAAGAATCGAAATGAAACAAATCAGATCCAATGGAAAAGCATCAAATCTAATTGAAAAGAATCGAATCGAATCGAAATGAATCGAATCAAAAAGAATCGAGTCGAAAAGATTCGAATTGAAAAGAATCGAATCGAATCGAAAAGACTCGAATCGAATTAAAAATATCAAATCGAATCGAATCGCAAAGATTCGAATTGAAAAGACTCGAATTGAAACGAATCGATTTGAAACGAAAAGAATCGAAACGAATCGAATCGAATTGAAAGAATCGAATTGAATAGAAAAAAATCGAATAGAAAAGAATCGAACCGAAAAGAAAAGAATCAAATTGAATCAGTCGATTAAATTCTAGTCGAATCGAATCAAAAAGAATGAAATCGAGTCGAAACGAATCGAAAAGAATCGAATCGAATCGAAAAGAATCGAATTGTATCTAATCAAAAAGAATCGAATCGTATCGACTCGAATCGAAAAGAATCCAATTGCATCATCGAATGGAAACTAATCGAATTGAAAGAATAGAAAAGAATCGAATCGAATCAAATCGAAAACAATCAAATTGAATTGATCGAAAAGAATCGAATTGAATCAAATCGAATCGAAATGAAAAGAATCGAATCGATTCAAATAGAAAAGAATCGAATCGAAAAGAATCAAATCGACACGAAAAGAATCGAATCGAATCAAAAAGTATCGAATGGATTCGAAAACATTCGAATCGAAAAGAATCGAATTGAAATGAATCCGATCGAAATGAAAAGAATCTACTCGATTCGAATCCAAAAGAATCGAATCCAAAAGACTCGAATCGAATCCAAAAGAATCGAATTGAATTGAATCAAAAGAAGTGAATTGAATTGAATCAAAAAGGAACTAATCGAATCAAATCGAAAAAACTCGAATAGAATCAAATCGAATCAAAAAGAATCGAATAGATTCGAATAAAACAGAATCGAATTGAGGGATCCCTGGGTGGCGCAGCGGTTTAGCGCCTGCCTTTGGCCCAGGGCGCGATCCTGGAGACCCGGGATCGAATCCCACATCGGGCTCCTGGTGCATGGAGCTTGCTTCTCCCTCTGCCTGTGTCTCTGCCTCTCTCTCTTTCTCTGTGACTATCATAAAAAAAGAATCGAATTGAATCGCGTTGAAAAAAATCATAAAGAATCAAATCGAAAAGAATCGAATTCCATGTAACGAAAAGATTCGAATTGAAAAGAATCGAATCGAAACAAAAGAATCGAATCGAATCGACATGAATCAAAAAGAATCAAATCAAAACCAATCGAAAAGAAACAAATCAAGTAGAATCTAAAAGAATCGAATCGAATCAAATCGAAAAAATTCGAATAGAATTGAATCGAAAAGAATCAAAACGAATCGAACCGAAGAGAATCGATTCGAATCAAAATAAAAAGTATCGTATCAAATCGAATCGAAAAGAATCATATCAAATAGAATCGAAAGAATGGAATCAAATCTAAAACAATCGAATCGAATCGAAAAGAATCAGATTGAATGGAATAGAATCGAAAAGAATAGAATAGAATCGAAAGAAATCGAATAGAATCAAATCAAATCAAAAAGAATCGAATTGAATTGATCCTAACCAAAATAAGCGAAATGAATCGACTCGAACCGAAAAAAATCAAATCGAAGAGAATCTAATCTCAACGAAAATCATCGAAATGAATAGAATCGAAAAGAATCGAATTGAATCAAATCGAAAAGAATCGAATGGAATCCAATCGAAAAGAATCAAATTGATTCGACTCGAAACAAATTGAATCCAATCGAAAAGAATCTAATTGACTCGAATCGAAAAGAATCGAATTCAATCAAAACGAATCGATTCGAATGGAATAGAAAAGAATAAAATAGAATAGAATCGAAAAGAATCAAATCGAATCGAAAAGAATTGAATCGAATCGAAAAGAAACGAATCGAACCGAATCAAAAAGAAAACAATCGAATCGAATCAAATACAAAAGAATCGCTTTGAATAGCATAGAATTGAAAAGAATCGAATCAATCGAATTGAAAACAATCGAATCGAAAAGAATCGAATCAAAAAAAGTCGAATCGAAACAAAAACAATCGAATCGAATCGAATCTAAAAAATCGTATTGAATTGAATCGAGTCGAAAAGACTCGAATCAAAAAGACTCGAATCGAATTGAATCAAATCGAAAAGAATCTAATAGAAACCACTCGAACAGAATCAAATCGAAACGATTCAAAATGAATCGAATAGAATAGAATCGAAAAAAATCGAATAGAATCGAAACGAAATGAATCGAAGAGAATCGATTAATCGAAATGAAAAGAATCGTATTGAATCGAATCGAAAAGAATCAAATCAAATCGAATCGAAAGAATTGAATCAAATCGAGAAGAATCCAATCGAATCGAAAAGAATCGAACTGAATGGAATCAAATCGAAAAGAATCGAATCGAATCGAAAAGAATCGAATCAAATTTAATGGAATCGAAAAGAATCGAATTGAATCGAAAAGAATCGAAATGAAACAAATCAGTTCCAATGGAAAAGCATCAAATCTAATTGAAAAGAATCGAATCGAATCGAAATGAATCGAATCAAAAAGAATCGAGTCGAAAAGATTCGAATTGAAAAGAATCGAATCGAATCGAAAAGACTCGAATCGAATTAAAAATATCAAATCGAATCGAATCGCAAAGATTCGAATTGAAAAGACTCGAATTGAAACGAATCGATTTGAAACGAAAAGAATCGAATCGAATCGAATCGAATTGAAAGAATCGAATTGAATAGAAAAAAATCGAATAGAAAAGAATCGAACCGAAAAGAAAAGAATCAAATTGAATCAGTCGATTAAATTCTAGTCGAATCGAATCAAAAAGAATGAAATCGAGTCGAATCGAATCGAAAAGAATCGAATCGAATCGAAAAGAATCGAATTGTATCTAATCAAAAAGAATCGAATCGTATCGACTCGAATCGAAAAGAATCCAATTGCATCATCGAATGGAAACTAATCGAATTGAATAGAATAGAAAAGAATCGAATCGAATCAAATCGAAAACAATCAAATTGAATTGATCGAAAAGAATCGAATTGAATCAAATCGAATCGAAATGAAAAGAATCGAATCGATTCAAATAGAAAAGAATAGAATAGAAAAGAATCAAATCGACACGAAAAGAATCGAATCGAATCAAAAAGTATCGAATGGATTCGAAAACATTCAAATCGAAAAGAATCGAATTGAAATGAATCCGATCGAAATGAAAAGAATCTACTCGATTCGAATCCAAAAGAATCGAATCCAAAAGACTCGAATCGAATCCAAAAGAATCGAATTGAATTGAATCAAAAGAAATGAATTGAATTGAATCAAAAAGGAACTAATCGAATCAAATCGAAAAAACTCGAATAGAATCCAATCGAATCAAAAAGAATCGAATAGATTCGAATAAAACAGAATCGAATTGAGGGATCCCTGGGTGGCGCAGCGGTTTAGCGCCTGCCGTTGGCCCAGGGCGTGTTCCTGGAGACCCGGGATCGAATACCACATCGGGCTCCTGGTGCATGGAGCTTGCTTCTCCCTCTGCCTGTGTCTCTGCCTCTCTCTCTTTCTCTGTGACTATCATAAAAAAAGAATCGAATTGAATCGCGTTGAAAAAAATCATAAAGAATCAAATCGAAAAGAATCGAATTCCATGTAACGAAGATTCGAATTCAAAAGAATTGAAACGAAACAAAAGAATCGAATCGACATGAATCAAAAAGCATCGAATCAAAACCAATCGAAAAGAAACGAATCAAGTAGAATCTAAAAGAATCGAATCGAATCAAATCGAAAAAATTCGAATAGAATTGAATCGAAAAGAATCAAAACGAATCGAACCGAAGAGAATCGATTCGAATCAAAATAAAAAGTATCGTATCAAATCGAATCGAAAAGAATCATATCAAATAGAATCGAAAGAATGGAATCAAATCTAAAACAATCGAATCGAATCGAAAAGAATCAGATTGAATGGAATAGAATCGAAAAGAATAGAATAGAATCGAAAGAAATCGAATAGAATCAAATCAAATCAAAAAGAATCGAATTGAATTGATCCTAACCAAAATAAGCGAAATGAATCGACTCGAACCGAAAAAAATCAAATCGAAGAGAATCTAATCTCAACGAAAATCATCGAAATGAATAGAATCGAAAAGAATCGAATTGAATCAAATTGAAAAGAATCGAATGGAATCCAATCGAAAAGAATCAAATTGATTCGACTCGAAACAAATTGAATCCAATCGAAAAGAATCTAATTGAATCGAATCGAAAAGAATCGAATTCAATCAAAACGAATCGATTCGAATGGAATAGAAAGAATAGAATAGAATAGAATCGAAAAGAATCAAATCGAATCGAAAAGAATCGAACCGAAAAGAATTGAATCGAATCGAAAAGAAACGAATCGAACCGAATCAAAAAGAAAACAATCGAATCGAATCAAATACAAAAGAATCGCTTTGAATAGCATAGAATTGAAAAGAATCGAATCAATCGAATTGAAAACAATCGAATCGAAAAGAATCGAATCAAAAAAAGTCGAATCGAAACAAAAACAATCGAATCGAATCGAATCTAAAAAATCGTATTGAATTGAATCGAGTCGAAAAGACTCGAATCAAAAAGACTCGAATCGAATTGAATCAAATCGAAAAGAATCTAATAGAAACCACTCGAACAGAATCAAATCGAAACGATTCAAAATGAATCGAATAGAATAGAATCGAAAAAAATCGAATAGAATCGAAACGAAATGAATCGAAGAGAATCGATTAATCGAAATGAAAAGAATCGTATTGAATCGAATCGAAAAGAATCAAATCAAATCGAATCGAAAGAATTGAATCAAATCGAAAAGAATCCAATCGAATCGAAAAGAATCGAACTGAATGGAATCAAATCGAAAAGAATCGAATCGAATCGAAAAGAATCGAATCAAATTTAATGGAATCGAAAAGAATCGAATTGAATCGAAAAGAATCGAAATGAAACAAATCAGATCCAATGGAAAAGCATCAAATCTAATTGAAAAGAATCGAATCGAATCGAAATGAATCGAATCAAAAAGAATCGAGTCGAAAAGATTCGAATTGAAAAGAATCGAATCGAATCGAAAAGACTCGAATCGAATTAAAAATATCAAATCGAATCGAATAGCAAAGATTCGAATTGAAAAGACTCGAATTGAAACGAATCGATTTGAAACGAAAAGAATCGAAACGAATCGAATCGAATTGAAAGAATCGAATTGAATAGAAAAAAATCGAATAGAAAAGAATCGAACCGAAAAGAAAAGAATCAAATTGAATCAGTCGATTAAATTCTAGTCGAATCGAATCAAAAAGAATGAAATCGAGTCGAAACGAATCGAAAAGAATCGAATCGAATCGAAAAGAATCGAATTGTATCTAATCAAAAAGAATCGAATCGTATCGACTCGAATCGAAAAGAATCCAATTGCATCATCGAATGGAAACTAATCGAATTGAATAGAATAGAAAAGAATCGAATCGAATCAAATCGAAAACAATCAAATTGAATTGATCGAAAAGAATCGAATTGAATCAAATCGAATCGAAATGAAAAGAATCGAATCGATTCAAATAGAAAAGAATCGAATCGAAAAGAATCAAATCGACACGAAAAGAATCGAATCGAATCAAAAAGTATCGAATGGATTCAAAAACATTCGAATCGAAAAGAATCGAATTGAAATGAATCCGATCGAAATGAAAAGAATCTACTCGATTCGAATCCAAAAGAATCGAATCCAAAAGACTCGAATCGAATCCAAAAGAATCGAATTGAATTGAATCAAAAGAAATGAATTGAATTGAATCAAAAAGGAACTAATCGAATCAAATCGAAAAAACTCGAATAGAATCAAATCGAATCAAAAAGAATCGAATAGATTCGAATAAAACAGAATCGAATTGAGGGATCCCTGGGTGGCGCAGCGGTTTAGCGCCTGCCTTTGGCCCAGGGCGCGATCCTGGAGAACCGGGATCGAATCCCACATCGGGCTCCTGGTGCATGGAGCTTGCTTCTCCCTCTGCCTGTGTCTCTGCCTCTCTCTCTTTCTCTGTGACTATCATAAAAAAAGAATCGAATTGAATCGCGTTGAAAAAAATCATAAAGAATCAAATCGAAAAGAATCGAATTCCATGTAACGAAAAGATTCGAATTGAAAAGAATCGAATCGAAACAAAAGAATCGAATCGAATCGACATGAATCAAAAAGAATCGAATCAAAACCAATCGAAAAGAAACAAATCAAGTAGAATCTAAAAGAATCGAATCGAATCAAATCGAAAAAATTCGAATAGAATTGAATCGAAAAGAATCAAAACGAATCGAACCGAAGAGAATCGATTCGAATCAAAATAAAAAGTATCGTATCAAATCGAATCGAAAAGAATCATATCAAATAGAATCGAAAGAATGGAATCAAATCTAAAACAATCGAATCGAATCGAAAAGAATCAGATTGAATGGAATAGAATCGAAAAGAATAGAATAGAATCGAAAGAAATCGAATAGAATCAAATCAAATCAAAAAGAATCGAATTGAATTGATCCTAACCAAAATAAGCGAAATGAATCGACTCGAACCGAAAAAAATCAAATCGAAGAGAATCTAATCTCAACGAAAATCATCGAAATGAATAGAATCGAAAAGAATCGAATTGAATCAAATCGAAAAGAATCGAATGGAATCCAATCGAAAAGAATCAAATTGATTCGACTCGAAAAAAATTGAATCCAATCGAAAAGAATCTAATTGAATCGAATCGAAAAGAATCGAATTCAATCAAAACGAATCGATTCGAATGGAATAGAAAAGAATAGAATAGAATAGAATCGAAAAGAATCAAATCGAATCGAAAAGAATCGAACCGAAAAGAATTGAATCGAATCGAAAAGAAACGAATCGAACCGAATCAAAAAGAAAACAATCGAATCGAATCAAATACAAAAGAATCGCTTTGAATAGCATAGAATTGAAAAGAATCGAATCAATCGAATTGAAAACAATCGAATCGAAAAGAATCGAATCAAAAAAAGTCGAATCGAAACAAAAACAATCGAATCGAATCGAATCTAAAAAATCGTATTGAATTGAATCGAGTCGAAAAGACTCGAATCAAAAAGACTCGAATCGAATTGAATCAAATCGAAAAGAATCTAATAGAAACCACTCGAACAGAATCAAATCGAAACGATTCAAAATGAATCGAATAGAATAGAATCGAAAAAAATCGAATAGAATCGAAACGAAATGAATCGAAGAGAATCGATTAATCGAAATGAAAAGAATCGTATTGAATCGAATCGAAAAGAATCAAATCAAATCGAATCGAAAGAATGGAATCAAATCTAAAAGAATCCAATCGAATCGAAAAGAATCGAACTGAATGGAATCAAATCGAAAAGAATCGAATCGAATCGAAAAGAATCGAATCAAATTTAATGGAATCGAAAAGAATCGAATTGAATCGAAAAGAATCGAAATGAAACAAATCAGATCCAATGGAAAAGCATCAAATCTAATTGAAAAGAATCGAATCGAATCGAAATGAATCGAATCAAAAAGAATCGAGTCGAAAAGATTCGAATTGAAAAGAATCGAATCGAATCGAAAAGACTCGAATCGAATTAAAAATATCAAATCGAATCGAATAGCAAAGATTCGAATTGAAAAGACTCGAATTGAAACGAATCGATTTGAAACGAAAAGAATCGAAACGAATCGAATCGAATTGAAAGAATCGAATTGAATAGAAAAAAATCGAATAGAAAAGAATCGAACCGAAAAGAAAAGAATCAAATTGAATCAGTCGATTAAATTCTAGTCGAATCGAATCAAAAAGAATGAAATCGAGTCGAAACGAATCGAAAAGAATCGAATCGAATCGAAAAGAATCGAATTGTATCTAATCAAAAAGAATCGAATCGTATCGACTCGAATCGAAAAGAATCCAATTGCATCATCGAATGGAAACTAATCGAATTGAAAGAATAGAAAAGAATCGAATCGAATCAAATCGAAAACAATCAAATTGAATTGATCGAAAAGAATCGAATTGAATCAAATCGAATCGAAATGAAAAGAATCGAATCGATTCAAATAGAAAAGAATCGAATCGAAAAGAATCAAATCGACACGAAAAGAATCGAATCGAATCAAAAAGTATCGAATGGATTCGAAAACATTCGAATCGAAAAGAATCGAATTGAAATGAATCCGATCGAAATGAAAAGAATCTACTCGATTCGAATCCAAAAGAATCGAATCCAAAAGACTCGAATCGAATCCAAAAGAATCGAATTGAATTGAATCAAAAGAAGTGAATTGAATTGAATCAAAAAGGAACTAATCGAATCAAATCGAAAAAACTCGAATAGAATCAAATCGAATCAAAAAGAATCGAATAGATTCGAATAAAACAGAATCGAATTGAGGGATCCCTGGGTGGCGCAGCGGTTTAGCGCCTGCCTTTGGCCCAGGGCGCGATCCTGGAGACCCGGGATCGAATCCCACATCGGGCTCCTGGTGCATGGAGCTTGCTTCTCCCTCTGCCTGTGTCTCTGCCTCTCTCTCTTTCTCTGTGACTATCATAAAAAAAGAATCGAATTGAATCGCGTTGAAAAAAATCATAAAGAATCAAATCGAAAAGAATCGAATTCCATGTAACGAAAAGATTCGAATTGAAAAGAATCGAATCGAAACAAAAGAATCGAATCGAATCGACATGAATCAAAAAGAATCAAATCAAAACCAATCGAAAAGAAACAAATCAAGTAGAATCTAAAAGAATCGAATCGAATCAAATCGAAAAAATTCGAATAGAATTGAATCGAAAAGAATCAAAACGAATCGAACCGAAGAGAATCGATTCGAATCAAAATAAAAAGTATCGTATCAAATCGAATCGAAAAGAATCATATCAAATAGAATCGAAAGAATGGAATCAAATCTAAAACAATCGAATCGAATCGAAAAGAATCAGATTGAATGGAATAGAATCGAAAAGAATAGAATAGAATCGAAAGAAATCGAATAGAATCAAATCAAATCAAAAAGAATCGAATTGAATTGATCCTAACCAAAATAAGCGAAATGAATCGACTCGAACCGAAAAAAATCAAATCGAAGAGAATCTAATCTCAACGAAAATCATCGAAATGAATAGAATCGAAAAGAATCGAATTGAATCAAATCGAAAAGAATCGAATGGAATCCAATCGAAAAGAATCAAATTGATTCGACTCGAAACAAATTGAATCCAATCGAAAAGAATCTAATTGACTCGAATCGAAAAGAATCGAATTCAATCAAAACGAATCGATTCGAATGGAATAGAAAAGAATAAAATAGAATAGAATCGAAAAGAATCAAATCGAATCGAAAAGAATTGAATCGAATCGAAAAGAAACGAATCGAACCGAATCAAAAAGAAAACAATCGAATCGAATCAAATACAAAAGAATCGCTTTGAATAGCATAGAATTGAAAAGAATCGAATCAATCGAATTGAAAACAATCGAATCGAAAAGAATCGAATCAAAAAAAGTCGAATCGAAACAAAAACAATCGAATCGAATCGAATCTAAAAAATCGTATTGAATTGAATCGAGTCGAAAAGACTCGAATCAAAAAGACTCGAATCGAATTGAATCAAATCGAAAAGAATCTAATAGAAACCACTCGAACAGAATCAAATCGAAACGATTCAAAATGAATCGAATAGAATAGAATCGAAAAAAATCGAATAGAATCGAAACGAAATGAATCGAAGAGAATCGATTAATCGAAATGAAAAGAATCGTATTGAATCGAATCGAAAAGAATCAAATCAAATCGAATCGAAAGAATTGAATCAAATCGAAAAGAATCCAATCGAATCGAAAAGAATCGAACTGAATGGAATCAAATCGAAAAGAATCGAATCGAATCGAAAAGAATCGAATCAAATTTAATGGAATCGAAAAGAATCGAATTGAATCGAAAAGAATCGAAATGAAACAAATCAGATCCAATGGAAAAGCATCAAATCTAATTGAAAAGAATCGAATCGAATCGAAATGAATCGAATCAAAAAGAATCGAGTCGAAAAGATTCGAATTGAAAAGAATCGAATCGAATCGAAAAGACTCGAATCGAATTAAAAATATCAAATCGAATCGAATAGCAAAGATTCGAATTGAAAAGACTCGAATTGAAACGAATCGATTTGAAACGAAAAGAATCGAAACGAATCGAATCGAATTGAAAGAATCGAATTGAATAGAAAAAAATCGAATAGAAAAGAATCGAACCGAAAAGAAAAGAATCAAATTGAATCAGTCGATTAAATTCTAGTCGAATCGAATCAAAAAGAATGAAATCGAGTCGAAACGAATCGAAAAGAATCGAATCGAATCGAAAAGAATCGAATTGTATCTAATCAAAAAGAATCGAATCGTATCGACTCGAATCGAAAAGAATCCAATTGCATCATCGAATGGAAACTAATCGAATTGAATAGAATAGAAAAGAATCGAATCGAATCAAATCGAAAACAATCAAATTGAATTGACCGAAAAGAATCGAATTGAATCAAATCTAATCGAAATGAAAGAATCGAATCGATTCAAATAGAAAAGAATCGAATCGAAAAGAATCAAATCGACACGAAAAGAATCGAATCGAATCAAAAAGTATCGAATGGATTCGAAAACATTCGAATCGAAAAGAATCGAATTGAAATGAATCCGATCGAAATGAAAAGAATCTACTCGATTCGAATCCAAAAGAATCAAATCCAAAAGACTCGAATCGAATCCAAAAGAATCGAATTGAATTGAATCAAAAGAAATGAATTGAATTGAATCAAAAAGGAACTAATCGAATCAAATCGAAAAAACTCGAATAGAATCAAATCGAATCAAAAAGAATCGAATAGATTCGAATAAAACAGAATCGAATTGAGGGATCCCTGGGTGGCGCAGCGGTTTAGCGCCTGCCTTTGGCCCAGGGCGCGATCCTGGAGACCCGGGATCGAATCCCACATCGGGCTCCTGGTGCATGGAGCTTGCTTCTCCCTCTGCCTGTGTCTCTGCCTCTCTCTCTTTCTCTGTGACTATCATAAAAAAAGAATCGAATTGAATCGCGTTGAAAAAAATCATAAATGAATCGAATCGAAAAGAATCAAATCAAATCGAATCGAAAGAATTGAATCAAATCGAGAAGAATCCAATCGAATCGAAAAGAATCGAACTGAATGGAATCAAATCGAAAAGAATCGAATCGAATCGAAAAGAATCGAATCAAATTTAATGGAATCGAAAAGAATCGAATTGAATCGAAAAGAATCGAAATGAAACAAATCAGTTCCAATGGAAAAGCATCAAATCTAATTGAAAAGAATCGAATCGAATCGAAATGAATTGAATCAAAAAGAATCGAGTCGAAAAGATTCGAATTGAAAAGAATTGAATCGAATCGAAAAGACTCGAATCGAATTAAAAATATCAAATCGAATCGAATCGCAAAGATTCGAATTGAAAAGACTCGAATTGAAACGAATCGATTTGAAACGAAAAGAATCGAATCAAATCGAATCGAATTGAAAGAATCGAATTGAATAGAAAAAAGTCGAATAGAAAAGAATCGAACCGAAAAGAAAAGAATCAAATTGAATCAGTCGATTAAATTCTAGTCGAATCGAATCAAAAAGAATGAAATCGAGTCGAATCGAATCGAAAAGAATCGAATCGAATCGAAAAGAATCGAATTGTATCTAATCAAAAAGGATCGAATCGTATCGACTCGAATCGAAAAGAATCCAATTGCATCATCGAATGGAAACTAATCGAATTGAATAGAATAGAAAAGAATCGAATCGAATCAAATCGAAAACAATCAAATTGAATTGATCGAAAAGAATCGAATTGAATCAAATCGAATCGAAATGAAAAGAATCGAATCGATTCAAATAGAAAAGAATCGAATCGAAAAGAATCAAATCGACACGAAAAGAATCGAATCGAATCAAAAAGTATCGAATGGATTCGAAAACATTCGAATCGAAAAGAATCGAATTGAAATGAATCCGATCGAAATGAAAAGAATCTACTCGATTCGAATCCAAAAGAATCGAATCCAAAAGACTCGAATCGAATCCAAAAGAATCGAATTGAATTGAATCAAAAGAAATGAATTGAATTGAATCAAAAAGGAACTAATCGAATCAAATCGAAAAAACTCGAATAGAATCAAATCGAATCAAAAAGAATCGAATAGATTCGAATAAAACAGAATCGAATTGAGGGATCCCTGGGTGGCGCAGCGGTTTAGCGCCTGCCTTTGGCCCAGGGCGCGATCCTGGAGACCCGGGATCGAATCCCACATCGGGCTCCTGGTGCATGGAGCTTGCTTCTCCCTCTGCCTGTGTCTCTGCCTCTCTCTCTTTCTCTGTGACTATCATAAAAAAAGAATCGAATTGAATCGCGTTGAAAAAAATCATAAAGAATCAAATCGAAAAGAATCGAATTCCATGTAACGAAAAGATTCGAATTGAAAAGAATCGAATCGAAACAAAAGAATCGAATCGAATCGACATGAATCAAAAAGAATCGAATCAAAACCAATCGAAAAGAAACAAATCAAGTAGAATCTAAAAGAATCGAATCGAATCAAATCGAAAAAATTCGAATAGAATTGAATCGAAAAGAATCAAAACGAATCGAACCGAAGAGAATCGATTCGAATCAAAATAAAAAGTATCGTATCAAATCGAATCGAAAAGAATCATATCAAATAGAATCGAAAGAATGGAATCAAATCTAAAACAATCGAATCGAATCGAAAAGAATCAGAATGAATGGAATAGAATCGAAAAGAATAGAATAGAATCGAAAGAAATCGAATAGAATCAAATCAAATCAAAAAGAATCGAATTGAATTGATCCTAACCAAAATAAGCGAAATGAATCGACTCGAACCGAAAAAAATCAAATCGAAGAGAATCTAATCTCAACGAAAATCATCGAAATGAATAGAATCGAAAAGAATCGAATTGAATCAAATCGAAAAGAATCGAATGGAATCCAATCGAAAAGAATCAAATTGATTCGACTCGAAAAAAATTGAATCCAATCGAAAAGAATCTAATTGAATCGAATCGAAAAGAATCGAATTCAATCAAAACGAATCGATTCGAATGGAATAGAAAAGAATAGAATAGAATAGAATCGAAAAGAATCAAATCGAATCGAAAAGAATCGAACCGAAAAGAATTGAATCGAATCGAAAAGAAACGAATCGAACCGAATCAAAAAGAAAACAATCGAATCGAATCAAATACAAAAGAATCGCTTTGAATAGCATAGAATTGAAAAGAATCGAATCAATCGAATTGAAAACAATCGAATCGAAAAGAATCGAATCAAAAAAAGTCGAATCGAAACAAAAACAATCGAATCGAATCGAATCTAAAAAATCGTATTGAATTGAATCGAGTCGAAAAGACTCGAATCAAAAAGACTCGAATCGAATTGAATCAAATCGAAAAGAATCTAATAGAAACCACTCGAACAGAATCAAATCGAAACGATTCAAAATGAATCGAATAGAATAGAATCGAAAAAAATCGAATAGAATCGAAACGAAATGAATCGAAGAGAATCGATTAATCGAAATGAAAAGAATCGTATTGAATCGAATCGAAAAGAATCAAATCAAATCGAATCGAAAGAATGGAATCAAATCGAAAAGAATCCAATCGAATCGAAAAGAATCGAACTGAATGGAATCAAATCGAAAAGAATCGAATCGAATCGAAAAGAATCGAATCAAATTTAATGGAATCGAAAAGAATCGAATTGAATCGAAAAGAATCGAAATGAAACAAATCAGATCCAATGGAAAAGCATCAAATCTAATTGAAAAGAATCGAATCGAATCGAAATGAATCGAATCAAAAAGAATCGAGTCGAAAAGATTCGAATTGAAAAGAATCGAATCGAATCGAAAAGACTCGAATCGAATTAAAAATATCAAATCGAATCGAATAGCAAAGATTCGAATTGAAAAGACTCGAATTGAAACGAATCGATTTGAAACGAAAAGAATCGAAACGAATCGAATCGAATTGAAAGAATCGAATTGAATAGAAAAAAATCGAATAGAAAAGAATCGAACCGAAAAGAAAAGAATCAAATTGAATCAGTCGATTAAATTCTAGTCGAATCGAATCAAAAAGAATGAAATCGAGTCGAATCGAATCGAAAAGAATCGAATCGAATCGAAAAGAATCGAATTGTATCTAATCAAAAAGAATCGAATCGTATCGACTCGAATCGAAAAGAATCCAATTGCATCATCGAATGGAAACTAATCGAATTGAATAGAATAGAAAAGAATCGAATCGAATCAAATCGAAAACAATCAAATTGAATTGACCGAAAAGAATCGAATTGAATCAAATCGAATCGAAATGAAAGAATCGAATCGATTCAAATAGAAAAGAATCGAATCGAAAAGAATCAAATCGACACGAAAAGAATCGAATCGAATCAAAAAGTATCGAATGGATTCGAAAACATTCGAATCGAAAAGAATCGAATTGAAATGAATCCGATCGAAATGAAAAGAATCTACTCGATTCGAATCCAAAAGAATCGAATCCAAAAGACTCGAATCGAATCCAAAAGAATCGAATTGAATTGAATCAAAAGAAATGAATTGAATTGAATCAAAAAGGAACTAATCGAATCAAATCGAAAAAACTCGAATAGAATCAAATCGAATCAAAAAGAATCGAATAGATTCGAATAAAACAGAATCGAATTGAGGGATCCCTGGGTGGCGCAGCGGTTTAGCGCCTGCCTTTGGCCCAGGGCGCGATCCTGGAGACCCGGGATCGAATCCCACATCGGGCTCCTGGTGCATGGAGCTTGCTTCTCCCTCTGCCTGTGTCTCTGCCTCTCTCTCTTTCTCTGTGACTATCATAAAAAAAGAATCGAATTGAATCGCGTTGAAAAAAATCATAAAGAATCAAATCGAAAAGAATCGAATTCCATGTAACGAAAAGATTCGAATTGAAAAGAATCGAATCGAAACAAAAGAATCGAATCGAATCGACATGAATCAAAAAGAATCGAATCAAAACCAATCGAAAAGAAACAAATCAAGTAGAATCTAAAAGAATCGAATCGAATCAAATCGAAAAAATTCGAATAGAATTGAATCGAAAAGAATCAAAACGAATCGAACCGAAGAGAATCGATTCGAATCAAAATAAAAAGTATCGTATCAAATCGAATCGAAAAGAATCATATCAAATAGAATCGAAAGAATGGAATCAAATCTAAAACAATCGAATCGAATCGAAAAGAATCAGATTGAATGGAATAGAATCGAAAAGAATAGAATAGAATCGAAAGAAATAGAATAGAATCAAATCAAATCAAAAAGAATCGAATTGAATTGATCCTAACCAAAATAAGCGAAATGAATCGACTCGAACCGAAAAAAATCAAATCGAAGAGAATCTAATCTCAACGAAAATCATCGAAATGAATAGAATCGAAAAGAATCGAATTGAATCAAATCGAAAAGAATCGAATGGAATCCAATCGAAAAGAATCAAATTGATTCGACTCGAAAAAAATTGAATCCAATCGAAAAGAATCTAATTGAATCGAATCGAAAAGAATCGAATTCAATCAAAACCAATCGATTCGAATGGAATAGAAGAGAATAGAATAGAATAGAATCGAAAAGAATCAAATCGAATCAAAAAGAATCGAATCGAAAAGAATTGAATCGAATCGAAAAGAAACGAATCGAACCGAATCAAAAAGAAAACAATCGAATCGAATCAAATACAAAAGAATCGCTTTGAATAGCATAGAATTGAAAAGAATCGAATCAATCGAATTGAAAACAATCGAATCGAAAAGAATCGAATCAAAAAAAGTCGAATCGAAACAAAAACAATCGAATCGAATCGAATCTAAAAAATCGTATTGAATTGAATCGAGTCGAAAAGACTCGAATCAAAAAGACTCGAATCGAATTGAATCAAATCGAAAAGAATCTAATAGAAACCACTCGAACAGAATCAAATCGAAACGATTCAAAATGAATCGAATAGAATAGAATCGAAAAAAATCGAATAGAATCGAAACGAAATGAATCGAAGAGAATCGATTAATCGAAATGAAAAGAATCGTATTGAATCGAATCGAAAAGAATCAAATCAAATCGAATCGAAAGAATTGAATCAAATCGAGAAGAATCCAATCGAATCGAAAAGAATCGAACTGAATGGAATCAAATCGAAAAGAATCGAATCGAATCGAAAAGAATCGAATCAAATTTAATGGAATCGAAAAGAATCGAATTGAATCGAAAAGAATCGAAATGAAACAAATCAGTTCCAATGGAAAAGCATCAAATCTAATTGAAAAGAATCGAATCGAATCGAAATGAATTGAATCAAAAAGAATCGAGTCGAAAAGATTCGAATTGAAAAGAATTGAATCGAATCGAAAAGACTCGAATCGAATTAAAAATATCAAATCGAATCGAATCGCAAAGATTCGAATTGAAAAGACTCGAATTGAAACGAATCGATTTGAAACGAAAAGAATCGAATCAAATCGAATCGAATTGAAAGAATCGAATTGAATAGAAAAAAATCGAATAGAAAAGAATCGAACCGAAAAGAAAAGAATCAAATTGAATCAGTCGATTAAATTCTAGTCGAATCGAATCAAAAAGAATGAAATCGAGTCGAATCGAATCGAAAAGAATCGAATCGAATCGAAAAGAATCGAATTGTATCTAATCAAAAAGAATCGAATCGTATCGACTCGAATCGAAAAGAATCCAATTGCATCATCGAATGGAAACTAATCGAATTGAATAGAATAGAAAAGAATCGAATCGAATCAAATCGAAAACAATCAAATTGAATTGATCGAAAAGAATCGAATTGAATCAAATCGAATCGAAATGAAAAGAATCGAATCGATTCAAATAGAAAAGAATCGAATCGAAAAGAATCAAATCGACACGAAAAGAATCGAATCGAATCAAAAAGTATCGAATGGATTCGAAAACATTCGAATCGAAAAGAATCGAATTGAAATGAATCCGATCGAAATGAAAAGAATCTACTCGATTCGAATCCAAAAGAATCGAATCCAAAACTCGAATCGAATCCAAAAGAATCGAATTGAATTGAATCAAAAGAAATGAATTGAATTGAATCAAAAAGGAACTAATCGAATCAAATCGAAAAAACTCGAATAGAATCAAAAAGAATCGAATAGATTCGAATAAAAAAGAAACGAATTGAGGGATCCCTGGGTGGCGCAGCGGTTTAGCGCCTGCCTTTGGCCCAGGGCGCGATCCTGGAGACCCGGGATCGAATCCCACATCGGGCTCCTGGTGCATGGAGCTTGCTTCTCCCTCTGCCTGTGTCTCTGCCTCTCTCTCTTTCTCTGTGACTATCATAAAAAAAGAATCGAATTGAATCGCGTTGAAAAAAATCATAAAGAATCAAATCGAAAAGAATCGAATTCCATGTAACGAAAAGATTCGAATTGAAAAGAATCGAATCGAAACAAAAGAATCGAATCGAATCGACATGAATCAAAAAGAATCGAATCAAAACCAATCGAAAAGAAACAAATCAAGTAGAATCTAAAAGAATCGAATCGAATCAAATCGAAAAAATTCGAATAGAATTGAATCGAAAAGAATCAAAACGAATCGAACCGAAGAGAATCGATTCGAATCAAAATAAAAAGTATCGTATCAAATCGAATCGAAAAGAATCATATCAAATAGAATCGAAAGAATGGAATCAAATCTAAAACAATCGAATCGAATCGAAAAGAATCAGATTGAATGGAATAGAATCGAAAAGAATAGAATAGAATCGAAAGAAATCGAATAGAATCAAATCAAATCAAAAAGAATCGAATTGAATTGATCCTAACCAAAATAAGCGAAATGAATCGACTCGAACCGAAAAAAATCAAATCGAAGAGAATCTAATCTCAACGAAAATCATCGAAATGAATAGAATCGAAAAGAATCGAATTGAATCAAATCGAAAAGAATCGAATGGAATCCAATCGAAAAGAATCAAATTGATTCGACTCGAAAAAAATTGAATCCAATCGAAAAGAATCTAATTGAATCGAATCGAAAAGAATCGAATTCATTCAAAACCAATCGATTCGAATGGAATAGAAGAGAATAGAATAGAATAGAATCGAAAAGAATCAAATCGAATCAAAAAGAATCGAATCGAAAAGAATTGAATCGAATCGAAAAGAAACGAATCGAACCGAATCAAAAAGAAAACAATCGAATCGAATCAAATACAAAAGAATCGCTTTGAATAGCATAGAATTGAAAAGAATCGAATCAATCGAATTGAAAACAATCGAATCGAAAAGAATCGAATCAAAAAAAGTCGAATCGAAACAAAAACAATCGAATCGAATCGAATCTAAAAAATCGTATTGAATTGAATCGAGTCGAAAAGACTCGAATCAAAAAGACTCGAATCGAATTGAATCAAATCGAAAAGAATCTAATAGAAACCACTCGAACAGAATCAAATCGAAACGATTCAAAATGAATCGAATAGAATAGAATCGAAAAAAATCGAATAGAATCGAAACGAAATGAATCGAAGAGAATCGATTAATCGAAATGAAAAGAATCGTATTGAATCGAATCGAAAAGAATCAAATCAAATCGAATCGAAAGAATTGAATCAAATCGAAAAGAATCCAATCGAATCGAAAAGAATCGAACTGAATGGAATCAAATCGAAAAGAATCGAATCGAATCGAAAAGAATCGAATCAAATTTAATGGAATCGAAAAGAATCGAATTGAATCGAAAAGAATCGAAATGAAACAAATCAGATCCAATGGAAAAGCATCAAATCGAATTGAAAAGAATCGAATCGAATCGAAATGAATCGAATCAAAAAG
The DNA here is from genome assembly GCF_053574225.1 of Canis aureus. NCBI lineage: Eukaryota > Metazoa > Chordata > Mammalia > Carnivora > Canidae > Canis > Canis aureus. Next base: position 28,158,947 of record NC_135647.1, read on the forward strand.
AATCGAGTCGAAAAGATTCGAATTGAAAAGAATCGAATCGAATCGAAAAGACTCGAATCGAATTAAAAATATCAAATCGAATCGAATCGCAAAGATTCGAATTGAAAAGACTCGAATTGAAACGAATCGATTTGAAACGAAAAGAATCGAAACGAATCGAATCGAATTGAAAGAATCGAATTGAATAGAAAAAAATCGAATAGAAAAGAATCGAACCGAAAAGAAAAGAATCAAATTGAATCAGTCGATTAAATTCTAGTCGAATCGAATCAAAAAGAATGAAATCGAGTCGAAACGAATCGAAAAGAATCGAATCGAATCGAAAAGAATCGAATTGTATCTAATCAAAAAGAATCGAATCGTATCGACTCGAATCGAAAAGAATCCAATTGCATCATCGAATGGAAACTAATCGAATTGAATAGAATAGAAAAGAATCGAATCGAATCAAATCGAAAACAATCAAATTGAATTGATCGAAAAGAATCGAATTGAATCAAATCGAATCGAAATGAAAAGAATCGAATCGATTCAAATAGAAAAGAATCGAATCGAAAAGAATCAAATCGACACGAAAAGAATCGAATCGAATCAAAAAGTATCGAATGGATTCGAAAACATTCGAATCGAAAAGAATCGAATTGAAATGAATCCGATCGAAATGAAAAGAATCTACTCGATTCGAATCCAAAAGAATCGAATCCAAAAGACTCGAATCGAATCCAAAAGAATCGAATTGAATTGAATCAAAAGAAATGAATTGAATTGAATCAAAAAGGAACTAATCGAATCAAATCGAAAAAACTCGAATAGAATCCAATCGAATCAAAAAGAATCGAATAGATTCGAATAAAACAGAATCGAATTGAGGGATCCCTGGGTGGCGCAGCGGTTTAGCGCCTGCCTTTGGCCCAGGGCGCGATCCTGGAGACCGGGATCGAATCCCACATCGGGCTCCTGGTGCATGGAGCTTGCTTCTCCCTCTGCCTGTGTCTCTGCCTCTCTCTCTTTCTCTGTGACTATCATAAAAAAAGAATCGAATTGAATCGCGTTGAAAAAAATCATAAAGAATCAAATCGAAAAGAATCGAATTCCATGTAACGAAAAGATTCGAATTGAAAAGAATCGAATCGAAACAAAAGAATCGAATCGAATCGACATGAATCAAAAAGAATCGAATCAAAACCAATCGAAAAGAAACAAATCAAGTAGAATCTAAAAGAATCGAATCGAATCAAATCGAAAAAATTCGAATAGAATTGAATCGAAAAGAATCAAAACGAATCGAACCGAAGAGAATCGATTCGAATCAAAATAAAAAGTATCGTATCAAATCGAATCGAAAAGAATTATATCAAATAGAATCGAAAGAATGGAATCAAATCTAAAACAATCGAATCGAATCGAAAAAAATCAGATTGAATGGAATAGAATCGAAAAGAATAGAATAGAATCGAAAGAAATAGAATAGAATCAAATCAAATCAAAAAGAATCGAATTGAATTGATCATAACCAAAATAAGCGAAATGAATCGACTCGAACCGAAAAAAATCAAATCGAAGAGAATCTAATCTCAACGAAAATCATCGAAATGAATAGAATCGAAAAGAATCGAATTGAATCAAATCGAAAAGAATCGAATGGAATCCAATCGAAAAGAATCAAATTGATTCGACTCGAAAAAAATTGAATCCAATCGAAAAGAATCTAATTGAATCGAATCGAAAAGAATCGAATTCAATCAAAACCAATCGATTCGAATGGAATAGAAGAGAATAGAATAGAATAGAATCGAAAAGAATCAAATCGAATCAAAAAGAATCGAATCGAAAAGAATTGAATCGAATCGAAAAGAAACGAATCGAACCGAATCAAAAAGAAAACAATCGAATCGAATCAAATACAAAAGAATCGCTTTGAATAGCATAGAATTGAAAAGAATCGAATCAATCGAATTGAAAACAATCGAATCGAAAAGAATCGAATCAAAAAAAGTCGAATCGAAACAAAAACAATCGAATCGAATCGAATCTAAAAAATCGTATTGAATTGAATCGAGTCGAAAAGACTCGAATCAAAAAGACTCGAATCGAATTGAATCAAATCGAAAAGAATCTAATAGAAACCACTCGAACAAAATCAAATCGAAACGATTCAAAATGAATCGAATAGAATAGAATCGAAAAAAATCGAATAGAATCGAAACGAAATGAATCGAAGAGAATCGATTAATCGAAATGAAAAGAATCGTATTGAATCGAATCGAAAAGAATCAAATCAAATCGAATCGAAAGAATTGAATCAAATCGAGAAGAATCCAATCGAATCGAAAAGAATCGAACTGAATGGAATCAAATCGAAAAGAATCGAATCGAATCGAAAAGAATCGAATCAAATTTAATGGAATCGAAAAGAATCGAATTGAATCGAAAAGAATCGAAATGAAACAAATCAGTTCCAATGGAAAAGCATCAAATCTAATTGAAAAGAATCGAATCGAATCGAAATGAATTGAATCAAAAAGAATCGAGTCGAAAAGATTCGAATTGAAAAGAATTGAATCGAATCGAAAAGACTCGAATCGAATTAAAAATATCAAATCGAATCGAATCGCAAAGATTCGAATTGAAAAGACTCGAATTGAAACGAATCGATTTGAAACGAAAAGAATCGAATCAAATCGAATCGAATTGAAAGAATCGAATTGAATAGAAAAAAATCGAATAGAAAAGAATCGAACCGAAAAGAAAAGAATCAAATTGAATCAGTCGATTAAATTCTAGTCGAATCGAATCAAAAAGAATGAAATCGAGTCGAATCGAATCGAAAAGAATCGAATCGAATCGAAAAGAATCGAATTGTATCTAATCAAAAAGGATCGAATCGTATCGACTCGAATCGAAAAGAATCCAATTGCATCATCGAATGGAAACTAATCGAATTGAATAGAATAGAAAAGAATCGAATCGAATCAAATCGAAAACAATCAAATTGAATTGATCGAAAAGAATCGAATTGAATCAAATCGAATCGAAATGAAAAGAATCGAATCGATTCAAATAGAAAAGAATCGAATCGAAAAGAATCAAATCGACACGAAAAGAATCGAATCGAATCAAAAAGTATCGAATGGATTCGAAAACATTCGAATCGAAAAGAATCGAATTGAAATGAATCCGATCGAAATGAAAAGAATCTACTCGATTCGAATCCAAAAGAATCGAATCCAAAAGACTCGAATCGAATCCAAAAGAATCGAATTGAATTGAATCAAAAGAAATGAATTGAATTGAATCAAAAAGGAACTAATCGAATCAAATCGAAAAAACTCGAATAGAATCAAATCGAATCAAAAAGAATCGAATAGATTCGAATAAAACAGAATCGAATTGAGGGATCCCTGGGTGGCACAGCGGTTTAGCGCCTGCCGTTGGCCCAGGGCGTGTTCCTGGAGACCCGGGATCGAATCCCACATCGGGCTCCTGGTGCATGGAGCTTGCTTCTCCCTCTGCCTGTGTCTCTGCCTCTCTCTCTTTCTCTGTGACTATCATAAAAAAAGAATCGAATTGAATCGCGTTGAAAAAAATCATAAAGAATCAAATCGAAAAGAATCGAATTCCATGTAACGAAAAGATTCGAATTGAAAAGAATCGAATCGAAACAAAAGAATCGAATCGAATCGACATGAATCAAAAAGAATCGAATCAAAACCAATCGAAAAGAAACAAATCAAGTAGAATCTAAAAGAATCGAATCGAATCAAATCGAAAAAATTCGAATAGAATTGAATCGAAAAGAATCAAAACGAATCGAACCGAAGAGAATCGATTCGAATCAAAATAAAAAGTATCGTATCAAATCGAATCGAAAAGAATCATATCAAGTAGAATCGAAAGAATGGAATCAAATCTAAAACAATCGAATCGAATCGAAAAGAATCAGATTGAATGGAATAGAATCGAAAAGAATAGAATAGAATCGAAAGAAATCGAATAGAATCAAATCAAATCAAAAAGAATCGAATTGAATTGATCCTAACCAAAATAAGCGAAATGAATCGACTCGAACCGAAAAAAATCAAATCGAAGAGAATCTAATCTCAACGAAAATCATCGAAATGAATAGAATCGAAAAGAATCGAATTGAATCAAATCGAAAAGAATCGAATGGAATCCAATCGAAAAGAATCAAATTGATTCGACTCGAAAAAAATTGAATCCAATCGAAAAGAATCTAATTGAATCGAATCGAAAAGAATCGAATTCATTCAAAACCACTCGATTCGAATGGAATAGAAGAGAATAGAATAGAATAGAATCGAAAAGAATCAAATCGAATCAAAAAGAATCGAATCGAAAAGAATTGAATCGAATCGAAAAGAAACGAATCGAACCGAATCAAAAAGAAAACAATCGAATCGAATCAAATACAAAAGAATCGCTTTGAATAGCATAGAATTGAAAAGAATCGAATCAATCGAATTGAAAACAATCGAATCGAAAAGAATCGAATCAAAAAAAGTCGAATCGAAACGAAAACAATCGAATCGAATCGAATCTAAAAGAATCGTATTGAATTGCATCGAGTCGAAAAGACTCGAATCAAAAAGACTCGAATCGAATTGAATCAAATCGAAAAGAATCTAATAGAAACCACTCGAACAGAATCAAATCGAAACGATTCAAAATGAATCGAATAGAATTGAATCGAAAAAAATCGAATAGAATCGAAACGAAATGAATCGAAGAGAATCGATTAATCGAAATGAAAAGAATCGTATTGAATCGAATCGAAAAGAATCAAATCAAATCGAATCGAAAGAATTGAATCAAATCGAAAAGAATCCAATCGAATCGAAAAGAATCGAACTGAATGGAATCAAATCGAAAAGAATCGAATCGAATCGAAAAGAATCGAATCAAATTTAATGGAATCGAAAAGAATCGAATTGAATCGAAAAGAATCGAAATGAAATCAGATCCAATGGAAAAGCATCAAATCGAATTGAAAAGAATCGAATCGAATCGAAATGAATCGAATCAAAAAGAATCGAGTCGAAAAGATTCGAATTGAAAAGAATCGAATCGAATCGAAAAGACTCGAATCGAATTAAAAATATCAAATCGAATCGAATCGCAAAGATTCGAATTGAAAAGACTCGAATTGAAACGAATCGATTTGAAACGAAAAGAATCGAAACGAATCGAATCGAATTGAAAGAATCGAATTGAATAGAAAAAAATCGAATAGAAAAGAATCGAACCGAAAAGAAAAGAATCAAATTGAATCAGTCGATTAAATTCTAGTCGAATCGAATCAAAAAGAATGAAATCGAGTCGAAACGAATCGAAAAGAATCGAATCGAATCGAAAAGAATCGAATTGTATCTAATCAAAAAGAATCGAATCGTATCGACTCGAATCGAAAAGAATCCAATTGCATCATCGAATGGAAAGTAATCGAATTGAATAGAATAGAAAAGAATCGAATCGAATCAAATCGAAAACAATCAAATTGAATTGATCGAAAAGAATCGAATTGAATCAAATCGAATCGAAATGAAAAGAATCGAATCGATTCAAATAGAAAAGAATCGAATCGAAAAGAATCAAATCGACACGAAAAGAATCGAATCGAATCAAAAAGTATCGAATGGATTCGAAAACATTCGAATCGAAAAGAATCGAATTGAAATGAATCCGATCGAAATGAAAAGAATCTACTCGATTCGAATCCAAAAGAATCGAATCCAAAAGACTCGAATCGAATCCAAAAGAATCGAATTGAATTGAATCAAAAGAAATGAATTGAATTGAATCAAAAAGGAACTAATCGAATCAAATCGAAAAAACTCGAATAGAATCCAATCGAATCAAAAAGAATCGAATAGATTCGAATAAAACAGAATCGAATTGAGGGATCCCTGGGTGGCGCAGCGGTTTAGCGCCTGCTTTTGGCCCAGGGCGCGATCCTGGAGACCGGGATCGAATCCCACATCGGGCTCCTGGTGCATGGAGCTTGCTTCTCCCTCTGCCTGTGTCTCTGCCTCTCTCTCTTTCTCTGTGACTATCATAAAAAAAGAATCGAATTGAATCGCGTTGAAAAAAATCATAAAGAATCAAATCGAAAAGAATCGAATTCCATGTAACGAAAAGATTCGAATTGAAAAGAATCGAATCGAAACAAAAGAATCGAATCGAATCGACATGAATCAAAAAGAATCGAATCAAAACCAATCGAAAAGAAACAAATCAAGTAGAATCTAAAAGAATCGAATCGAATCAAATCGAAAAAATTCGAATAGAATTGAATCGAAAAGAATCAAAACGAATCGAACCGAAGAGAATCGATTCGAATCAAAATAAAAAGTATCGTATCAAATCGAATCGAAAAGAATCATATCAAATAGAATCGAAAGAATGGAATCAAATCTAAAACAATCGAATCGAATCGAAAAAAATCAGATTGAATGGAATAGAATCGAAAAGAATAGAATAGAATCGAAAGAAATAGAATAGAATCAAATCAAATCAAAAAGAATCGAATTGAATTGATCATAACCAAAATAAGCGAAATAAAACGACTCGAACCGAAAAAAATCAAATCTAAGAGAATCTAATCTCAACGAAATTCATCGAAATGAATAGAATCGAAAAGAATCGAATTGAATCAAATCAAAAAGAATCGAATGGAATCCAATCGAAAAGAATCAAATTGATTCGAATCGAAAAAATTGAATCCAATCGAAAAGAATCTAATTGAATCGAATCGAAAAGAATCGAATTCAATCAAAACGAATCGATTCGAATGGAATAGAAAAGAATAGAATAGAATAGAATCGAAAAGAATCAAATCGAATCGAAAAGAATTGAATCGAATCGAAAAGAAACGAATCGAACCGAATCAAAAAGAAAACAATCGAATCGAATCAAATACAAAAGAATCGCTTTGAATAGCATAGAATTGAAAAGAATCGAATCAATCGAATTGAAAACAATCGAATCGAAAAGAATCGAATCAAAAAAAGTCGAATCGAAACAAAAACAATCGAAACGAATCGAATCTAAAAAATCGTATTGAATTGAATCGAGTCGAAAAGACTCGAATCAAAAAGACTCGAATCGAATTGAATCAAATCGAAAAGAATCTAATAGAAACCACTCGAACAGAATCAAATCGAAACGATTCAAAATGAATCGAATAGAATAGAATCGAAAAAAATCGAATAGAATCGAAACGAAATGAATCGAAGAGAATCGATTAATCGAAATGAAAAGAATCGTATTGAATCGAATCGAAAAGAATCAAATCAAATCGAATCGAAAGAATTGAATCAAATCGAGAAGAATCCAATCGAATCGAAAAGAATCGAACTGAATGGAATCAAATCGAAAAGAATCGAATCGAATGGAAAAGAATCGAAATGAAACAAATCAGTTCCAATGGAAAAGCATCAAATCTAATTGAAAAGAATCGAATCGAATCGAAATGAATCGAATCAAAAAGAATCGAGTCGAAAAGATTCGAATTGAAAAGAATCGAATCGAATCGAAAAGACTCGAATCGAATTAAAAATATCAAATCGAATCGAATCGCAAAGATTCGAATTGAAAAGACTCGAATTGAAACGAATCGATTTGAAACGAAAAGAATCGAATCGAATCGAATCGAATTGAAAGAATCGAATTGAATAGAAAAAAATCGAATAGAAAAGAACCGAACCGAAAAGAAAAGAATCAAAATGAATCAGTCGATTAAATTCTAGTCGAATCGAATCAAAAAGAATGAAATTGAGTCGAATCGAATCGAAAAGAATCGAATCGAATCGAAAAGAATCGAATCGAATCGCAAAGATTCGAATTGAAAAGACTCGAATTGAAACGAATCGATTTGAAACGAAAAGAATCGAATCAAATCGAATCGAATTGAAAGAATCGAATTGAATAGAAAAAAATCGAATAGAAAAGAATCGAACCGAAAAGAAAAGAATCAAATTGAATCAGTCGATTAAATTCTAGTCGAATCGAATCAAAAAGAATGAAATCGAGTCGAATCGAATCGAAAAGAATCGAATCGAATCGAAAAGAATCGAATTGTATCTAATCAAAAAGGATCGAATCGTATCGACTCGAATCGAAAAGAATCCAATTGCATCATCGAATGGAAAGTAATCGAATTGAATAGAATAGAAAAGAATCGAATCGAATCAAATCGAAAACAATCAAATTGAATTGATCGAAAAGAATCGAATTGAATCAAATCGAATCGAAATGAAAAGAATCGAATCGATTCAAATAGAAAAGAATCGAATCGAGAAGAATCAAATCGACACGAAAAGAATCGAATCGAATCAAAAAGTATCGAATTGATTCGAAAACATTCGAATCGAAAAGAATCGAATTGAAATGAATCCGATCGAAATGAAAAGAATCTACTCGATTCGAATCCAAAAGAATCGAATCCAAAACTCGAATCGAATCCAAAAGAATCGAATTGAATTGAATCAAAAGAAATGAATTGAATTGAATCAAAAAGGAACTAATCGAATCAAATCGAAAAAACTCGAATAGAATCAAAAAGAATCGAATAGATTCGAATAAAAAAGAAACGAATTGAGGGATCCCTGGGTGGCGCAGCGGTTTAGCGCCTGCCTTTGGCCCAGGGCGCGATCCTGGAGACCCGGGATCGAATCCCACATCGGGCTCCTGGTGCATGGAGCTTGCTTCTCCCTCTGCCTGTGTCTCTGCCTCTCTCTCTTTCTCTGTGACTATCATAAAAAAAGAATCGAATTGAATCGCGTTGAAAAAAATCATAAAGAATCAAATCGAAAAGAATCGAATTCCATGTAACGAAAAGATTCGAATTGAAAAGAATCGAATCGAAACAAAAGAATCGAATCGAATCGACATGAATCAAAAAGAATCGAATCAAAACCAATCGAAAAGAAACAAATCAAGTAGAATCTAAAAGAATCGAATCGAATCAAATCGAAAAAATTCGAATAGAATTGAATCGAAAAGAATCAAAACGAATCGAACCGAAGAGAATCGATTCGAATCAAAATAAAAAGTATCGTATCAAATCGAATCGAAAAGAATCATATCAAATAGAATCGAAAGAATGGAATCAAATCTAAAACAATCGAATCGAATCGAAAAGAATCAGATTGAATGGAATAGAATCGAAAAGAATAGAATAGAATCGAAAGAAATCGAATAGAATCAAATCAAATCAAAAAGAATCGAATTGAATTGATCCTAACCAAAATAAGCGAAATGAATCGACTCGAACCGAAAAAAATCAAATCGAAGAGAATCTAATCTCAACGAAAATCATCGAAATGAATAGAATCGAAAAGAATCGAATTGAATCAAATCGAAAAGAATCGAATGGAATCCAATCGAAAAGAATCAAATTGATTCGACTCGAAAAAAATTGAATCCAATCGAAAAGAATCTAATTGAATCGAATCGAAAAGAATCGAATTCATTCAAAACCAATCGATTCGAATGGAATAGAAGAGAATAGAATAGAATAGAATCGAAAAGAATCAAATCGAATCAAAAAGAATCGAATCGAAAAGAATTGAATCGAATCGAAAAGAAACGAATCGAACCGAATCAAAAAGAAAACAATCGAATCGAATCAAATACAAAAGAATCGCTTTGAATAGCATAGAATTGAAAAGAATCGAATCAATCGAATTGAAAACAATCGAATCGAAAAGAATCGAATCAAAAAAAGTCGAATCGAAACAAAAACAATCGAATCGAATCGAATCTAAAAAATCGTATTGAATTGAATCGAGTCGAAAAGACTCGAATCAAAAAGACTCGAATCGAATTGAATCAAATCGAAAAGAATCTAATAGAAACCACTCGAACAGAATCAAATCGAAACGATTCAAAATGAATCGAATAGAATAGAATCGAAAAAAATCGAATAGAATCGAAACGAAATGAATCGAAGAGAATCGATTAATCGAAATGAAAAGAATCGTATTGAATCGAATCGAAAAGAATCAAATCAAATCGAATCGAAAGAATTGAATCAAATCGAAAAGAATCCAATCGAATCGAAAAGAATCGAACTGAATGGAATCAAATCGAAAAGAATCGAATCGAATCGAAAAGAATCGAATCAAATTTAATGGAATCGAAAAGAATCGAATTGAATCGAAAAGAATCGAAATGAAACAAATCAGATCCAATGGAAAAGCATCAAATCGAATTGAAAAGAATCGAATCGAATCGAAATGAATCGAATCAAAAAGAATCGAGTCGAAAAGATTCGAATTGAAAAGAATCGAATCGAATCGAAAAGACTCGAATCGAATTAAAAATATCAAATCGAATCGAATCGCAAAGATTCGAATTGAAAAGACTCGAATTGAAAAGAATCGATTTGAAACGAAAAGAATCGAAACGAATCGAATCGAATTGAAAGAATCGAATTGAATAGAAAAAAATCGAATAGAAAAGAATCGAACCGAAAAGAAAAGAATCAAATTGAATCAGTCGATTAAATTCTAGTCGAATCGAATCAAAAAGAATGAAATCGAGTCGAAACGAATCGAAAAGAATCGAATCGAATCGAAAAGAATCGAATTGTATCTAATCAAAAAGAATCGAATCGTATCGACTCGAATCGAAAAGAATCCAATTGCATCATCGAATGGAAAGTAATCGAATTGAATAGAATAGAAAAGAATCGAATCGAATCAAATCGAAAACAATCAAATTGAATTGATCGAAAAGAATCGAATTGAATCAAATCGAATCGAAATGAAAAGAATCGAATCGATTCAAATAGAAAAGAATCGAATCGAAAAGAATCAAATCGACACGAAAAGAATCGAATCGAATCAAAAAGTATCGAATGGATTCGAAAACATTCGAATCGAAAAGAATCGAATTGAAATGAATCCGATCGAAATGAAAAGAATCTACTCGATTCGAATCCAAAAGAATCGAATCCAAAAGACTCGAATCGAATCCAAAAGAATCGAATTGAATTGAATCAAAAGAAATGAATTGAATTGAATCAAAAAGGAACTAATCGAATCAAATCGAAAAAACTCGAATAGAATCCAATCGAATCAAAAAGAATCGAATAGATTCGAATAAAACAGAATCGAATTGAGGGATCCCTGGGTGGCGCAGCGGTTTAGCGCCTGCCTTTGGCCCAGGGCGCGATCCTGGAGACCGGGATCGAATCCCACATCGGGCTCCTGGTGCATGGAGCTTGCTTCTCCCTCTGCCTGTGTCTCTGCCTCTCTCTCTTTCTCTGTGACTATCATAAAAAAAGAATCGAATTGAATCGCGTTGAAAAAAATCATAAAGAATCAAATCGAAAAGAATCGAATTCCATGTAACGAAAAGATTCGAATTGAAAAGAATCGAATCGAAACAAAAGAATCGAATCGAATCGACATGAATCAAAAAGAATAGAATCAAAACCAATCGAAAAGAAACAAATCAAGTAGAATCTAAAAGAATCGAATCGAATCAAATCGAAAACATTCGAATAGAATTGAATCGAAAAGAATCAAAACGAATCGAACCGAAGAGAATCGATTCGAATCAAAATAAAAAGTATCGTATCAAATCGAATCGAAAAGAATCATATCAAATAGAATCGAAAGAATGGAATCAAATCTAAAACAATCGAATCGAATCGAAAAAAATCAGATTGAATGGAATAGAATCGAAAAGAATAGAATAGAATCGAAAGAAATAGAATAGAATCAAATCAAATCAAAAAGAATCGAATTGAATTGATCATAACCAAAATAAGCGAAATGAAACGACTCGAACCGAAAAAAATCAAATCTAAGAGAATCTAATCTCAACGAAATTCATCGAAATGAATAGAATCGAAAAGAATCGAATTGAATCAAATCAAAAAGAATCGAATGGAATCCAATCGAAAAGAATCAAATTGATTCGAATCGAAAAAATTGAATCCAATCGAAAAGAATCTAATTGAATCGAATCGAAAAGAATCGAATTCAATCAAAACGAATCGATTCGAATGGAATAGAAAAGAATAGAATAGAATAGAATCGAAAAGAATCAAATCGAATCGAAAAGAATTGAATCGAATCGAAAAGAAACGAATCGAACCGAATCAAAAAGAAAACAATCGAATCGAATCAAATACAAAAGAATCGCTTTGAATAGCATAGAATTGAAAAGAATCGAATCAATCGAATTGAAAACAATCGAATCGAAAAGAATCGAATCAAAAAAAGTCGAATCGAAACAAAAACAATCGAATCGAATCGAATCTAAAAAATCGTATTGAATTGAATCGAGTCGAAAAGACTCGAATCAAAAAGACTCGAATCGAATTGAATCAAATCGAAAAGAATCTAATAGAAACCACTCGAACAGAATCAAATCGAAACGATTCAAAATGAATCGAATAGAATAGAATCGAAAAAAATCGAATAGAATCGAAACGAAATGAATCGAAGAGAATCGATTAATCGAAATGAAAAGAATCGTATTGAATCGAATCGAAAAGAATCAAATCAAATCGAATCGAAAGAATTGAATCAAATCGAGAAGAATCCAATCGAATCGAAAAGAATCGAACTGAATGGAATCAAATCGAAAAGAATCGAATCGAATCGAAAAGAATCGAAATGAAACAAATCAGTTCCAATGGAAAAGCATCAAATCTAATTGAAAAGAATCGAATCGAATCGAAATGAATCGAATCAAAAAGAATCGAGTCGAAAAGATTCGAATTGAAAAGAATCGAATCGAATCGAAAAGACTCGAATCGAATTAAAAATATCAAATCGAATCGAATCGCAAAGATTCGAATTGAAAAGACTCGAATTGAAACGAATCGATTTGAAACGAAAAGAATCGAATCGAATCGAATCGAATTGAAAGAATCGAATTGAATAGAAAAAAATCGAATAGAAAAGAACCGAACCGAAAAGAAAAGAATCAAAATGAATCAGTCGATTAAATTCTAGTCGAATCGAATCAAAAAGAATGAAATCGAGTCGAATCGAATCGAAAAGAATCGAATCGAATCGAAAAGAATCGAATCGAATCGCAAAGATTCGAATTGAAAAGACTCGAATTGAAACGAATCGATTTGAAACGAAAAGAATCGAATCAAATCGAATCGAATTGAAAGAATCGAATTGAATAGAAAAAAATCGAATAGAAAAGAATCGAACCGAAAAGAAAAGAATCAAATTGAATCAGTCGATTAAATTCTAGTCGAATCGAATCAAAAAGAATGAAATCGAGTCGAATCGAATCGAAAAGAATCGAATCGAATCGAAAAGAATCGAATTGTATCTAATCAAAAAGGATCGAATCGTATCGACTCGAATCGAAAAGAATCCAATTGCATCATCGAATGGAAAGTAATCGAATTGAATAGAATAGAAAAGAATCGAATCGAATCAAATCGAAAACAATCAAATTGAATTGATCGAAAAGAATGGAATTGAATCAAATCGAATCGAAATGAAAAGAATCGAATCGATTCAAATAGAAAAGAATCGAATCGAGAAGAATCAAATCGACACGAAAAGAATCGAATCGAATCAAAAAGTATCGAATTGATTCGAAAACATTCGAATCGAAAAGAATCGAATTGAAATGAATCCGATCGAAATGAAAAGAATCTACTCGATTCGAATCCAAAAGAATCGAATCCAAAACTCGAATCGAATCCAAAAGAATCGAATTGAATTGAATCAAAAGAAATGAATTGAATTGAATCAAAAAGGAACTAATCGAATCAAATCGAAAAAACTCGAATAGAATCAAAAAGAATCGAATAGATTCGAATAAAAAAGAAACGAATTGAGGGATCCCTGGGTGGCGCAGCGGTTTAGCGCCTGCCTTTGGCCCAGGGCGCGATCCTGGAGACCCGGGATCGAATCCCACATCGGGCTCCTGGTGCATGGAGCTTGCTTCTCCCTCTGCCTGTGTCTCTGCCTCTCTCTCTTTCTCTGTGACTATCATAAAAAAAGAATCGAATTGAATCGCGTTGAAAAAAATCATAAAGAATCAAATCGAAAAGAATCGAATTCCATGTAACGAAAAGATTCGAATTGAAAAGAATCGAATCGAAACAAAAGAATCGAATCGAATCGACATGAATCAAAAAGAATCGAATCAAAACCAATCGAAAAGAAACAAATCAAGTAGAATCTAAAAGAATCGAATCGAATCAAATCGAAAAAATTCGAATAGAATTGAATCGAAAAGAATCAAAACGAATCGAACCGAAGAGAATCGATTCGAATCAAAATAAAAAGTATCGTATCAAATCGAATCGAAAAGAATCATATCAAATAGAATCGAAAGAATGGAATCAAATCTAAAACAATCGAATCGAATCGAAAAGAATCAGATTGAATGGAATAGAATCGAAAAGAATAGAATAGAATCGAAAGAAATCGAATAGAATCAAATCAAATCAAAAAGAATCGAATTGAATTGATCATAACCAAAATAAGCGAAATGAAACGACTCGAACCGAAAAAAATCAAATCTAAGAGAATCTAATCTCAACGAAATTCATCGAAATGAATAGAATCGAAAAGAATCGAATTGAATCAAATCAAAAAGAATCGAATGGAATCCAATCGAAAAGAATCAAATTGATTCGAATCGAAAAAATTGAATCCAATCGAAAAGAATCTAATTGAATCGAATCGAAAAGAATCGAATTCAATCAAAACGAATCGATTCGAATGGAATAGAAAAGAATAGAATAGAATAGAATCGAAAAGAATCAAATCGAATCGAAAAGAATTGAATCGAATCGAAAAGAAACGAATCGAACCGAATCAAAAAGAAAACAATCGAATCGAATCAAATACAAAAGAATCGCTTTGAATAGCATAGAATTGAAAAGAATCGAATCAATCGAATTGAAAACAATCGAATCGAAAAGAATCGAATCAAAAAAAGTCGAATCGAAACAAAAACAATCGAATCGAATCGAATCTAAAAAATCGTATTGAATTGAATCGAGTCGAAAAGACTCGAATCAAAAAGACTCGAATCGAATTGAATCAAATCGAAAAGAATCTAATAGAAACCACTCGAACAGAATCAAATCGAAACGATTCAAAATGAATCGAATAGAATAGAATCGAAAAAAATCGAATAGAATCGAAACGAAATGAATCGAAGAGAATCGATTAATCGAAATGAAAAGAATCGTATTGAATCGAATCGAAAAGAATCAAATCAAATCGAATCGAAAGAATTGAATCAAATCGAGAAGAATCCAATCGAATCGAAAAGAATCGAACTGAATGGAATCAAACCGAAAAGAATCGAATCGAATCGAAAAGAATCGAATCAAATTTAATGGAATCGAAAAGAATCGAATTGAATCGAAAAGAATCGAAATGAAACAAATCAGTTCCAATGGAAAAGCATCAAATCTAATTGAAAAGAATCGAATCGAATAGAAATGAATCGAATCAAAAAGAATCGAGTCGAAAAGATTCGAATTGAAAAGAATCGAATCGAATCGAAAAGACTCGAATCGAATTAAAAATATCAAATCGAATCGAATCGCAAAGATTCGAATTGAAAAGACTCGAATTGAAACGAATCGATTTGAAACGAAAAGAATCGAATCGAATCGAATCGAATTGAAAGAATCAAATTGAATAGAAAAAAATCGAATAGAAAAGAATCGAACCGAAAAGAAAAGAATCAAAATGAATCAGTCGATTAAATTCTAGTCGAATCGAATCAAAAAGAATGAAATCGAGTCGAATCGAATCGAAAAGAATCGAATCGAATCGAAAAGAATCGAATCGAATCGCAAAGATTCGAATTGAAAAGACTCGAATTGAAACGAATCGATTTGAAACGAAAAGAATCGAATCAAATCGAATCGAATTGAAAGAATCGAATTGAATAGAAAAAAATCGAATAGAAAAGAATCGAACCGAAAAGAAAAGAATCAAATTGAATCAGTCGATTAAATTCTAGTCGAATCGAATCAAAAAGAATGAAATCGAGTCGAATCGAATCGAAAAGAATCGAATCGAATCGAAAAGAATCGAATTGTATCTAATCAAAAAGGATCGAATCGTATCGACTCGAATCGAAAAGAATCCAATTGCATCATCGAATGGAAACTAATCGAATTGAATAGAATAGAAAAGAATCGAATCGAATCAAATCGAAAACAATCAAATTGAATTGATCGAAAAGAATCGAATTGAATCAAATCGAATCGAAATGAAAAGAATCGAATCGATTCAAATAGAAAAGAATCGAATCGAGAAGAATCAAATCGACACGAAAAGAATCGAATCAAAAAGTATCGAATTGATTCGAAAACATTCGAATCGAAAAGAATTGAATTGAAATGAATCCGATCGAAATGAAAAGAATCTACTCGATTCGAATCCAAAAGAATCGAATCCAAAACTCGAATCGAATCCAAAAGAATCGAATTGAATTGAATCAAAAGAAATGAATTGAATTGAATCAAAAAGGAACTAATCGAATCAAATCGAAAAAACTCGAATAGAATCAAATCGAATCAAAAAGAATCGAATAGATTTGAATCAAAAAGAATCGAATTGAGGGATCCCTGGGTGGCGCAGTGGTTTAGCGCCTGCCTTTGGCCCAGGGTGCGTTCCTGGAGACCCGGGATCGAATCCCACATCGGGCTCCTGGTGCATGGAGCTTGCTTCTCCCTCTGCCTGTGTCTCTGCCTCTCTCTCTTTCTCTGTGACTATCATAAAAAAAGAATCGAATTGAATCGCGTTGAAAAAAATCATAAAGAATCAAATCGAAAAGAATCGAATTCCATGTAACGAAAAGATTCGAATTGAAAAGAATCGAATCGAAACAAAAGAATCGAATCGAATCGACATGAATCAAAAAGAATCGAATCAAAACGAATCGAAAAGAAACAAATCAAGTAGAATCTAAAAGAATCGAATCGAAACAAATCGAAAAAATTCGAATAGAATTGAATCGAAAAGAATCAAAACGAATCGAACCGAAGAGAATCGATTCGAATCAAAATAAAAAGTATCGTATCAAATCGAATCGAAAAGAATCATATCAAATAGAATCGAAAGAATGGAATCAAATCTAAAACAATCGAATCGAATCGAAAAGAATCGGATTGAATGGAATAGAATCGAAAAGAATAGAATAGAATCGAAAGAAATTGAATAGAATCAAATCAAATCAAAAAGAATCGAATTGAATTGATCCTAACCAAAATAAGCGAAATGAATCGACTCGAACCGAAAAAAATCAAATCGAAGAGAATCTAATCTCAACGAAATTCATCGAAATGAATAGAATCGAAAAGAATCGAATTGAATCAAATCGAAAAGAATCGAATGGAATCCAATCGAAAAGAATCAAATTGATTCGAATCGAAACAAATTGAATCCAATCGAAAAGAATCTAATTGAATCCAATCGAAAAGAATCGAATTCAATCAAAACGAATCGATTCGAATGGAATAGAAAAGAATAGAATAGAATAGAATCGAAAAGAATCAAATCGAATCGAAAAGAATCGAATCGAAAAGAATTGAATCGAATCGAAAAGAAACGAATCGAACCGAATCAAAACGAAAACAATCGAATCGAATCAAATACAAAAGAATCGCTGTGAATAGCATAGAATTGAAAAGAATCGAATCAATCGAATTGAAAACAATCGAATCGAAAAGAATCGAATCAAAAAAAGTCGAATCGAAACAAAAATAATCGAATCGAATCGAATCTAAAAAATCGTATTGAATTGAATCGAGTCGAAAAGACTCGAATCAAAAAGACTCGAATCGAATTGAATCAAATCGAAAAGAATCTAATAGAAACCACTCGAACAGAATCAAATCGAAACGATTCAAAATGAATCGAATAGAATAGAATCGAAAAAAATCGAATAGAATCGAAACGAAATGAATCGAAGAGAATCGATTAATCGAAATGAAAAGAATCGTATTGAATCGAATCGAAAAGAATCAAATCAAATCGAATCGAAAGAATTGATTCAAATCGAAAAGAATCCAATCGAATCGAAAAGAATCGAACTGAATGGAATCAAATCGAAAAGAATCGAATCGAAAAGAATCGAATCAAATTTAATGGAATCGAAAAGAATCGAATTGAATCGAAAAGAATCGAAATGAAACAAATCAGATCCAATGGAAAAGCATCAAATCGAATTGAAAAGAATCGAATCGAATCGAAATGAATCGAATCAAAAAGAATCGAGTCGAAAAGATTCGAATTGAAAAGAATCGAATCGAATCGAAAAGACTCGAATCGAATTAAAAATATCAAATCGAATCGAATCGCAAAGATTCGAATTGAAAAGACTCGAATTGAAATGAATGGATTTGAAACGAAAAGAATCGAATCGAATCGAATCGAATTGAAAGAATCGAATTGAATAGAAAAAAATCGAATAGAAAAGAATAGAACCGAAAAGAAAAGAATCAAATTGAATCAGTCGATTAAATTCTAGTCGAATCGAATCAAAAAGCATGAAATCGAGTCGAATCGAATCGAAAAGTATCGAATCGGAGGGGGAGGAGCAAGATGGCGGAGGAGTAGGGTCTCCAAATCACCTGTCTCCACCAAACTACCTAGAAAACCTTCAAATTATCCTGAAAATCTATGAATTCGGCCTGAGATTTAAAGAGAGACCAGCTGGAATGCTACAGTGAGAAGAGTTCGCGCATCTATCAAGGTAGGAAGACGGGGAAAAAGAAATAAAGGAACAAAGGCCTCCAAGGGGGAGGGGCCCCGCGAGGAGCCGGGCTGAGGCCGGGGCGAGTGTCCCCAGGACAGGAGAGCCCCGTCCCGGAGACGCAGGAGCTGCACCGACCTTCCCGGGCGGAAAGGGGCTCGTGGGGAGTTGGAGCAGGACCAGGAGGGCGAGGAGGCCCTCGGGCTCCCGGGGACAGTAACAGAGCAACTGCGTGCCCAGGAGAGTGCGCCGAGCTCCCTAAGGGCTGCAGCGCGCAAGGCGGGACCCGGCGGGACCCGGAGCAGCTGAAGGGGCTCGGGGGCGGCTCCGCGGAGGGGGCTGCGGGGCCCCGGGAGCAGCTGGGAGGGGCTCGGGCAGAAGAAGAGGCTCCGTGCGGAGGGGGCTGCGCGGTTCCAGGAGCAGCTCGGAGGGGCTCGGGCGGCAGCTCCGCGGAGGGGGTTGCGCGGCCCGGGAGCGCGAATCCACAAGCGCAGGCTCCGGAGCACAGGACGCCGGGACACAGCCCAGGATCCGGCCTCCCCCGGGACAGGCAGAGGCCGGGAGGGCCCAGGACAGCAAGGACGCTCCTGCCCCAGCTGAGCACATCAGCGGCCCCGCCCCGGAGCCTCCAGGCCCTGCAGACGGAGTTCCTGCCGGAGCTGACTCCAGGTTTCCAGAGCTGCCCCGCCACTGGGGCTGTTCCTCCTGCTGCCTCACGGGGTAAACAACCCCCACCGAGCCCTGCACCAGGCAGGGGCACAGCAGCTCCCCCAACTGCTAACACCTGAAAATCAGCACAACAGGCCCCTCCCCCAGAACACCAGCTAGACTGACAACTTCCAGGAGAAGCCAAGGGACTTAAAGAACACAGAATCAGAAGATACTCCCCGGTGGTTCTTTTTTTGTTTGTTTGTTTTTGTTTTTGTTTTTGTTTTTGTTTTGTTTTGCTTTTTGATTTGTTTCCTTCCCCCACCCCCTTTTTTCTCCTTTCTTTTTCTTTCTCTTTTTCTTCTTTTTTTTTCGTTTTTTTTTCTTTTTCTTCCCTTTTTTTTCTCTTTCTCTTTTCTTTCCTTCTTTCTCTCCTCTCTTTTTCTCTTTTTCCCAATACAACTTGCTTTTGGCCACTCTGCACTGAGCAAAATGACTAGAAGGAAAACCTCACCTCAAAAGAAAGAATCAGAAACAGTCCTCTCTCCCACAGAGTTACAAAATCTGGATTACAATTCGATGTCAGAAAGCCAATTCAGAAGCACTATTATACAGCTACTGGTGGCTCTAGAAAAAAGTATAAAGGACTCAAGAGACTTCATGACTGCAGAATTTAGAGCTAATCAGGCAGAAATTAAAAACCAATTGAATGAGATGCAATCCAAACTAGAAGTCCTAACGACAAGGGTTAACGAGGTGGAAGAACGAGTGAGTGACCTAGAAGACAAGTTGACAGCAAAGAGGGAAACTGAGGAAAAAAGAGACAAACAATTAAAAGACCATGAAGATAGATTAAGGGAAATAAACGACAGCCTGAGGAAGAAAAACCTACGTTTAATTGGGGTTCCCGAGGGCGCCGAAAGGGACAGAGGGCCAGAATATGTATTTGAACAAATTCTAGCTGAAAACTTTCCTAATCTGGGAAGGGAAACAGGCATTCAGATCCAGGAAATAGAGAGATCCCCCCCTAAAATCAATAAAAACCGTTCAACACCTCGACATTTAATTGTGAAGCTTGCAAATTCCAAAGATAAGGAGAAGATCCTTAAAGCAGCAAGAGACAAGAAATCCCTGACTTTTATGGGGAGGAGTATTAGGGTAACAGCAGACCTCTCCACAGAGACCTGGCAGGCCAGAAAGGGCTGGCAGGATATATTCAGGGTCCTAAATGAAAAGAACATGCAACCAAGAATACTTTATCCAGCAAGGCTCTCATTCAAAATGGAAGGAGAGATAAAGAGCTTCCAAGACAGGCAGCAACTAAAAGAATATGTGACCTCCAAACCAGCTCTGCAAGAAATTTTAAGGGGGCCTCTTAAAATTCCCCTTTCAGAAGAAGTTCAGTGGAACAGTCCACAAAAACAAAGACTGAATAGATATCATGATGACACTAAACTCATATCTCTCAATAGTAACTCTGAATGTGAACGGGCTTAATGACCCCATCAAAAGGCGCAGGGTTTCAGACTGGATAAAAAAGCAGGACCCATCTATTTGCTGTCTACAAGAGACTCATTTTAGACAGAAGGACACCTACAGCCTGAAAATAAAAGGTTGGAGAACCATTTACCATTCGAATGGTCCTCAAAAGAAAGCAGGGGTAGCCATCCTTATATCAGATAAACTAAAATTTACCCCAAAGACTGTAGTGAGAGATGAAGAGGGACACTATATCATACTTAAAGGATCTATTCAACAAGAGGACTTAACAATCCTCAATATATATGCTCCAAATGTGGGAGCTGCCAAATATATATATCAATTATTAACCAAAGTGAAGAAATACTTAGATAATAATGCACTTATACTTGGTGACTTAATCTAGCTCTTTCTATACTCGATAGGTCTTCTAAGCAAAACATCTCCAAAGAAACGAGAGCTTTAAATGATACACTGGACCAGATGGATTTCACAGATATCTACAGAACTTTACATCCAAACTCAACTGAATACACATTCTTCTCAAGCGCACATGGAACTTTCTCCAGAATAGACCACATATTGGGTCACAAATCGGGTCTGAACCGATACCAAAAGATTGGGATTGTCCCCTGCATATTCTCGGACAATAATGCCTTGAAATTAGAACTAAATCACAACAAGAAGTTTGGAAGGACCTCAAACACATGGAGATTAAGGAACATCCTGCTAAAAGATAAAAGGGTCAACCAGGAAATTAAGGAAGAATTAAAAAGATTCATGGAAACTAATGAGAATGAAGATACAACCGTTCAAAATCTTTGGGATGCAGCAAAAGCAGTCCTAAGGGGGAAATACATCGCAATACAAGCATCCATTCAAAAACTGGAAAGAACTCAAATACAAAAGCTAACCTTACACATAAAGGAGCTAGAGAAAAAACAGCAAATAGATCCTACACCCAAGAGAAGAAGGGAGCTAATAAAGATTCGAGCAGAACTCAACGAAATCGAGACCAGAAGAACTGTGGAACAGATCAACAGAACCAGGAGTTGGTTCTTTGAAAGAATTAATAAGATAGATAAACCATTAGCCAGCCTTATTAAAAAGAAGAGAGAGAAGACTCAAATTAATAAAATCATGAATGAGAAAGGAGAGATCACTACCAACACCAAGGAAATACAAACGATTTTAAAAACCTATTATGAACAGCTATACGCCAATAAATTAGGCAATCTAGAAGAAATGGACGCATTCCTGGAAAGCCACAAACTACCAAAACTGGAACAGGAAGAAATAGAAAACCTGAACAGGCCAATAACCAGGGAGGAAATTGAAGCAGTCATCAAAAACCTCCCAAGACACAAGAGTCCAGGGCCAGATGGCTTCCCAGGAGAATTTTATCAAACGTTTAAAGAAGAAATCATACCTATTCTCCTAAAGCTGTTTGGAAAGATAGAAAGAGATGGAGTACTTCCAAATTCGTTCTATGAAGCCAGCATCACCTTAATTCCAAAGCCAGACAAAGACCCCGCCAAAAAGGAGAATTACAGACCAATATCCCTGATGAACATGGATGCAAAAATTCTCAACAAGATACTGGCCAATAGGATCCAACAGTACATTAAGAAAATTATTCACCATGACCAAGTAGGATTTATCCCTGGGACACAAGGCTGGATCAACACCTGTAAAACAATCAATGTGATTCATCATATCAGCAAGAGAAAAACCAAGAACCATATGATCCTCTCATTGGATGCAGAGAAAGCATTTGACAAAATACAGCATCCATTCCTGATCAAAACTCTTCAGAGTGTAGGGATAGAGGGAACATTCCTCGACATCTTAAAAGCCATCTATGAAAAGCCCACAGCAAATATCATTCTCAATGGGGAAGCACTGGGAGCCTTTCCCCTAAGATCAGGAACAAGACAGGGATGTCCACTCTCACCACTGCTATTCAACATAGTACTGGAAGTCCTAGCCTCAGCAATCAGACAACAAAAAGACATTAAAGGCATTCAAATTGGCAAAGAAGAAGTCAAACTCTCCCTCTTCGCCGATGACATGATACTCTACATAGAAAACCCAAAAGTCTCCACCCCAAGATTGCTAGAACTCATACAGCAATTCGGTAGCGTGGCAGGATACAAAATCAATGCCCAGAAGTCAGTGGCATTTCTATACACTAACAATGAGACTGAAGAAAGAGAAATTAAGGAGTCAATCCCATTTATAATTGCACCCAAAAGCATAAGATACCTAGGAATAAACCTCACCAAAGATGTAAAGGATCTATACCCTCAAAACTATAGAACACTTCTGAAAGAAATTGAGGAAGACACAAAGAGATGGAAAAATATTCCATGCTCATGGATTGGCAGAATTAATATTGTGAAAATGTCAATGTTACCCAGGGCAATATACACGTTTAATGCAATCCCTATCAAAATACCATGGACTTTCTTCAGAGAGTTAGAACAAATTATTTTAAGATTTGTGTGGAATCAGAAAAGACCCCGAATAGCCAGGGGAATTTTAAAAAAGAAAACCATATCTGGGGGCATCACAATGCCAGATTTCAGGTTGTACTACAAAGCTGTGGTCATCAAGACAGTGTGGTACTGGCACAAAAACAGACACATAGATCAGTGGAACAGAATAGAGAATCCAGAAGTGGACCCTGAACTTTATGGGCAACTAATATTCGATAAAGGAGGAAAGACTATCCATTGGAAGAAAGACAGTCTCTTCAATAAATGGTGCTGGGAAAATTGGACATCCACATGCAGAAGAATGAAACTAGACCACTCTCTTTCACCATACACAAAGATAAACTCAAAATGGATGAAAGATCTAAATGTGAGACAAGATTCCATCAAAATCCTAAAGAAGAACACAGGCAACACCCTTTTTGAACTCGGCCATAGTAACTTCTTGCAAGATACATCCACGAAGGCAAAAGAAACAAAAGCAAAAATGAACTATTGGGACTTCATCAAGATAAGAAGCTTTTGCACAGCAAAGGATACAGTCAACAAAACTCAAAGACAACCTACAGAATGGGAGAAGATATTTGCAAATGACATATCAGATAAAGGACTAGTTTCCAAGATCTATAAAGAACTTATCAAACTCAACACCAAAGAAACAAACAATCCAATCATGAAATGGGCAAAAGACATGAACAGAAATCTCACAGAGGAAGACATAGACATGGCCAACATGCACATGAGAAAATGCTCTGCATCACTTGCCATCAGGGAAATACAAATCAAAACCACAATGAGATACCACCTCACACCAGTGAGAATGGGGAAAATTAACAAGACAGGAAACAACCAATGTTGGAGAGGATGCGGAGAAAAGGGAATCCTCATACACTTGGTGGGAATATGAACTGGTGCAGCCACTCTGGAAAACTGTGTGGAGGTTCCTCAAACAGTTAAAAATATACCTGCCCTACGACCCAGCAATTGCACTGTTGGGGATTTACCCCAAAGATACAAATGCAATGAAACGCCGGGACACCTGCACCCCGATGTTTCTAGCAGCAATGGCCACGATAGCCAAACTGTGGAAGGAGCCTCGGTGTCCAACGAAAGATGAATGGATAAAGAAGATGTGGTTTATGTATACAATGGAATATTACTCAGCTATTAGAAATGACAAATACCCACCATTTGCTTCAACGTGGATGGAACTGGAGGGTATTATGCTGAGTGAAGTAAGTCAGTCGGAGAAGGACAAACATTATATGTTCTCATTCATTTGGGGAATATAAATAATAGTGAAAGGGAAAATAAGGGAAGGGAGAAGAAATGTGTGGGAAATATCAGAAAGGGAGACAGAACATAAAGACTGCTAACTCTGGGAAACGAACTAGGGGTGGTAGAAGGGGAGGAGGGCGGGGGGTGAGAGTGAATGGGTGACGGGCACTGGGTGTTATTCTGTATGTTAGTAAATTGAACACCAATAAAAAAAAAAGAAAAGAATCGAATGGAATCGAAAAGAATCGAATTGTATCTAATCAAAAAGAATCGAATCGTATCGACTCGAATCGAAAAGAATCCAATTGCATCATCGAATGGAAACTAATCGAATTGAATAGAATAGAAAAGAATCGAATCGAATCAAATCGAAAACAATCAAATTGAATTGATCGTAAAGAATCGAATTGAATCAAATCGAATCGAAATGAAAAGAATCGAATCGATTCAAATAGAAAAGAATCGAATCGAAAAGAATCAAATCGACACGAAAAGAATCGAATCGAATCAAAAAGTATCGAATGGATTCGAAAACATTCGAATCGAAAAGAATCGAATTGAAATGAATCCGATCGAAATGAAAAGAATCTACTCGATTCGAATCCAAAAGAATCGAATCCAAAAGACTCGAATCGAATCCAAAAGAATCGAATTGAATTGAATCAAAAGAAATGAATTGAATTGAATCAAAAAGGAACTAATCGAATCAAATCGAAAAAAATTGAATAGAATCAAATCGAATCAAAAAGAATCGAATAGATTCGAATCAAAAAGAATCGAATTGAGGGATCCCTGGGTGGCGCAGCGGTTTAGCGCCTGCCTTTGGCCCAGGGCGCGTTCCTGGAGACCCGGGATCGAATCCCACATCGGGCTCCTGGTGCATGGAGCTTGCTTCTCACTCTGCCTGTGTCTCTGCCTCTCTCTCTTTCTCTGTGACTATCATAAAAAAAGAATCGAATTGAATCGCGTTGAAAAAAATCATAAAGAATCAAATCGAAAAGAATGGAATTCCATGTAACGAAAAGATTCGAATTGAAAAGAATCGAATCGAAACAAAAAAATCGAATCGAATGGACATGAATCAAAAAGAATCGAATCAAAACGAATCGAAAAGAAACAAATCAAGTAGAATCTAAAAGAATCGAATCGAATCAAATCGACAAAATTCGAATAGAATTGAATCGAAAAGAATCAAAACGAATCGAACCGAGGAGAATCGATTCGAATCAAAATAAAAAGTATCGTATCAAATCGAATCGAAAAGAATCATTTCAAATAGAATCGAAAGAATGGAATCAAATCTAAAACAATCGAATCGAATCGAAAAGAATCGGATTGAATGGAATAGAATCGAAAAGAATAGAATAGAATCGAAAGAAATCGAATAGAATCAAATCAAATCAAAAAGAATCGAATTGAATTGATCCTAACCAAAATAAGCGAAATGAATCGACTCGAACCGAAAAAAATCAAATCGAAGAGAATCTAATCTCAACGAAAATCATCGAAATGAATAGAATCGAAAAGAATCGAATTGAATCAAATCGAAAAGAATCGAATGGAATCCAATCGAAAAGAATCAAATTGATTCGACTCGAAAAAAATTGAATCCAATCGAAAAGAATCTAATTGAATCGAATCGAAAAGAATCGAATTCAATCAAAACGAATCGATTCGAATGGAATAGAAGAGAATAGAATAGAATAGAATCGAAAAGAATCAAATCGAATCAAAAAGAATCGAATCGAAAAGAATTGAATCGAATCGAAAAGAAACGAATCGAACCGAATCAAAAAGAAAACAATCGAATCGAATCAAATACAAAAGAATCGCTTTGAATAGCATAGAATTGAAAAGAATCGAATCAATCGAATTGAAAACAATCGAATCGAAAAGAATCGAATCAAAAAAAGTCGAATCGAAACAAAAACAATCGAATCGAATCGAATCTAAAAAATCGTATTGAATTGAATCGAGTCGAAAAGACTCGAATCAAAAAGACTCGAATCGAATTGAATCAAATCGAAAAGAATCTAATAGAAACCACTCGAACAGAATCAAATCGAAACGATTCAAAATGAATCGAATAGAATAGAATCGAAAAAAATCGAATAGAATCGAAACGAAATGAATCGAAGAGAATCGATTAATCGAAATGAAAAGAATCGTATTGAATCGAATCGAAAAGAATCAACTCAAATCGAATCGAAAGAATTGAATCAAATCGAGAAGAATCCAATCGAATCGAAAAGAATCGAACTGAATGGAATCAAATCGAAAAGAATCGAATCGAATCGAAAAGAATCGAATCAAATTTAATGGAATCGAAAAGAATCGAATTGAATCGAAAAGAATCGAAATGAAACAAATCAGTTCCAATGGAAAAGCATCAAATCTAATTGAAAAGAATCGAATCGAATCGAAATGAATTGAATCAAAAAGAATCGAGTCGAAAAGATTCGAATTGAAAAGAATCGAATCGAATCGAAAAGACTCGAATCGAATTAAAAATATCAAATCGAATCGAATAGCAAAGATTCGAATTGAAAAGACTCGAATTGAAACGAATCGATTTGAAACGAAAAGAATCGAATCAAATCGAATCGAATTGAAAGAATCGAATTGAATAGAAAAAAATCGAATAGAAAAGAATCGAACCGAAAAGAAAAGAATCAAATTGAATCAGTCGATTAAATTCTAGTCGAATCGAATCAAAAAGAATGAAATCGAGTCGAATCGAATCGAAAAGAATCGAATCGAATCGAAAAGAATCGAATTGTATCTAATCAAAAAGGATCGAATCGTATCGACTCGAATCGAAAAGAATCCAATTGCATCATCGAATGGAAACTAATCGAATTGAATAGAATAGAAAAGAATCGAATCGAATCAAATCGAAAACAATCAAATTGAATTGATCGAAAAGAATCGAATTGATTCAAATCGAATCGAAATGAAAAGAATCGAATCGATTCAAATAGAAAAGAATCGAATCGAAAAGAATCAAATCGACACGAAAAGAATCGAATCGAATCAAAAAGTATCGAATGGATTCGAAAACATTCGAATCGAAAAGAATCGAATTGAAATGAATCCGATCGAAATGAAAAGAATCTACTCGATTCGAATCCAAAAGAATCGAATCCAAAAGACTCGAATCGAATCCAAAAGAATCGAATTGAATTGAATCAAAAGAAATGAATTGAATTGAATCAAAAAGGAACTAATCGAATCAAATCGAAAAAACTCGAATAGAATCAAATCGAATCAAAAAGAATCGAATAGATTCGAATAAAACAGAATCGAATTGAGGGATCCCTGGGTGGCGCAGCGGTTTAGCGCCTGCCGTTGGCCCAGGGCGTGTTCCTGGAGACCCGGGATCGAATCCCACATCGGGCTCCTGGTGCATGGAGCTTGCTTCTCCCTCTGCCTGTGTCTCTGCCTCTCTCTCTTTCTCTGTGACTATCATAAAAAAAGAATCGAATTGAATCGCGTTGAAAAAAATCATAAAGAATCAAATCGAAAAGAATCGAATTCCATGTAACGAAAAGATTCGAATTGAAAAGAATCGAATCGAAACAAAAGAATCGAATCGAATCGACATGAATCAAAAAGAATCGAATCAAAACCAATCGAAAAGAAACAAATCAAGTAGAATCTAAAAGAATCGAATCGAATCAAATCGAAAAAATTCGAATAGAATTGAATCGAAAAGAATCAAAACGAATCGAACCGAAGAGAATCGATTCGAATCAAAATAAAAAGTATCGTATCAAATCGAATCGAAAAGAATCATATCAAGTAGAATCGAAAGAATGGAATCAAATCTAAAACAATCGAATCGAATCGAAAAGAATCAGATTGAATGGAATAGAATCGAAAAGAATAGAATAGAATCGAAAGAAATCGAATAGAATCAAATCAAATCAAAAAGAATCGAATTGAATTGATCCTAACCAAAATAAGCGAAATGAATCGACTCGAACCGAAAAAAATCAAATCGAAGAGAATCTAATCTCAACGAAAATCATCGAAATGAATAGAATCGAAAAGAATCGAATTGAATCAAATCGAAAAGAATCGAATGGAATCCAATCGAAAAGAATCAAATTGATTCGACTCGAAAAAAATTGAATCCAATCGAAAAGAATCTAATTGAATCGAATCGAAAAGAATCGAATTCATTCAAAACCAATCGACTCGAATGGAATAGAAGAGAATAGAATAGAATAGAATCGAATCGAAAAGAATCAAATCGAATCAAAAAGAATCGAATCGAAAAGAATTGAATCGAATCGAAAAGAAACGAATCGAACCGAATCAAAAAGAAAACAATCGAATCGAATCAAATACAAAAGAATCGCTTTGAATAGCATAGAATTGAAAAGAATCGAATCAATCGAATTGAAAACAATCGAATCGAAAAGAATCGAATCAAAAAAAGTCGAATCGAAACAAAAACAATCGAATCGAATCGAATCTAAAAAATCGTATTGAATTGAATTGAGTCGAAAAGACTCGAATCAAAAAGACTCGAATCGAATTGAATCAAATCGAAAAGAATCTAATAGAAACCACTCGAACAGAATCAAATCGAAACGATTCAAAATGAATCGAATAGAATAGAATCGAAAAAAATCGAATAGAATCGAAACGAAATGAATCGAAGAGAATCGATTAATCGAAATGAAAAGAATCGTATTGAATCGAATCGAAAAGAATCAAATCAAATCGAATCGAAAGAATTGAATCAAATCGAGAAGAATCCAATCGAATCGAAAAGAATCGAACTGAATGGAATCAAATCGAAAAGAATCGAATCGAATCGAAAAGAATCGAATCAAATTTAATGGAATCGAAAAGAATCGAATTGAATCGAAAAGAATCGAAATGAAACAAATCAGATCCAATGGAAAAGCATCAAATCGAATTGAAAAGAATCGAATCGAATCGAAATGAATCGAATCAAAAAGAATCGAGTCGAAAAGATTCGAATTGAAAAGAATCGAATCGAATCGAAAAGACTCGAATCGAATTAAAAATATCAAATCGAATCGAATCGCAAAGATTCGAATTGAAAAGACTCGAATTGAAACGAATCGATTTGAAACGAAAAGAATCGAAACGAATCGAATCGAATTGAAAGAATCGAATTGAATAGAAAAAAATCGAATAGAAAAGAATCGAACCGAAAAGAAAAGAATCAAATTGAATCAGTCGATTAAATTCTAGTCGAATCGAATCAAAAAGAATGAAATCGAGTCGAAACGAATCGAAAAGAATCGAATCGAATCGAAAAGAATCGAATTGTATCTAATCAAAAAGAATCGAATCGTATCGACTCGAATCGAAAAGAATCCAATTGCATCATCGAATGGAAAGTAATCGAATTGAATAGAATAGAAAAGAATCGAATCGAATCAAATCGAAAACAATCAAATTGAATTGATCGAAAAGAATCGAATTGAATCAAATCGAATCGAAATGAAAAGAATCGAATCGATTCAAATAGAAAAGAATCGAATCGAAAAGAATCAAATCGACACGAAAAGAATCGAATCGAATCAAAAAGTATAGAATGGATTCGAAAACATTCGAATCGAAAAGAATCGAATTGAAATGAATCCGATCGAAATGAAAAGAATCTACTCGATTCGAATCCAAAAGAATCGAATCCAAAAGACTCGAATCGAATCCAAAAGAATCGAATTGAATTGAATCAAAAGAAATGAATTGAATTGAATCAAAAAGGAACTAATCGAATCAAATCGAAAAAACTCGAATAGAATCCAATCGAATCAAAAAGAATCGAATAGATTCGAATAAAACAGAATCGAATTGAGGGATCCCTGGGTGGCGCAGCGGTTTAGCGCCTGCCTTTGGCCCAGGGCGCGATCCTGGAGACCGGGATCGAATCCCACATCGGGCTCCTGGTGCATGGAGCCTGCTTCTCCCTCTGCCTGTGTCTCTGCCTCTCTCTCTTTCTCTGTGACTATCATAAAAAAAGAATCGAATTGAATCGCGTTGAAAAAAATCATAAAGAATCAAATCGAAAAGAATCGAATTCCATGTAACGAAAAGATTCGAATTGAAAAGAATCGAATCGAAACAAAAGAATCGAATCGAATCGACATGAATCAAAAAGAATCGAATCAAAACGAATCGAAAAGAAACAAATCAAGTAGAATCTAAAAGAATCGAATCGAATCAAATCGAAAACATTCGAATAGAATTGAATCGAAAAGAATCAAAACGAATCGAACCGAAGAGAATCGATTCGAATCAAAATAAAAAGTATCGTATCAAATCGAATCGAAAAGAATCATATCAAATAGAATCGAAAGAATGGAATCAAATCTAAAACAATCGAATCGAATCGAAAAAAATCAGATTGAATGGAATAGAATCGAAAAGAATAGAATAGAATCGAAAGAAATAGAATAGAATCAAATCAAATCAAAAAGAATCGAATTGAATTGATCATAACCAAAATAAGCGAAATGAATCGACTCGAACCGAAAAAAATCAAATCGAAAAGAATCTAACCTCAACGAAAATCATCGAAATGAATAGAATCGAAAAGAATCGAGTTGAATCAAATCGAAAAGAATCGAATGGAATCCAATCGAAAAGAATCAAATTGATTCGAATCGAAACAAATTGAATCCAATCGAAAAGAATCTAATTGAATCGAATCGAAAAGAATCGAATTCAATCAAAACGAATCGATTCGAATGGAATAGAAAAGAATAGAATAGAATAGAATCGAAAAGAATCAAATCGAATCGAAAAGAATCGAATCGAAAAGAATTGAATCGAATCGAAAAGAAACGAATCGAACCGAATCAAAAAGAAAACAATCGAATCGAATCAAATACAAAAGAATCGCTTTGAATAGCATAGAATTGAAAAGAATCGAATCAATCGAATTGAAAACAATCGAATCGAAAAGAATCGAATCAAAAAAAGTCGAATCGAAACGAAAACAATCGAATTGAATCGAATCTAAAAGAATCGTATTGAATTGCATCGAGTCGAAAAGACTCGAATCAAAAAGACTCGAATCGAATTGAATCAAATCGAAAAGAATCTAATAGAAACCACTCGAACAGAATCAAATCGAAATCATTCAAAATGAATCGAATAGAATAGAATCGAAAAAAATCGAATAGAATCGAAACGAATCGAAACGAATCGAAGAGAATCGATTAGAATCGAAATGAAAAGAATCGTACTGAATCGAATTGAAAAGAATCAAATCAAATCGAATTGAAAGAATTGAATCAAATCGAAAAGAATCCAATCGAATCGAAAAGAATCGAATCAAATTTAATGGAATCGAAAAGAATCGAATTGAATCAAAAAGAATCGAAATGAAACAAATCAGATCAAATGGAAAAGCATCAAATCGAATTGAAAAGAATCGAATCGAATCGAAATGAATCGAATCAAAAAGAATCGAATCGAAAAGAATCGAATTGAAAAGAATCGAATCGAATCAAAAAGACTCGAATCGAATTAAAAATATCAAATCGAATCGAATCGCAAAGAATCGAATTGAAAAGACTCGAATTGAAACGAATCGATTTGAAACGAAAAGAATCGAAACGAATCGAATCGAATTGAAAGAATCGAATTGAATAGAAAAAAATCGAATAGAAAAGAATCGAACCGAAAAGAAAAGAATCAAATTGAATCAGTCGATTAAATTCTAGTCGAATCGAATCAAAAAGCATGAAATCGAGTCGAATCGAATCGAAAAGCATCGAATCGAATCGAAAAGAATCGAATTGTATCTAATCAAAAAGAATCGAATCGTATCGACTCGAATCGAAAAGAATCCAATTGCATCATCGAATGGAAACTAATCGAATTGAATAGAATAGAAAAGATTGCAATCGAATCAAATCGAAAACAATCAAATTGAATTGATCGAAAAGAATCGAATTGAATCAAAACGAATCGAAATGAAAAGAATCGAATCGATTCAAATAGTAAAGAATCGAATCGAAAAGAATCAAATCGACACGAAAAGAATCGAATCGAATCAAAAAGTATCGAATGGATTCGAAAACATTCGAATCGAAAAGAATCGAATTGAAATGAATCCGATCGAAATGAAAAGAATCTACTCGATTCTAATCCAAAAGGATCGAATCCAAAAGAATCGAATTGAATCCAAAAGAATCGAATTGAATTGAATCAAAAGAAATGAATTGAATTGAATCAAAAAGGAACTAATCGAATCAAATCGAAAAAACTCGAATAGAATCAAATCGAATCAAAAAGAATCGAATAGATTCGAATAAAAAAGAATCGAATTGAGGGATCCCTGGGTGGCGCAGCGGTTTAGCGCCTGCCTTTGGCCCAGGGCGCGATCCTGGAGACCCGGGATCGAATCCCACATCGGGCTACTGGTGCATGGAGCCTGCTTCTCCCTCTGCCTGTGTCTCTGCCTCTCTGTCTCTCTCTGTGACTATCATAAAAAAAAGAATCGAATTGAATCGCGTTGAAAAAAATCATAAAGAATCAAATCGAAAAGAATCGAATTCCATGTAACGAAAAGATTCGAATTGAAAAGAATCGAATCGAAACAAAAGAATCGAATCGAATCGACATGAATCAAAAAGAATCGAATCAAAACGAATCGAAAAGAAACAAATCAAGTAGAATCTAAAAGAATCGAATCGAATCAAATCGAAAAAATTCGAATAGAATTGAATCGAAAAGAATCAAAACGAATCGAACCGAGGAGAATCGATTCGAATCAAAATAAAAAGTATCGTATCAAATCGAATCGAAAAGAATCATTTCAAATAGAATCGAAAGAATGGAATCAAATCTAAAACAATCGAATCGAATCGAAAAGAATCGGATTGAATGGAATAGAATCGAAAAGAATAGAATAGAATCGAAAGAAATCGAATAGAATCAAATCAAATCAAAAAGAATCGAATTGAATTGATCCTAACCAAAATAAGCGAAATGAATCGACTCGAACCGAAAAAAATCAAATCGAAGAGAATCTAATCTCAACGAAAATCATCGAAATGAATAGAATCGAAAAGAATCGAATTGAATCAAATCGAAAAGAATCGAATGGAATCCAATCGAAAAGAATCAAATTGATTCGACTCGAAAAAAATTGAATCCAATCGAAAAGAATCTAATTGAATCGAATCGAAAAGAATCGAATTCATTCAAAACCAATCGACTCGAATGGAATAGAAGAGAATAGAATAGAATAGAATCGAATCGAAAAGAATCAAATCGAATCAAAAAGAATCGAATCGAAAAGAATTGAATCGAATCGAAAAGAAACGAATCGAACCGAATCAAAAAGAAAACAATCGAATCGAATCAAATACAAAAGAATCGCTTTGAATAGCATAGAATTGAAAAGAATCGAATCAATCGAATTGAAAACAATCGAATCGAAAAGAATCGAATCAAAAAAAGTCGAATCGAAACAAAAACAATCGAATCGAATCGAATCTAAAAAATCGTATTGAATTGAATTGAGTCGAAAAGACTCGAATCAAAAAGACTCGAATCGAATTGAATCAAATCGAAAAGAATCTAATAGAAACCACTCGAACAGAATCAAATCGAAACGATTCAAAATGAATCGAATAGAATAGAATCGAAAAAAATCGAATAGAATCGAAACGAAATGAATCGAAGAGAATCGATTAATCGAAATGAAAAGAATCGTATTGAATCGAATCGAAAAGAATCAAATCAAATCGAATCGAAAGAATTGAATCAAATCGAGAAGAATCCAATCGAATCGAAAAGAATCGAACTGAATGGAATCAAATCGAAAAGAATCGAATCGAATCGAAAAGAATCGAATCAAATTTAATGGAATCGAAAAGAATCGAATTGAATCGAAAAGAATCGAAATGAAACAAATCAGATCCAATGGAAAAGCATCAAATCGAATTGAAAAGAATCGAATCGAATCGAAATGAATCGAATCAAAAAGAATCGAGTCGAAAAGATTCGAATTGAAAAGAATCGAATCGAATCGAAAAGACTCGAATCGAATTAAAAATATCAAATCGAATCGAATCGCAAAGATTCGAATTGAAAAGACTCGAATTGAAACGAATCGATTTGAAACGAAAAGAATCGAAACGAATCGAATCGAATTGAAAGAATCGAATTGAATAGAAAAAAATCGAATAGAAAATAATCGAACCGAAAAGAAAAGAATCAAATTGAATCAGTCGATTAAATTCTAGTCGAATCGAATCAAAAAGAATGAAATCGAGTCGAAACGAATCGAAAAGAATCGAATCGAATCGAAAAGAATCGAATTGTATCTAATCAAAAAGAATCGAATCGTATCGACTCGAATCGAAAAGAATCCAATTGCATCATCGAATGGAAAGTAATCGAATTGAATAGAATAGAAAAGAATCGAATCGAATCAAATCGAAAACAATCAAATTGAATTGATCGAAAAGAATCGAATTGAATCAAATCGAATCGAAATGAAAAGAATCGAATCGATTCAAATAGAAAAGAATCGAATCGAAAAGAATCAAATCGACACGAAAAGAATCGAATCGAATCAAAAAGTATAGAATGGATTCGAAAACATTCGAATCGAAAAGAATCGAATTGAAATGAATCCGATCGAAATGAAAAGAATCTACTCGATTCGAATCCAAAAGAATCGAATCCAAAAGACTCGAATCGAATCCAAAAGAATCGAATTGAATTGAATCAAAAGAAATGAATTGAATTGAATCAAAAAGGAACTAATCGAATCAAATCGAAAAAACTCGAATAGAATCCAATCGAATCAAAAAGAATCGAATAGATTCGAATAAAACAGAATCGAATTGAGGGATCCCTGGGTGGCGCAGCGGTTTAGCGCCTGCCTTTGGCCCAGGGCGCGATCCTGGAGACCGGGATCGAATCCCACATCGGGCTCCTGGTGCATGGAGCCTGCTTCTCCCTCTGCCTGTGTCTCTGCCTCTCTCTCTTTCTCTGTGACTATCATAAAAAAAGAATCGAATTGAATCGCGTTGAAAAAAATCATAAAGAATCAAATCGAAAAGAATCGAATTCCATGTAACGAAAAGATTCGAATTGAAAAGAATCGAATCGAAACAAAAGAATCGAATCGAATCGACATGAATCAAAAAGAATCGAATCAAAACGAATCGAAAAGAAACAAATCAAGTAGAATCTAAAAGAATCGAATCGAATCAAATCGAAAACATTCGAATAGAATTGAATCGAAAAGAATCAAAACGAATCGAACCGAAGAGAATCGATTCGAATCAAAATAAAAAGTATCGTATCAAATCGAATCGAAAAGAATCATATCAAATAGAATCGAAAGAATGGAATCAAATCTAAAACAATCGAATCGAATCGAAAAAAATCAGATTGAATGGAATAGAATCGAAAAGAATAGAATAGAATCGAAAGAAATAGAATAGAATCAAATCAAATCAAAAAGAATCGAATTGAATTGATCATAACCAAAATAAGCGAAATGAATCGACTCGAACCGAAAAAAATCAAATCGAAAAGAATCTAACCTCAACGAAAATCATCGAAATGAATAGAATCGAAAAGAATCGAGTTGAATCAAATCGAAAAGAATCGAATGGAATCCAATCGAAAAGAATCAAATTGATTCGAATCGAAACAAATTGAATCCAATCGAAAAGAATCTAATTGAATCGAATCGAAAAGAATCGAATTCAATCAAAACGAATCGATTCGAATGGAATAGAAAAGAATAGAATAGAATAGAATCGAAAAGAATCAAATCGAATCGAAAAGAATCGAATCGAAAAGAATTGAATCGAATCGAAAAGAAACGAATCGAACCGAATCAAAAAGAAAACAATCGAATCGAATCAAATACAAAAGAATCGCTTTGAATAGCATAGAATTGAAAAGAATCGAATCAATCGAATTGAAAACAATCGAATCGAAAAGAATCGAATCAAAAAAAGTCGAATCGAAACGAAAACAATCGAATTGAATCGAATCTAAAAGAATCGTATTGAATTGCATCGAGTCGAAAAGACTCGAATCAAAAAGACTCGAATCGAATTGAATCAAATCGAAAAGAATCTAATAGAAACCACTCGAACAGAATCAAATCGAAATCATTCAAAATGAATCGAATAGAATAGAATCGAAAAAAATCGAATAGAATCGAAACGAATCGAAACGAATCGAAGAGAATCGATTAGAATCGAAATGAAAAGAATCGTACTGAATCGAATTGAAAAGAATCAAATCAAATCGAATTGAAAGAATTGAATCAAATCGAAAAGAATCCAATCGAATCGAAAAGAATCGAATCAAATTTAATGGAATCGAAAAGAATCGAATTGAATCAAAAAGAATCGAAATGAAACAAATCAGATCAAATGGAAAAGCATCAAATCGAATTGAAAAGAATCGAATCGAATCGAAATGAATCGAATCAAAAAGAATCGAATCGAAAAGAATCGAATTGAAAAGAATCGAATCGAATCAAAAAGACTCGAATCGAATTAAAAATATCAAATCGAATCGAATCGCAAAGAATCGAATTGAAAAGACTCGAATTGAAACGAATCGATTTGAAACGAAAAGAATCGAAACGAATCGAATCGAATTGAAAGAATCGAATTGAATAGAAAAAAATCGAATAGAAAAGAATCGAACCGAAAAGAAAAGAATCAAATTGAATCAGTCGATTAAATTCTAGTCGAATCGAATCAAAAAGCATGAAATCGAGTCGAATCGAATCGAAAAGCATCGAATCGAATCGAAAAGAATCGAATTGTATCTAATCAAAAAGAATCGAATCGTATCGACTCGAATCGAAAAGAATCCAATTGCATCATCGAATGGAAACTAATCGAATTGAATAGAATAGAAAAGATTGCAATCGAATCAAATCGAAAACAATCAAATTGAATTGATCGAAAAGAATCGAATTGAATCAAATCGAATCGAAATGAAAAGAATCGAATCGATTCAAATAGTAAAGAATCGAATCGAAAAGAATCAAATCGACACGAAAAGAATCGAATCGAATCAAAAAGTATCGAATGGATTCGAAAACATTCGAATCGAAAAGAATCGAATTGAAATGAATCCGATCGAAATGAAAAGAATCTACTCGATTCTAATCCAAAAGGATCGAATCCAAAAGAATCGAATTGAATCCAAAAGAATCGAATTGAATTGAATCAAAAGAAATGAATTGAATTGAATCAAAAAGGAACTAATCGAATCAAATCGAAAAAACTCGAATAGAATCAAATCGAATCAAAAAGAATCGAATAGATTCGAATAAAAAAGAATCGAATTGAGGGATCCCTGGGTGGCGCAGCGGTTTAGCGCCTGCCTTTGGCCCAGGGCGCGATCCTGGAGACCCGGGATCGAATCCCACATCGGGCTACTGGTGCATGGAGCCTGCTTCTCCCTCTGCCTGTGTCTCTGCCTCTCTGTCTCTCTCTGTGACTATCATAAAAAAAAGAATCGAATTGAATCGCGTTGAAAAAAATCATAAAGAATCAAATCGAAAAGAATCGAATTCCATGTAACGAAAAGATTCGAATTGAAAAGAATCGAATCGAAACAAAAGAATCGAATCGAATCGACATGAATCAAAAAGAATCGAATCAAAACGAATCGAAAAGAAACAAATCAAGTAGAATCTAAAAGAATCGAATCGAATCAAATCGAAAAAATTCGAATAGAATTGAATCGAAAAGAATCAAAACGAATCGAACCGAGGAGAATCGATTCGAATCAAAATAAAAAGTATCGTATCAAATCGAATCGAAAAGAATCATTTCAAATAGAATCGAAAGAATGGAATCAAATCTAAAACAATCGAATCGAATCGAAAAGAATCGGATTGAATGGAATAGAATCGAAAAGAATAGAATAGAATCGAAAGAAATCGAATAGAATCAAATCAAATCAAAAAGAATCGAATTGAATTGATCCTAACCAAAATAAGCGAAATGAATCGACTCGAACCGAAAAAAATCAAATCGAAAAGAATCTAACCTCAACGAAAATCATCGAAATGAATAGAATCGAAAAGAATCGAATTGAATCAAATCGAAAAGAACCGAATGGAATCCAATCGAAAAGAATCAAATTGATTCGAATCAAAACAAATTGAATCCAATCGAAAAGAATCTAATTGAATCGAAGCGAAAAGAATCAAATTCAATCAAAACGAATCGATTCGAATGGAATAGAAAAGAATAGAATAGAATAGAATAGAATAGAATCGAAAAGAATCAAATCGAATCGAAAAGAATCGAATCGAAAAGAATTGAATCGAATCGAAAAGAAACGAATCGAACCGAATCCAAAAGAAAACAATCGAATCGAATCAAATACAAAAGAATCGCTTTGAATAGCATAGAATTGAAAAGAATCGAATCAATCGAATTGAAAACAATCGAATCGAAAAGAATCGAATCAAAAAAAGTCGAATCGAAATGAAAACAATCGAATCGAATCGAATCTAAAAGAATCGTATTGAATTGAATCGAGTCGAAAAGACTCGAATCAAAAAGACTCGAATCGAATTGAATCAAATCGAAAAGAATCTAATAGAAACCACTCGAACAGAATCAAATCGAAATCATTCAAAATGAATCGAATAGAATAGAATCGAAAAAAATCGAATAGAATCGAAACGAATCGAAACGAATCGAAGAGAATCGATTAGAATCCAAATGAAAAGAATCGTACTGAATCGAATTGAAAAGAATCAAATCAAATCGAATCGAAAGAATTGAATCAAATCGAAAAGAATCCAATAGAATCGAAAAGAAACGAACTGAATGGAATCAAATCGAAAAGAATCTAATCGAATCGAAAAGAATCGAATCAAATTTAATGGAATCGAAAAGAATCGAATTGAATCGAAAAGAATCGAACTGAATGGAATCAAATCGAAAAGAATCTAATCGAATCGAAAAGAATCGAATCAAATTTAATGGAATCGAAAAGAATCGAATTGAATCGAAAAGAATCGAAATGAAACAAATCAGATCAAATGGAAAAGCATCAAATCGAATTGAAAAGAATCGAATCGAATCGAAATGAATCGAATCAAAAAGAATCGAATCGAAAAGAATCGAATTGAAAAGAATCGAATCGAATCAAAAAGACTCGAATCGAATTAAAAATATCAAATCGAATCGAATCGCAAAGAATCGAATTGAAAAGACTTGAATTGAAACGAATCGATTTGGAACGAAAAGAATCGAATCGAATCGAATCGTATCGAATTGAATTGAAAGAATCGAATTGAATAGAAAAAAATCGAATAGAAAATAATCGAACCGAAAAGAAAAGAATCAAATTGAATCAGTCGATTAAATTCTAGTCGAATCGAATCAAAAAGCATGAAATCGAGTCGAATCGAATCGAAAAGAATCGAATCGAATCGAAAAGAATCGAATTGTATCTAATCAAAAAGAATCGAATCGTATCGACTCGAATCGAAAAGACTCCAAATGCATCATCGAATGGAAAATAATCGAATTGAATAGAATAGAAAGAATCGAATCGAATCAAATCGAAAATAATCAAATTGAATTGATCGAAAAGAATCGAATTGAATCAAATCGAATTGAAATGAAAAGAATCGAATCGATTAAAAGAATCGATTCGAAAAGAATCAAATCGACACGAATAGAATCGAATCGAATCAAAAAGTATCGAATGGATTCGAAAACATTCGAATCGAAAAGAATCGAATTGAAATGAATCCGATCGAAATGAAAAGAATCTACTCGATTCGAATCCAAAAGAATCGAATCCAAAAGAATCGAATTGAATCCAAAAGAATCGAATTGAATTGAATCAAAAGAAATGAATTGAATTGAATCAAAAAGGAACTAATCGAATCAAATCGAAAAAACTCGAATAGAATCAAATCGAATCAAAAAGAATCGAATAGATTCGAATAAAAAAGAATCGAATTGAGGGATCCCTGGGTGGCGCAGCGGTTTAGCGCCTGCCTTTGGCCCAGGGCGCGATCCTGGAGTCGCGGGATCGAATCCCACATCGGGCTCCTGGTGCATGGAGCCTGCTTCTCCCTCTGCCTGTGTCTCTGCCTCTCTGTCTCTCTCTGTGACTACCATAAAAAAAAGAATCGAATTGAATCGCGTTGAAAAAAATCATAAAGAATCAAATCGAAAAGAATCGAATTCCATGTAACGAAAAGATTCGAATTGAAAAGAATCGAATCGAAACAAAAGAATCGAATCGAATCGACATGAATCAAAAAGAATCGAATCAAAACGAATCGAAAAGAAACAAATCAAGTAGAATCTAAAAGAATCGAATCGAATCAAATCGAAAAAATTCGAATAGAATTGAATCGAAAAGAATCAAACCGAATCGAACCGAAGAGAATCGATTCGAATCAAAATAAAAAGTATCGTATCAAATCGAATCGAAAAGAATCATATCAAATAGAATCGAAAGAATGGAATCAAATCTAAAACAATCGAATCGAATCGAAAAGAATCAGATTGAATGGAATAGAATCGAAAAGAATAGAATAGAATCGAAAGAAATCGAATAGAATCAAATCAAATCAAAAAGAATCGAATTGAATTGATCCTAAACAAAATAAGCGAAATGAATCGACTCGAACCGAAAAAAATCAAATCGAAAAGAATCTAACCTCAACGAAAATCATCGAAATGAATAGAATCGAAAAGAATCGAGTTGAATCAAATCGAAAAGAATCGAATGGAATCCAATCGAAAAGAATCAAATTGATTCGAATCGAAACAAATTGAATCCAATCGAAAAGAATCTAATTGAATCGAATCGAAAAGAATCGAATTCAATCAAAACGAATCGATTCGAATGGAATAGAAAAGAATAGAATAGAATAGAATCGAAAAGAATCAAATCGAATCGAAAAGAATCGAATCGAAAAGAATTGAATCGAATCGAAAAGAAACGAATCGAACCGAATCAAAAAGAAAACAATCGAATCGAATCAAATACAAAAGAATCGCTTTGAATAGCATAGAATTGAAAAGAATCGAATCAATCGAATTGAAAACAATCGAATCGAAAAGAATCGAATCAAAAAAAGTCGAATCGAAACGAAAACAATCGAATTGAATCGAATCTAAAAGAATCGTATTGAATTGCATCGAGTCGAAAAGACTCGAATCAAAAAGACTCGAATCGAATTGAATCAAATCGAAAAGAATCTAATAGAAACCACTCGAACAGAATCAAATCGAAATCATTCAAAATGAATCGAATAGAATAGAATCGAAAAAAATCGAATAGAATCGAAACGAATCGAAGAGAATCGATTAGAATCGAAATGAAAAGAATCGTACTGAATCGAATTGAAAAGAATCAAATCAAATCGAATTGAAAGAATTGAATCAAATCGAAAAGAATCCAATCGAATCGAAAAGAATCGAATCAAATTTAATGGAATCGAAAAGAATCGAATTGAATCAAAAAGAATCGAAATGAAACAAATCAGATCAAATGGAAAAGCATCATATCGAATTGAAAAGAATCGAATCGAATCGAAATGAATCGAATCAAAAAGAATCGAATCGAAAAGAATCGAATTGAAAAGAATCGAATCGAATCAAAAAGACTCGAATCGAATTAAAAATATCAAATCGAATCGAATCGCAAAGAATCGAATTGAAAAGACTCGAATTGAAACGAATCGATTTGAAACGAAAAGAATCGAAACGAATCGAATCGAATTGAAAGAATCGAATTGAATAGAAAAAAATCGAATAGAAAAGAATCGAACCGAAAAGAAAAGAATCAAATTGAATCAGTCGATTAAATTCTAGTCGAATCGAATCAAAAAGCATGAAATCGAGTCGAATCGAATCGAAAAGCATCGAATCGAATCGAAAAGAATCGAATTGTATCTAATCAAAAAGAATCGAATCGTATCGACTCGAATCGAAAAGAATCCAATTGCATCATCGAATGGAAACTAATCGAATTGAATAGAATAGAAAAGATTGCAATCGAATCAAATCGAAAACAATCAAATTGAATTGATCGAAAAGAATCGAATTGAATCAAATCGAATCGAAATGAAAAGAATCGAATCGATTCAAATAGTAAAGAATCGAATCGAAAAGAATCAAATCGACACGAAAAGAATCGAATCGAATCAAAAAGTATCGAATGGATTCGAAAACATTCGAATCGAAAAGAATCGAATTGAAATGAATCCGATCGAAATGAAAAGAATCTACTCGATTCGAATCCAAAAGGATCGAATCCAAAAGAATCGAATTGAATCCAAAAGAATCGAATTGAATTGAATCAAAAGAAATGAATTGAATTGAATCAAAAAGGAACTAATCGAATCAAATCGAAAAAACTCGAATAGAATCAAATCGAATCAAAAAGAATCGAATAGATTCGAATAAAAAAGAATCGAATTGAGGGATCCCTGGGTGGCGCAGCGGTTTAGCGCCTGCCTTTGGCCCAGGGCGCGATCCTGGAGACCCGGGATCGAATCCCACATCGGGCTCCTGGTGCATGGAGCCTGCTTCTCCCTCTGCCTGTGTCTCTGCCTCTCTGTCTCTCTCTGTGACTATCATAAAAAAAAGAATCGAATTGAATCGCGTTGAAAAAAATCATAAAGAATCAAATCGAAAAGAATCGAATTCCATGTAACGAAAAGATTCGAATTGAAAAGAATCGAATCGAAACAAAAGAATCGAATCGAATCGACATGAATCAAAAAGAAT
This sequence comes from Canis aureus, assembly GCF_053574225.1. Lineage (NCBI taxonomy): Eukaryota > Metazoa > Chordata > Mammalia > Carnivora > Canidae > Canis > Canis aureus. The sequence goes on from NC_135647.1 coordinate 28,202,352, forward strand.
CGAATCAAAACGAATCGAAAAGAAACAAATCAAGTAGAATCTAAAAGAATCGAATCGAATCAAATCGAAAAAATTCGAATAGAATTGAATCGAAAAGAATCAAAACGAATCGAACCGAGGAGAATCGATTCGAATCAAAATAAAAAGTATCGTATCAAATCGAATCGAAGAGAATCATTTCAAATAGAATCGAAAGAATGGAATCAAATCTAAAACAATCGAATCGAATCGAAAAGAATCGGATTGAATGGAATAGAATCGAAAAGAATAGAATAGAATCGAAAGAAATCGAATAGAATCAAATCAAATCAAAAAGAATCAAATTGAATTGATCCTAACCAAAATAAGCGAAATGAATCGACTCGAACCGAAAAAAATCAAATCGAAAAGAATCTAACCTCAACGAAAATCATCGAAATGAATAGAATCGAAAAGAATCGAATTGAATCAAATCGAAAAGAACCGAATGGAATCCAATCGAAAAGAATCAAATTGATTCGAATCAAAACAAATTGAATCCAATCGAAAAGAATCTAATTGAATCGAAGCGAAAAGAATCAAATTCAATCAAAACGAATCGATTCGAATGGAATAGAAAAGAATAGAATAGAATAGAATAGAATAGAATAGAATAGAATAGAATCGAAAAGAATCAAATCGAATCGAAAAGAATCGAATCGAAAAGAATTGAATCGAATCGAAAAGAAACGAATCGAACCGAATCCAAAAGAAAACAATCGAATCGAATCAAATACAAAAGAATCGCTTTGAATAGCATAGAATTGAAAAGAATCGAATCAATCGAATTGAAAACAATCGAATCGAAAAGAATCGAATCAAAAAAAGTCGAATCGAAACGAAAACAATCGAATCGAATCGAATCTAAAAGAATCGTTTTGAATTGCATCGAGTCGAAAAGACTCGAATCAAAAAGACTCGAATCGAATTGAATCAAATCGAAAAGAATGTAATAGAAACCACTCGAACAGAATCAAATCGAAATGATTCAAAATGAATCGAATAGAATAGAATCGAAAAAAATCGACTAGAATCGAAACGAATCGAAACGAATCGAAGAGAATCGATTAGAATCGAAATGAAAAGAATCGTACTGAATCGAATTGAAAAGAATCAAATCAAATCGAATCGAAAGAATTGAATCAAATTGAAAAGAATCCAATCGAATCGAAAAGAAACGAACTGAATGGAATCAAATCGAAAAGAATCTAATCGAATCGAAAAGAATCGAATCAAATTTAATGGAATAGAAAAGAATCGAATTGAATCGAAAAGAATCGAAATGAAACAAATCAGATCAAATGGAAAAGCATCAAATCGAATTGAAAAGAATCGAATCGAATCGAAATGAATCGAATCAAAAAGAATCGAATCGAAAAGAATCGAATTGAAAAGAATCGAATCGAATCGAAAAGACTCGAATCGAATTAAAAATATCAAATCGAATCGAATCGCAAAGAATCGAATTGAAAAGACTCGAATTGAAACGAATCGATTTGAAACGAAAAGAATCGAATCGAATCGAATCGAATTGAAAGAATCAAATTGAATAGAAAAAAATCGAATAGAAAAGAATCGAACCGAAAAGAAAAGAATCAAATTGAATCAGTCGATTAAATTCTAGTCGAATCGAATCAAAAAGCATGAAATCGAGTCGAATCGAATCGAAAAGCATCGAATCGAATCGAAAAGAATCGAATTGTATCTAATCAAAAAGAATCGAATCGTATCTACTCGAATCGAAAAGAATCCAATTGCATCATCGAATGGAAACTAATCGAATTGAATAGAATAGAAAAGATTCGAATCGAATCAAATCGAAAACAATCAAATTGAATTGATCGAAAAGAATCGAATTGAATCAAATCGAATCGAAATGAATAGAGTCGAATCGATTCAAATAGAAAAGAATCGAATCGAAAAGAATCAAATCGACACGAAAAGAATCGAATCGAATCAAAAAGTATCGAATGGATTCGAAAACATTCGAATCGAAAAGAATCGAATTGAAATGAATCCGATCGAAATGAAAAGAATCTACTCGACTCGAATCCAAAAGAATCGAATCCAAAACTCGAATCGATTCCAAAAGAATCGAATTGAATTGAATCAAAAGAAATGAATTGAATTGAATCAAAAAGGAACTAATCGAATCAAATCGAAAAAACTCGAATAGAATCAAATCGAATCAAAAAGAATCGAATAGATTCGAATAAAACAGAATCGAATTGAGGGATCCCTGGGTGGCGCAGCGGTTTAGCGCCTGCCTTTGGCCCAGGGCGCGATCCTGGAGATCCGGGATCGAATCCCACATCGGGCTCCCGCTGCATGGAGCCTGCTTCTCCCTCTGCCTGTGTCTCTGCCTCTCTGTTTCTCTCTGTGACTATCATAAAAAAAGAATCGAATTGAATCGCGTTGAAAAAAATCATAAAGAATCAAATCGAAAAGAATCGAATTCCATGTAACGAAAAGATTCGAATTGAAAAGAATCGAATCGAAACAAAAGAATCGAATCGAATCGACATGAATCAAAAAGAATCGAATCAAAACGAATCGAAAAGAAACAAATCAAGTAGAATCTAAAAGAATCGAATCGAATCAAATCGAAACAATTCGAATAGAATTGAATCGAAAAGAATCAAAACGAATCGAACCGAGGAGAATCGATTCGAATCAAAATAAAAAGTATCGTATCAAATCGAATCGAAAAGAATCATTTCAAATAGAATCGAAAGAATGGAATCAAATCTAAAACAATCGAATCGAATCGAAAAGAATCGGATTGAATGGAATAGAATCGAAAAGAATAGAATAGAATCGAAAGAAATCGAATAGAATCAAATCAAATCAAAAAGAATCGAATTGAATTGATCCTAACCAAAATAAGCGAAATGAATCGACTCGAACCGAAAAAAATCAAATCGAAAAGAATCTAACCTCAACGAAAATCATCGAAATGAATAGAATCGAAAAGAATCGAATTGAATCAAATCGAAAAGAATCGAATGGAATCCAATCGAAAAGAATCAAATTGATTCGAATCGAAACAAATTGAATCCAATCGAAAAGAATCTAATTGAATCGAATCGAAAAGAATCGAATTCAATCAAAACGAATCGATTCGAATGGAATAGAAAAGAATAGAATAGAATAGAATCGAAAAGAATCAAATCGAATCGAAAAGAATCGAATCGAAAAGAATTGAATCGAATCGAAAAGAAACGAATCGAACCGAATCAAAAAGAAAACAATCGAATCGAATCAAATACAAAAGAATCGCTTTGAATAGCATAGAATTGAAAAGAATCGAATCAATCGAATTGAAAACAATCGAATCGAAAAGAATCGAATCAAAAAAAGTCGAATCGAAACGAAAACAATCGAATCGAATCGAATCTAAAAGAATCGTATTGAATTGAATCGAGTCGAAAAGACTCGAATCAAAAAGACTCGAATCGAATTGAATCAAATCGAAAAGAATCTAATAGAAACCACTCGAACAGAATCAAATCGAAACGATTCAAAATGAATCGAATCGAATAGAATCGAAAAAAATCGACTAGAATCGAAACGAATCGAAACGAATCGAAGAGAATCGATCAGAATCGAAATGAAAAGAATCGTACTGAATCGAATTGAAAAGAATCAAATCAAATCGAATCGAAAGAATTGAATCAAATCGAAAAGAATCCAATCGAATCGAAAAGAAACGAACTGAATAGAATCAAATCGAAAAGAATCTAATCGAATCGAAAAGAATCGAATCAAATTTAATGGAATCGAAAAGAATCGAATTGAATCGAAAAGAATCGAAATGAAACAAATCAGATCAAATGGAAAAGCATCAAATCGAATTGAAAAGAATCGAATCGAATCGAAATGAATCGAATCAAAAAGAATCGAATCGAAAAGAATCGAATTGAAAAGAATCGAATCGAATCGAAAAGACTCGAATCGAATTAAAAATATCAAATCGAATCGAATCGCAAAGAATCGAATTGAAAAGACTCGAATTGAAACGAATCGATTTGAAACGAAAAGAATCGAATCGAATCGAATCGAATTGAAAGAATCGAATTGAATAGAAAAAAATCGAATAGAAAAGAATCGAACCGAAAAGAAAAGAATCAAATTGAATCAGTCGATTAAATTCTAGTCGAATCGAATCAAAAAGCATGAAATCGAGTCGAATCGAATCGAAAAGCATCGAATCGAATCGAAAAGAATCGAATTGTATCTAATCAAAAAGAATCGAATCGTATCGACTCGAATCGAAAAGAATCCAATTGCATCATCGAATGGAAACTAATCGAATTGAATAGAATAGAAAAGATTCGAATCGAATCAAATCGAAAACAATCAAATTGAATTGATCGAAAAGAATCGAATTGAATCAAATCGAATCGAAATGAAAAGAGTCGAATCGATTCAAATAGAAAAGAATCGAATCGAAAAGAATCAAATCGACACGAAAAGAATCGAATCGAATCAAAAAGTATCGAATGGATTCGAAAACATTCGAATCGAAAAGAATCGAATTGAAATGAATCCGATCGAAATGAAAAGAATCTACTCGATTCGAATCCAAAAGAATCGAATCCAAAACTCGAATCGAATCCAAAAGAATCGAATTGAATTGAATCAAAAGAAATGAATTGAATTGAATCAAAAAGGAACTAATCGAATCAAATCGAAAAAACTCGAATAGAATCCAATCGAATCAAAAAGAATCGAATAGATTCGAATAAAACAGAATCGAATTGAGGGATCCCTGGGTGGCGCAGCGGTTTAGCGCCTGCCTTTGGCCCAGGGCGCGATCCTGGAGACGCGGGATCGAATCCCACATCGGGCTCCTGGTGCATGTAGCCTGCTTCTCCCTCTGCCTGTGTCTCTGCCTCTCTCTCTCTCTCTCTCTCTGTGTGACTATCATAAATAAATAAAAATTAAAAAAAAAAAGAATCGAATAGATTGGAATAAAAAAGAATCGAATTGAGGGATCCCTGGGTGGCGCAGCGGTTTAGCGCCTGCCTTTGGCCCAGGGCGCGATCCTGGAGACCCGGGATCGAATCCCACATCGGGCTCCTGGTGCATGGAGCCTGCTTCTCCCTCTGCCTGTGTCTCTGCCTCTCTGTCTCTCTCTGTGACTATCATAAAAAGAGAATCGAATTGAATCGCGTTGAAAAAAATCATAAAGAATCAAATCGAAAAGAATCGAATTCCATGTAACGAAAAGATTCGAATTGAAAAGAATCGAATCGAAACAAAAGAATCGAATCGAATCGACATGAATCAAAAAGAATCGAATCAAAACGAATCGAAAAGAAACAAATCAAGTAGAATCTAAAAGAATCGAATCGAATCAAATCGAAAAAATTCGAATAGAATTGAATCGAAAAGAATCAAAACGAATCGAACCGAGGAGAATCGATTCGAATCAAAATAAAAAGTATCGTATCAAATCGAATCGAAAAGAATCATTTCAAATAGAATCGAAAGAATGGAATCAAATCTAAAACAATCGAATCGAATCGAAAAGAATCGGATTGAATGGAATAGAATCGAAAAGAATAGAATAGAATAGAAAGAAATCGAATAGAATCAAATCAAATCAAAAAGAATCGAATTGATTGATCCTAACCAAAATAAGCGAAATGAATCGACTCGAACCGAAAAAAATCAAATCGAAAAGAATCTAACCTCAACGAAAATCATCGAAATGAATAGAATCGAAAAGAATCGAATTGAACCAAATCGAAAAGAATCGAATGGAATCCAATCGCAAAGAATCAAATTGATTCGAATCGAAACAAATTGAATCCAATCGAAAAGAATCTAATTGAATCGAATCGAAAAGAATCGAATTCAATCAAAACGAATCGATTCGAATGGAATAGAAAAGAATAGAATAGAATAGAATAGAATCGAAAAGAATCAAATCGAATCGAAAAGAATCGAATCGAAAAGAATTGAATCGAATCGAAAAGAAACGAATCGAACCGAATCAAAAAGAAAACAATCGAATCGATTCAAATACAAAGGAATCGCTTTGAATAGCATAGAATTGAAAAGAATCGAATCAATCGAATTGAAAACAATCGAATCGAAAAGAATCGAATCAAAAAAAAGTCGAATCGAAACAAAAACAATCGAATCGAATCTAAAAGAATCGTATTGAATTGAATCGAGTCGAAAAGACTCGAATCAAAAAGACTCGAATCGAATTGAATCAAATCGAAAAGAATCTAATAGAAACCACTCGAACAGAATCAAATCGAAATGATTCAAAATGAATCGAATACAATAGAATCGAAAAAAATCGAATAGAATCGAAACGAAATGAATTGAAGAGAATCGATTAGAAGCGAATGAAAAGAATCGTATTGAATCGAATCGAAAAGAATCAAATCAAATCGAATCGAAAGAATTGAATCAAATCGAAAAGAATCCAATCGAATCGAAAAGAATCGAACTGAATGGAATCAAATTGAATAGAATCGAATCGAATCGAAAAGAATCGAATCAAAAAAAGTCGAATCGAAACGAAAACAATCGAATCGAATCGAATCTAAAAGAATCGTATTGAATTGACTCGAGTCGAAAAGACTCGAATCAAAAAGACTCGAATCGAATTGAATCAAATCGAAAAGAATCTAATAGAAACCACTCGAACAGAATCAAATCGAAATGATTCAAAATGAATCGAATAGAATAGAATCTAGAAAAATCGAATAGAATCGAAACGAACCGAAACGAAATGAATCGAAGAGAATCGATTAGAATCGAAATGAAAAGAATGGTACTGAATCGAATTGAAAAGAATCAAATCAAATCGAATCGAAAGAATTGAATCAAATCGAAAAGAATCCAATCGAATCGAAAAGAAACGAACTGAATGGAATCAAATCGAAAAGAATCTAATCGAATCGAAAAGAATCGAATCAAATTTAATGGAATCGAAAAGAATCGAATTGAATCGTAAAGAATCGAAATGAAACAAATCAGATCAAATGGAAAAGCATCAAATCGAATTGAAAAGAATCGAATCGAATCGAAAGGAATCGAATCAAAAAGACTCGAATCGAAAAGAATCGAATTGAAAAGAATCGAATCGAATCGAAAAGACTCGAATCGAATTAAAAATATCCAATCGAATCGAATCGAAAAGAATCGAATTGAAAAGACTCGAATTGAAACGAATCGATTTGAAACGAAAAGAATCGAATCGAATCGAATTGAATTGAAAGAATCGAATTGAATAGAAAAAAATCGAATAGAAAAGAATCGAACCGAAAAGAAAAGAATCAAATTGAATCAGTCGATTAAATTCTAGTCGAATCGAATCAAAAAGAATGAAATCGAGTCGAATCGAATCGAAAAGCATCGAATCGAATCGAAAAGAATCGAATTGTATGTAATTAAAAAGAATCGAATCGTATCGACTCGAATCGAAAAGAATCCAATTGCATCATCGAATGGAAACTAATCGAATTGAATAGAATAGAAAAGAATCGAATCGAATCAAATCGAAAACAATCAAATTGAATTGATCGAAAAGAATCGAATTGAATCAAATCGAATCGAAATGAAAAGAGTCGAATCGATTCAAATAGAAAAGAATCGAATCGAAAAGAATCAAATCGACACGAAAAGAATCGAATCGAATCAAAAAGTATCGAATGGATTCGAAAACATTCGAATCAAAACGAATCGAATTGAAATGAATCCGATCGAAATGAAAAGAATCTACTCGATTCGAATCCAAAAGAATCGAATCCAAAAGAATCGAATTGAATTGAATCAAAAGAAATGAATTGAATTGAATCAAAAAGGAACTAATCAAATCAAATCGAAAAAACTCGAATAGAATCAAATCGAATCAAAAAGAATCGCATAGATTCGAATAAAAAAGAATCGAATTGAGGGATCCCTGGGTGGCGCAGCGGTTTAGTGCCTGTCTTTGGCCCAGGGCGCGATCCTGGAGACCCGGGATCGAATCTCACATCGGGCTCCTGGTGCATGGACCCTGCTTCTCCCTCTGCCTGTGTCTCTGCGTCTCTCTCTCTCTCTTTTTGACTATCATAAAAAAAAGAATCGAATTGTATGGAGTTGAAAAAAATCATAAAAAATCAAATCGAAAAGAATCGAATTCCATGTTTCCCCACCAGGACATGATTGCTGTGGACTCCTTCTTGGCCTCACCTGGAACTGGTGACTCTGATCCTCACTGGGCCTCACCCGATCTAGTGACTCTGGTTCTCACCTGTGGACCATTATGACCTGGATACTCTGGTCGACACCTGAGCCTTACCTGGACATGATGACTCTGGAACCCTTCTGGGCGTCACTCTGACATGGTGACTCTGGTCCCCATCTGGATGTCACCTAGACCAGGTGAATCTGGAACCCCTCTAACCCTCAACTAGACCTGGTGACTCTGGTCCTCAAGTGGGCGTCACCGGGACCTAGTGAATATGCTCCCACTTGCACCTCATCTGGACCTGGTGACTCTCGTCCTCAAGTAGGCGTCACCGGGACCTAGTGAATATGCTCCTACCTGCACTTCATCTGGACCTGGTGACTCTGGTTCTACCTGGGCATCATCGGGACATGGTTACTCTATTCCCCACTGGGATTAACCTGTTCCTGGTAACTCTGGTCCAGACTTTGGCCTCTTCTGACCAGGTGACTCTGGCTCCACCTGGGCCTCACCTGTAACTGGTGACTCTGATCCAAAGCGTGGCCTCACCAGACCTGGTGACTGTGGTTCCCATCGGGAGCTCACCTGGACCTCATGTATCAGGTCCCACCTGGGCCTCACCAGGACCTGGTGACTCTGCTACCCACCAGGTTAGCATCAGGTTATGGTTGCACTGTTCACTAACAGTGTCCCTGCTGGACCTATTAACTCTGGTCTTCACCTGGGCCACACCTGGACATGGTACACTGGTTCCCACTTGGGTCTCACCTGGACATGCTGTGTAGGATCCCCACCTGGTCCTCACCTGTAACTGGTGATTCTCGTTCCCACATGGACATCATGTGGACCTGGTGGCTGCAGTGTTTCTAGCTTCTCATGTATCTCGTGACTCTGGTCCACACCAGGGCCTCAACGGTACCTGGTGAGTGTGGTTGCCACCTGCACAACACCTGGACCTGGTGATTCTGGTCTGCACTTGAGACTACCCTGGATCTGGTGACTGTGGTCCCCACCTGGTCTTCACCAGGATTTGGGGAATCCGGTCCCCTTCTGGGCCTCACCTGGCCCTGTTGATCATGGTCCTCACTCAGCAAAATTGGGGCCCGGTGACTGTGTTCCACAACTGGACCTCACCTGGACCAGGTGACTCTGGTCCCCCTCTGGGTCTCACCGTGCCCTAATGACTGTGAACCCCACTTTGGCCTGACTTGGACCTGCTGACCCTGGTTGCCACCTGCGCTTGACTTCGACCTGTTGACTCTGGTTCTTTCAAGGGCCTCCCCTGTACCTGGTGATCCTGGTCCCCACCTGGGACTCACCTGGACGTGGTGACTCTTGTCACCACCGGGGACTCACCTGGACCTGCTTACTGTGTTCCACACCAGGTCCTCAAGTAGACCTGTTGACCATGGTCCCCAAGCCGGCCTCAAGTGGACCTGTTGCCTCTGATCCCCACCGGGGCCTCATGTGTACCTGGTAACTCTGGTCCTCACCTGGGCCTCATCTGGACCTAGTGACTCTTGTCCCCAACTGGGCTTCACCTGAATCTGGTGACTCTGGTCCCCACCTGGACTTCACCTGGATCTGGTGACTCTGGTCCCCATCTGGGCCTCTCCTGGACCTGGTGACTCTCTTTCCCTCATGGACCACACATGGATCTGGTGACTTTGGTCCTCAGTTTGGCCTCACCTGGACCTGTCGTCGCTCGTCCCTACTTTGACCTAACTCAGAACTGCTGAATTTTGACCCACCTAGGCCGCAACCAGACCTGGTGACTCTTGTCCCCAGGTATGCCTCATTTCGACCTGATGAATCTGGTTCTCACTTGGGCCTCACATGGACCTGGGACTCAGCTAGATAGAGTGGCTCTGGTTCCCACAAGGGGCTCACCTGATACAGCTGACTGTGGTCTTATTCTATGCCTCACCTGGTCCTAGTGATTCTGTTCCGATCTGGGCCTGCATGGCCCTAGAGACTCTGGTCCTCACCCAGGAATCATTAGGACCTGGATACTCTAGTCCACACCTGTGCCTCACATTGACCATGGACCTCTCGTCCCATTCTGGGACTCAAACTAAACTAGTTACTGGTTCCCCTTTGGGCCTCACCCTTACCTGGTGACTCTGGTCACCCGTTTGGCTTCACTTGGGCCTGGTGAATCTTGTCCTTAGCTGGTCTCACCTGGATCTGGTGAATGGTCTCCACCTGGGCCTCACCTGGACTTGGTGAATCCTGTTGCACATGCGCCTCACCTGGACCTTCTGACTGTGGTCCCACCTGGACCTCACCTGGATCTGGTGACTCTGGCCTGCAGGTTGGCCTCACCTGGACCTGGTGAGTGGGGTTGCCACCTGGGCCTCACCCATACCTGGTGACTCAGGTCCCCACGTGGGCCTCTTGGACCTGGTGAATCTGGTCCTTACCTGGTCCTCTCCCAGACCCGGGGACTCTGGTCACCTCCTGGGCCTCACCTGGTCCTGGTGAATCTGGTCCCCATCTGGGCCTCACCCAGGTCTGGTGACTTTGTTCCCCACCTGTACCTGATTGTTGTGAACTCTTTCTTGGTCTCACCTGCAATTGGTGACTCTGATCCTATCTGCGCCTCACCCAGATCTGGTGACTCTGGTCCTCACTTGGGCATCATTGGTACCTGGTGACTCTCTTCCACACCTGAGCCTCACCTGGACCCGATGACTCTGGAACCACTCTGGGCCTCCCCCTGACCTGGTGACTCTGGTCCCCATCTGGATATCACCTGGACCAGGTGATTCTGGTACCCTTCTAAGACTCAAGAAGATATGGTGAAACTGGTCCTCAACTGGGCCTCACCTGGACCTAGTGAATATGCTCCATCTGGGCCTTATTTGGACCTGGTGACTCTGGTCCCTACCTGGGCATCATCGGGACAAGGTTCCACTGCATGGCATGCAGATTGGCCTCAACTGGACCTGGTAAATCTGGTCCCTACCTGAGCATCACCGGGACATGGTTCCTGTGCATGGCCTGCAGGTTGGCCTCACCTGGACCTGGTGAGTGGGGTTGCCACCTGGGCCTCACCCATACCTTGTGACACAGGGCCCCACGTGGGCCTCCCTTTGACCTGGTGAATCTGGTCCTTACCTGGTCCTCACTCGGAACTCGTAAGTCTGGTCACTACATGGGAATCATCTGGACCTGGTGAATCTGGTCCCCATTGGGCCTCACCCAGTCCTGGTGACTTTGTTTCCCACCTGGACCTGATTGCTGTGGACTCCTTTTGGGCCTCACCTGGAACGGGTGACTCTGATCCTAACTGGGCCTCACCCAGATCTGGTGACTCTGGTCCTCACCTGTGGACATTATGACCTGGATACTCTGTTCCACTCCTGAGACTCACCTGGATATGATGACGCTGGATCCCCTCTGGGCCTCAGCCTGACATGGTGACTCTGGTCCCCTTCTGGATATCACCAGAATCGGGTGACTGTGTTCCCCCTCTGGGACTCACCCGGTGCTGGGACACTGGTCCTCAATTGGGCAGAACTGGACCTGGTGATCTACTCCTCACTTTGGTCTCGTCTGGACCTTGTGACTCTTTTCCCACCTGGCATCAATGGGACATGGTTACTCTGTTCCCACTGGGCCTCACCTGGACATGATAACTTTGGTCCACACTTTGGCCTCAACTGGTCCTGATGACTCTGAACCCACCACCTAGGCCTCAAACTGAACCTGGTGACTGTGGTCCCCATCTGGGTCACACCTGGACCTGGTGACTGTGGTCCCCACCTGGGTCTCACCTGGACATGGTGGTCTCGTTCCTACATGAACCACGCCTGGACCTGGTGACTCTGGCATTCTTGTAGACTCACTTTTACCTGGTGAATCCGGTCCCCACTAGGGACTCACGTGGATCTGGTGACTCTGGCATGCAGGATGGTCTCACCAGGACCTGGTGAGTAGGGTTGCCACCTGGGCCTCACCCATACCTGGTGATTCAAGTCCCTACGTGGGCCTCTTGGACCTGGTGAATCTTGTCCTTACCCGGTCATCTCCTAGACACGGGGTCTCTTGTCACCACCTGGGCCTCACCTGGACCTGGTGAATCTGGTCCCCATCTGGGCCTCACCCAGTCCTGGTGACTTTTTCTCCACCTGGACCTGATTGCTGGGCCCTTTCTTGGCCTCACCCGGACTGGTGAGTCTGATCCTATCTGTGCGTCACCCAGACCGGGTGACTCTTGTCCTCACCTGGGCATCATTGGTACCTGGTGACTCTGTACCACACCTGAGCCTCACCTGGAAATGTTGACTCTGGAACCGCTCTGGGCCTCACCCTGACCTAGAGACTCTGGTCCCCATCTGGATGTCACATGGACAAGGTGATTCTGGTCCCCCCTAGGCGTTAAACAGATCTGGTGACTCTGGTCTTCAAAGGGGATTCACCTGTACCTAGTGAATATGCTCCATCTGGGCCTCATTTGGACCTGGTGACTCTGGTCCATACCTGGGCATCATCGGGATATGGTTCCACTGCATGGCATGCAGGTTGGCCTCACCTGGACCTGGTGAGTGGGGTTGCCACCTGGGCCTCACACATACGTGGTGACACAGGTTCCCACGTGGGCCTCACTTGGACCTGGTGAATCTGGTCCTTACCTCGTCCTCACCCGGAACTGGTAACTCTGGTCACCACCTGGGAATCACCTGGACCTGGTGAATCTGGTCCCCATCAGGGCCCCACTCAGTCCTGGTGTCTTTAAACCCCAATTGGACCTGATTGCTGTGCACTCCTTCTTGGCATCATTGGAACTAATGACTCTGATCCTAACTGGGCCTCACCCAGATCTGCTGACTCTGGTACTCACCTGTGGACCATTATGACCGGGATAGTCTGTTCCACACCTGAGCCTCACCTGGAAATGATGACTCTGGATCCCCTCTGGGTCTAACCCTGACATGGTGACTCTGGTCCCCATCTGGATGTCACCTAGACCAGTGGAATCTGGTACTCCTCTAGGCCTCAACTTGACCTGGTGACTCTAGTCCTCATCTGGGCCTCACTGGGACCTAGTGAACATACTCCCCACCTGCGCCTCATCTGGACCTGGTGACTCTTTTTTTACCTGGGCATCATCAGGACATGGTTACTCTATTCCCCACTGGGACTAATTGATCCTGGTAACCTTGGTCCTGACTTTGGCCTCTTCTGTACCAGGTGACTCTGGCTCCTCCTGGGCCTCACCTGTAACTGGTGACTCTGATCCTAAGCATGGCCTCACCTGACCTGGTGACTGTTGTTCCCATGGGACCTCACCTGGACCTCATGTCTCTGGTCCCAACAGGGCCTCACTAGGACCTGGTGTCTCTGGTACCCACCTGGTTAGCATCAGGATATGGTTACACTGTTCACTAACAGTGACCCAGCTGGACGTATTAACTCTGGTCTTCACCTGGGCCACACCTGGACATGGTGACACTGGTTCGCACCTGGGTCTCACCTGGACATGGTGATTCGGATCCCCACCTGGTCCTCACCTGTAACTGGCGATTCTCGTTCCCACATGGACATCATGTGGACCTGGTGGCTGCAGTGTTTCTAGCTTCTCATGTACCTCGTGACTCTGGTCCCCACAAGGGCCTCACCGGGATCTGGTGAGTGTGGTTGCCACGTGCAACTCACCTGGACCTGGTGATTCTGGTCTGCACCTGAGACTACTCTGGATCTGGTGACTGTGGTCCCCACCTGGGCTTCACCTGGATTTGGGGACTCCGGTCCCCATCTGGGCCTCACCTGGCCCTGTTGACCATGGTCCTCAACTGGGCAAAATTGGGACCCGGTGACTGTGTTCCACAACTGGACCTCACCTGGACCAGGTCACTCTGGTCCCCCTCTGGGACTCACGTGCCCTAGTGACTGTGAACCCCACTTTAGCCTGACTTGGACCTGCTGACCCTGGTTGCCACCTGCGCCTGACCTCGAACTGTTGTCTCTGGTTCTTTCAAGGGCCTCCACTGTACGTGGTGATTCTGGTCCCCACCTGGGCCAAACCAGGACGTGGTGACACTTTTCACCACCGGGAACTCACCTTGACCTGCTTACTGTGTGCCATAACTGGGCCTCAAGTAGACCTGTTGACTATGGTCCCCAAGCCGGCCTCACATGGACCTGTTGCCTCTGATCCCCCCCGGGGCTACACGTGTACCTGGTAACTCTGGTCCTCATCTGGGCCTCATCTGGACCTAGCGACTCTGGTCCCCACCTGGGCTTCACCTGGATCTGGTGACTCTGGTCCCCACCTGGACTTCACCTGGATCTGGGGACTCTGGTCCACACCTGGACCTGACCTGCATCTGGTGACTCTGGTCCTCAATATGGCCTCACCTGGACCTGGTGTCTCTCGTCCCTACTTTGACCTAACTCAGAACTGCTGAATCTTGCCCCACCTAGAATGCACCCAGACCTGGTGACTCTTGTCCCCAGCTATGCCTCAATACGACCTGATGAATCTGGTCCTCACGTGGGCCTCACATGGACCTGGGACTCAGCTGGATAGAGTTGCTCTGGTTCCCAGAGGGGGCTCACCTGATACTGCTGACTCTGGTCTTATTCTATGCCTCACCAGGACCTAGTGATTCTGTTCCCCATCTGGGTCTGCATGGCCCTAGTGACTATGGTCCTCACCCAGGCATCATTGGGACCTGGATACTCTATTCCACACCTGGGCCTCACTTTGACCAGGCACCTCTGGTCCCATTCTGGGCCTCAAACTAAACTGGTTACTCTGGTTCCCCCTCTGGGCCTCACCCAGTCTTGGGGACTTTGTTACCCACCTGGACCTGCTTGCTGTGGACACTTTCTTTGTCTCACCTAGATCTGGTGACTCTGATCCTATCTGCGCATCACCCATATCTGGTGACTCTGGTCCTCACCTGGGCATCATAGGTACCTGGTGACTCTGCTCCACACCTGAGCCTCACCTGGACATGATGACTGTGGATCCTCTCTGGGCCTCACCCTGACCTGGTGACTCTGGTCCCCATTTGGATGTCACCTGGACCAGTGATTCTGATACCCCTCTAGGCCTCAACCAGATCTGGTGACTCTGGTCCCACTTGGCACTCACCAGGACATGCTGTCTCTGGTACCAACCTGGTTAGCATCAAGATATGGTACTCTGTTAACTAACAGTGACCCAGCGGGAACTATTAACTCTGGTCTTCACCTGGGCCACACTTGGATATGGTGACACTTGTTTCCACCTGGGTCTCACCTGGACATGGGGAGTCGGATCCCCACCTGGTCCTCACATGTAACTGGTGATTCTCGTTCCCACATGGACATCATATGGACCTGGTGGCTGCAGTGTTTCTAGCTTCTCATGTAACTCGTGTCTCTGGTCCCCACCAGGGCCTCACCAGGACTTGGTGAGTGTGGTTTCCACCTGCACCTCACCTGGACCTGGTGATTCTGATCTGCACCTGAGACTACCCCGGATCTGGTGAATGTGGTCCCCACCTGGGCTTCACCTGGATTTGGGGTTCCGGTCCCAATCTGGGCCTCACCTGGCCCTGTTGACCATGGTCCTAAACTGGGCAAAATTGGGAACCGGTGACTGTGTTCCACAACTGAACCTCACGTGGACCAGGTGACTCTGGTCCCCCTCTGGGTCTCACCGTGCCCTAGTGACTGTGAAGCCCACTTTGGCCTGACTTGGAGCTGCTGACCCTGGTTGCCACCTACGCCTGACCTCGAAGTGTTGACTCTGGTTCTTTCATGGCCTCCCCTTTACCTGGTGATCCTGGTCCCCACCTGGGACTCACCTGGACGTGGTGACTCTTGTCACCCCCGGGGACTTCCTGGACTTGCCTACTGTATTCCATACCTGGGCCTCAAGTAGACCTGTTGACCATGGTCCCCAAGCCGGCCTCACATGGACCTGTTGCTTCTGATCCCCACCGGGGCCTCAGGTGTACCTGGTAACTCTGGTCCTCACCTAGGCCTCATCTGGACCTATTGACTTTGGTCCCCACCTGGGCTTCACCTGGATCTGGAGACTCTGGTCCCCACCTGGACTTCATCTGGATCTAGTGACTCTGGTCCCCACCTGGACCTCTCCTGGACCTGGTGACTCTCTTTGAATATGGACCTCACATGGATTTGGTGACTCTGGTCCCCACCTGGACCTCACCTGCATCTGGTGACTCTGGCCTGCAGGTTGGCCTCACCTGGACCTGGGGAGTGGGGTTGCCACCTAGGCCTCACACATAGCTGGTGACTCAGGTCCCCACGTGGACCTCATTTGGACCTGTTGTATCTGGTCCTTAGCTGGTCCTCTCCCAGACCCGAGGACTCTGGTCACCACCTGGGAATAACCTGGACCTGGTGAATCTGGTCCAAATCTGGGCCTCACCAAGTCCTGGTGACTTTCTTCACCTCCTGGACCTGATTACTGTGGACGCCTTCTTGGCGTCACCTGGAATGGGTGACTCTGATCCTATCTGCGTGTCACCCAGATCTGGTGACTCTGGTCCTCACCTGGGCATCATTGGTACCTGGTGATTCTGTTCCACACCTGAGCCTCACCTGGACCCGATGACTCTGGAACCACTCTGGGCCTCACCCTGACCTGGTGACTCTGGACCCATCTGGATATCACCTCGATCAGGTGATTCTGGTAAACTTCTAAGCCGAACCAGATATGGGGAAACTGGTCCTCAACTGGGCCTCACCTGGACCAGGTGACTCTGGACCCATCTGGATATCACCTCGATCAGGTGATTCTGGTAAACTTCTAAGCCGAACCAGATATGGGGAAACTGGTCCTCAACTGGGCCTCACCTGGACCAGGTGACTCTGGTCCCCCTCTGGGTCTCACCGTGCCCTAGTGACTGTGAACCCCACTTTGGCCTGAGTTCGACCTGCTGACCCTGGTTGCCAACTGCGCCTGACCTCTAACTGTTGACTCTGGTTCTTTCAAGGGCCTCCCCGGGACTTGATGATCCTGGTCCCCACCTGGGCCTCACCTGGACGTGGTCACTCTTGTCACCACTGGGGACTCACCTGGATCTGGTGACTCTGATCCTATCTGCGTGTCATTCAGACCTGGTGACTCTGGTCCTAACCTGGGCATCATTGGTACCTGGTGACTCTGTTCGACACCTGAGCCTCACCTGGACATGATGACTCTGGAACCTGGCTGGGACTCACCCTGACCTGGTGACTCAGGTCCCCACGTGGGCCTCTTGGACCTGGTGAATCTGGTCCTTACCTGGTCCTCTCCCGGAGTTGGGGACTCTGGTCACCACCTGGGACTCACCTGGACCCGGTGAATCTGCTCCCCATCTGGGTCTCACCCAGTCCTGGTGATTTATTCCCCACCTGGACCTGATTGCTGTGGACTCTTTTTTGGCCTCACCTGGAACTGGTGACTCTGATTCTATCTGCGCATCACCCAGACCTGGTGACTCTGGTCCTCACCTGGTCATCGTTGGTAACTGGTGACTCTGTTCCACATTGAGCCTACCTGGACATGATGACTCTGGAAAATCTCTGGGCCTCACCCTGACCTGGTGACTCTGGTCCCCATCTGGATGTCACCTGGACCAGGTGATTCTGGTATCCCTCTAGGCCTCAACCAGATCTGGGGACTCTGGTCCTCAACTGGGCCTCACCTGGACCTAGTGAATATCCTCCATCTGGGCCTCATTTGGACCTGGTGACTCTGGTCACTACCTGGGCATCATCGGGACATGTTTCCACTGCATGTCCTGAAGGTTGGCCTCACCTGGAGCTGGTAACTCTGGTCCCAACCAGGGTATCATCATGACATGGTTCCTCTGCATGGCCTGCAGGTTGGCCTCACCTGGACCTGGGGAGTGGGGTTGCCACCTGGGCCTAACCCATACCTGGTGACACAGGTCCCCACGTGGGCCTCACGTGGACCTGTTGAATCTTGTCCTTACCTGGTCCTCACCCGGAACTGGTAAGGCTGGTCACCACCTGGAAGTCACCTGGACCTGGTGAATCTGGTCCCCATCTGGGCCTCACCCAGTCCTGGTGACTTTGTTCCCCACCTGGACCTGATTGCTGTGGACTCTTTCTTGACCTCACCTGAAACTGTTGACTCTGATCCTATCTGCGCGTCACACAGACTTGGTGACTCTGGTCCTCACCTGGGCATCATTGGTACCTGGTGACTCTGTTCCACACCTGAGCCTCACCTGGACATGTTGACTCTGGAACCTCTCTGGGCCTCACCCTTACCTGGTGACTCTGGTCCTCATCTGGATGTCACCTGGACCAGGTAATTTTGGTACCCCTCTAGGCCTCAACCAGATCTGGGGACTCTGGTCCTCAACTGGGCCTCACCTGGACCTAGTGAATATGCTCCATTGGGCCTCATTTGGACCTGGTGACTCTGGTCACTACCTGGGCATCATCGGGACATGTTTCCACTGCATGGCCTGAAGGTTG
This sequence comes from Canis aureus, assembly GCF_053574225.1. Classification (NCBI taxonomy): domain Eukaryota; kingdom Metazoa; phylum Chordata; class Mammalia; order Carnivora; family Canidae; genus Canis; species Canis aureus. The sequence goes on from NC_135647.1 coordinate 28,221,022, forward strand.
GCCTCACCTGGATCTGGTAACTCTGGTCCCAAACAGGGCATCATCGTGACATGGTTCCTCTGCATGGCCTGCAGGTTGGCCTCACCTGGATCTGGGGAGTGGGGTTGCCACCTAGGCCTAACCCATACCTGGTGACACAGGTCCCCACGTGGGCCTCACGTGGACCTGTTGAATCTTGTCCTTACCTGGTCCTCACCTGGAACTGGTAAGTCTGGTCACCACCTGGAAGTCACCTGGACCTGGTGAATCTGGTCCCCATCTGGGCCTCACCCAGTCCTGGTGAATTTGTTGCCCACCTGGACCTGATTGCTGTGGACTCCTTCTTGGCCTCTCCTGGAACTTGTGACTCTGATCCTAACTGGGCCTCACCCAGATCTGGTGACTCTGGTCCTCACCTGAGGACCATTATGATCTGGATACTCGGTTCCACACCTGAGCCTCACCTGGACATGATGACTCTGGATCCCCTCTTGGCCTCTCCCTGACATGGTGACTCTGGTCCCCATCTGGATGTCACCTAGACCAGGTGAATCTGGTACCCCTCTAGGCCTCAACAAGACCTGGCGACTCTGGTCCTCAACTGGGCCTCAGCGGGACCTAGTAAACATGCTCCCCACCTGAGCCTGATCTGGACCTGGCGACTCTGGTTCTACCTGGGCATCATCGGGACATGGTTACTCTATTCCCCACTGGGACTGACCTGATCCTGGTTACTCTCGTCCTGACTTTGGCCTCGTCTGTACCAGGTGACTCTGGCTCCAACTGGGACTCACTTTTATCTGGTGACACTGATTCTAAGCATGTCCTCACCTGACCTGGTGACTGTGGTTCCCATCGGGACCTCACCTGGACCTCATGTCTCTGGTCCCACCTGGGCCTCGCCGAGACCTTGGGTCTCTGGTACCGACCTGGGTAGCATCAGGATATTGTTACCCTGTTCATTATCAGTGACCAAGCCGGACCTATTAACTCTGGTCTTCACATGGGCCACACTTGGACATGGTGACACTTGTTCCCACCTGGGACTCACCTGGACATGGTGAGTCGGATCCCGGGCTGGTCCTCACCTGTAACTGGTGATTCTCGTTCCCACATGGACATGATGTGGACTTGGTGGCTGCAGTGTTTCTAGCTTCTCATGTACCTCGTGACTCTGATCCCCACCAGGGACTCACCGGGTCCTGGTGAGTTTGGTTTCACCTGCACCTCACCTGGACCTGGTGATTCTGGTCTGCACCTTAGACTACCCTGGATCTGGTGACTGTGGTCTCCACCTGGGATTCACCTGGATTTCGGGACTCCGGTCCCCATCTGGGCCTCACCTGTTCCTGTTGACCATGGTCCTCAACTGTTCAAAATTGGGACCCGGTGACTGTGTTCCACAACTGGACCTCACCTGGACCAGGTCACTCTGGTCCCCCTCTGGGTCTCACGTACCCTAGTGACTGTCAACTCCACTTTAGCCTGACTTGGACCTGCTGACCCTGGTTGCCACCTGCGCCTGACCTCGAACTGTTGACTCTGGTTCTTTCAAAGGCCTCCACTGTACCTGGTGATTCTGGTCCCCACCTGGGCCAAACCAGGACGTGGTGACACTTGTCACCACCGGGGAATCACCTGGACCTGCTTACTGTGTTCCACACCTGGGCCTCAAGTAGTCCTGTTGACCATGGTCCCTCAGCCGGCCTCACATGGACCTGTTGCCTCTGATCCCCACCGGGGTCTCACGTGTTCCTGGTAACTCTCGTCTTCACCTGGGCCTCATCTGGACCTAGTGACTCTGGTCCCCACCTGGACTTCACCTGGATCTGATGACACTGGTCCCCACCTGGACCTCACCTGGACCTGGTGACTCTGGTCCTCAGTTTGTCTCACCTGGACCTGTTGACTCTTGTCCCCCTTTGACCTAACTCAGAACTGCTGAATCTTGCCCCACCTAGGCCGCACCCAGACCTGGTGACTCTTGTCCCCAGCTATGCCTCAATTCCACCTGATGAATCTGGTCCTCACGTGGGTCTCACATGGACCTGGGACTCAGCTGGATAGAGTGGCTCTGGTTCCCACAAGGGACTCACCTGATACTGCTGACTGTGGTTTTATTCTATGCCTCACCAGGACCTGGTGATTCTGTTCCCCATCTAGGCCTCCATGGCCCTAGTAACTCTGTTCCTCACCCAGGCATCATTGGGACCTGGATACTCTATTCCACACCTGAGCCTCACTCTGACCAGGGACCTCTGGTCCCATTCTGGGCCTCAAACTAAATTGGTTACTCTGGTTCCCCCTCTGGGCCTCACCCTTACCTGGTGACTCTGGTCACCCCTTTGACTTCTCTTGGGCCTGGTGAATCTGGACCTTAGCTGGTCCGCACCTGGATGTGGTGACTGGTCGCCACCTGGGCCTCCCCTGGACTCGGTGAATCCTGTTGCCAATTGCGCCTCACCTGGACCTTGTGACTGTGTTCCCACCTGGACCTCACATGGATTGTGTGTCTCTGGTTCCCATATGGGGATCTCCTGGACCTGATTCTTGTGGTCTCCATCAGGCTTCACCTGGAACTAAATGACTCTGGTCCATATTTGGGCCTCTCCTGGACTGTTGACTCAGGTCCTTACCTGGGCATAATTGCGACCTGGTTACACTCTTATATACCTGGGCCTCACCTGGACCTGGTAACTGTGGTCCCACCTGGGCCTCACCTGGACGAGGTGACTGGTTCCCACAGGGACCTCACCTGGACCTGCTGACTCAGGTCCTCATATGGGCATCATCGGACCTGGTTTCAGTTCCACATCGGGGCCTCACCTGGAGCTAGTGATTCTCTTCCCCCTCTGGGCCTCACCCTGACGTGGTGACTCTGGTCCTCACCTGGATATCATCGGAACCGGGTGACTCTGGTCCTCCTCTGGGACCCACCCGGAGCTGGCGACACTGGTCCTCAACTGGGCCTCACCTGGACCTGGTGAATCTGGTCCCCATCTGGGCCTCACCCAGTCCTGGTGACTTTGTTCCCCACCTGGACCTGATTGCTGTGGACTCTTTCTTGGCCTCACCTGGAACTGGTGACTCTGAACCTATCTGCGCCTCACCCAGATCTGGTGACTCTGGTCCTCACTTGGGCATCATTGGTACCTGGTGACTCTGTTCCTCACCTGAGCCTCACCTGGACATGATGACTCTGGAACCTCTCTGGGCCTCTCCCTGACCTGGTGACTCTAGTCCCTACCTGGGCATCATCGGGACATGGTTCCACTGCATGGCCTGCAGGTTGGCCTCACCTGGATGTGGTAACTCTCGTCCTTACCTGGGTATCATCGGGACATGGTTCCTCTGCATGGCCTGCAGGTTGGCCTCACCTGGATCTGGGGAGTGCCTTGCCACCTGGCCTCACCAATACCTGGTGACTCAGGTCCCCACGGGAGCCTCATTTGGACCTGTTGAATCTGGTCCTTACCTGGTCGTCACCCGGAACTGGTAAGTCTGTTCACCACCTGGGAATAACCTGGACCTGGTGAATCTGGTCCCCATCTGTGCCTCACCCAGTCCTGGTGACTTTGTTCCCCACCTGAACCTGTTTGCTGTGGTCTCCTTCTTGGCCTCACCTGGAACTGGTGACTCTGATCCTAACTGGGCATCACCGAGATCTGGTGACTCTGGTCCTCACCTGTGGACTATTATGATCTGGATACTCTGTTCCAACCTGAGCCTCACCTGGACATGATTACGCTGGATCCCCTCTGGACCTCACCCTGACACGGTGACTCTGGTCCCCATGTTGATGTCACCTAGACCAGGTGAATCTGGTACCCCTCTAGGCCTCAACTAGACCTGGTGACTGTGGTCCTCAACTGGGCCTCACCGGGACCTAGTGGATATGCTCCCCTCCTGCGCCTCATCTGGACCTGGTGACTCTGGTTCTACCTGTGCATCATTGGGACCTGGATACTCTCTTATATACCTGGGCCTCACCTGGACCTGATAACTGTGGTCCCACCTGGGCCTCACCTGGACCTGGTGAATCTGGTCCCCATCTGTGACTCACCCAGTCCTGTTGACTTTGTTCCCCACCAGGACCTGAATTCTGTGGACTCCTTCTTGGCGTCACCTAGAACTGGTGACTCTGATCCTATCTGCGCGTCATCCAGACCTGGTGACTCTGGTCCTCACCTGGGCATCATTGGTAGCTGCTGACTCTGTTGCACACCTGAGCCTCACTTGGACATGATGACTCTGGAACACTCTGGGCCTCACCCTGACCTGTGACTCTGGTCCCCATCTGGATGTCACGTGGACCAGGTGATTCTGGACCCCTCTAGGCCTCAACTAGACCGGGTGATCTGGTCCTCAACTGGGCCTCACCGGGACCTAGTGAATATACTCCCCACCTGCGCCTCATCTGGACTTGGTGACTCGGGATCTACCTGGGCATCATCGGGACATGGTTACTCTATGCCCCACTGGCACTGACCTGATCCTGGTAACTCTGGTCCTGACTTTGGCGTCTTCTCTACCGGGTGACTCTGGCTCCACCTGGGCCTCACCTGTAACTGGTGACTCTGATCCTAAGCATGGCCTCACCTGAACTGGTGACTTTGGTTCCCATCGGGACCTCACCTGGACCTCATGTCTCGGGTCCCACCTGGGCCTCACCAGGACCTGGTGTCTCTGGTACCCCCCTGGGTAGCATCAGGATATGGTTACACTCTTCACTAACAGTGACCCAGCCGGACCTATTAACTCTGGACTTCACCTGGGCCACACCTGGACATGGTGACACTGGTACCCACTTGGGTCTGACCTGAACATGGTGAGTCGGATCCCCGCCTGGTCCTCACCTGTAACTGGTGATTCTCTTTCCCACATGGACATCATGTGGACCTGGTGGCTGCAGTATTTCTAGCTTCTCATGTACCTCGTGACTCTGGTCACCACCAGGGCCTCACCGGGACCTAGTGAGTGTGGTTGCCACCTGTACCTCACCTGGACCTGGTGATTCTGGCCTGCACCTGAGACTACCCTGGATCTGGTGACTGTACTCCCCACCTGTGCTTCACCTGGATTTGGGGACTCCGGTCCCCATCTGGGCCTCACCTGGCCCTGTTGACCATGGTCCTCAACTGGGCAAAATTGGGACCCGGTGACTGTGTTCCACAACTGGACCTCACCTGGACCAGGTGACTCTGGTCCCCCTCTGGGTCTCACCGTGCCCTAGTGACTGTGAACCCCACTTTGGACTGACTTGGACCTGTTGACCCTGGTTGCCATCTGCGCCTGACCTCGAACTGTTGACTCTGGTTCTTTCAAGGGCCTCCCTTGGACATGGTGATCCTGGTGCCCACATGGGCCTCACCTGGACCTGGTGACTCTTGTCACCACCGGGAACTCACCTGGATCTGCTTACTGTGTTCCACACCTGGGCCTCAAGTAGACCTGTTGACCGTGGTCCCCAAGCTGGCCTCACATGGACCTGTTGCCTCTGATCCAAATCGGGGCTTCACGTGTACCTGGCAACTCTGGTCCTCACATTCGCCTCATCTGGACCAAGTGACTCTGGTCCCCACCTGGCCTTCACCTGTATCTGGTGACTCTGGTACCCACCTGGACTTCACCTGGATCTGGTGACTCTGGTCCCCACCTGGACGTGACCTGCATCTGGTAACTCTTGTCCTCAGTTTGGCCTCACCTGGACCTGGCGTCTCTCGTTCCCACTTTGACCTACCTCAGCACTGCTGAATCTTGCCCCACCTAGGCCGCACCCAGACCTGGTGACTCTTGTACCCAGCTATGCCTCAATTCGACCTGATGAATCTGGTCCTCACGTGGGCCTCACATGGACCTGCTACTCAGCTGGATAGAGTGGCTCTTGTTCCCACATGGGGCTCCCCTGATTCTGGTGACTGTGGTTTTATTCTATGCCTCACCAGGACCTAGAAATTCTGTTCCACATCTGGGCCTGCTTGGCCCTAGTAACTTTGTTCCTCACCCAGGCATCATTGGGACCTGGATACTCTATTCCACACCTGAGAATCACTCTGACCAGGGGCCTATGGTCCCATTCTGGGCCTCAAACTAAACTGGTTACTCTGGTACCCCCTCAGGGCCTCACCCTAACCTGGTGACTCTGGTCACCCCTTTTGCTTCACTTAGGCCTGGTGAATCTGGTCGTTAGCTGGTTCTCACCTGGATCTGGTGACTGGTCTCCACCTGGGCCTCACCTGGACTTGGTGAATCCCGTTGCCATCTGCGCATCACCTAGACCTTGTGATTGTGGTCCGACCTGGAACTCACCTGGATCTGGTGGCTCTGGTTCCCATATGGGGCTCTCCTGTAACTGGTTCCTGTGGTTTCCATCTGGACTCACCTGGAACACAATGACTCTGATCCATATTTGGTCCTCTCCTGGACCTGTTGACTCTGGTCCTTACATGGGCATCATTAGGACCTCGATACTCTCTTATATACCTCGGCCTCACCTGGACCTGGTGACTTTGGTCACACCCGGGCCTCACCTGGATGAGGTGAGTGGTTCCCACAGGGACCTCACCTGGACCTGCTGACTCAGGTCCTCATATGGGCATCATGGGACCTGGTTCTCAGTTCCTCATCGGGGCCTCACCTGGACCTAGTGATTCTCGTCCCCCTCTGGGCCTCACACTGACGTGGTGAATCTGGTCCCCACCTGGATATCACCAGAACCGGTGAGTCTGGTCCCCCTCTGGGAGTCACCAGGAGCTGGGGACACTGGTCCTCAACTGGGACTCAATAGGACCTGGTGAATCTACTCCTCACTTAGGCCTCGTCTGGACCTTGTGACTTTTTCCCACCTGGCATCAATGGGACATTGTTACTCTGTTCCCCACCTGGGCCTCACCTGGACATGGTAACTTTGCTCCACTCTTTGGCCTCAACTGCTCCTGATGACTCTGGTCCCCCCACCTAGGCCTCAATCTGGACCTGGTGACTGTGGTCCCCACCTGGGTCTCACCTGGAACTGGTGACTCTCGTTCCCACATGAACCACACCTGGCCCTAGTGACTGTGGTGTTCTTGTAGACTCACATTTACCTGGTGACTCCAGTCCCCACTAGGGCCTCACCTGGTTCTGGTGACTCTGGCCTGTAGGTTTTCCTCACCTGGACTTGGTGAGTGGGGTTGCCACCTGGGGCTCACCCATACCTGGTGACTCAGGTCCCCACTTGGGCCTCTTGGACCTGGTGAATCTGGTAATTCTGGTCACCACCTGGGAATCACCTGGACCTGGAGATTCTGGTCGGCATCTGGGCCTCACCCAGTCCTGGTGACTTTGTTCCCCACCTGGACCTGATTGCTGTGGACTCCTTTTGGGCCTCACCTGGAACTGGTGACTCTGATCCTAACTGGGCCTCACCCAGATCTGGTGACTCTGGTCCTCACCTGTGGACCACTATGACCTGGATACTCTGTTCCACACCTGAGCCTCACCTGGACATGATGACTCTGGATCTTCTCTGGGCCTCACTCTGACATGGTGACTCTGGTCCCCATCTGGATGTCACCTAGACCAGGTGAATCTGGGACCCCTGTCGGCCTCAACCAGACCTGGTGACTCTGGTCCTCAACTGGGCCTCACCTGGACCTAGTGAACATGCTCCCCACCTGCGCCTCATCTGGACGGGGTGACTCGGGTTCTACCTGGGCATCATCGGGACATGGTTACCCTATTCCCCAATGGTACTGACCTGATCCTAGTAACTCTGGTCCTGACTTTGGCCTCTTCTGTACCAGGTGACTCTGGCTCCACCTGGGCCTCACCTGTAACTGGTGACTCTGATCCTAAGCATGGCCTCACTTGACCTGGTGACTGTAGTTCCCATCGGGACCTCACCTGGACCTCATGTCTCTGGTCCCACCTGGGCCTCACCAGGACCTGGTGTTTCTAGTACCCACCAGGGTAGCATCTGGATATGGTTACACTGTTCACTAACAGTGACCCAGCCGGACCTATTAACTCTGGCCTTCACCTGGGCCACACCTGGATATGGTGACACTCGAGTCCACCTGGGTCTCACTTGGACATGGTGAGTCGGATCCCCACCTGGTCCTCACCTGTGACTGGTGATTCTCGTTCCCACATGGACATCCTGTGGACCTGGTGGCTGCAGTGTTTCTAGCTTCTCATGTACCTCGTGACTCTGGTCCCCACCAGGGCCTCACCGGGATCTGGTGAGTGTGGTTGCCACCTGCACCTCACCTAGACGTGGTGATTCTGGTCTGCACCTGAGACTACCCTGGATCTGGTGACTGTGGTCCCCACCTGGTCTTCACCTGGATTTGGGGACTCCGGTCCCCATCGGGGCCTCACCTGGCCCTGTTGACCATGGTCCTCAACTGGGCACAATTGGGGCCCGGTGACTGTGTTCCACAAATGGACCTCACGTGGACCAGGTGACTGTGGTCCCCCTCTGGGTCTCACCGTGCCCTAATGACTGTGAACCGCACTTTGGCCTGACTTGAACCTGCTGACCCTGGTTGCCACCTGCGCTTGACTTCGACCTCTTGACCTGGTTCTTTCTTTTTTCTTTTTTTTTTAATTTATTTTTTTATTGGTGTTCTATTTACTAACATACAGAATAACCCCCAGTGCCCGTCACCCATTCACTCCCACCCCCCGCCCTCCTCCCCTTCTACCACCCCTAGTTCGTTTCCCAAAGTTAGCAGTCTTTACGTTCTGTCTCCCTTTCTGATATTTCCCACACATTTCTTCCCCCTTCCCTTTTATTCCCTTTCACTATTATTTATATTCCCCAAATGAATGAGAACATATAGTGTTTGTCTTTCTCCGACTGGCTTACTTCACTCAGCATAATACCCTCCAGTTCCATCCACGTTGAAGCAAATGGTGGATATTTGTCATTTCTAATAGCTGAGTAATATTCCATTGTATACATAAACCACATCTTCTTTATACATTCATCTTTCGTTGGACACCGAGGCTCCTTGCACAGTTTGGCTATCGTGGCCATTGCTGCTATAAACATCGGGGTGCAGGTGTCCCAACTTTTGATTGCATTTGTCTCTTTGGGGAAAATCCCCAACAGTGCAATTGCTGGGTCGTAGGGCAGGTCTATTTTTAACTGTTTGAGGAACCTACACACAGTTTTCCAGAGTGGCTGCACCAGTTCACATTCCCACCAACAGTGTATGAGTATTCCCTTTTCTCTGCATCCTCTCCAACATCTGGTACCCTTCTGGGTCTCACCGTGCCCTAATGACTGTGAACCGCACTTTGGCCTGACTTGGACCTGCTGATCCTGGTTGCCACCTGCGCCTGACCTGGAACTGTTGAGTCTGGTTCTTTCAAGGCCCTCCCCTGGACCTGGTGATCCTGGTCCCCACCTGGGCCTCACCTGGACGTGGTGACTCTTGTCACCACCGGGGACTCACCTGGACCTGCTTACTCTGTTCCACACCTGGGCCTCAAGTAGACCTGTTGACCATGGTCCCCAAGCCGGCCTCACATAGACATGTTGCCTCTGATCCCCACCGGGGCCTCACGTGTACCTGGTAAGTCTGGTCCTCACTTGGGCCTCATCTGGACCTAGTGACTCTGGTCCCCACCTGGACTACACCTGGAACTCGTGACTCTGTTCCCCACCAGGACATCTCCTGCACCTGGTGACTCCTTTCCAACATGGACCTCACTTGGATCTGGTGACTCTGGTCCCCACCTGGCTTCACCTGGTTCTGGTGACTCTGGTCCCCACCTGGACCTCTCCTCGACCTGGTGACTCTCTTTCCAAAATGGATCTCACCTGGATCTGGTGACTCTCTTTCCAACATGGACGCCACCTGGATCTGGTGACTCTGGTCCTCAGTTTGGCCTCACCTGGACCTGGTGTCTCTCGTCCCCACTTTGACCTAACTCAGAACTGCTGAATTTTGCCCCACCTACGCCGCACCCAGACCTGGTGACTCTTGTCCCCAGCTATGCCTCAATTCGACCTGATGAATCTGGTCTTCACGTGGGCCTCACATGGACCTGGGACTCAGCTGGATAGAGTGGCTCTGGTTCCCACAAGGGGCTCACCTGATACTGCTGACTATGGTCTTATCCTATGCCACACCAGGACCTAGTACTTCTGTTCCCCAACTGGGCCTGCGTGGCCCTAGTGACTCTTGTCCTCACCCAGGCATCATTGGGTGATGGACCCAAAGATCCTCACCCTGGATACTCTATTTCACACCTGTGCCTCACTTTGAACAGGGACTTCGGTCCCATTCTGGGCCTCAAACTAAACTGGTTACTCTGGTTCCCCTCTGGGCCTCACCCTTACCTGGTGACTCTGGTCTCCCCTTGGGCTTCACTAGGGCCTGGTGAGTCTGGTCCTTAGCTGGTCCGCACCTGAATCTGGTGACTGGTCACCACGTGGGCCACACCTGGACTTGGCGAATCCTGTTGCCACCTGCGCCTCACCTGGACCTTGTGACTGTGGTCCCACCTGGACCTCACCTGGATCTGGTGGCTCTGGTTCCCATATGGGGCTCTCCTGGACCTGGTTCCTGTGGGCTCCAACTGGCCTCACCTGGAACACAATGACTCTCAACAATATTTCGGCCTCTCCTGGACCTATTGACTCTGGTCCTTACTTGGGTATCATGGGAGCTGGATACTCTGTTATATAACTGGGCCTCACCTGGACCGGTGACTGTGGTCCCAGCTGGGCCTCACCTGGACGAGGTGACTGGTTCCCACAGGGACCTCACCTGTACCTGGTGACTCAGGTCCTCATATGGGCATTATGGGACCTGGTTTCTCAGTTCCACATCGGGGCCTCACTTGGACCTCGTGATTCACGTCCACCTCTGGGCCTCACCCTGACGTGGTGACCCTGGTCCCCACCTGGATATCACCAAAACCGCGTGACTCTGTTCCCCCTCTGGGACTCACCGGGAGCTGGGGACACTGGTCCTCAACTGGGTCTCAACAAGACCTGGTGAATCTACTCCTCACTCAGGACTCGTCTGGACCTGTGACTCTTTTCCCACCTGGCATCAATGGGGCATGGTTACACTGTTCCCCACCTGGGCCTCACCTGGACATGATAACTTTCCTACACTCTTTGGCCTCAACTGGTCCTGATGACTCTGGTCCCGCCACCTAGGCCTCAATCTGGACCTGGTGACTGTGGTCCCCACCTGGGTCTCACCTGGACCTGGTGCCTCTCGTTCCCACATGAAACACACCGGGACCTGGTGAATGTGGTGTTCTTGTAGACTCACATTTACCTGGTGACTCCGGTCCCCACTAGGGCCTCACCTGGATCTGGTGACTATGGCCTGCAGGTTGGCCTCACCTGGACCTGGTGAGTGCGGTTGCCACCTGGGCCTAACCTATACCTGGTGACTCAGGTCCCCACGTGGGTATCTTGGACCTGGTGAATCTGGTCCTTTCCTGGTCCTCTCCCAGACCCAGGGACTCTGGTCACCACCTGGGCCTCACCTGGACCTGGTGAATCTGGTCCCTTTCTGGGCCTCACCCAGTCCTGGTGACTTCGTTCCACACGTGGACCTGATTACTGTGGACTCTTTCTTGGCCTCACCTGGAACAGGTGACTCTGATCCTAACTGCGCGTCACCCAGACCTGGTGACTCTGACTCTAACATGGGCATCATTGGTACCTGGTGACTCTGTTTCACACCTGAGCCTCACCTGGACATGATGACTCTGGAAACTCTCTGGGCCTCAGCCTGACGTGGTGAGACTGGTCCCCATCTGGATGTCACCTGGACCAGGTGATTCTGTACCCCGATAGGCCTCAACCAGATCTGGTGACTCTGGTCTTCAACTGGGCCTCACTTGGACCTAGTGAATATGCTCCATGTGGGCCTCATTTGCACCTGGTGACTCTAGTCGCTACGTGGGCATCATCGGGACATGGTTCCACAGCATGGCCTGCAGGTTGGCCTCACCTGGACATGGTAAGGCCTGTCCTTACCTGGGAATCATCGGGACATGGTTCCTCTGCATGGCCTGCAGGTGGCCTCACCTGGACCTGTTGAGTGGGGTTGCCACCTGGGCCTCACCCATACCTGGTGACTCAGGTTCCTACGTGGGCCTCACTTGGACCTTGTAAATCTGGTCCTTACCTGGTTCTCACCCGTAACTGGTAACTCTGGTCACCACCTGGGAATCACGTGGACCTGGTGAATTTGGTCCCCATTTGGGCCTCACCCAGTCCTGGTGACTTTGTTCCCCACCTGGACCTGATTGCTGTGGACTCCTTCTTGGCCTCACCTAGAACTGGTGACTCTGATCCTAACTGGGCCTCACCCAGATCTGGTGACTCTGGTCCTCACCTGTGGACCTTTATGACCTGGATACTCTGTTCCACACCTGAGCCTCACCTGGACATGAAGATTCTGGATCCACTCTGGGCCTCACCCTGACATGGTGACTCTCGTCCCCATCTGGATGTCACCTAGACCAGGTGAATCTGGTACCCCTCTAGGCCTAAAATAGCCCGGGGGCCTCTGGTCCTCATCTGGGCCTCACCGGCACATAGTGAATATGCTCCCCACCTGCGACTCATCTGGACGTGGTGACTCGGGTTCTTCCTGGACATCATCGGGACATGGTTACTCTATTCCCCACTGGGACTGACCTGATCCTGGTAACTCTGGTCCTGACTTTGGCCTCTTCTGTACCAGGTGACTCTGGCTCCACCTGGGCCTCACCTGTAACTGGTGTCTCTGATCCTAAGCATGGCCTCACCTGACCTGGTGACTGTGGTTCCCATCGGGACCTCAACTGGACCTCATGTCTCTGGTCCCACCTGGGCCTCACCAGGACCTGGTGTCTCTGGTACCCACCTGGGTAGCATCAGGATATGGTTACACTGTTCTTTAACAGTGACCCACCCGGACCTATTAACTCTGGTCTTCACCTGAGCCACACCTGGACATGGTGACACTGGTTCCCACTTGGGTCTCACCTGGACATGGTGAGTCGGATCCTGGCCTGGTCCTCACCTGTAACCGGTGATTCTCGTTCCGACATGGACATCATGTGGACCTGGTGGCTGCAGTGTTTCTAGCTTCTCATGTACCTCGTGACTCTGGTCCCCACCAGGGCCTCACCGGGACCTGGTGAGTGTGTTTGCCACCTGCACCTCACCTGGACGTGGTGATTCTGGTCTACACCTGAGACTACCCTGGATCTGGTGACTGTGGTCCCCACCTGGGCTTCACCTGGATTTGGGGACTCCGGTCCCCATCTGGGCCTCACCTGGCCCTGTTGACCATGGTCCTCAACTGGGCAAAATTGGGACCCGGTGACTGTGTTCCACAACTGGACCTCACCTGGACCATGTCACTCTGGTCCCCCTCTGGGTCTCACCGTGCCCTAGTGACTGTGAACCCCACTTTGCCCTGACTTGGACCTGCTGATACTGGTTGCCACCTGCGCCTGACCTCGAAATGTTGACTCTGGTCCTTGCAAGTTCCTGCCCTGGATCTCGTGATCCTCGTCCCCACCTGGGCCGCACCTGGACGTGGTGAGTCTTGTCACCACCGGGGACTCAGCTGGACCTGGTGACTCTCGTTCCCACATGAACCACACCTGGAACTGGTGACTGTGGTGTTCTTGTAGACTCACATTTACCTGGTGACTCCGGTCCCCACTAGGGCCTCACCTGGATCTGGTAATTCTGGCCTGCAGGTTGGCCTCACCTGGACCTCTTGAGTGGGGTTGCCACCTGGGCCTCAGCCATACATGGTGGCTCAGGTCCCCACGTGAGCCTCTTCGACCTGGTGAATCTGGTCCTTACCTGGTCCTCTCCCAGACCCGGAGACTCTGGTCAACACCTGGGCCTCACCTGGACCTGGAGAATCTGTTCCCCATCTGGGCCTCACCCAGTCCAGGTGACTTTGATCCCCTCCTGGACCTGTTTGTTGTGGACCCTTTCTTGGCCTCATCTGGAACTGGTGACTCTGATCCTATCTGCGCGTCTCCCAGATCTGGTGACTCTGGTCCTCACCTGGGCATCATTGGTACCTGGTGACTCTGTTCCTCACCTGAGCCTCACCTGGACTTGATGACTCTGGACCCTCTCTGGGCCTCTCCCTGACCTGGTGACTCTGGTCCCCATCTGCATGTCACCTGGACGAGGTGATTCTGGTACCCCTCTAGGCATCAACTAAATCTGGTGACTCTGGTCCTCAACTGGGCCTCACCTGGACCTAGTGAATTTGCTCCATCTGGGCCTCATTTGGACCTGGTGACTCTGTTCCCAACCTGGGCATCATCGGGACGTGGTTCCACTGCATGGTCTGCTGGTTGTCCTCACTTGGACCTGGTAACTCTGTTCCTTACCTGGTCATCATCGAGACATGGTTCCTCTGAATGGCCTGCAGGTTGGCCTCACCTGGACCTGGTGAGTGGGGCGGCAAACTGGGCCCCACACATGCATTGTGACACAGGTCCCCACGTGGGTCTCACTTGGACCTGGTGAATCTCGTCCTTACCTGGTCCTCACCCAGAATTGGTAACTCTGGTCACCACCTGGGAATAACCTGGATCTTGTTAATCTGGTCCTATCCTGTCCTCACCCAGTCCGGGTGACTTTGTTCCCCACCTGGACCTGATTGCTGTGGACACCTTCTTGGCCTCACCTGGATCTGGTGACTCTGATCCTAACTGGGTCTCACCCAGATCTGGTGACTCAGGTCCTCACCTGAGGATCATTATGACCTCGATACTCTGTTCCACACCTGAGCCTCACGTGGACATGATGACTCTGGATCCCCTCTGGGACTCACCCTGACCTGGTGACTCTGATCCCCATCTGGATGTCACCTAGACCAGGTGAATCTGGTATCCCTCTAGGCCTCAACTTGACCTGGTGACTCTAGTCCTCATCTGGGCCTCACTGGGACCTAGTGAACATACTCCCCACCTGCGCCTCATCTGGACCTGGTGACTCTTTTTTTACCTGGGCATCATCAGGACATGGTTACTCTATTCCCCACTGGGACTAATTGATCCTGGTAACCTTGGTCCTGACTTTGGCCTCTTCTGTACCAGGTGACTCTGGCTCCTCCTGGGCCTCACCTGTAACTGGTGACTCTGATCCTAAGCATGGCCTCACCTGACCTGGTGACTGTGTTTCCATGGGACCTCACCTGGACCTCATGTCTCTGGTCCCACCTGTGCCTCACCGGGACCTGGTGTATCTGGTACCCACCGGGGTAGCATCAGGATATGGTTACACTGTTCACTAAGAGTGACCCAGCTGGACCTATTACCTCTGGTCTTCACCTGAGCCACACCTGGACATGGTGACACTGGTTCGCACCTGGGTCTCACCTGGACATGGTGAGTCGGATCCCCACAAGGTCCTCACGTGTAACTTGTGGTTCTCGTTCCCACGTGGACATCATGTGGAACTAGTGGCTGCATTGTTTCTAGCTTCTCATGTATCTCGTGACTCTGGTCCCCACCAGGGCCTCACCGGGATCTGGTGAGTGTGGTTGCCACCTGCAACTCACCTGGACCTGGTGAATCTGGTCTGAACATGAGACTATCCTGGATGTGGTGACTGTGGTCCCCACCTGGGCTTCACCTGGATTTGGGGACTCCGGTCTCCATCTGGGCTTCACCTGGCCCTGTTGACCATGGTCCTCAACTGGGCAAAATTGGGACCCGGTGACTGTGTTCCACAACTGGACCTCACCTGGACCAGGTGACTCTGGTCCCCCTCTGGGTCTCACCGTGCCCTAGTGACTGTGAACCCCACTTTGCCCTGACTTGGACCTGCTGATACTGGTTGGCACCTGGGCCTGACCTCAAACTGTAGACTCTGGTTTTTCAAAGGCCTCCCCTCGACCCGGTGATCCTGGTCCCCACCTGGGTCTCACTTGGACCTGGTGACACTTGTCACCACCGGGGACTCTCCTGGACCTGCTTACTGTGTTCCACACCTGGGCCTCAAATAGACCTGTTGAACATGGTCCCCAGGCCGGCCTCACATGGACCTGTTGCCATTGCTCCCCACCGGGGCCTCACTTGTACCTGATATCTCTGGTCCCCACATTGACCTCATCTGGACCTAGTGACTCTGGTCCCCACGTGGGCTTCACCTGGATCTGGTGACTCTGGTCCCCACATGTACTTCACCTGGATCTGGTGACTCTGGTCCCAACCTGGACTTCACCCGGATCTGGTGACTCTGGCCCCCCCGACCTCTCCTGGACCTGGTGACTCTCTTTCCAACATGGACCTCACTTGGATCTGGTGACTCTGGTCCTCAGTTTGGACTCACCTGTTCCTGGTGTCTTTCTTCCCCACTTTGAGCTAACTCAGAACTGCTGAATCTTGCCCCACCTAGGCCGCACCCAGACCAGGTGACTCTTGTCCACAGCTATGCCTCAATAAGACCTGATGAATCTGGTCCTCACGTGGGCCTCACATCACCTGGGACTCATCTGGATAGACTGGCTCTGGTTCCCACAAGGGGCTCACCTGATACTGCTGACTGTGGTCTTATTCTATGCCTCACCAGGATCTAGAGGTTCTGTTCCTGATCTGGGCCTGCATGGCCCTAGTGACTCTGGTCCTCACCCAGGCATCATTGGGACCTGGATACTCTATTCCACACCTGGGACTCACACTGAACAGGGACCTCTGTTCCCATTCTGGGCCTCAAACTAAACTGGTTACTCTGGTTCCCCTCTGAGCCTCACCCTTACCTGGTGACACTGGTCACCCCTTGGGCTTCATTGGGCCTGGTGAATCTGGTCCTTAGCTTGTCCTCACTTGGATCTGGTGACTGGTCGCCACCTCGGCCTCACCTGGACTCGGTGAATCCTGTTTCCACCTGCGCCTCACCTGGACCTTGTGACTGTGGTCCCACTTGGACCTCACCTGGATCTGGTGGCTCTGGTTCCCATATGGGTCTCTCCTGTAACTGGTTCATGTGTTCTCCATCTGGCCTCACCTGTAACTCAATGACTCTGATCCATATTTGGGCCGCTCCTGCAAATGTTGACTCTGGTCCTTACCTGGGCATCATTGGGACCTGGATACTCTCTTATATACCTGGGACTCACGTGACCTGGTGACTGTGGTCCCACCTGGGCCTCACCTGGACGTGGTGACTGGTTCCCACAGGGACCTCACCTGGACCTGGTGACTCAGTTCCTCATATGGGCATCATGGGACCTGGTTTCTCAGTTCCACATCGGGGCCTCACCTGGACCTAGTGATTCTCGTCCCCTTCTGGGCCTCACCCTGACGTGGTGACTCTGGTCCCCACCTGGATATCACCAGAACCGGGTGACTCTGGTCCCCGTCTGGGACTCACCAGGAGCTGGGGACACTGGTCCTCAACTAGGCCTCAGCAGGACCTGGTGAATCTACTCCTCACTTAGGCTTCGACTGGACCTGTGACTCTTTTCCCACCTGGCATCAATGGGACATGGTTACTCTGTTCCCCACCTGGGCCTCACCTGGACATGATAACTTTGCTCCGCACTTTGGCCTCAGCTGCTGCTGATGACTCTGGACCCACCCCCTAGGCCTCAATCTGGACCTGGTGACTGTGGTCCCCACCTGGGTCTCACCTGGACCTGGTGACTCTCGTTCCCACATGAATCACACCTGGACCCGGTGACTGTGGTGTTCTTGTAGACTCACTTTTACCTGGTGACTCTGGTCCTCACTAGGGCCTCTCCTGGATTTGGTGACTCTGGCCTGCTCGTTGGCCGCACCTGGACCCGGTGAGTGGGGTTGCCACCTGGGCCTCACCCATACCTGGTGACTCAGGTCCCCAAGTGGGCCTCTTGGACCTGGTGAATCTGGTCCTTACCTGGTCCTCTCCCGGACCCGGGGACTCTGGTCACCACCTGGGCCTCACCTGGACCTGGTGAATCTGGTCCCCACCTGGGCCACACCCAGTCCTGGTGACTTTGTTCCCCACCTGGACCTGATTGCTGTGGACATTTTCTTGGCCTCACCTGGAACTGGTGACTCTGATCCTATCTGGGCGTCACCCAGACCTGGTGACTCTCGTTCTCACCTGGGCATCCTTGGTGCCTGGTGACTCTGTTCCACACCTGAGCCTCTCCTGAATATGATGACTCTTGAACCTCTCTGGGCCTCACCCTGACCTGGTGACTCTGGTCCCCATCTGGATGTCACCTGGACAAGGTGATTCTGGTACCCCTCTAGGGCTCAAGGTGATCTGGTGACTCTGGTCCTCAACTGGGCCTCACCTGGACGTAGTGAATATACCCCATCTGGGCCTCATTTGGACCTGGTGAATCTAGTCCCTACCTGGGCATCATCGGGATATGGTATCACGGCATGGCTTGCAGGTTGGCCTCACCTGGACCTGGTGAGTGGGGTTGTCCTCAACTGGGCAAAATTGGGACCCGGTGACTGTGTTCCACAAGTGGCCTCACCTGGACCAACTGACTCTGGCCCCCTATGGGTGTCACCGTGCCCTAGTGACTGTGAACCCCACTTTGGTCTGACTTGGACCTGCTGACCCTGGTTGCTACCTGCGCCTGACCTCGAACTGTTGACTCTGGTTCTTTCAAGGGCCTCCCCTGGACCTGGTCATCCTGGTCCCCACCTGGGCCTCACCTGGACGTGCTGACTCTTGTCACCACTGGGGACTCACCGGGACCTGCTTACTGTGTTCCACACCTGGGCCTCAAGTAGACCTGTTGACCATGGTCCCCAAGCCAGCCTCACATGGACATGTTGCCTCTGATCCCCACCGGGGCCTCACGTGTACCTGGTAACTCTGGTCCTCACCTGGGCCTCATCTGGACCTAGTGACTCTGGTCCCCACCTGGACTTCACCTGGATCTGGTGACTCTGGTCCACCCCAGGACCTCTCCTTGACCTGGTGACTCCTTTCCAACATGGACCTCATGTGGATCTGGTGACTCTGGTCCTCAGTTTGGCCTCACCTGGACCTGGTGTCTCTCGTCCCCACTTTGACCTAACTCAGAACTGCTGAATCTTGCCCCAATTAGGCCACACCCAGACCTGGTGACTCTTGTCCACAGCTATGCCTCAATTCGACCTGATGAATCTGGTCCTCACGTGGGCCTCACATGGACATGCTACTCAGCTGGATAGAGTGGCTCTGGTTCCCACATGGGGCTCACCTGATACTGGTGACTGTGGTTTTATTCTATGCCTCACCCGGACCTAGTGATTCTGTTCCCCATCTGGGCCGGCATGGCCCTAGTGACTCTGGTCCTCACCCAGGCATCATTGGGACCTGGATACTCTATTCCACATCTGGGCCTCACTCTGTCCAGGGACCTCTGGTCCCATTCTTGGCCTCAAACTAAACTGGTTACTCTGGTTCCCCCTCTGGGCCTCACCCTTACCTGGTGACTCTGGTCACCCCTTGGGCTTCATTGGGCTTGGTGAATCTGGTCCTTAGCTTGTCCTCACTTGGATCTGGTGACTGGTCGCCACCTGGGCCTCACCTGGACTCGGTGAATCCTGTTTCCACCTGCGCCTCACCTGGACCTTGTGACTGTGGTCCCACCTGGTTCTCACCTGGATCTGGTGGCTCTGGTTCCCATATGGGGCTCTCCTGTACCTGGTTCCTGTGGTCTCCATCTGGCCTCACCTGGAACACAATGACTCTGATCCATATTTGGGCCTCTCCTGGACCTGTTGACTCTGGTCCTTACCTGGGCATCATTGGGACCTGGATACTCTCTTATATACCTGGACCTCACCTGGACCTGGTGACTGTGGTCCCACCTGATCCTCACCTGGACGAGGTGACTGGTTCCCACAGGGACCTCACCTGGACCTGGTGCCTCAGGTCCTCATATGGGCATCATGGGACCTGGTTTCTCAGTTCCACACCGGGGCCTCAAGTGGACCTAGTGATTCTCGTCCCCCTCTGGGCCTGACTCTGACGTGGTGACGCTGGTCACCACCTGGATATCACCAGAACCAGTGACTCTGGTCCACCTCTGGGACTCACCCAGAGCTGGGGACAGTGGTCCTAAACTGGGCCTCAACAGGACCTGGTGAATCTACTCCTCACTTAGGTCTCGTCTGGACCTTGTGACTCTTTTCCCACCTGGCATCAATGGGACATGGTTACTCTGTTCCCCACCTGGGCCTCATATCCACATGATAACTTTGCTCCGCACTTTGGTCTCAGCTGGTCCTGATGACTCAAGTCCCCCCACCGAGGCCTCAATCTGGACCTTGTGACTGTGGTCCCGACCGGGGTCTCACCTGGACCTGGTGACTCTCGTTCCCACATGCACCACACCTGGACCTGGTGACTGTGGTGTTCTTGTAGACTCACATTTACCTGGTGACTCTGGTCCCCATTAGGGCCTCACCTGCAACTCGTAACTCTGGTCCCTACCTGGGCATTATCGGGACACGGTTCCTCTGCATGGCCCGAAGGTTGGGCTCCCCTGGACCTGGTGAGTGGGGTTGCCATCTGGGCCTCACCCATACCGGTGACACAGGTCCCCACGTGCGCCTACTTGGACCTGGTGAATCTGGTCCTTACCTGGTCCTCACCCGGAACTGGTAACTCTGGTCACCACCTGGGAATCACCTGGACCTTTTGAATCTGGTCCCCATCTGGGCCTCACACAGTCCTGGTGACTTTGTTCCCTACATGGACCTGATTGCTGTGGACACCTTCTTGGCCTCACCTGGACTGGTGTGTCTGATCCTATCTGTGCGTCACCAGACCGTGTGACTCTTGTCCTCACCTGGGCATCATTGGTACCTGGTGACTCTGTACCACACCTGAGCCTCACCTGGAATTGTTGACTCTGGAACCGCTCTGGGCCTCACCCTGACCTAGTGACTCTGGTCCCCATCTGCATGTCACATGGACAAGGTGATTCTGGTACTCCCTAGGCCTCAAACAGATCTGGTGACTCTGGTCTTCAAAGGGGACTCACCTGTACCTAGTGAATATGCTCCATCTGGGCCTCATTTGGACCTGGTGACTCTGGTCCATACCTGGGCATCATCGGGATATGGTTCCACTGCATGGCCTGCAGGTTGGCCTCACCTGGACCTGGTAAGTCTGGTCTCTACCTGGGCATCAACTGGATATGTTTCCACTGCATGGCATGCAGGTTGGCCTCACCTGGACCTGGTAACTCTTCGCCCTACCTGGGCATCATCGGGATATGGTTCCACTGCATGGCCTGCAGGTTGGCCTCACCTGGACCTGGTGAGTGTTATTGTCACCTGGGCCTAACCCATACCTGGTGACTCAGGTCCCCACGTGGGCCTCTTGGACCTGGTGAATCTGGTCCTTACCTGGTCCTTTCCCTGAACGGGGACTCTGGTCACCACCTGTGCCTCACCTGGACCTGGTGAATCTGGTACCCCTCAGGCCTCAACAAGATCTGGTGACTCTGATCCTATCTGCGCGTCACCCAGACATGATGACACTGTTCCTCACCTGGGCATCATTGGGACCTGGTGACTCTGTTCCACACCTGAGCCTCACCTGGACATGATGACTCTGGAACCTCTCTGGGCCTCACCCTGACCTGGTGACTCTGGTCCCCACCTGGATGTCACCTGGACCAGGTGATTCTGGTACCCTTCTAGGCCTCAACCACATCTGGTGACTCTGGTCCTCAACTGGGCCTCACCTGGACCTAGTGAATATGCACCATCTTGGCCTCTTTTGGACCTGGTGACTCTGTTCACTACCTGGGCATCATCGGGACATGGTTCCACTGCATGGCCTGCAGGTTGGCCTCACTTGGACCTGGTAAGTCTGGTCCCTACATGGTCATCATCGGGACATGGTTCCTCTGCATGGCCTGCAGGTTGGCCTCACCTGGACCTGGTCAGTGGGGTTGCCACCTGGGCCTCACCCATGCCTGGTGACACAGGTCCCCACGTGGGCCTCACTTGGACCTGGTGAATCTTGTGCTTACCTGGTCCTCACCCGGAACTGATAAGTCTGGTCACCACCTGGATATCACCTGGACCTTGTGTATCTGGTCCTCATCTAGGCCTCACCCATTCCTGGTGACTTTTTTCCCCACTTGGACCTGATTTCTGTGGACTCCTTCTTGGCCTCACCTGGAACTGGTGACTCTGGTCCCCACCTGGACCTATCCCGGACCTGGTGACTTTCTTTCAAACATGACCTCACATGGATCTGGTGACTCTGGTACTCAGTTTGGCCTCACCTGGAACTGGCGTCTCTCGTCCCCACTTTGACCTAACTCAGAACTGCTGAATCTAGCCCAACTTAGGCTGCACCCAGACCTGGTGACTCTTGTCCCCAGCTATGCCTCAATTCGACCTAATGAATCTGGTCCTCACGGGAGCCTCACCTGGACCTGGGACTCAGCTGGATAGAGTGGCTCTGGTTCCCGCAAGGGGCTTGGCTGATACTGATGACTGTGGTCTTATTGAATGCCTCACCAATCCTAGTGATTGTGATCCCCATCTGGGCCTGCGTGACCCCAGTGACTCTGGTCCTCACCCAGGCATCATTGGGTGATGGACCCAATGATCCTCACCCTGGATACTCTATTCCACACCTGGGTCTCACTTTGACCAGGGACCTCTGGTCCCATTCTGGGCCTCAAACTAAACTGGTCACTCTGGTTCCCCCTCTGGGGCTCACCCTTACCTGGTGACTCTGGTCACCCTTTGGGCTTCACTTCGGCCTGGTGAATCTGGTCCTTAGCTGGTCCGCGCCTGGATGTGGTGACTGGTCGCCACCTGGGCCTCACCTGGACTTGGTGAATCCTGTTGCCACCTGTGCCTCACCTGGACCTTGTGACTGTGGTTCCACCTGGACCTCACCTGGATCTCGTGGCTCTGGTTCCCATATGGGGCTCTCCTGGACCTGGTTCCTGTGGTCTCCATCTGGCCTCACCTGGAACGCAATGACTCTGATCCGTATTTGGGCCTCTCCTGGACCTGTTGACTCTGGTCCTTACCTGGGCATCATTGGGACCTCGATGCTCTCTTATATACCTGGGCCTCACCTGGACCTGGTGACTGTGGTCCCACCTGGGCCTCACTTGGACGAGGTGACTGGTTCCCACAGGGACCTCACCTGGACCTGGTGACTCAGGTCCTCATATGGGCATCATGGGACCTGGTTTCTCAGTTCCACATCGGGCCTCACCTGGAGCTAGTGATTTTCGTCCCCCTCTGGGCCTCATCCTGATGTGGTGCTCTAGTCCCCACCTGGATATCAACAGAACCGGGTGATTCTGGTCCCCCTCTGAGACTCACCGGAGCTGTGGACACTGGTCATCAACTGGGCCTCAACAGGACCTGATGAATCTACTCTTCACATAGGCCTCTTCTGGAACTTGTGACTCTTTTCCCCCCTGGCATCAATGGGACATGGTTACTCTGTTCCCCACCTGGGCCTCACCTGGACATGATAACTTTGCTCCACACTTTGGCCTCACCTGGTCCTGATGACTCTGGTCCCCCTACCTAGGCCTCAATCTGGACCTGGTGACTCTGGTCCCAACCTGGGTCTCACCTGGACCTGGTGACTCTCGTTCCCACATGAACCACACCTGGACCTGGTGACTGTGGTGTTCTTGTAGACTCACATTTACCTGGTGACTTGGTCCCCACTAGGGCCTTACCTGGTTCTGCTGACTCTGGCCTGCAGGTTGGCCTTACCTGGACCTGTTGAGTGGGGTTGCCACCTGGGCGTCATCCATACCTGGTGACTCAGGTCCCCACGTGGGCCTCTTGGACCTGGTGAATCTGGTAATTCTGGTCACCACCTTGGAATCCCCTGGACCTGGAGATTCGGGTCGCCATCTGGGCCTCACCCAGTCCTGGTGACTTTGTTCCCCACCTGGACCTGATTGCTGTGGACTCCTTTTGGGCCTCACCTGGAACTGGTGACTCTGATCCTAACTGGGCCTCACCCAGATCTGGTGACTCTGGTCCTCACCTGTGGACCACTATGACCTGGATACTCTGTTCCACACTTGAGCCTCACCTGGACATGATGACTCTGGATCCTCTCTGGGCCTCACTCTGACATGGTGACTCTGGTCCCCATCTGGGTGTCACCTAGACCAGGTGAATCTGGGACCCCTGTCGGCCTCAACCAGACCTGGTGACTCTGGTCCTCAACTGGGCCGCACCTGGACCTAGTGAACATGCTCCCCACCTGCGCCTCATCTGGTCGTGGCGATTCGGGTTCTACCTGGACATCATCGGGACATGGTTACTCTATTCCCCAATGGGACTGACCAGATCCAAGTAACTCTGGTACTGACTTTGGCCTCTTCTGTACCAGGTCACTCTGGCTCCACCTGGGCCTAACCTGTAACTGGTAACTCTGATCCTAAGCATGGCCTCACCTGACCTGGTGACTGTGGTTCCCATCGGGATCTTACCTGGACCTCATGTCTCTGGTCCCACCTGGGCCTCACCAGGACCTGGTGTCTCCGGTACCCACCTGGGTAGCATCAGGATATTGTTACACTGTTCACTAACAGTGACCCAGCCGGACCTATTACCTCTGGTCTTCACCTGGGCCACACCTGGACATGGTGACACTGGATCCCACCTGGGTCTCAACTTGACATTGTGAGTCGGATCCCCACCTGGTCCTCACGTGTAACTGCTGATTCTCCGTCCCACATGGACATGATGTGGACCTGGTGGCTGTTGTGTTTCTAGTTTCTCATGTACCTTGTGACTCTGGTCCCCGCCAGGGCCTCACTGGGTCCTGGGGAATGTGGTTGCCACCTGCACCTCACTTGGACCTGGTGATTATGGTTTGCACCTGAGACTACCCTGGATCTGGTGACTGTGGTCCCCACCTGGGCTTCACCTGGATATTTGGACTCCGGTCCCCATCTGGGCCTCACCTGGCCCTGTTGACCATGGTCCTCAACTGGGCAATATTGGGACCCGGTGACTGTGTTCCAAAACTGGACCTCAACTGGACCAGGTGACTCTGGTCCCCCTCTGGGTCTCACCGTGCCTAGTGACTGTGAACCCCACTTTGGCCTGACTTGGACCTGCTGACCCTGGTTGCCACCTGCGCCTAACCTCGAACTGTTAACTAGGTTCTTTCAAGGGCCTCCGCTGTACCTGGTGATCCTGGTCCCCACCTGGGCCTCACGTGTACCTGGTAACTCCTGTCCTCACCTGGGCCTCATCTGGTCCTAGAGACTCTGGTCTCCACCTGGGCTTCACCTGGATCTGGTGACTCAGGTCCCCACCTGGACTTACCTGGATCCGTTGACTCTGGTCCCCACCTGACCTCTCACTAGAACTGGTGACTCTGGTCCCCAACTGCATGTCACGTGGACCAGGTGATTCTGGTACCCCTCTAGGACTTAACCAGATCTGGTGACTGTGATTGTCAACTGGGCCTCACCTGGACCTAGTGAATATGCTCCATCTGGGCCTCATTTGGACCTAGTGACTCTGGGCCCTACCTGGGCATCATCCCGATATGGTTCCACTTCTTGGCCTGCAGGTTGGCCTTACCTGGACCTGGTATCTCTGGTCCCTACCTGGGCATCATCGGGACATTGTTCCTCTGCATGGCCGCAGGTTGGCCTCAGCTGGACATGGTGAGTGGGGTGGCCAACTTGGCCTCACCCATACCTGGTGACTCTGGTTCCCACGTGGGCCTCTTGGACCTGGTGAATCTGGTCCTTACAGGGTCCTCTCCCAGAACGGGGAATCAGGTCCCCACCTGGGCCTCACATGGACCTGGTGTATCAGGTACCCCTCTAGGCCTCACCCAGTCCTGGTGACTTTGTTCCCCCCTGGACCTGATTGCTGTGGACACCTTCTTGGCCTCACCTGGAACTGGTGACTCTGAACATCGCTGGACCTCACACAGATCTGGTAACTCTGGTCCTCACCTGTGGATCATTATGACCTGGATACTCTGTTCCACAACTGAGCCTCACCTGGACATGTTGAGTCTGGATCCCCTCTGTGCCTCAACCTGACATGGTGACTCTGGTCCCCTTCTGGGCCTCACCCAGTCCTGGTGAATTTCTTCCCCATCTGGACCTGATTGCTGTGGACTACTTCTTTGCTTCACCTGGAACTGGTGACTCTGCTCCTACCTGGGCCTCACCCAGTTCTGTTGACTCTGGTCCTCACCTGTGGACCATTATGACCTGAATACTCTGTTCCACTCCTGAGCCTCTCTTGGACATGATGACTCTGGATCCCCTCTGGGCCTCACACTGACATGGTGACTCTGGTCCCCCTCTGGGTCTCACCGTGCCCTAATGACTGTGAACCCCACTTTGGCCTGACTTGGACCTGCTGACCCTGGTTGCCACCTGCGCTTGACTTCGACCTGTTGACTCTGGTTCTTCCTTTTTTCTTTTTTTTTTTTAAATTTATTTTTTATTATTGGTGTTCTATTTACTAACATACGGAATAACCCCCAGTGCCCGTCACCCATTCACTCCCACCCCCCGCCCTCCTCCTCTTCTACCACCCCTAGTTCGTTTCCCAGAGTTCACAGTCTTTACGGTCTGTCTCCCTTTCTGATATTTCCCACACATTTCTTCCCCCTTCCCTTATATTCCCTTTCACTATTATTTATATTCCCCAAATGAATGAGAACATATAATGTTTGTCTTTCTCCGACTGGCTTACTTCACTCAGCATAATACCCTCCAGTTCCATCCACGATGAAGCAAATGGTGGGTATTTGTCATTTCTAATAGCTGAGTAATATTCCATTGTATACATAAACCACATCTTCTTTATTCATTCATCTTTCGTTGGACACCGAGGCTCCTTCCACAGTTTGGCTATCGTGGCCATGGTTGCTATAAACATCGGGGTGCAGGTGTCCCGGCGTTTCATTGCATTTGTCTCTTTGGGGAAAATCCCCAACAGTGCAATTGCTGGGTCGTAGGGCAGGTATATTTTTAACTGTTTGAGGAACCTCCACACAGTTTTCCAGAGTGGCTGCACCAGTTCACATTCCCACCAACAGTGTATGAGGATTCCCTTTTCTCCGCATCCTCTCCAACATTGGTTGTTTCCTGTCTTGGTAATTTTCCCCATTCTCACTGGTGTGAGGTGGTATCTCATTGAGGTTTTGATTTGTATTTCCCTGATGGCAAGTGATGCAGAGCATTTTCTCATGTGCATGTTGGCCATGTCTATGTCTTCCTCTGTGAGATTTCTGTTCATGTCTTTTGCCCATTTCATGATTGGATTGTTTGTTTCTTTGGTGTTGAGTTTGATAAGTTCTTTATAGATCTTGGAAACTAGTCCTTTATCTGATATGTCATTTGCAAATATCTTCTCCCATTCTGTAGGTTGTCTTTGAGTTTTGTTGACTGTATCCTTTGCTGTGCAAAAGCTTCTTATCTTGATGAAGTCCCAATAGTTCATTTTTGCTTTTGTTTCTTTTGCCTTCGTGGATGTATCTTGCAAGAAGTTACTATGGCCGAGTTCAAAAAGGGTGTTGCCTGTGTTCTTCTCTAGGATTTTGATGGAATCTTGTCTCACATTTAGATCTTTCATCCATTTTGAGTTTATCTTTGTGTATGGTGAAAGAGAGTGGTCTAGTTTCATTCTTCTGCATGTGGATGTCCAATTTTCCCAGCACCAATTATTGAAGAGACTGTCTTTCTTCCAATGGATAGTCTTTCCTCCTTTATCGAATATTAGTTGCCCATAAAGTTCAGGGTCCACTCCTGGATTCTCTATTCTGTTTCACTGATCTATGTGTCTGTTTTTGTGCCAGTAGACTCTAGTTCTTTCAAGGGCCTCAACTATACCTGGTGATCCACCTCACCTGTACCCACCTGGGCCTCACCTGGACGTGGTGAATCTGGTCCCCATCTGGGCCTCACCCAGTCCTGATGACTTTGTTCCCCACCTGGACCTGATTGCTGTGGACCCTTTTCTTGGCCTCACCTGGAACTGGTGACTCTGATCCTATATGCGAGTCTCCCAGATCTGGTGACTCTGGTCCTGACCTGGGAGTTATTGGTACCTGGTGACTCTGTTCCACACCTGAGCCTCACCAAGACATGACGATTCTGGAACATCTCTGGGTCTCACCCTGACCTGGTGACTCTGGTCCCCATCTGGATGTCACCTGGACCAGGTGATACTGGTACTCCTCTAGGCCTCAACCAGATCTGGTGACTCTGGTACTCAACTGGGCCTCAGCTGGACCTAGTGAATATGCTCCATCTGGGCCTCATTTGGACCTGGTAACTCTGGTCACTACCTCGGCATCATCAGGTCATGGTTCCACTGCATGGCCTGCAGGTTGCACTCACCTGGACCTGGTAAATCTGGTCCCTACCTGGGCATCATCCGGACATGGTTCCTCTGCATGGCCTGCAGGTTGGCCTCACCTGGACCTGGTGAGTGGGGTTGCCACCTAGGCCTCACCCATACCTTGTGACTCAGGTCCCCACGTGGGGCTCTTGGACCTGGTGAATCTGATCCTTTCCTGGTCCTCTCCTAGACCAGGGGACTCTGGTAAATACCTGGGCCTCCCATGGACCTAGTAAATCTGGTCCCCATCTGAGACTCACCCAGTCCTGGTGACTTTGTTCCCCACCTGGACCTGATTGCTGTGTTCCACACCTTGGCCTCCAGTAGACCTGTTTACCATGGTCCCCAAGACGGCTTCACATTGACATGATGACTCTGGAACCACTCTGGGCCTCACCCTGACCTGGTGAATCTGGTCTCCATCTGGATGTCACCTGTACCAGGTGATTCTGGTACCCCTCTGGGCCTCAACCAGATCTGGTGACTCTGGTCCTCAACAGGGCCTCAACGGGACCTAGTGAATATGCTCCATCTGGGCCTCATTTGGACCTGGTGACTTTGATCCCTCCCTGGGCATCATCAGGACATGGTTAAATGCATGGCCTACAGGTTGGACTCACCAGGACCTGGTAACTCTGGTCCCTACATGGGCATCATCAGGACACGGTTCCTCTGCATGGCCCAAGGGTTGGACTCACCTGGACCTGGTGATTGGGGTTTCCACCTGAGCCACCTAGGCCGCACCCAGATCTGGTGACTCTTGTCCCCAGCTATGCCTCCCCTGTACCTGGTGACCCATGCACGCACGTGGGCCTCACTTGGACCTGGTGAATCTGGTCCTTACCTGGTCCACACCTGGAACTGGTAACTCTGGTCACCACCTGGGAATCACCTGGAAATGGTGAATCTGGTCCCCATGTGGGCCTCACCATATCCTGGTGACTTTGTTCCCCACCTGGACCTGATTGCTGTGGACACCTTCTTGGCCTCACCTGGAAGTGGTGAGTGTGATCCTAAATTGGCCTCACCCAGATCTGTTGACTCTGGTCCTCACCTGTGGACCATTATGATCTGGATACTCCGTTCCACACCTGAGCCTCACTTGGACCTGATGACTCTGGATCCCCTCTGGGCCTCACCCTGACATGGTGACTCTGGTCCCCATCTGGATGTCACCTAGACCAGGTGAATCTGGTACCCCTCTAGGCCTCAACTAGACCTGGTGACTCTGGTCCGCAACTGGGCCTCACCGGGACCGAGTGAATATGCTCCCCACCTGCGCCTCATCTGGACCTGTTGACTCTGGTTCTACCTGGGCATCATCGGGGCATGGTTACCCTATTCCCCACTGGGACTGACCTGATCCTGGTAACTCTGGTCCTGACTTTGGGCTCTTCTGTACAAGGTGACTCTGGCTCAACATGGGCCTCACCTGTAACTGGTGACTCTGATCCTAAGCATGGCCTCACCTGACCTGGTGACTGTGGTTCCCATGGGACCTCACCTGGACCTCATGTCTCTGGTCCCACCTGGGCCTCACCAGGACATTGTGTATCTGGTACCCACCGGGGTAGCATCAGGATATGGTTACACTGTTCATTAACAGTGACCCAGCCAGACCTATTAACTCTGGTCTTCACCTGGGCCACACCTGGACATGGTGACACTGGTTCCCACCAGGGACTCACCTGGACATGGTGAGTCGGATCCCCACCTGGTCCTCACCTGTAACTGGTGATTTTCATTCCCACATGGACATAATGTGGACCTAGTGGCTGCAGTGTTTCTAGCTTCTCATATACCTCGTGACTCTGGTCCCCACCAGGGCCTCACCGGGAACTGGTGAGTGTGGTTGCCACCTGCACCTCACCTGGACCTGGTGATTCTGGTCTACACCTGAGACTACCCTGGATTTGGTGACTGTGGTCCCCACCTGGGCTTCACCTGGATTTGGGGACTCCGGTCTCCATCTGGGCTTCACCTGGCCCTGTTGACCATGGTCTTCAACTGGGCAAAATTGGGACCCGGTGACTGTGTTCCACAACTGGACCTCACCTGGACCAGATGACTCTGGTCCCCCTCTGGGTCTCACCGTGCCCTTGTGACTGTGAACCCCTCTTTGTCCTGACTTGGACCTGCTGATACTGGTTGCCACCTGCGCCTGACCTCAAACTGTAGACTCTGGTTTTTCAAAGGCCTCCCCTCGACCTGGTGATCCTGGTCCCCACCTGGGTCTCACTTGGACGTGGTGACACTTGTCACCACCGGGGACTCTCCGGGACCTGCTTACTGTGTTCCACACCTGGGCCTCAAGTAGACCTGTTGACCATGGTCCCCAGGACGGCCTCACATGGACCTGTTGCCACTGCTCCCCACCGAGGCCTCACTTGTACCTGGTATCTCTGGACCCCACCTTGAGCTCATCTGGACTTAGTGACTCTGGTCCCCACCTGGACTTCACCTGGATCTGGTGACTCTGGTCCCCACCTGGACCTCTCCTGGACCTGGTGACTCTCTTTCCAACATGGAACTCACCTGGATCTGGTGACTCTGGTCCTCAGTTTGGACTCACCTGTTCCTGGTGTCTCTCTTCCCCACTTTGACCTAACTCAGAACTGCTGAATCTTGCCCCACCTCGGCCGCACCCAAACCAGGTGATTCTTGTCCACAGCTATGCCTCAATTCGACTTGATGAATCTGGTCCTCACGTGGGCCTCACATCACCTGGGACTCATCTGGATAGACTTGCTCTGGTTCCCACAAGGGGCTCACCTGATACTGGTGACTGTGGTCTCATTCTATGCCTCCCCAGGACCTAGAGGTTCTGTTCCTGATCTGGGCCTGCATGGCCCTAGTGACTATGGTCCTCACCCAGGCATCATTGGGACCTGGATACTCTATTCCACACCTGGGCCTCACTTTGAACAGGGACCTCTGGTCCAATTCGGGGCCACAAACTAAACTGGTTACTCTGGTTCCCCTCTGGGCCTCACCCTTACCTGGTGACTCTGGTCACCCCTTGGGCTTCACTTGGGCCTGGTGAATCTGGTCCTTAGCTGGTCCGCACCTGGATCTGGTCGCCAGCTGGGCTTCACCTGGACTTGGTGAATCCTGTTGCCACTTCCGCCTCACCTGAACCTTGTGACTGTGGTCCCACCTGGACCTCACCTGGATCTGGTGGCTCTGGTTCCCATATGGAGCTCTCCTGGACCTGGTTCCTGTGGTCTCTATCTGGCCTCACCTGGAACACAATGACTCAGATCCATATTTGGGACTCTCTTGGACCTGTTGACTCTGGTCCTTACCTGGGCATCATTGGGACCTCGATACTCTCATATACCTGGGCCTCACCTGGACCTGGTGACTGTGGTCCCACCTGGGCCTCACCTGGATGAGGTGACTGGTTCCCACAGGGACCTCATCGGGACCTGGTGACTCAGGTCTTCATATGGACATCATGGGACCTGGTTTCTCAGTTCCACATTGGGGCCTCACCTGGAGTTAGTGATTCTCGTCCCCTGGGCCTACCCTGACGTGGTGACTCTGGTCCCCACGTGGATATCACCAGAACCGGTTGACTCTGGTCCCCCACCGGGACTCACCCGGAGCTGGGGACACTGGTCCTCAACTGGGCCTCAACAGGACCTGGTGAATCTACTCCTCAATTAGGCCTCGTCTGGACCTTGTGACTCTTTCCCACCTGGCATCAATGGGACATGGTTACTCTGTTCCCCACCTGGGCCTCATATCCACATGATAACTTTGCTCCGCACTTTGGCCTCAACTGGTCCTGATGACTCTGTTCCCCCCACCTAGGCCTCAGTCAGGACCTGGTGACTGTGGTGCCCACCTGGGTCCCACCTGTACCTGGTGATTCTCGTTCCCACATGAACCACACCTGGACCTGGTGACTGTGGTGTTCTTGTAGACTCACATTTACTTGGTGACTCCTGTCCCCACTAGGGCCTCACCTGGATCTGGTGACTCTAGCCTGCAGGTTGACCTCACCTGGACCTGTGAGTAGGGTTTGCCACCAGGGCCTCACCCATACCTGGCGGCTCAGGTCCCCACGTTGGCCTCTTGGACCTGGTGATTCTGGACCTTACCTGGTACTCTACCAGTCCTGGGGTCTCTGGTCACCACCTGGGCCTCACCTGGACCTGGTGAATCTGGTCCCTATCTGGGCCTCACCCAGTCCTGGTTACTTTGTTCCTCACCTGGACCTGATTGCTGTGGACTCTTTCTTGGCCTCACCTGGAACTGGTGACTCTGATTCTATCTGCGCGTCACCCAGACCTGGTGACTCTGTCCTCACCTGCGCATCATTGGTACCTGGTGACTCTGTTCCACACCTGAGCCTCACTTAGACATGATGACTCTGGAACCTCTCTGGGCCTCACCCTGACCTGGAGACTCTGGTCTCCATCTGGATGTTACCTTGACCAGGTGATTCTGGTACCCCTCTAGTCCTCAACCAGATCTGGTGACTCTGGTCCTGAACTGGGCCTCACCTGGACCTAGTGAATATGCTCCATCTGGGCCTCATTTGGACCTGGTGACTCTGGTCCCTACCTGGGCATCATTGGGACATGGTTCCACTGCATGTCCTGCAGGTTGGCCTCACCTGGACCTGGTAAGTCTGGTCCCTACGTGGGCATCATCGGGACATGGTTCCTCTGCATGGCCTGCAGGTTGGCCTCACCTGGACCTGGTGAGTGGGATTTCCACCTGGGCCTCACCCATACCTGGAGACAAAAGTCCCCACGTGGGCCTCACTTGGACCTGGTGAATCTGGTCCTTACCTGGTCTTCACCTGGAACTGGTAACTCTGGTCACCACCTGGGAATCACCTGGACCTGGTGAATCTGGTCCCCATCTGGGCCTCACCCAGTCTTGGTGACTTTGTTCCCCACCTGGACCTGATTGCTGTGGACTCCTTCTTGGCCTCACCTGGAACTGCTGACTCTGATCCTAACTGGACCTCACCCAGATCTGTTGATTCTGGTCCTCACCTGTGGACCAATACGATCTGGATACTCTGTTCCACACCTGAGCCTCACCTGGACATGATGACTCTGGATCCCCTCTGGGCCTCACCCTGACATGGTGACTCTGGTCCCCATCTGGATGTCACCTAGACCAGGTGAATCTGGTACCTCTCTAGGACTCAACTTGACCTGGTGACTCTAGTCCTCATCTGGGCCTCACTGGGACATAGTGAACATACTACCCACTGCACATCATCTGGACCTGTTGACTCTGGTTTTACCAGGCCAACATCAGGACATCGTTACTCTATTCCCTACTGGGACTGAACTGATACTGGTAACTCAGGTCCTGACTTTGGCCTCTTCTGTACAAGGTGACTCTGGCTCCTCCTGGGCCTCACCTGTAACTGGTGACTCTGATCCTAAGCATGGCCTCACGAGACCTGGTGACTGTGGTTCCCATGGGACCTCACCTGGACCTCATGTCTCTGGTCCAACCTGGGCCTCACCCTGATATGGTGACTCTGGTCCCCATCTGGATGTCACCTAGACCAGGTGAATCTGGTACCCCTCTAGGCCTCAACTTGACCTGGTGACTCTAGTCCTCATCTGGGCCTCACTGGGACATAGTGAACATACTACCCACTGCGCATCATCTGGACCTGTTGACTCTGGTTTTACCAGGCCAACATCAGGACATGGTTACTCTATTCCCTACTGGGACTGAACTGATCCTGGTAACTCTGGTCCTGACTTTGGCCTCTTCTGTACCAGGTGACTCTGGCTCCTCCTGGGCCTCACCTGTAACTGGTGACTCTGATCCTAAGCATGGCCTCACGAGACCTGGTGACTGTGGTTCCCATGGGACCTCACCTGGACCTCATGTCTCTGGTCCAACCTAGGCCTCACCAGTACATGGTGTATCTGGTACCCACCTGGGTAGCATCAGGATATGGTTACCCTGTTCACTATCAGTGACCCAGCCGGACCTATTAACACTGGTCTTCACCTGGGCCACACCTGGACATGGTGACACTCGTTCCCACCTGGGTCTCACCTGGACATGGTGAGTCGGATCCCCACATGGTCCTCACCTGTAAGTGGTGATTCTTGTTCCCACATGGATTCATGTGGACCTGTTGGATGCAGTGTTTCTAGCTTCTCATGTACCTCGTGACTCTGATCCCCACCAGGGCCTCACCGTGTACTGGTGAGTGTGGTTTCACCTGCACCTCACCTGGACCTGGTGATTCTGGTCTGCACCTGAGACTACCAGGGATCTGGTGACTGTGGTCCCCACCTGGGCTTCACCTGGATTTGGGGACTCCGGTCCCCATCTGGGCCTCACCTGGCCCTGTTGACCATGGTCCTCAACTGGGCAAAATTGGGACCCGGTGACTGTGTTCCACAACTGGACCTCACCTGGACCAGGTCACTCTGGTCCTCCTCTGGGACTCAGGTGCCCTAGTGACTGAAAACCCCACTTTAGCCTGACTTGGACCTGCTGACCCTGGTTGCCACCTGCTTCTGACCTCGAACTGTTGACTCTGGTTCTTTCAAGGGCCTCCACTGTACCTGGTGATTCTGGTCCCCACCTGGGCCAAACCAGGACTTGGTGACACTTGTCTCCACCGGGGACTCACCTGGACCTTCTTACTGTGTTCCATAACTGGTCCTCAATTAGACCTGTTGACTATGGTCCCAAAGCCGGCCTCACATGGACCTGTTGCCTCTGATCCCCTCCGGGGCTCCACGTGTACCTGGTAACTCTGGTCCTCATCTGGGCCTCATCTGGACCTAGCTACTCCGGTCCCCACCTGGGATTCACCTGGATCTGGTGACTCTGGTCCACACCTGGACCTGACCTGCATCTGGTGACTCTGGTCCTCAGTTTGGCCTCACCTGGACCTAGTGTCTCTCGTCCCCACTTTGACCTAACTCAGAACTGCTGAATCTTGCCCCACCTAGGCCGCACCCAGACTTGGTGACTCTTGTCCCCAGCTATGACTCAATACGACCTGATGAATCTGGTCCTCACGTGGGCCTCACATGGACCTGGAACTCAGCTGGATAGAGTTGCTCTGGTTCCCACAATGGGCTCACCTTATACTGCTGACTGTGGTCTTATTCTATGCCTCACCAGGACCTAGTGATTCTGTTCCCCATCTGGGCTTGCATGGCCCTAGTGACTATGGTCCTCACCCAGGCATCATTGGGACATGGATACTCTATTCCACACCTGGGCCTCACTTTGACCAGGGACCTCTGGTCCCATTCTGGGCCTCAAACTAAACTGGTTACTCTGGTTCCCCCTCTGGGCGTCACCATTACCTGGTGACTCTGGTCACCCCTTTGGCTTCACTTGGGCCGCGTGAATCTGGTCCTTAGCTGGTCCGCACCTGGATCTGGTGACTGGTTGCCACCTGGGCCTCAGCTGGACATGGTGAATCCTGTTGCCACCTGTGCCTCACCTGGACCTTGTGACTGTGGTCCCACCTGGAACTCACCTGGACCTGGTGGCTCTGGGTCCCATATGGGGCTCTCCTGGACCTGGTTTCCGTGGTATCCATTTGGACTCACCTGGAACAAAATGACTCTGATCCATATTTGGGCCTCTCCTGGGCCTGTTGACTCTGGTCCTAACCTGGGGATCATTGGCAACTGGATACTCTCTTATATACGTGGGCCTCACCTGGACCTGGTGACTGTGGTCCCACCTGGGCCTCACCTGGACGAGTTGACTGATTCCAACAGGAACCTCACCAGGACCTGGTGATTCAGTTCCTCATATGGGCATCATGGGACCTGGTTTCAGTTCCACATCGGGGCCTCACCTGGAACTAGTGATTCTCATCCCCTTCTGGGCCTCACCCTGACGTGGTGACTCTGGTCCCCATCTGGATATGCCCAGAACCGGGTGACTCTGGTCCCCCTCTGGGACTCACCCGGAGCTGGGGACACTGGTACTCAGCCGGGCCTCAACAGGACCTGGTGAATCTACTCCTCACTTAGGTTTCGTCTGGACCTTGTGACTCTTTTCCCACCTGGCATCAATGGGACATGGTTACTCTGTTCCCCACCTGGGCCTCACCTGGACATGATAACTTTGCTCCACACTTTGGCTTCTAATGTTCCTCATGACTCTGGTCCCCCCACCTAGGCCTCAATCTGGACCTGGTGACTGTGGTCCCCACCTGGGTCTCACCTGGACTTGGTGACTCTCGTTCACACATGAACCACACCAGGACCTGGTGCCTGTGGTGTTCTTGTAGACTCACATTTACCTGGTGACTCCGGTCCCCACCAGGGCCTCACCTGGATCTGGTGACTCTGGCATGCAGGTTGGCCTCACCTGGACCTTGTGAGTGGGGTGGCCACCTGGGAGTCACCCATACCTGGTGACTCAGGTCCCCCCGTGGGCCTTTTGGACCTGGTAAATCTGGTCCTTACCTTGTCCTCTCCCAGACCCGGGTACTCTTGTCAACACCTGGGTCTCACCTGGACCTAGTGAATCTGGTCCCCATCTGGGCCTCACTCAGTCCTGGGGACTTTGTTACCCACCTGGACCTACTTGCTGTGGACACTTTCTTTGCCTCACCTAGATCTGGTGACTCTGATCCTATCTGCGCATCACCCATATCTGGTGACTCTGGTCCTCACCTGGGCATCATAGGTACCTGGTGACTCTGTTCCACACCTGAGCCTCACCTGGACATGATGACTGTGGATCCTCTCTGGGCCTCACCCTGACCTGGTGACTCTTGTCCCCATCTGGATGTCACCTGGACCAGGTGATTCTGGTACCCCTCTAGGCCTCAACCAGATCTGGTGACTCTGGTCCCACTTGGCCCTCACCAGGACCTGGTGTCTCTGGTACCCACCTGATTAGCATCAGGATATGGTACTCTGTTAACTAACAGTGACCCATCGGGAACTATTAACTCTGGTCTTCACCTGGGCCACACCTGGACATGGTGACACATGTTTCCACCTGGGACTCACCTGGACATGGGGAGTCGGATCCCCACCTGGTCCTCACCTGTAACTGGTGATTCTCGTTCCCACGTGGACATAATGTGGACCTGGTGGCTGCAGTGTTTCTAGCTTCTCATGTACCTCGTGTCTCTGTTCCCCACCAGGGCCTCACCGGGACCTGGTCAGTGTGGTTTCCACCTGCACCTCACCTGGACCTGGTGATTCTGATCTGCACCTGAGACTACCCCGGATCTGGTGACTGTGGTCCCCACCTGGGCTTCACCTGGATTTGTGGACTCCGGTCCCCATCTGGGCCTCACCTGGCCCTGTTGACCATGGTCCTCTACTGGGCAAAATTTGGACCCGGTGACTGTATTCCACAACTGAACCTCACCTGAACCAGGTGACTCTGGTCCCCCTCTGGGTCTCACCGTGCCCTAGTGACTGTGAACCCCACTTTGGCCTGACTTGGACCTGCTGACCCTGGTTGCCACCTACGCCTGACCTCGAAGTGTTGACTCTGGTTCTTTCAATGGCCTCCCGTGTACCTGGTT
The DNA here is from genome assembly GCF_053574225.1 of Canis aureus. Taxonomy (NCBI): domain Eukaryota; kingdom Metazoa; phylum Chordata; class Mammalia; order Carnivora; family Canidae; genus Canis; species Canis aureus. The sequence goes on from NC_135647.1 coordinate 28,258,832, forward strand.
ATCCTGGTCCCCACGTGGGCCTCACCTGGACGTGGTGACTCTTGTCACCCCCGGGGACTTCCTGGGCCTGCTTACTGTGTTCCACACCTGGGCCTCAAGTAGACCTGTTGACAATGGTCCCCAAGCCGGCCTCACATGGACCTGTTGCTTCTAATCCCCACCGGGGCCTCACGTGTAACTAGTAACTCTGGTCCCCACCTGGACCTTTCCTGGACCTGGTGACTCTCTTTGAACATGGACCTCACCTGGATTTGGTGACTCTGGTCCCCACCTGGACCTCACCTGCATCTTGTGACTCTGGCCTGCTGTTTGGCCTCACCTGGACCTGGGGAGTGTGGTTGCCACCTGGGCCTCACACATAGCTGGTGACTCAGGACCCCACGTGGGCCTCATTTGGACCTGTTGAATCTGGTCCTTAGCTGGTCCTCTCCCAGCCCCGAGGACTCTGGTCACCACCTGGGAATATCCTGGACCTGGTGAATCTGGTCCAAATCTGGGCCTCACCAAGTCCTGGTGAATTTCTTCACCTCCTGGACCTGATTGCTGTGGACTCCTTCTTGGCGTCACCTGGAACTGGTGACTCTGATCCTATCTGCGTGTCACCCAGATCTGGTGACTCTGGTCCTCACCTGGGCATCATTGGTACCTGGTGATTCTGTTCCACACCTGAGCCTCACCTGGACCCGATGACTCTGGAACCTCTCTGGGCCTCACCCTGACCTGGTGACTCTGGTCCCCATCTGTATATCACATCGATCAGGTGATCCTGGTAACCTTCTAAGCCGAACCAGATATGTGAAACTGGTCCTCAACTGGGCCTCACCTGGACCAGGTGACTCTGGTCCCCCTCTGGGTCTCACCGTGCCCTAGTGACTGTGAACCCCACTTTGGCCTGACTTGGACCTGCTGACCCTGGTTGCCACCTGCGCCTGACCTCGAACTGTTCACTCTGGTTCTTTCAAGGGTCTCCCCTGGACCTGATGATCCTGGTCCCCACCTGTGCCTCACTGGACGTGGGCACTCTTGTCACCACTGGGGACTCACCTGGACCTGGTTACTGTGTTCCACACCTGGGCCTCAAGTAGATCTGTTGACCATGGTCTTCAAGCCGGCCTCACATGGACCTGTGGTCTCTGATCCCCACCGGGGCCTCACGTGTACCTGATAAGTCTGGTCCTCACCTGGGCCTCATCTGGACCTAGTGACTCTGATCCCCACCTGGGCTTCACCTGGATCTGGTGACTCTAGTCCCCACGTGGACCTCTCCTGGACCTGGTGACTCTCATTCCAACATGGACGTCAACTGGATCTGGTGACTCTGGTCCTCAGTTTGGCCTCACATGGACCTGGTAACTCTGTTCCCTACCTGGGCATCATCGGGACATGGTTCCTCTGCATGGCCTGCAGGTTGGCCTCACCTGGACCTGCTGAGTGGGGTTGCCACCTGGGCCTCACCCATACCTGGTGACTCGGGTCCCCACGTTGGCGTCTTGCACCTGGTGAATCTGGTTCTTACCTGAACCTCTCCCACACCCGGGGACTCTGGTCACCACCTCGGCCTCACATGGACCTGGTGAATCTGGTCCCCATCTGGGCCTCACCCAGTCTTGGTGACTTTGTTCCCAACCTGGACCTGATTGCTGTGGACTCCTTCTTGGCCTCACCTGGAACTGGTGACTCTGATCCTAACTGGGCCACACCTGATCTGGTGACTCTGGTACTCACCTGTGGACCATTATGACCTGGATACTCTGTTCCACACCTGAGCCTCACCTGGACATGATGACTCCGGATCCCCTCTGGGCCTCACCCTAACATGGTGACACTGGTCTCTATCTGGATGTCACCTAGACCAGGTGAATCTGGTACCCCTCTATTCCTCAACTTGACCTTGTGACTCTTGTCCTCAACTGGGCCTCACCGGGACCTAGTGATTAGCTCCCCACCTGGGCCTCATCTGGAACTGGAGACTCTGGTTCTACCTGCGCATCATCGAGACATGGTTATTCTATTCCCCACTGGGACTGACCTGATACTGGTATCTCTGGTCTGACTTTGGGCTCTTCTGTTCCAGGTGACTCTGGCTCCACCTGGGCCTCACCTGTACCTGGTGACTCTGATGCTATGCATGGCCTCACCTGACCTGGTGACTGTGCTTCCCATCGGGACCTCACCTGGACCTCATGTCTCTGGTCCCACCTGGGCCTCACCAGGACCTGGTGTCTGTGGTACCCACCTGGGTAGCATCAGGATATGGTTACACTGTTCAGAAACAGTGACCCAGCCGGACCTATAAACTCTGGTCTTCACCTGGGCCACACCTGGACAGGTTGACACTGGTTCACACCTGGGCCTCACCTGGACATGGTGAGTTGGATCCCCATCTGGTCCTCACATGTAACTGGTGATTCTCGTTCCCACATGGACATCAAGTGGACCTGGTGGCTGCAGTGTCTTTAGCTTCTCATGTACCTCATGACTCTGATCCCCTCCAGGGCCTCACCGGGACCTGGTGAGTGTGGTTGCCACCGGCAACTCACCTGGACCTGGTGATTCTGCTCTGCACCTGAGACTACCCTGGATCTGGTGACTGTGGTCCCCACCTGGGCTTCACCTGGATTTGGGGACTCCAGGCCCATCTGGGCCTCACCCGGCCCTGTTGACCATGGTCCTAAACTGGGCAAAATTGGGACCCGGTGAATGTGTTCCACAACGGGACCTCACCTGGACCAGGTGACTCTGGTCCCCCTCTGGGACTCACCGTGCCCTAGTGACTGTGAACCCCACTTTGGCCTGCCTTGGACCTGCTGACCCTGGATGCCACCTGCGCCTGACCTAGAACTGTTGAATCTGGTTCCTTCAAGGGCCTCCCCTGGACCTGGTGATCCTGGTCCCCACCTGAGCCTCAACTGGACGTGGTGACTCTTGTCACCACCTGGGACTCACCTGGACCTGGTTACTGTGTTCCACACTTGGGCCTCAAGTAGACCTGTTGACCATGGTCCCCAAGCCGGCCTCACATGGACCTGTTGACTCTGATCACCACCGGGGCCTCACGTGTACCTGGGAACTCTGGTCCTCACCTGGCCTCATCTGGTCCTAGTGACTCTGGTCCCCACCTGGGCTTCACCTGGATCTGGTGACTCTGGTCCCCACCTGGACTTCACCTGGATCTGGTGACTCTGGTCCCCACCTGGACCTCTCCTGGACCTGGTGACTCTCTTTCCAACATGGACCTCACCTGGATCTGGTGACTCTGTTCCTCAGTTTGGCCTCACCTGGACCTGGTGTCTCTAGTCCACACTTTGACCTATCTCAGAACTGCTGAATCTTGCCCCACATATGCCGCACCGATACCTGGTGACTCTTGTCCCCAGCTACGCCTCAATTCGACCAGATGAATCTGGTCCTCACGTGGGCCTCACATCGACCTGGGACTCAGCTGGATAGAGTGGCTCTGGTTCCCACAAGGGGCTCACCTGATACTGGTGACTGTGGTCTTATTCTATGCCTCAACAGGACCTAGTGATTCTGTTCCCCATCTGGGCCTGCATGGCCCTAGTGACTCTGGTCCTCACCCAGGCATCATTGGGACCTGGATACTCTATTCCACACCTGGGCCTCACTCTGACCAGGGACCTCTGGTCGCATTCTGGGCCTCAAATTAAACTGGTTACTCTGGTCCCCCTCTGGGCCTCACCCTTACCTGGTGACTCTGGACACCCCTTGGGCTTCATTTGGGCCTTGTGAATCTGGTCCTTAGCTTGTCCTCACTTGGATCTGGTGACTGGTCGCCACCTGGGCCTCACCTGGACTTGGTGAATCCTGTTGCCAACTGCGTCTCACCTGGACCTTGTGACAGTGGCCAACCTGGACCTCACCTGGATCTGGTTGCTCTGGTTCCCATATGGGGCTCTCCTGGACCTGGTTCCTGTGGTCTCCATCAGGCCTCACCTGGAACACAATGACTCTGATGCATATTTGTGCCTCTCCTGGACTGTTGACTCTGGTCCTTACCTGGGCATCATTGGGGCCTGGATACTCTCTTATATACCTGGTCCTCACCTGGACCTGGTGACTGTGGTCCCATCTGGACCTCACCGGGACGAGGTGACTGGTTTCCACAAGGACCTCACCTGGACCTCGTGACTCAGGTCCTCATATGGGCATCATGGGACCTGGTTTCTCACTTCCGCATCGGGGCCTCAAGTGGACCTAGTGATTCTGGTACCCCTCTGGGCCTGTCCCTGACGTGGTGACTCTGGTCCCAACCTAGATATCACCAGAACCTGGTGACTGTGGTCCCCCTATGGGACTCACCCGGAGATGGGGCACTGGTCCTCAACTGGGCCTCAAAAGGACCTGGTGAATCTACTCCTCACTTAGGCCTCGTCTGGTCCTTGTGACTCTTTTCCCACCTGGCATCAATGGGACATGGTTATTCTGTTCCCCACCTGGGCCTCACCTCCACATGATAATTTTGCTCCACACTTTGGCCTCAACTGGTCCTGATGACTTTGTTCCCCCCACCTGGCCTCAGTCTGGACCTGGTGACTGTGGTGCCCACCCGGGTCTTACCTGTACCTGGTGATTCTCGTTCCCACATGAACCACACCTGGACCTGGTGACTGTGGTGTACTTGTAGACTCACATTTACCTGATGACACTGGTCCCCACTAGGGCCTCACCTGGATCTGGTGACTCTGGCGTGCCGGTTGGCCTCACCTTGACCTGGTGAGTGATGTTGCCACCTGGGCCTCACACATAGCTGGTGACTCAATTCCCCTCGTGGGCCTCTTGGACCTGGTGAATCTGGTCCTTACCTGGTCATGTCCCAGACCCGGGGACTCTGGTCACCACCTGGGCCTCACCTGGACCTGGTGAATCTGGTCCCCATCTGGGCCTCACCCAGTCGTGGTGACTTTGTTCCCCACCAGGACCTCATTGCTGTGGACTCTTTCTTGGCCTCACCTGGAACTGGTGACTCTGATCCTATCTGCGCGTCACCCAGATCTGGTGACTCTCGGCCTCACCTGGGCATCATTGGTACCTGGTGACTCTGTTCCACGCCTGAGCCTAACCTGGACATGATGACTCTGGAACCACTCTGGGCCTCTCCCTGACCTGATGCCTGTGGTCCCCATCTGGATGTCACCTGGACGAGGAGATTCTGGTACCCCTCTAAGCCTCAACCAGATCTGGTGACAGTGGTCCTCAACTGGGCCTCACTGGACCTAGTGAATATGCTCCATCTGGGCCTCATTTGGACCTGGTGACTCTGGTCCCTACCTGGGCATCATCGGGATATGGTTCCACTGCATGGCCTGCATATTGGCCTCACCTGGACCTGGTAACTCTGTTCCCTACCTGGGCATCATCGGGACATGGTTCCTCTGCATGGACTGCAGGTTCGCCTCACCTGGACCTGGGGAGTGGGGTTTCCACCTGAGCCTCACCCATACTTGGTGACACAGGTACCCACGTGGTCCTCACTTGGACCTGGTGAATCTGGTCCTTACCTGGTCCTCACCCAGAGCTGGTAACTCTGGTCACCACCTGGGAATCACCTGGACCTGGTGAATCTGGTCCCCATCTGGGCCTCACCCAGTACTCGTGACTTTGTTCCCCACCTGGACCTGATTGCAGTGGACTCCTTTTTGGCCTCACCTGGAACTGGTGACTCTGATCCTAACTGGGGCTCACCCAGATCTGGTGACTCTGGTCCTCACCTGTGGACCATTATGATCTGGATCTCTGTTCCACACCTGAGCCTCACCTGGACATGATGACTCTGGGTCCCCTCTGTGCCTCACCCTGACATGGTGACTCTGGTCCCCATCTGGATGTCACCTAGACCAGGTGAATCTGGTACCCCTCTAGGCCTCAACTAGACCTGGGGATTCTGGTCCTCAAGTGTGCCTCACCGAGACCTAGAGAATATGCTTCCCACCTGCTCCTCATCTGGACCTGGTGACTCTGGTTCTACCTGCGCATCATCGGGACATAGTTACTCTATTCCCCACTGGGACTGACCTGATCCTGGTAACTCTGGTCCTGACTTTGGCCTCTTCTCTACCAGGTGACTCCGGCTCCTCCTGGGCCTCACCTGTAACTGGTGACTCTGATCCTAAGCATGGCCTCACCTGACATGGTGACTGTGGTTCCCATCGGGACCTCACCTGGACATCATATCTCTGGTCCCACCTGGGCCTCACCAGGATCTGGTGTCTCTGGTACCCACCAGGGTAGCATCAGGATATGGTTACACTGTTCACTAACAGTGACCCAGCCGGACCTATTAACTCTGGTCTTCACCTGGGCCACACCTGGTTATGGTGACACTGGTTCCCACCTGGGTCTCACCTGGAAATGGTGAGTCGGATCCCCACCTGGTCCTCACTTGTAACTGGTGATTCTCGTTCCCACATGGATATCCTGTGGACCTTGTGGCTGCAGTGTTTCTAGCTTCTCATGTACCTTGTGACTCTGGTCCCCACCAGTGACTCACCGGGACCTGGTGAGTGTGGTTGCCACCTACACCTCACCTGGACTTGGTGATTCTGGTCTGCACCTGAGACTACCCTGGATCTGGTGACTGTGGTCCCCACCTGGTCTTCACCTGGATTTGGGGACTCCAGTCCCCATCTGGGCCTCACCTGGCCCTGTTGACCATGGTCCTCAACTGGGCACAATTGGGGCCCGGTGACTGTGTTCCACTAATGGACCTCACCTGGACCAGGTGACTCTGGTCCCCCTCTGGGTCTCACCGTGCCCTAATGACTGTGAACCCCACTTTGTGCTGACTTGGACCTGCTGACCCTGGTTGGCACCTGCGCTTGACTTCGACCTGTTGACTCTGGTTCTTTCTTTTTTCTTTTTTTTTAATTTATTTTTTATTATTGGTGTTCTATTTACTAACATAGAGAATAACCCCCAGTGTCCGTCACCCATTCACTCCCACCCCCCGCCCTCCTCCCCTTCTACCACCCCTAGTTCGTTTCCCATAGTTAGCAGTCTTTACGTTCTGTCTCCCTTTCTGATATTTCCCACACATTTCTTCCCCCTTCCCTTATATTCCCTTTCACTATTATTTATATTCCCCAAATGAATGAGATCATATAATGTTTGTCTTTCTCCACTGGCTTACTTCACTTAGCATAATACCATCCAGTTCCATCCACGATGAAGCAAATGGTGGGTATTTGTCATTTCTAATAGCTGAGTAATATTCCATTGTATACTTAAACCACGTCTTCTTTATCCATTCATCTTTCGTTGGACACCGAGGCTCCTTCCACAGTTTGGCTATCGTGGACATTGCTGCTATAAACATCGGGGTGCAGGTGTCCCGGCGTTTCATTGCATTTGTCTCTTTGGGGAAAATCCCCAACAGTGCAATTGCTGGGTCGTAGGGCAGGTATATTTTTAACTGTTTGAGGAACCTCCACACAGTTTTCCAGAGTGGCTGCACCAGTTCATATTCCCACCAAGTGTATGAGGATTCCCTTTTCTCCGCATCCTCTCCAACATTGGTTGTTTCCTGTCTTGTTAATTTTCCCCATTCTCACTGGTGTGAGGTGGTATCTCATTGTGGTTTTGATTTGTATTTCCCTGATGGCAAGTGATGCAGAGCATTTTCTCATGTGCATGTTGGCCATGTCTATGTCTTCCTCTGTGAGATTTCTGTTCATGTCTTTTGCCCATTTCATGATTGGATTGTTTGTTTCTTTGGTGTTGAGTTTGATAAGTTCTTTATAGATCTTGGAAACTAGTCCTTTATCTGATATGTCATTTGCAAATATCTTCTCCCATTCTGTAGGTTGTCTTTGAGTTTTGTTGACTGTATCCTTTGCTGTGCAAAAGCTTCTTATCTTGATGAAGTCCCAATAGTTCATTTTTGCTTTTGTTTCTTTTGCCTTCGTGGATGTATCTTGCAAGAAGTTACTATGGCCGAGTTCAAAAAGGGTGTTGCCTGTGTTCTTCTCTAGGATTTTGATGGAATCTTGTCTCACATTTAGATCTTTCATCCATTTTGAGTTTATCTTTGTGTATGGTGAAAGAGAGTGGTCTAGTTTCATTCTTCTGCATGTGGATGTCCAATTTTCCGAGCACCAATTATTGAAGAGACTGTCTTTCTTCCAATGGATAGTCTTTCCTCCTTTATCGAATATTAGTTGCCCATAAAGTTCAGGGTCCACTTCTGGATTCTCTATTCTGTTTCACTGATCTATGTGTCTGTTTTTGTGCCAGTAGACTCTAGTTCTTTCAAGGGCCTCAGCTGTACCTGGTGATCCTGGTCCCCACCTGGGCCTCACCTGGACGAGGGGACTGGTTCCCACAGGGACCTCACCTTGACCTGCTGACTCAGGTCCTCATATGGGCATCATGGGACCTGGTTTCAGTTCCACATCGGGACCTCACCTGGAGCTAGTGATTCTCGTCCCCCTGGGCCTCACCCTGACGTGGTGACTCTGGTCCCCACCTGGATATCACCGGAACCGTGTGACTCTGGTCCCCCTCTGGGACCCACCCAGACCTGGGGACACTGGTCCTCAACTGGGCCTCACCTGGACCTGGTGAATCTGCTCCTCATCTGGGCCTCACCCAGTCCTGGTGACTTTGTTCCCCACCTGGACCTGATTGCTGTGGACTCTTTCTTGGCCTCTCCTGGAACTGGTGACTCTGAACCAATTTGCGCGTCACCCAGATCTGGTGACTCTGGTCCTCACTTGGGCATCATTGGTACCTCGTGACTCTGTTCCTCACCTGAGCCTCACCTGGACATGATGACTCTGGAACCTCTCTGGGCCTCTCCCTGACCTGGTGTCTCTAGTCTCTACCTGGGCATCATCGGAACATGGTTCCCCTGCATGGCCTGCAGGTTTGCCTCACCTGGATGTGGTAACTCTCGTCCTTACCTGGGTATCATCGGGACATGGTTCCTCTGCATGGCCTGCAGTTTGGCCTCACCTGGACCTGGGGAGTGCCTTGCCACCTGGCCTCACCAATACCTGGTGACTCAGGTCCCCACGTGGGCCTCATTTGGACCTGTTGAATCTGGTCCTTACCTGGTCGTCACCCGGAACTGGTAAGTCTGTTCACCACCTGGGAATAACCTGGACCTGCTGAATCTGGTCCCCATCCGGGGCTCACCCAGTCCTGGTGACTTTGTTCCCCACCTGAACCTGATTGCTGTGGACTCCTTCTTGGCCTCACCTGGAAGTGGTGACTCTGATCCTAATTGGGCCTCACCCAGATCTGCTGACTCTGGTACTCACCTGTGGACCATTATGATCTGGATACTCTGTTCCACACCTGAGCCTCACCTTGACATGATTACACTGGATCCCCTCTGGACCTCACCCTGACATGGTGACTCTGGTCCCCATGTGGATGTCACCTAGACCAGGTGAATCTGGTACCCCTCTGGGCCTCAACTAGACCTGGTGACTGTGGTCCTCAACTGGGCCTCACCGGGATCTAGTGGAAATGCTCCCCTCCTGCGCCTCATCTGGACCTGGTGACATTGGTTCTACCTGGGCATCATTGGGACCTGGATACTCTCTTATATACCTGGGCCTCACCTGGACCTGATGACTGTGGTCCCACCTGGGCCTCAACTGGTCCTGGTGAATCTGGTCCCCATCTGGGCCTCACCCAGTCCTGGTTACTTTGTTCCCCACCTGGACCTGATTGCTGTGGACCCTTTCTTGGCCTTACCTGGAACTGGTGACTCTGATCCTATATGCACGTTTCCCAGATCTGGTGACTCTGGTCCTCACCTGGGAGTTATTGGTACCTGGTGCCTCTGTTTTACACCTGAGCCTCACCTGGACATGATGACTCTGGAATTTCTCTGGGTCTCACCCTGACATGGTGACTCTGGTCCCCATCTGGATGTCACTTGGACCAGGTGATACTGGTACTCCTCTAGGCCCCAAACATATCTGGTGACTCTGGTCCTCAACTGGGCCTCACCTGGACCTAGTGTATATGTTCCATCTGGGCCTCATTTGGACCTGGTAACTCAGGTCACTACCTTGGCATCATCGGGTCATGCTTCCACTGCATGGCCTGCAGGTTGCACTCACCTGGACCTGGTAAGTCTGGTCCCTACCTGGGCATCATCCGGACATGGTTCCTCTGCATGGCTTGCAGGTTGGCCTCACCTGGACCTGGTGAGTGGGGTTGCCACCTGGGCCTCACACATACCTTGTGACTCAGGTCCCCACGTGGGGCTCTTGGACCTTGTGAATCTGATCCTTTCCTGGTCCTCTCCTAGACCAGAGGACTCTGGTCACTACCTGGGCCTCCCCTGGACCTGGTGAATCTGGTCCCCATCTGAGACTCACCCAGTCCTGGTGACTTTGGTCCCCACCTGGACCTGATTGCTGTGGCCTCCTTCTTGGCCTCACCTAGAACTGGTGACTCTGATCCTATCTGCGCGTCACCCAGACCTGGCGACTCTGGTCCTTACCTGGGCATCATTGGTACCTGCTGACTCTGTTGCACACCTGAGCCTCACCTGGACATGATGACTCTGAAACTCTCTGGGCCTCACCCTGACCTGGTGACTCTGGTCCCCATCTGGATGTCACCTGGACCAGGTAATTCTGGTACCCCTCTAGGCCTCAACCAAATCTGGTGACTCTGGTCCTCAACTGGGCCTCACCTGGCCCTAGTGAATAAGCACCATCTGGGCCTCATTTGGACCTGGTGACTCTGGTCCCTACCTGGGCATCATCAGGACATGGTTCCACTGCATGGCCTGCAGGTTGGCCTCACTTGGACCCGGTAAGTCTGGTTCCTACCTGGTCATCGTCGGGACATGGTTCCTCTGAATGGCCTGCAGGTTGGCCTCACCTGGACCTGGTCAGTGGGCTTGCCACCTGGGCCTCACCCATGCCTGGTGACACAGGTCCCCACGTGGGCCTCACTTGGACCTGGTGAATCTAGTCCTTGCCTGGTCCTCACCCGGAACTGGTAACTCTGGTCATCACCTGGGAATCACCTGGACCTTGTGAATCTGGTCCCCATTTGGTCCTCACTCAGTCCTGGTGACTTTGTTCCCCACCTGGACCTGATTTCTGTGGACTCCTTCTTGGACTCACCTGGAACTAGTGACTCTGATCCTAACTGGGCCCCACCCAGATCTGTTGACTCTGCTCCTCACCTGTGGACCATTATGATCTGGATACTCTGTTCCACACCTGAGCCCCATCTCTACATGAGGACTCTGCATCCTCTCTGGTCCTCACCCTGACACTTTGACTCTGGTCCCCATCTGGATGTCACCTAGACCAGGTGAATCTGGTACCCCTCAAGGCCTCAACTAGACCTGGTGACTCTGGTCCTCAACTGGGCCTCATCGGGACCTAGTGAATATGCTCCCCACCTGCGCCTCATCTGGACCTGGTGACTCTGGTTCTACCTGGACATCATCGGGACTTGGTTACTCTATTCCCCACTGGGACTGACCTGATCCTGGTAACTCAGGTCCTGACTTTGGCCTCTTCTGTACCAGGTGATTCTGGCTCCACCTGGGCCTCAAGTGTAACTGGTGACTGTGATCCTAAGCATGGCCTCACCTTACCTAGTGACTGTGGTTCCATCAGGACCTCACCTGGACCTCATGTCTCTGTTCCCACGTGGGCCTGACCAGGACCTGGTGTCTCTGGTACCCACCTGGGAAGCATCAGGATTGGTGACCCTGTTCACTAACAGTGACCCAGTAGGACCTATTAACTCTGTCTTCACCTGGGCCTCACCTGGACATGGTGACCCTGGTTCCCACCTGGGACTCACCTGGACATGGTGAGTCGGATCCCCACCTGGTCCTCACCTGTAACTGGTGATTCTCGTTCCCACATGGACATCATGTGGACCTTGTGGCTGCAGTGTTTCTAGCTTCTCATGTACCTCGTGACTCTGGTCCCCACCAGGGCCTCACAGGGACCTGGTGAGTGTGGTTGCCACATGCACCTCACCTGGACCTGGTGGTTCTGGTCTGCACCTGAGACTACCCTGGATCTGGTGACTGTGGTCCCCACCTGGGCTTCACCTGGATTTGGGGACTCCGGTCCCCATCTGGGCCTCACCTGGTCCTGTTCACCATGGTCCTCAACTGGGCAAAATTGGGACCCGGTGACTGTGTTCCACAACTGGACCTCACCTGGACCAGGTCACTGTGGTCCCCCTCTGGGTCTCACCGTGCCCTAGTGACTGTGAACCCCACTTTGTGCTGACTTGGACCTGCTGACCCTGGTTGCCACCTGGGCCTGACCTCGAAGTGTTGACCCTGGTTCTTTCAATGGCCTCCCCTGGACCTGCTGATCCTGGTCCCCACCTGGGCCTCACCTGGACGTGGTTCCTCTTGTCACCACCGGGGACTCACCTTGACCTGCTTACTGTGTTCCACACCTGGGCCTCAAGTCGACCTGTTGACCATGGTCCCCAAGCCGGCCTCACCTGGACCTGTGGCCTCTGAACCCCACCGGGGCCTCACGTGTACCTGATAACTCTGGTCCTCACCTGGGGCTCATCTGGACCTAGTGACTCTGGTACCCACCTGGGCTTCACCTGGATCTGGTGACTCTGGTCCCCACCTGGACTTCACCTGGATCTGGTGACTCTGGTCCCCACCTGGAACTCTCCTGTACCTGGTGACTCTGGTCCTCAGTTTGGCCTCACATGGACCTGGTGTCTGTCGTCCCCACTTTGACCTAACTCAGAACTGCTGAATCTTGCCCCACCTAGGCTGCACCCAGACCTGGTGACTCTTGTCCTCAGCTATGCCTCAATTCGACCTGATGAATCTGGTCCGCACGTGGGCCTCACATGGACCTGGGACTCAGCTGGATAGAGTGGCTCTGGTTCCCACAAGGGGCTCACCTGATACTGCTGACTGTGGTCTTATTGTGTGCCACACCAGGACCTAGTATTTCTGTTCCCCAACTGGGCCTGCATGGCCCTAGTGCCTCTGGTCCTCACCCAGGCATCATTGGGTGATGGGCCCAAAGATCCTCACCCTGGATACTCTATTCCACACCTGTGCCTCACTTTGAACAGGGACTTCTGGTCCCATTCTGGGCCTCAAACTAAACTGGTTACTCTGGTTTCCCTCTGGGCCTCACCCTTATCTGGTGACGCTGGTCACCCCTTGGGCTTCACTAGGGCCTGGTGAATCTGGTCCTTAGCTGGTCCGCACCTGGATCTGGTGACTCGTCGCCACCTGGGCCTCACTTGGACTTGGTGAATCCTGTTGCCACCTGCGCCTCACCTGGACCTTGTGACTGTGGTCCCACCTGGACCTCACCTGGATCTGGTGGTTCTGGTTCCCATATGGGGCTCTCCTGGACCTGGTTCCTGTGGGCTCCAACTGGCCTCACCTGGAACACAATGACTCTGAACAATATTTGGGCCTTTCCTGGACCTGTTGACTCTGGTCCTTACTTGGGCATCATTGGGAGCTGGATACTCTGTTCTATACCTGGGCCTCACCTGTACCGGTGACTGTGGTCCCACCTGAGCCTCATCTGGACGAGGTGCCTGGTTCCCACAGGGACCTCACCTGGACCTGGTGACTCAGGTCCTCATATGGGCATCATGGGACCTGGTTTCTCAGTTCCACATCGGGGCCTCACCTGGACCTAGTGATTCTCGTCCCGCTCTGGGCCTCACCCGGACGTGGAGACCCTGGTCCCCACCTGGATATCACCAAAACGGCGTGACTCTGGTCCCCCTCTGGGACTCACCGGGAGCTGGCGACACTGGTCCTCAACTGGGCCTCAACAAGACCTGGTGAATCTACTCCTCACTCAGGCCTCGTCTGGACCTGTGACTCTTTTCCCACCTGGCATCAGTGGGGCATGTTTACACTGTTCCCCACCTGGGCCTCACATCACATGGACATGATAACTTTGCTCCACTCTTTGGCCTCAACTGGTCCTGATGACTCTGGTCCCGCCACCTAGGCCTCAATCTGGACCTGTTGACTGTGTTCCCCACCTGGGTCTCACCTGGACATGGTGACTTTCGTTCCCACATGAACCACACCAGGACCTGGTGACTGTGGTGTTCTTGTTGACTCACATTTACCTGGTGACTCCGGTCCCCACTAGGGCCTCACCTGGATCTGGTGACTCTGGCCTGCAGGTTGGCCTCACCTGGACCTGGTGAGTGCGGTTGCCACCTGGGCCCAACTTATACCTGGTGACTCAGATCCCCACGTGGGTATCTTGGACCTGGTGAATCTGGTCCTTACCTGGTCTTCTCCCAGTCCCAGGGACTCTGGTCACCACCTGGGCCTCACCTGGACCTGGTGAATCTGGTCCCCATCTGGGCCTCACCCAGTCCTGGAGACTTCATTCCACACGTGGACCTGATTGCTGTGGACTCTTTCTTGGCCTCACTTGGAACAGGTGACTCTGATCCTATCTGCGCGTCACCCAGACCTGGTAACTCTGACTCTAACCTGGGCATCATTGGTACCTGGTGACTCTGTTCCACACCTGAGGCTCACCTGGACATGATGACTCTGGATCCCCTCTGGGCCTCACCCTGACATGGTGACTCTGGTCCCCATCTGGATGTCACCCAGACCAAGTGAATCTGGTACCCCTCTAGGCCACAACTAGACCTGGTGACACTGGTCCTCAACTGGGCCTCACGGGGACCTAGTGATTATGCTCCCCACCTGCGCCTCATCTGACCTGGTCACTCTGGTTCTACCTGGGCATCATTGGGACATGGTTACTCTATTCCCCACTGGGACTGACCTGATTCCGGTAACTCTGGTCGTGACTTTGGCCTCTTCTGTACCAGGTGATTCTGGCTCCACCTGGGCCTCACCTCTAACTGGTGACTCTGATTCTATGTATGGCCTAATCTGACCTGATGACTGTGGTTCCCATCGGGTCCTCACCTGGACCTCATGTCTCTGGTCCCTCCTGACCCTCACCAGGACCTGGTGTCTCTGATACCCACCTGGGTAGCATCAGGATATGGTTACACTGTTCACTAACAGTGACCCTGTCGGACCTATTAACTCTGGTCTTCACCTGGGCCACACCTGGACATGGTGACACTGGATCCCACCAGGGCCTCACCTGGACATGGTGAGTCGGATCCCAACCTGGTCATCACCTGTAACTGGTGATTCTCATTCCCACATGGACATCAATTGGACCTGGTGGCTGCAGTGTTTCTAGCTTCTCATGTACCTCGTGACTCTGATCCCCTCCAGTGCCTCACCGGGACCTGCTGAGTGTGGTTGCCACCTGCACCTCACCCGGACCTGGTGATTCTGGTCTGCACATGAGACTACCCTGCCTCTGGTGACTGTGGACCCCACCTGGGCTTCACCTGGATTTGGGGACTCCGGTCCCCATCTAAGCTTTACCTGGCCCTGTTGACCATGGTCCTCAACTGGTAAAATTGGGACCCGGTGACTGTGTTCCACAAGTGGCCTCACCTGGACCAAGTGACTCTGGTCCCCCTCTGGGTCTCCCCATGCCCTAGTGACTGTGAACCCCACTTTGGCCTGACTTGGACCTGCTGACCCTGGTTGCCACCTGCCCTTGACCTCGAACTGTTGACTCTGGTTCTTTCATGGGCCTCCCCTGGACCTGGTGATCCTGGTCCCCATCTGGGCCTCACCTGGACGTGGTGACTCTTGTCACCACCGGGGACTCACCGGGACCTGCTTACTGTGTTCCACACCTGGGCCTCAAGTAGACCTGTTGACCATGGTCCCCAAGCCAGCCTCACATGGACCGGTTGCCTCTGATCCCCACCGGGGCCTCACGTGTACCTGGTAACTCTGGTCCTCACCTGGCCCTACCTGGACCTAGTGACTCTGGTCCCCACCTGGACTTCTCCTGGATCTGGTGACTCTGGTCCACCCCAGGACCTCTCCTGGACCTGGTGACTCCTTTCCAACATGGACCTCATGTGGATCTGGTGACTCTGGTCCTCAGTTTGGCCTCACCTGGACTTGGTGTCTCTCGTCCCCACTTTGACCTAACTCAGAACTGCTGAATCTTGCCCCACCTAGGCCGCAACCAGACCTGGTGACTCTTGTCCCCAACTATGCCTCAATTTGACCTGATAAATCTGGTCCTCACGTGTGCCTCATATGTACCTAGGACTCAGCTGGATAGAGTGGCTCTGGTTCCCACAAAGCACACCTGATACTGCTGACGGTGGTCTTATTCTATGCCTCACCAGGACGTAGTGATTCTCTTCCCCATCTTGGCCTGCATGGCCCTAGTGACTCTGGTCCTCACCCAGGCATCATTGGGACCTGGATATTCTATTCCAAACCTGGTACTCGCTTTGACCAGGGAACTCTGGTCCCATTCTGGGCCTCAAACTAAACTGGTTACTCTGGTTCCCACTCTGGTTCTCACCCATACTTGGAGGCTCTGGGCACCCCTTGGGCTTCACTTGGGCCTGGTGAATCTGGTCCTTAGCTGGTCCGCACCTGGATCTCGTGACTGCTCGCCACCTGGGCCTCACCGGGACTTGGTGAATCCTGTTGCCACCTGCGCCTCACCTGGTCCTTGTGACTGTATTCCCACCTGGACCTCACCTGGATCTGGTGTCTCTGGTTCCCATATGGGGCTCTCCTGGACCTGGTTGCTGTGGTGTCCATCTGGCCTCACCTGGAACAAGATGACTCTGATCCATATTTGGGCCTCTCCTGGACCTGTTGACTCTGGTCCATACCTGGGCATCATTACGACCTGGATATTCTCTTATGTACCTGGGCCTCACGTGGACCTGGTGACTGTGATCCCACCTGGGCCTCACCTGGACGAGGTGACTGGTACCTCACCTGGACCTGGTGACTCAGGTCCTCATATGGGCATCATGGGACCTGGTTTCTCAGTTCCACATTGGGGCCTCACCTGGACCTACTGATTCTCGTCCCCCTCTGGGCCTCACCGTGACATGGTGACTCTGTTCCCCACCTGGATATCGCCAGAACTGGGTGACTCTGGTCCCCCTCTGGGACTCACCCGTAGCTGGGGATACTGGCGCTCAACTGGGCCTCAACAGGACCCTGTGATTCTACTCCTCACTTAGGACTCGTCCGGTCCTTGTGACTATTTTCCTACCTGGCATCAATGGGACATGGTTACTCTGTTCCCCACCTGGGCCTCACCAGGACATTATAACTTTACTCCACAATTTGGCCTCAACTGGTCCTGATGAGTCAACTGGTCTTGATGACTCAACTGATGACTCAACTGGTCCTGATGAATCGAAAAGAATCGAACTGAATGGAATCGAATCCAAAAGAATCGAATCGAATCCAAAAGAATCGAATTGAATTGAATCAAAAGAAATGAATTGAATTGAATCAAAAAGGAACTAATCGAATCAAATCGAAAAAACTCGAATAGAATCAAATCGAATGAAAAAGAATCGAATACATTCGAATAAAAAAGAATCGAATTGAGGGATCCCTGGGTGGCGCAGCGGTTTGGCGCCTGCCTTTGGCCCAGGGCGCGATCCTGGAGACCCGGGATCGAGTCCCACATCGGGTTCCCGGTGCATGGAGCCTGCTTCTCCCTCTGCCTGTGTCTCTGCCTCTCTCTCTCTCTCTCTGTGTGTGTGACTATCATAAATAAATAAAGAAAAAAATATTTAAAAAAATAAAAATAAAAAAAATAAAAATATCAAATCGAATCGAATCGCAAAGATCCGAATTGAAAAGACTCGAATTGAAACGAATCGATTTGAAAAGAAAAGCATCGAATCGAATAGAATCGAATTGAAAGAATCGAATTGAATAGAAAATAATCGAATAGAAAAGAATTGAACCGAAAAGAAAAGAATCAAATTGAATCAGTCGATTAAATTCTAGTCGAATCGAATCAAAAAGAATGAAATCGAGTCGAATCGAATCGAAAAGTATCGAATCGAATCGAAAAGAATCGAATTGAAAAGACTCGAATTGAAACGAATCGATTTCAAACGAAAAGAATGGAATCGAATCGAATCGAATTGAAAGAATCGAATTGAATAGAAAAAAATCGAATAGAAAAGAATCGAACCGAAAAGAAAAGAATCAAGTTGAATCAGTCGATTAAATTCTAGTCGAATCGAATCAAAAAGCATGAAATCGAGTCGAATCGAATCGAAAAGAATCGAATCGAATCGAATCGAATCGAAAAGAATCGAATTGTATCTAATCAAAAAGAATCGAATCGAATCGACTCGAATCGAAAAGAATCCAATTGCATCATCGAATGGAAACTAATCGAATTGAATAGAATAGAAAAGAATCGAATCGAATCAAATCGAAAACAATCAAATTGAATTGATCGAAAAGAATCGAATTGAATCAAATCGAATCGAAATGAAAAGAATCGAATCGATTCAAATAGAAAAGAATCGAATCGAAAAGAATCAAATCGACACGAAAAGAATCGAATCGAATCCAAAAGTATCGAATTGATTCGAAAACATTCGAATCGAAAAGAATCGAATTGAAATGAATCCGATCGAAATGAAAAGAATCTACTCGATTCGAATCCAAAAGAATCGAATCCAAAAGAATCGAATCGAATCCAAAAGAATCGAATTGAATTGAATCAAAAGAAATGAATTGAATTGAATCAAAAAGGAACTAATCGAATCAAATCGAAAAAACTCGAATAGAATCAAATCGAATCAAAAAGAATCGAATAGATTCGAATAAAACAGAATCGAATTGAGGGATCCCTGGGTGGCGCAGCGGTTTAGCGCCTGCCTTTGGCCCAGGGCGCGATCCTGGAGACCCGGGATCGAATCCCACATCGGGCTCCCGGTGCATGGAGCCTGCTTCTCCCTCTGCCTGTGTCTCTGCCTCTCTGTCTCTCTCTGTGACTATCATAAAAAAAAGAATCGAATTGAATCGCGTTGAAAAAAATCATAAAGAATCAAATCGAAAAGAATCGAATTCCATGTAACGAAAAGATTCGAATTGAAAAGAATCGAATCGAAACAAAAGAATTGAATCGAATCGACATGAATCAAAAAGAATCGAATCAAAACGAATCGAAAAGAAACAAATCAAGTAGAATCTAAAAGAATCGAATCGAATCAAAATGAAAAAATTCGAATACAATTGAATGGAAAAGAATCAAAACGAATCGAACCGAAGAGAATCGATTCGAATCAAAATAAAAAGTATCGTATCAAATCGAATCGAAAAGAATCATATCAAATAGAATCGAAAGAATGGAATCAAATCTAAAACAATCGAATCGAATCGAAAAGAATCGGATTGAATGGAATAGAATCGAAAAGAATCGAATAGAATCGAAAGAAATCGAATAGAATGAAATCAAATAAAAAAAATCGAATTGAATTGATCCTAACCAAAATAAGCGAAATGAATCGACTCGAACCGAAAAAAATAAAATCGAATAGAATCTAATCTCACCGAAAATAATCGAAATGAATGGAATCGAAAAGAATCGAATTGAATCAAATCGAAAAGAATCGAATGGAATCCAATCGAAAAGAGTCAAATTGATTCGAATCGAAACAAATTGAATCCAATCGAAAAGAATCTAATTGAATCGAATCGAAAAGAATCGAATTCAATAAAAAGAATCGATTCGAATGGAATAGAAAATAATAGAATAGAATAGAATAGAAAAGAATCAAATCGAATCGAAAAGAATCGAATCGAAAAGAATTGAATCGAATCGAAAAGAAACGAATCGAACCGAATCAAAAAGAAAACAATCGAATCGAATCAAATACAAAAGAATCGCTTTGAATAGCATAGAATTGAAAAGAATCGAATCAATCGAATTGAAAACAATCGAATCAAAAAGAATCGAATCAAAAAAAGTCGAATCGAAATGAAAACAATCGAATCGAATCTAAAAGAATTGTATTGAATTGAATCGAGTTGAAAAGACTCGAATCAAAAAGACTCGAATCGAATTGAATCAAATCGAAAAGAATCTAATAGAAACCACTCGAACAGAATCAAATCGAAATGATTCAAAATGAATCGAATAGAATAGAATCGAAAAAATCGAATAGATTCGAAACGAATCGAAACGAAATGAATCGAAGAGAAACGATTAGAATCGAAATGAAAAGAATCGTATTGAAACGAATCGAAAGGAATCAAATCAAATCGAATCAAAAGAATTGAATCAAATCGAAAAGAATCCAATCGAATTGAAAAGAATCGAACTGAATGGAATCAAATCAAAAAGAATAGAATCGAATTAAAAATATCAAATCGAATCGAATCGAAAAGAATCGAATTGAAAAGACTCGAATTGAAACGAATCGATGTGAAACGAAAAAAATCGAATCGAATCGAATCGAATTGAAAGAATCGAATTGAATAGAAAAAAATCGAATAGAAAAGAATCGAACCGAAAAGAAAAGAATCAAGTTGAATCAGTCGATTAAATTCTAGTCGAATCGAATCAAAAAGCATGAAATCGAGTCGAATCGAATCGAAAAGAATCGAATCGAATCGAAAAGAATCGAATTGTATCTAATCAAAAAGAATCGAATCGTATCGACTCGAATCGAAAAGAATCCACTTGCATCATCGAATGGAAAATAACCGAATTGAATAGAATAGAAAAGAATCGAATCGAATCAAATCGAAAACAATCAAATTGAATTGATCGAAAAGAAACGAATTGAATCAAATCGAATCGAAATGAAAAGAATCGAATCGATTCAAATAGAAAAGAATCGAATCGAAAAGAATCAAATCGGCACGAAAAGAATCGAATCGAATCAAAAAGTAGCTAATTGATTCGAAAGCATTCGAATCGAAAAGAATCGAATTGAAATGAATCCGATCGAAATGAAAAGAATCTACTCGATTCGAATCCAAAAGAATCGAATCCAAAAGAATCGAATCGAATCCAAAAGAATCGAATTGAATTGAATCAAAAGAAATGAATTGAATTGAATCAAAAAGGAACTAATCGAATCAAATCGAAAAAACTCGAATAGAATCAAATCGAATCAAAAAGAATCGAATTGATTCGAATAAAAAAGAATCGAATTGAGGGATCCCTGGGTGGCGCAGCGGTTTAGCGCCTGCCTTTGGCCCAGGGCGCGATCCTGGAGACCCGGGATCGAATCCCACATCGGGCTCCTGGTGCATGAAGCCTGCTTCTCCCTCTGCCTGTGTCTCTGCCTCTCTCTCTCTCTCTCTGTGACTATCATAAAAAAAGAATCGAATTGAATCCAGTTGAAAAAAATCATAAAGAATCAAATCGAAAAGAATCGAATTCCATGTAACGAAAAGATTCGAATTGAAAAGAATCGAATCGAAACAAAAGAATCGAATCGAATCGACATGAATCAAAAAGAATCGAATCAAAACGAATCGAAAAGAAACAAATCAAGTAGAGTCTAAAAGAATCGAATTGAATCAAATCGAAAAAATTCGAATATAATTGAATCGAAAAGAATCAAAACGAATCGAACCGAATTGATCCTAACCAAAATAAGCGAAATGAATCGACTCGAACCGAATAAAATCAAATCGAAAAGAATCTAATCTCAACGAAAATAATCGAAATGAATAGAATTGAAAAGAATCGAATTGAATCAAATCGAAAAGAATCGAATGGAGTCCAATCGAAAAGAATCAAATTGATTCGAATCGAAACAAATTGAATCCAACCGAAAAGAATCTAATTGAATCGAATCGAAAAGAATCGAATTCAATCAAAACGAATCGATTCGAATGGAATAGAAAAGAATAGAATAGAATAGAATCGAAAAGAATCAAACCGAATCGAAAAGAATCGAATCAAAAAGAATTGAATCGAATCGAAAAGAAACGAATCGAACCGAATCAAAAAGAAAACAATCGAATCGAATCAAATACAAAAGAATCGCTTTGAATAGCATAGAATTGAAAAGAATCGAATCAATCGAATTGAAAACAATCGAATCGAAAAGAATCGAATCAAAAAAAGTCGAATCAGAACGAAAACAATCGAATCGAATCTAAAAGAATCGTATTGAATTGAATCGAGTCGAAAAGATCGAATCAAAAAGACTCGAATCGAATTGAATCAAATCGAAAAGAATCTAATAGAAACCACTCGAACAGAATCAAATCGAAATGATTCAAAATGAATCGAATAGAATAGAATTTAAAAAAATCGAAACGAATCGAAACGAATTGAATCTAAGAGAATCGATTAGAATTGAAATGAAAAGAATCGTATTGAATCGAATCGAAAAGAATCAAATCAAATCGAAAAGAATCGAACTGAATGGAATCAAATCGAAAAGAATCTAATCGAATCGAAAAGAATCGAATCAAATTTAATGGAATGGAAAAGAATCGAATTGAATCGAAAAGAATCGAAATGAAACAAATCAGATCAAATGGAAAAGCATCAAATCGAATTGAAAAGAATCGAATCGAATCGAAATGAATCGAATCAAAAACACTCGAATCGAAAAGAATCGAATTGAAAAGAATCGAATCGAATCGAAAAGACTCGAATCGAATTAAAAATATCAAATCGAATCGAATCGCAAAGAATCGAATTGAAAAGACTCGAATTGAAACGAATCGATTTGAAACGACAAGAATCGAATCGAATCGAATTGAAAGAATCGAATTGAATAGAAAAAAATCGAATAGAAAAGAATCGAACCGAAAAGAAAAGAATCAAATTGATTCAGTCGATTAAATTCTAG
Source organism: Canis aureus (assembly GCF_053574225.1). NCBI lineage: Eukaryota > Metazoa > Chordata > Mammalia > Carnivora > Canidae > Canis > Canis aureus. Next base: position 28,281,536 of record NC_135647.1, read on the forward strand.
TCGAATCGAATCAAAAAGAATGAAATCGAGTCGAATCGAATCGAAAAGAATCGAATCGAAATGAATCGAATTGTATCTAATCAAAAAGAATCGAATCGTATCGAATCGAATCGAAAAGAATCCAATTGCATCATCGAATGGAAAATGATCGAATTGAATAGAATAGAAAAGAATCGAATCGAATCAAATCGAAAACAATCAAATTGAATTGATCGAAAAGAATCGAATTGAATCAAATCGAATCGAAATGAAAAGAATCGAATCGATTCAAATAGAAAAGAATCGAATCGAAAAGAATCAAGTCGACACGAAAAGAATCGAATCGAATCAAAAAGTATCGAATGGATTCGAAAACATTCGAATCGAAAAGAATCGAATTGAAATGAATCCGATCGAAATGAAAAGAATCTACTCGATTCGAATCCAAAAGAATCGAATCCAAAAGAATCGAATCGAATCCAAAAGAATCGAATTGAATTGAATCAAAAGAAATGAATTGAATTGAATCAAAAAGGAACTAATCGAATCAAATCGAAAAAAATTGAATAGAATCAAATCGAATCAAAAAGAATCAAATAGATTCGAATAAAAAAGAATCGAATTGAGGGATCCCTGGGTGGCGCAGCGGTTTAGCGCCTGCCTTTGGCCCAGGGCGCGATCCTGGAGACCCGGGATCGAATCTCACATGGGGCTCCTGGTGCAGGGAGCCTGCTTCTCCCTCTGCCTGTGTCTCTGCCTCTCTCTCTCTCTCTCTGTGACTATCATAAAAAAAAGAATCGAATTGAATCGAGTTGAAAAAAATCATAAAGAATCAAATCGAAAAGAATCGAATTCCATGATTCCCCACCGGGACATAATTGCTGTGGACTACTTCTTGGCCTCACCTGGAACTGGTGACTCTGATCCTCACTGGGCCTCACCCGATCTGGTGACTCTGGTTCTCACCTGTGGACCGTTATGACCTGGATACTCTGGTCGACACCTGAGCCTTACCTGGACATGATGACTCTGGAACCCTTCTGGGCGTCACTCTGACATGGTGACTCTGGTCCCCATCTGGATGTCACCTAGACCAGGTGAATCTGGAACCCCTCTAACCCTCAACTAGACCTGGTGACTCTGGTCCTCAAGTGGGCGTCACCGGGACCTAGTGAATATGTTCCCCACCTGCACCTCATCTGGACCTGATGACTCTGGTTCTACCTGGGCATCATCGGGACATGGTTACTCTATTCCCCACTGGGATTAACCTGATCCTGGTAACTCTGGTCCTGACTTTGGCCTCTTCTGTACCAGGTTACTCTGGCTCCACCTGGGCCTCACCTGTAACTGGTGACTCTGATCCTAAGCATCGCCTCACCTGACCTGGTGACGGTGGTTCCCATCGTGACCTCCCTGGACCTCATGACTCCGGTCCCACCTGGTCCTCACCAGGACCTGGTGTCTCTGGTACCCACCTGGGTAGCATCAGGATATGGTTACACTGTTCACTAACAGTGACCCAGCCGGACCTATTAACTCTGGTCTTCACCTGGGCCACACCTGGACATGGTGACACTGGTTCCCACCTGGGTCTCACCTGGACATGGTGAGTCAGATCCCCACCTGGTCCTCACCTGTAACTGGGGATTCTCGTTCCCACATGGATATCATGTGTACCTGGTGGCTGCAGTGTTTCTAGTTTCTCATGTACCTCGTGACCCTGATCCCCAACAGGGCCTCACCGGGACCTGGTGTGTTTGGTTGCCCCCGGCACCTCACCTGGACCTAGTGATTCTGGTCTGCATCTGAGACTACCATGGATCTGGTGACTGTGGTCCGCACCTGGGCTTCACCTGGATTTGGGGACTCCTGTCTCCATCTGGGCCTCACCTGGCCCTGTTGACCATGGTCCTCAACTGCTCAAAATTGGGACCCTGTGACTGTGTTCCACAACTGGACCTCACCTGGACTAGGTGACTCTGGTCCAACTTTGGGTCTCACCGTGCCCTAGTGACTGTGAACCCCACTTTGGCCTGACTTGGACCTGCTGACCCTGGTTGCCACCTGCGTCTGACCTTGAACTGTTGACTCTGGTTCTTTCATGGGACTCCTCTGGACCTGGTGATCCTGGTCCCCACCTGGGCCTCACTTGGACGTGGTGACTCTTGTCACCACCGGGGACTCACCTGGACCTGCTTACTGTGTTCCAAACCTGGGCCTCAAGTAGACCTGTTGACCATGGTCCCCATGCCGGCCTCACATGGACCTGTTGCCTCTGATCCCCACCGGGGCCTCACGTGTACCTGGTAACTCTGGTCCTCACCTGGGCCTCATCTGGACCTAGTGACTCTGGTCCCCACCTGGACTTCACTTGGATCTGTGACTCTGGTCCCCACCTGCACCTCTCCTGGAACTGGTGACTCTCTTTCCAACATGGACCTCACCTGGATCTGGTGATTCTGGTCCTCAGTTTGGCCTCACTTGGACCTGGCCTCTCTCGTCCCCACTTTGACCTAACTCAGAACTGCTGTATCTTGCCCCACCTAGACCGCACCCAGACCTGGTGACTCTTGTTCCCAGCTATGCCTCAATTCGACCTGATGAATCTGGTCCTCACGTGGGCCTCACATGGACTTGGGACTCAGCTGGATAGAGTGGCTCTGGTTCCCACAAAGGTTCACCTGAAACTGGTGACTCTGGTCTTATTCTATGCCTCGCCAGGACCTATTGATTCTGTTCCCCATCTGGGCCTGCATGGCCCTAGTGACTCTGGTCCTCACCCAGGCATCATTGGGACCTGGATACTCGATTCCACACCTGGGCCTCACTTTGACCAGGGACCTCTGGTCCCATTCTTGGCCTCAAACTAAACTGGTTACTCTGGTTCCCCCTCTGGGCCTCACCCTTACCTGGTGAGTCTGGTCACCCCTTGGGTTCACTTGGGCGTGGTGAATCTGGTCTTTACCTGGTCCTCTCCCAGACCCGGGGACTCTGGTCAACACCTGGGCCTCACCTGGATCTGGTGAATCTATTCCGTTCTCGGCCTCACCCAGTCCTGGTGACTTTGTTCCCCACCTGGACCTGATTGCTGTGGACTCCTTGGCCTCACCTGGAACTGGAGACTCTGATCCCATCTGCGCGTCACCCAGATCTGGTGGCTCTGGTCCTCACCTCGGCATCATTGGTACCTGGTGACTCTGTTCCACACCTGAACCTCACCTGGACATGATGACTCTGGATCCCTCTGGGCCTCACCATGACCTGGTGACTCTGGTCCCAATCTGGATATCACCTGGCCCAGGTGATTCTGGTACCCCTCTAGGCCTCAACCAGATCTGGTGACTCTGGTCCTAAACTGGGCCTCACCTGGACCTAGTGAATGTGCTCCATTTGGGCCTCATTTAGACCTGGTGACTCTGTTCACTACCTGGGCAACATCGGGACATGATTCCACTGCATGGCCTGCAGGTAGGCCTCAATTAGACCTGGTATCTCTGGACCCTCCATGGGCATCATCGGGACACGGTTCTTCTGCATGGCCTGCACGTATGCCTGATCTGGCCCTGCTGAGAGTTTTTGCCACCTGGGCCTCACCCATACCTGGTGACACAGGTCCCGACGTGGGCCTCACTTGGACCTGGTGAATCTTGTCCTTACCTGGTGCTCACCGGAACTGGTAACTCTGGTCACCACTTGGGAATCACCTGGAGCAGTGAATCTGGTGCCCATCTGGGCCTCACCCAGTCCTGGTGACTTTGTTCCCCACCTGGACCTCATTGATGTGGACTCTTTCTTGACCTCACCTGGAACTGGTGACTCTAATCCTATCTGCGCGTCACCCAGATCTGGTGACTCTGGTCCTCACCTGGGCATCATTGCTACCTGGTTTCTCTGTTCCACTCCTGAGCCTCAGCTGGACATGATGACTCTGGAACCTCTCTGGGACTCACCCTGACCTGGAGACTCTGGTCCCCATCTCGATGTCACCTGGACCAGGTGATACTGGTACCCCTCTAGGCCTCAACCAGATCTGGTTCCTCTTGTCCTCAAATGGGCCACACCTGGACCTAGTGAATATGCTCCATCTGTGCCTCATTTGGACCTGGTGACTCTGGTCCCTACCTGGGCATCATCGGGACATGGTTCCACTGCATGGCCTGCAGGTTGGCCTCACCTGGACCTGGTAAATCTAGTCCCTACCTGGGCATCATCGGGACATGGTTCCTCTGCATGGCCTGTAGGTTGGCCTCACCTGGACCTGGTGAGTGGGTTTGCCACCTGGGCCTCACACATACCTGGTGACAGAGGTCCCCACGTGAGCCTCACATGGACCTGGTGAATCTGGTCCTTACCTCGTCCTCACCCAGAACTGGTAACTCTGGTCACCACCTGGGAATCATCTGGACCTGGTGAATCTGGTCCCCATCTGGGCCTCACCCACTCCTGCTGACTTTGTTCACCACCTGGACCTGATTGCTGTGGACTCCTTCTTGGCCTCACCTGGAACTGGTGACTCTGATCCTAACTCTGCCTCACCCAGATCTGGTGACTCTGGTCCTCACCTGTGGACCATTATGACCTGGATACTCTGTTACACACCTGAGCCTCACCTGGACATGATGACTCTGGATCTACTCTGGGCCTCACCCTGATATGGTGACTCTGGTCCCCATCTGGATGTCACCTAGACCAGGTGAATCTGGTACGGCTTGAGGCCTCAACTATACCTGGTGACTCTGTTCCTCAACTGGGCCTCACCGGGACCTAGTGAATATGCTCCCCACCTGCGCCTCATCTGGACCTGGTGACTCTGGTTCTACCTGGGAATCATCGGGACATGATTATTCTATTCCCCACTGGGACTGACCTGATACTGGTATCTCTGTTCTGACTTTGGCCTCTTCTGTTCCAGGTGACTCTGGCTCCACCTGGGCCTCACCTGTAACTGGTGACTCTGATGCTAAGCATCGCCTCACCTGACCTGGTGACTGTGGTTCCCAACGGGACCTCACCTGGACCTCATGTCTCGGGTCACACCTGGGCCTCACCAGGACCTGGTGTCTGTGGTACCCACCTGGGTAGCATTAGGATATGGTTACACTGTTCACTAACAGTGACCCAGCCGGACCTATTAACTCTGGTCTTCATCTGGGCCACACCTGGACATGGTGACACTGGTTCACACCTGGGCCTCACCTGGACATGGTGAGTCGGATCCCCACCTGGTCCTCACCTGTAACTGATGATTCTCGTTCCCACATGGACATCATGTGGACCTGGTGGATGCAGTGTTTATAGCTTCTCATGTACCTCGTCACTCTGGTCCTCACCAGGGCCTCACCGGGACCTGGTGAGTGTGGTTGCCACCGGCAACTCACCTGGAACTGGTGATTCTGGTCTGCACCTGAGACTACCCTGGATCTGTTGAATGTGGTCCCCACCTGGGCTTCACCTGGATTTTGGGACTATGGTCCCCATCTGGGCCTCACCTGGCCCTGTTGACCATGGTCCTAAACTGGGCAAAATTGGGACCCGGTGACTGTGTTCCACAACTGGACCTCACCTGGACCAGGTGACTCTGGTCCCACTCTGGGTCTCACCGTGCCCTAGTGACTGTGAACCCCACTTTGGCCTGCCTTGGAACTGCTGACCCTGGATGCCACCTGCGCCTGACCTCGAACTTTTGACTCTGGTTCTTTCAAGGACCTCCACTGGACATGGTGATCCTGGTCCCCACCTGGGCCTCAACTGGACGTGGTGACTCTTGTCACCACCTGGGACTCACCTGGACCTGGTTACTGTGTTCCACACTTGGGCCTCAAGTAGACCTGTTGACCATGGTCCCCAAGCCGGCCTCACAGGGACCTGTTGCCTCTGATCCCCACCGGGGCCTCACGTGTACCTGGGAACTCTGGTCCTCACCTGGGCCTCATCTGGACCTAGCGACTCTGGTCCCCACCTGGGCTTCACCTGGATCTGGTGACTCTGGTCCCCACCTGGACTTCACCTGGATCTGGTGACTCTGGTCCCCACCTGGACCTCTCCTGGTCCTGCTGACTCTCTTTCCAACATGGATCTCACCTAGATCTGGTGACTCTCTTTCTAACATTGACCTCACCTGGATCTGGTGACTCTGGTCCCCACCAGGACCTCTCCTGCACCTGGTGACTCCTTTCCAACATGGACCTCACCTGGATCTGGTGACTCTGGTCCTCATTTTGGCCTCACCTGGACCTGGTGTCTCTCGTCCCTGCTTTTACCTAACTCAGAACTGTTGAATCTTGTCCCACCTAGACCGCATCCCGACCTGGTGACTCTTGTCCCCAGCTATGCCTCAATTCGACCTGATGAATCTGGTTTTCACGTGGGCCTCACATGGACCTGGGACTCAACTGGATAGAGTGGCTCTGGTTCCCACAAGGGGCTCACCGGATACTGCTGACTGTGGTCTTATTCTATGCCTCACCAGCACCTAGTGATTCTGTTCCCCATCTGGGCCTGCATGGCCCTAGTGACTCTGGTCCTCACCCAGGCATCATTGGGACCTGGATACTCTATTCCACACCTGGGCCTCACTTTGACCGGGCACCTCTGGTCCCATTCTGGGCCTCAAACAAAACTGGTTACTCTGGTTACCACTCTGGGTCTCACCCTTACCTGGTGACTCTGATCACTGCTTGGGCTTCACTTGTGCGTGGTGAATCTGGTCCTTAGCTGGTCCGCACCTGGATCTCGTGACTGCTCGCATCCTGGGCCTCACCGGGACTTGGTGAATCCTCTTGCCACCTGCGCCTCACCTGGTCCTTGTGACTGTGGTCCAACCTGGACCTTACCTGTATCTGGTGTCTCTGGTTCCCATATGGGGCTCTCCTGGAACTGGTTCCTGTGGTCTCCATCTGGCCTCACCTGGAACAAGATGACTCTGAACCATTATTGGGCCTCTCCTGGACCTGTTGACTCTGGTCCATACCTGGGTATCATTGCGACCTGGATACTCTCTTATATACTTGGGCCTCACGTGGACATGGTGACTGTGGTCCCACCTGGGCCTCACCTGGACAAGGTGACTGGTTCCCACAGGGACCTCCCCTGGACCTCTTGACTCAGGTCCTCATATGGGCATCATGGGACCTGGTTTCTCAGTTCCACATCGGGGCCTCCGCCGGACCTAGTGATTCTCGTCCCCTTCTGGGCCTCACCCTGACGTGGTGACTCTGATCCCCACCTGGATATCACCAGAACCGGGTGACTCTGGTCCCCCTCTGGGACTCACCTGGAGCTTGGGACACTGGTCCTCAACTAGGCCTCAGCAGGACCTGGTGAATCTACTCCTCACTTAGGCTTCGACTGGACCTGTGACTATTCCCACCTGGCATCAATGGGACATGGTTACTCTGTTCCCCACCTGGTCCTCACCTGGACATGACAACTTTGCTCCGCACTTTGTCCTCAACTGCTGCTGATGACTCTGGACCCACCACCTAGGCCTCAATCTGGACCTGGTGACTGTGGTCCCCACCTGGGTCTCACAAGGACCTGGTGACTCTGGTTCCCACATGAATCACACCTGGACCTGCTGACTGTGGTGTTCTTGTAGACTCATTTTACCTAGTGACTCTGGTCCCCACTAGGGCCTCTCCTGGATTTGGTGACTTTGGCCTGCTGGTTGGCCTCACCTGGACCTGTTGAGTGGGGTTGACACCTTGGCCTCACCCATACGTGGTGACACAGGTCCCCACGTGGGCTTCACTTGGACCTGGTGAATCTGGTCCTTACCTGGTCCTCACCCGGAACTGGTCGGTCTGGTCACCACCTGTTAATCACATGGGCCTGGTGAATCTGGTCCCAATCTGGGCCTCACCCTGTCCTGGTGACTTTGTTCCCCACCTGGACCTGATTGCTGTGGACTCCTTCTTGGCCTCAGCTGGAACTGGTGACTCTGATCCTAAGTGGGCCTCCCCCAGATCTGGTGACTCTGGTCCTCACCTGTGGACCATTATGACCTGGATACTTTGTTCCAAACCTCAGCCTCACCTGGACATGATGACTGTGGAACCCCTCTGGGCCTCACCCTGACATGGTGACTCTGGTCCCCATCTGGAAGTCACCTAGACCAGGTGAATCTGGTACCACTCTAGGCCTCAACTTGACCTGGTGACTCTGGTCCTCAACTGGGCCTCACCGGGACCTAGTGAACATGCTCCAAACCTGCGCCTCATCTGGACCTGGTGACTCTGGTTCTACTTGGGCGTCATCGGGACACGGTTACTCTATTCCCCACTGGGACTGACCTGATCCTGGTAACTCTGGTCCTGACTTTGGCCTCTTCTATACCAGGTGACTCTGTCTCCACCTGGGCTTCACCTGTACCTGGTGACTCTGATCCTAAGCATGGCCTCACCTGACCTGGTGACTGGGGAACCCATCGGGACCTCACCTGGACCTCATGTCTCCGGTCCCACCTGGCCCTCACCAGGACCTTGTGTCTCTGGTACCCACTTGGATAGCATCAGGATATGGTTACACTCTTCACTAACAGTGACCCAGGCGGACCTATTAACTCTGCTCTTCACCTGGGCCACACCTGGACATGGTGATTCTGGTCTGCAACTGAGACTACCCTGGATCTGTTGACTGTGGTCCCCACCTGGGCTTCACCTGGATATTTGACTCCGGTCCCCCTCTGGGTCTCACCGTGCCCTAGTGACTGTGAACCCCACTTAGGCCTGACTTGGACCTGTTGATCCTGTTTGCCACCTGCGCTTGACCTCGAACTGTTGACTCTGATTCTTTCAAGGCCCTCCCCTGTACCTGGTGATCCTGGTCTCCACCTGGGCCTCACCTGGACGTGGTGACTCTTGTCACCACCGGGGACTCACTTGGACATGCTTACTGTGTTCCATACCTGGGCCTGAAGTAGACCTGTTGACCATTGTCCCCAAGCCGGCCTCACATGGACCTGTTGCCTCTGATTAAAACCGGAGCTCACGTGTACCTGGTTACTCTGGTCCTCACCTGGGACTCATCTGGACCTAGTGAGTCTGGTCGCCATCAGGGCTTCAGGTGGATCTGGTGACTCTGGTCCCCAACTGGGAATCACCTGGATCTGGTGACTCTGGTCCCCACCTGGACCTCTCCTGGAACTGGTGACTCTCTTTCCAACATGACTTCACCTGGATCTGTTGACTCTGGTCCTCAATTGGCCTCCCCTGGACCTGATGTCTCTCGTCCCCACTTTGACCTAACTCAAAACTGCTGAATCTTACCCCACCTAGGCCGCACCCAGACTTGGTGACTCTTGTCCCCAGCTATACCTCAGTTCGACCTGATGAATCTGGTCCTCACGTGGGCCTCACATGGACCTGGGACTCAGCTGGATAGAGTGGCTCTGTTTCCCACAAGGGGCTCACCTGATACTGGTGACTGTGTTCTTATTCTATGCCTCACCAGGACCTAGTGATTCTGTTCCACATCTGGGCCTGCATGGCCCTAGTGACTCTGGTCCTCACCCAGGCATCATTGGGACCTGGATACTCTATTCCACACCTAGGCCTCACTTTGACCAGGGACCTCTGGTCCCATTCTGGGCCCCAAACTAAACTGGTTAACTGGATGCCCTCTGGGCCTCACCCTTACCTGGTGACTCTGGTCACCCCTTGGGCTTCACTTGGGCCTGGTGAATCTGGTCCTTAATTGTCCGCACCTGGATCTGGTGACTGGTAGCCACCTGGGCCTCTCCTGGACTTGGTGAGTCTTGTTGCCACCTGCGCCTCACCTGGACCTTGTGACTGTGGTCCCACCTGAACCTGACCTGGATCTGGTGGCTCTGGTTCCCATTTGGGGCTCTCCTGGACCTGGTTCCTGTGGTCTCCATCTGGCCTCACCTGGAACTCAATGAATCTGATCAATATTTGGGCCTCTCCTGCACCTGTTGACTCTGGTGTTTACCTGGGCATCATTGAGACCTGGATACTCTCTTATATACCTGGGCCTCACCTTGACCTGGTCACTGTGATCCCACCTGGGCCTCACCTGGACGAGGTGACTGGTTCCCACAGGGACCTCACCTGGACCTGGTGACTCAGGTCCTTATATGTGCATCATGGGACCTGGTTTCTCAGTTCCACATCGCGGCCTCACCTGGACCTAGTGGTTCTCGTCCCACTCTGGGCCTCACCCTGACGTGGTAACTCTGGTCCCCATCTGGATATCACCAGAACCGGGTGACTCTGGTCCCCCTCTGGGACTCACCCGGAGCTGTGGACACTGGTCCTCAACTGAGCCTCTACAGGACCTGATGAATCTACTCCTCACTTATGCCTCGTCTGGACCTTCTGACTCTTTTCCCACCGGGCATCAATGGGACATGGTTACTCTGTTCCCCACCTGGGCCTCACCTGGACATGATAACTTTGCTCCGCACTTTGGCCTCAACTGGTCCTGATGACTCTGGTCCCCCAACCTAGGCCTCAATCAGGACCTGGTGACTGTGGTCTCCACCTGGGTCTCACCTGGACCTGGTGACTCTCGTTCCCACATGAACCACAGCTGGACCTGGTGACTGTGGTGTTCTTGTAGACTCACATTTACCTGGAGAGTCCGGTACCCACAAGGGCCTCACCTGCATCTGGTGACTCTGGCCTGCAGGTTGGCCTCACCTGGACCTGGTGAGTGGGGTTGCCACCTGGGCCTCACCCACACCTGGTGATTCAGGTCCTCACGTTGGTCTCTTGGACCTGGTGAATCTGGGCCTTACCTGGTCCTCTCCCACACCCGGGGACTCTGGTCACCACCTGGGCCTCACCAGGAACTGGAGAATCTAGTCCACATCTGGGCCTCACCCAGTCCTGGTGACTTTGTTCCCACATGGACCTGATTGCTGTGGACTCTTTCTTGGCCTCACCTGGAACTGGTGACTCTGATCCTATTGTGCGTCTCCCACATCTGGTGACTCTGGTCCTCACCTGGGCATCATTGATACCTGGTTACTCTGTTCCACACCTGAGCCTCACCTGGACATGATGACTCTGGAACCTCTCTGGGACTCACTCTGACCTGGTGACTCTGGTCCCCATCTGGATGTCAACTGGACCAGGTGATTCTGGTACCCCTCTAGGGCTCAAGGTGATCTGGTGACTCTGGTCCTCAACTGGGCCTCACCTGGACCTAGTGAATATACCCCATCTGGGCCTTATTTGGACCTGGTGACTCTGGTCCCTACCTGGGCATCATCGGGATATGGTTCCACGGCATGGCCTGCAGGTTGGCCTCACCTGGACCTGGTGAGTGGGGTTGTCCTCAACTGGGCAAAATTGGGACCCGGTGACTGTGTTCCACAAGTGGCCTCACCTGGACCAAGTGACTCTGGTACCCCTCTGGGTGTCACCGTGCCCTAGTGACTGTGAACCCAACTTTGGCCTGACTTGGACCTGCTGACCCTGGTTGCCACCTGCGCTTGACCTCGAACTGTTGACTCTGGTTCTTTCAAGGGCCTCCCCTGGACCTGGTGATCCTGGTCCCCACCTGGGCCTCACCTGGACGTGTTGACTCTTGTCACCACCGGGGACTCACCGGGACCTGCTTACTGTGTTCCACACCTGGGCCTCAAGTAGACCTGTTGACCATGGTCCCCAAGCCAGACTCACATGGACATGTTGCCTCTGATCCCCACCGGGGCCTCATGTGTACCTGGTAACTCTGGTCATCACCTGGGCCTCATCTGGACCTAGTGACTCTGGTCCCCACCTGGACTTCACCTGGATCTGGTGACTCTGGTCCACCCCAGGACCTCTCCTGGACCTGGTGACTCCTTTCCAACATGGACCTCATGTGGATCTGGTGACTCTGGTCCTCAGTTTGGCCTCACTTGGACTTGGTGTCTCTCGTCCCCACTTTGACCTAACTCAGAACTGCTGAATCTTGCCCCACCTAGGCCGCACCCAGACCTGGTGACACTTGTCCCCAGCTATGTCTCAATTCGACCTGATGAATCTGGTCCTCACGTGTGCCTCTCATGTACCTGGGACTCAGCTGGATAAAGTGGCTCTGGTTCCCACAAGTGGCTCACTGGATACTGCTGACTGTGGTCTTATTCTATGCATCACCAGCACCTAGTGATTCTGTTCCCCATCTGGGCCTGCATGGCCCTAGTGCCTCTGGTCCTCACCCAGGCATCTTTGGGTGATGGACCCAATGATCCTCACCCAGGATACTGTATTCCACACCTGTGCCTCACTTTGACCAGGGACTTCTGGTCCCATTCTGGGCCTCAAACTAAACTGGTTACTCTGGTTCCACTCTGGGCCTCACCCTTACCTGGTGACTCTGGCCACCCCTAGGGGTTGACTAGGGTCTGGTGAATCTGGTCCTTAGCTTGTCGGCACCTGGATCTGGTGACTGTTCGCCACCTGGTCCTCACCTGGACTTGGTGAATCCTGTTGCCACCTGTGCCTCACCTGGACCTTGTGACTATGGTCCCACCTGGACCTCACCTGGATCTGGTGGCTCTGGTTCCCATATGGGGCTCTCCTGGACCTGGTTCCTGTGGTCTCCAACTGGCCTCACTTGGAACACAATGACTCTGAACAATATTTGGGCCTCTCCTGTACCTGTTGACTCTGGTCCTTATCGGCATCATTGGGAGCTGGATACTCTGTTATATACCTGGGCCTCACCTGGACCGGTGACTGTGGTCCCACCTGAGCCTCACCTGGAAGAGGTGACTGGTTCCCACAGGGAGCTCACCTGGACCTGGTGACTCAGGTCCTCATATGGGCATCATGGGACCTGGTTTCTCACTTCCACATCGGGGCCTCACTTGGACCTAGTGATTTTCGTCCCACTCTGGGCCTCGCCCTGACGTGGTGAGTCTGGTACCCACCTGGATATCACCAGAACCGCGTGACTCTGGTCCCCTTCTGGGACTCACCCGGAGCTGGGGACACTGGTCGTCAACTGGGACTCAACAAGACATGGTGAATCTACTCCTCACTCAGGCCTCGTCTGGACCTGTGACTATTTTCCCACCTGGCATCAATGGGACATGGTTACAATGTTCCCCACCTGGGCCTCACCTGGACATGATAACTTTGCTCCACACTTTGGCCTCAACTGGTCCTGATGACTCTGGTCCCCCCACCTAGGCCTCAATCTGGACCTGGTGACTGTGGTCCCCACCTGGGTCTCACCTGGACCTGGTGACTCTCGTTCCCACATGAACCACAGCTGGACCTGGTGACTGTGGTGTTCTTGTAGACTCACATTTACCTGGTGAGTCCGGTACCCACAAGGGCCTCACCTGCATCTGGTGACTCTGGCCTGCAGGTTGGCCTCACCTGGACCTGGTCAGTGCGGTTGCCACCTGGGCCTAACCCGTACCTGGTGATTCAGGTCCTCACGTGGGCCTCTTGGACCTGGTGAATCTGGGCCTTACCTGGTCCTCTCCCAGACCGGGGACTCTGGTCACCACCTGGGCCTCACCAGGAACTGGTGAATCTAGTCCCCATCTGGGCCTCACCCAGTCCTCGTGACTTTGTTCCCAAATGGACCAGATTGCTGTGGACACTTTCTTGGCCTCACCTCGAACTGGTGACTCTGATTCTATCTGCGCATCACGCAGACCTGGTGACTCTGGTCCTCACCTGCGCATCGTTGGTACCTGGTGACTCTGTTCCACTCCTGAGCCTCACCTGGACATGATGACTCTGGAAAATCTCTGGGTCTCACCCTGACCTGGTGACTCTGGTCCCCATGTGGATGTCACCTGGACCAGGTGATTCTGGTACCCCTCTAGGCATCAAGCAGATCTGGTGACTCTGGTCCTGAACTGGGCCTCACCTGGACCTAGTGATTTTGTTCCATCTGGGCCTCATTTGGACCTGGTGACTCTGGTCCCTACCTGGGCATCATCGGGACATGGTTCCACTGCATGGCCTGTAGGTTGGCCTCACTTGGACCTGGTAAGTCTGGTCCCTAAATGGTCATCATCGGGACATGGTTCCTCTGCATGGCCTGCACGTTGGCCTCACCTGGACCTGGTCAGTGGGGTTGCCACCTGGGCCTCACCTATGCCTGGTGACACAGGTCCCCAAGTGGGCCTCACTTGGACCTGATGAATCTTGTCCTTACCTGGTCCTCATCCGGAACTGGTAAGTCTGGTCACCACCTGGATATCACCTGGACCTTGTGTATCTGGTCCCCATCTAGGCCTCACCCAGTCCTGGTGACTTTGTTCCCCACCTGGACCTGATTTCTGTGGACTCCTTCTTGGGCTCACCTGGAACTGGTGACTCTGGTCCCCACCTGGACCTCTCCCGGACCTGGTGACTTTTTTTCAAACATGGAGCTCACATGGATCTGGTGACTCTGGTCCTCAGTTTGGCCTCACCTGGAACTGACGTCTCTCGTCCCCACTTTGACCTAACTCAGAACTGCTGAATCTAGCCCAACTTAGGCTGCACCCAGACCTGGTGACTCTTGTCCCCAGCTATGCCTCAATTCGACCTAATGAATCTGGTCCTCACGGGAGCCTCACCTGGACCGGGGACTCAGCTGGATAGAGTGGCTCTGGTTCCCGCAAGGGGCTTGGCTGATACTGCTGACTCTGGTCTTATTGTATGCCTCACCAGGACCTAGTGATTGTGTTCCCCATCTGGGCCTGCATGACCCCAGTGACTCTGGTCCTCACCCAGGCATCATTGGGTGATGGACCCAATGATCCTCACCCTGGATACTCTATTCCACACCTGGGCCTCACTTTGACCAGGGACCTCTGGTCCCATTCTGGGCCTCAAACTAAACTGGTTACTCTGGTTCCCCCTCTGGGGCTCACCGTTACCTGGTGACTCTGGTCACCCTTTGGGCTTCACTTCGGCCTGGTGAATCTGGTCCTTAGCTGTTCCGCGCCTGGATGTGGTGACTGGTCGCCACCTAGGCCTCACCTGGACTTGGTGAATCCTGTTGCCACCTGTGCCTCACCTGGACCTTGTGACTGTGGTTCCACCTGGACCTCACCTGGATCTCGTGGCTCTGGTTCCCATATGGGGCTCTCCTGGACCTGGTTCCTGTGGTCTCCATCTGGCCTCACCTGGAACACAATGACTCTGATCCGTATTTGGGCATCTCCTGGACCTGTTGACTCTGGTCCTTACCTGGGCATCATTGGGACCTCGATGCTCTCTTATATACCTGGGCCTCACCTGGACCTGGTGACTGTGGTCCCACCTGGGCCTCACCTGGACGAGGTGACTGGTTCTCACAGGGACCTCACCTGGACCTGGTGACTCAGGTCCTCATATGGGCATCATGGACCTGGTTTCTCAGTTCCACATCGGGCCTCACCTGGAGCTAGTGATTTTCGTCCCCCTCTGGTCCTCATCCTGACGTGGTGCTCTAGTCCCCACCTGGATATAACCAGAACCGGGTGATTCTGGTCCCCCTCTGAGACTCACCGGAGCTGTGGACACTGGTCCTCACCTGGGCCTCAACAGGACCTGATGAATCTACTCTTCACATAGGCCTCTTCTGGAACTTGTGACTCTTTTCCCACCTGGCATCAATGGGACATGGTTATTCTGTTCCCCACCTGGGCCTCACCTGGACATGATAACTTTGCTCCACACTTTGGCCTCACCTGGTCCTGATGACTCTGGTCCCCCAACCTAGGCCTCAATCTGGACCTGGTGACTGTGGTCCCCACCTGGGTCGCACCTGGACCTGGTGACTCTCGTTCCCACATGAACCACACCTGGACCTGGTGACTGTGGTGTTCTTGTAGACTCACATTTACCTGGTGACTCCGGTCCCCACTAGGGCCTCACCTGGATCTGGTGACTCTGGCCTACAGGTTGGCCTCACCTGGACCTGGGGAGTGGGGTTGCCACCTGGGCGTCACCCATACCTGGTGACACAGGTCCCCACGTGGGCCTCTTGGACCTGGTGAATCTGGTCCTTACCTGGTCCTCTCCCATACCCGGGGTCTCTGGTCACCACCTGGGCCTCACCTGGACCTGGTGACTCTGGTCCTCAGTTTGGCCTCACCTGGACCTGTTGACTCTTTTCCCCACTTTGACCTAACTCAGAACTGCTGAATCTTGCCCCACATAGGCCGCACCCAGACCTGGTGACTCTTGTCCCCAGCTATGCCTCAATTCGACCTGAAGAATCTGGTCCTCACTTGGGCCTCACATGGACCTGGGACTCAGCTGGATAGAGTGGCTCTGGTTCCCACAAGGGGCTCACCTGATACTGCTGACTGTGGTCTTATTCTATGCCTCACCAGGACCTGGTGATTCTGTTCCCCATCTAAGCCTGCATGGCCCTAGTAACACTGTTCCTCACCCAGGCATCACTGGGACCTGGATACTCTATTCCACACCTGGGGCTCACTCTGACCAGGGACCTCTGGTCCCATTCTGGGCCTCAAACTAAACTGGTTACTCTGGTTCCCCCTCTGGGCCTCACCCTTACCTGGTGACTCTTTTCACCCCTTTGACTTCTCTTGGGCCTGGTGAATCTGGACCTTAGCTGGTCCGTACATAGATGTGGTGACTGGTCGCCACCTGGGCCTCCCCTGGACTTGGTGAATCCTGTTGCCTATTGCGCCTCACCTGTACCTTGTGACTGTGTTCCCACCTGGACCTCACATGGATCTGGTGGCTCTGGTTCCCATATTGGGCTCTCCTGGACCTGGTTCCTGTGGTCTCCATCTGGCCTCACCTGGAAAACAATGACTCTGATCCATATTTGGGCCTATCCTGGATTTGTTGTCTCTGGTCCTTACCTGGCCTCATTGGGACCTGGATACTCACTTATATACCTGGGCCTCACCTGGACCTGGTGACTGTGGTCCCACCTGGGCCTCACTTGGACGAGGTGCCTGGTTCCCACAGGGACCTCACCTGGACCAGGTGACTCTTTTTCCCACATGAACCACACCTGGACCTGGTGAATGTGGTGTTCTTGTAGACTTACATTTACCTGGTGACTCCGATCCCCATTAGGGCCTCACCTGCAACTCGTAACTCTGGTCCCTACCTGGGCATTATCGGGACATGGTTCCTCTGCAGGGCCCGAAGGTTGCCTCCCCTGGACCTGGTCAGTGGGGTTGCCATCTGGGCCTCACCCATACCGGTGACACAGGTCCCACGTGGGCCTCTTGGACCTGGTGAATCTGGCCCTTACATGGTCCTCTCCCAGACCTGGGACTCTGGTCACCACCTGGGCCTCAACTGGACCTGGTGAATCTGGTCCCCAACTGGGCGTCACCCAGTCCTGGTTACTTTGTTCCCCACCTGGACCTGATTGCTGTGGACTCCTTTTGGGCCTCACCTGGAACTGGTGACTCTGATTCTAACAGGGCCTCACACAGATCTGGTGACTCTGGTCCTCACCTGGGCATCATGGTACCTGGTGACTCTGTTCCGCACCTGAGCCTCACCTGGACATGATGACTTTGGAACCTCTCTGGGCCTCTCCCTGACCTGGTGACTCTGGTCCCCATCTGCATGTCACCTGGACCAGGTGATTCTGGTACCCCTCTAGGCATCAAACAAATCTGGTGACTCTGGTCCTCAACTGGGCCTCACCTGGACCTAGTGAATTTGCTCCATCTGGACCTCATTTGGACCTGGTGTCTCTGGTCCCTACCTGGGCATCATCGAGACATGGTTCCACTGCATGGCCTGCAGGTTGTCCTCATCTGGACCTGGTAACTCTGGTCCCTACGTGGGCATCATAGGGACATGTTTCCTTTTCATGGCCTGCAGGTTGGCCTCACATGGACCTGGTGAGTGGGGTGGTAATCTGGGCCTCACACATACTTTGTGACACAGGTCCCCACGTGGGTCTCACTTGGACCTGGTGAATCTCGTCCTTTACTGGTCCTCACCCGGAACTGGTATCTCTGGTCCCCCCCTGGGAATAACCTGGACCTTGTGAATCTGGTCCCCATCTTGGCCTCACCCAGTCCTGGTGACTTTGTTCCCCACCTGGACCTGATTGCTGTGGACACCTTCTTGGCCTCACCTGGAACTGGTGACTCTGATCCTAACTGGGCCTCATCCAGATCTGGTGACTCTGGTCCTCACCTGTGGACCATTATGACCTGGATACTCTTTTCCACACCTGAGACTCACTTGGACATGATGACTCTGGATCCCCTCTGGGCCTCAGCCTAACATGGTGACTCTGGTCCCCATCTGGATGTCACCTAGACCATGTGACTCTGGTACCCCTCTAGGCCTCAACTAGACCGGTTGTTCTGGTCCTCAACTGGGCCTCACCGGGACCTAGTGAATACACTCCCCACCTGCGCCTCATCTGGACGTGGTGACTCGGGTTCTACCTGGGCATCATCGGGACATGGTTACTCTATGCCCCACTGGGACTGACCTGATCCTGGTAACTCTGGTCCTGACTTTGGCCTCTTCTCTACCGGGTGACTATGGCTCCACCTGGGCCTCACCTGTAACTGGTGACTCTGATCCTAAGCATGGCCTCACCTGACCTGGTGACTGTGGTTCCCATCGGAACCTCACCTGGACCTCATGTCTCTGGTCCCACCTGGGCCTCACCAGGACCTGGTGTCTCTGGTACCCACCTGGGTAGCATCAGGATATGGTTACACTCTTCACTAACAGTGACCCAGCCGGACCTATTAACTCTGGTCTTCACCTGGGCCACACCTGGACATGCTGACACTGGTACCCACTTGGGTCTGACCTGATAATGGTGGGTCGGATCCCCGCCTGGTCCTCACCTGTAACTGGTGATTCTCATTCCCACATGGACATCATGTGGACCTGGTGGCTGCAGTGTTTCTAGCTTCTCATGTACCTCGTGACTCTGGTCCCCACCAGGGCCTCACCTGGACCTGGTGAGTGTGGTTGCCACCTGCACCTCACCTGGACCTGGTGATTCTGGCCTGCACCTGAGACTACCCTGGATCTGGTGACTCTAGTCCCCACCTGGGATTCACCTGGATTTGGGGACTCTGGTCCCCATCTGGGCGTCACCTGGCCCTGTTGACTATGGTCCTCAACTGGGCAAAATTGGGACCCGGTGACTGTGTTCCACAACTGGACCTCACCTGGACCAGGTCATTCTGGTCCCCCTCTGGGTCTCACCGTGCCCTAGTGACTGTGAACCCCACTTTGGCCTGACTTGGACCTGTTGACCCTGGTTGCCACCTGCACCTGACCTTGAACTGTTGACTCTGGTTCTTTCAAGGGCGTCCCCTGGACATGGTGATCCTGGTGTTCACATGGGCCTCACCTGGACCTGGTGACACTTGTCACCACCGGGAACTCACCTGGATCTGCTTACTGTGTTCCACACCTGGGCCTCAAGTAGACCTGTTGACCATGGTCCCCAAGCCAGCCTCACATGGACCGGTTGCCTCTGATCCCCACCGGGGCCTGACGTGTACCTGGCATCTCTGGTCCTCACCTTCGCCTCATCTGGACCTAGTGACTCTCGTCCCCACCTGGGCTTCACCTGGATCTGATGACTCTGGTCCCCACCTGGACTTCACCTGGATCTGGTGACTCTGGTCCTCACCTGGACCTTACCTGCATCTGGTGACTCTGGTCCTCAGTTTGGCCTCACCTGGTCCTGGTGTCTCTCGTCCACACTTTGACCTAACTCAGAACTGCTGAATCTTGCCCCACCTAGGCCGCAACCATACCTGGTGACTCTTGTCCCCAGCTATGCCTCAATTCGACCTGATGAATCTGGTCCTCACGTGGGCCTAACATGGACCTGGGACTCAGCTGGATAGAGTGGTTCTGGTTCACACAAGGGGCTCACCTGATACTGGTGACTGTGGTCTTATTCTATGCCTCACCAGGACCTAGTGATTCTGTTCCCCATCTGGGCCTGCATGGCCCTAGTGACTCTCGTCCTCAGCCAGGCATCATTGGGACCTGGATACTCTATTCCAACCTGGGCCTCACTCTGACCAGGGACCTCTGGTCGCATTCTGGGCCTCAAATTAAACTGGTTACTCTGGTCCCACTCTGGGCCTCACCCTTACCTGGTGACTCTGGACACCCCTTGGGCTTCATTTGGGCCAGGTGAATCTGGTCCTTAGCTTGTCCTCACTTGGATATGGTGACTGGTCGCCACCTGGGCCTCATCTGAACTTGGTGAATCCTGTTGCCAACTGCGAGTCACCTGGACCTTGTGACTGTGGTCCAACCTGGACTTCACCTGGATCTGGTTGCTCTGGTTCCCATATGGGGCTCTCCTTGACCTGGTTCCTGTGGTCTCCATCAGGCCTCACCTGGAACACAATGACTCTCATGCATATTTGGGCCTCTCCTGGACCTGTTGACTCTGGTCCTTACCTGGGCATCATTGGGGCCTGGATACTCTCTTAAATACCTGGTCCTCACCTGGACCTGGTGACTGTGGTCCCACCTGGACCTCACCGGGACAAGGTGACTGGTTCCCACAGGGACCTCACCTGGACCTCATGACTCAGGTCCTCATATGGGCATCATGTGACATGGTTTCTCAGTTCTACATCGGGGCCTCCCCTGGACCTAGTGATTCTGGTCCCCCTCTGGGCCTGACCCTGACGTGGTGACTCTGGTCCCCACCTGGATATCACCAGAACCTGGTGACTGTGGTCCCCCTCTCGGACTCACCCGGAGATGGGGCACTGGTCCTTAACTGGGCCTCAACAGGACCTGGTGAATCTACTCCTCACTTAGGCCTCGTCTGGACCTTGTGACTCTTTTCCCACCTGGCATCAATGGGACATGGTTACTCTGTTCCCCACCTGGGCCTCACCTCCACATGATAACTTTGCTCCACACTTTGGCCTCAACTGGTCCTGATGACTCTGGTCCCCCCACCTAGGCCTCAGTCTGGACCTGGTGACTGTGGTGCCCACCTGGGTCTCACCTGTACCTGGTGATTCTTGTTTCCACATGAATCACACCTGGACCTGGTGACTGTGGTGTTCTTGTAGACTCACATTTACCTGCTGACACTGGTCCCTACTAGGGCCTCACCTGGATCTGGTGACTCTGGCCTGCCGGTTGGCCTCACCTTGACCTGGTGAGTGGGCTTGCCACCTGGGCCTCACACATAGCTGGTGACTCAATTCCCCTCTTGGGCCTCTTGGACCTGGTGAATCTGGTCCTTACCTGGTCGTCACCCGGAACTGGTAAGTCTGTTCACCACCTGGGAATAACCTGGACCTGGTGAATCTGATCCCCATCTGGGCCTCACCCAGTCCTGGTGACTTTGTTCCCCACCTGGACCGGATTGCTGTGGACTCCTTCTTGGCCTCACCTGGAACTGGTGACTCTGATCCTAACTGGGCCTCACCCAGATCTGGTGACACTGGTCCTCACCTGTGGACCATTATGATCTGGATACTCTGTTCCACACCTGAGCCTCACCTGGACATGATTACTCTGGATCCCCTCTGGACCTCACCCTGACATGGTGACTCTGGTCCCCATGTGGATGTCACCTAGACCAGGTGAATATGGTACCCCTCTAGGCAACAAATAGACCTGGTGACTGTGGTCCTCAACTGGGCCTCACCGGGGCCTAGTGGATATGCTCCCCTCTTGTGCCTCATCTGGACCTGGTGACTCTGGGTCCATCTGGGCATCATTGGGACCTGGATACTCTCTTATATACCCGGGCCTCACCTGCACCTGATGACTGTGGTCCCACCTGGTCCTCACCTGGACCTGGTGCATCTGGTCCCCATCTGGGCCTCACCCAGTCCTGGTGACTTTGTTCCCCACCTGGACCTGATTGCTGTGGACCCTTTCTTGGCCTCACCTGGAACTGGTGACTCTGATCCTATATGCGCGTCTCCCAGATCTGTTGACTCTGGTCCTCACCTGGGAGGTATTGGTACCTGGTGACTCTGTTCCACACCTGAGCTTCACCTGGACATGATGACTCTGGAACCTCTCTGGCTCTCACCCTGCCCTGGTGACTCTGGTCCCCATCTGGATGTCACCTGGACCAGGTGATACTGGTACTCCTCTAGGACTCAACCAGAGCTGGTGACTCTGGTCCTCAACTGGGCCTCACCTGGACCTAGTGAATATGCTCCATCTGGGCCTCATTTGGACCTGGTAACTCTGGTCACTACCTCGGCATCATCGGGTCATGGTTCCACTGCATGTCCTGCAGGTTGCACTCACCTGGACCTGGTAACTCTGGTCCCTACCTGGGCATCATCCGGACATGGTTCCTCTGCATGGCTTGCAGGTTGGCCTCACCTGGACCTGGTGAGTGGGGATGCCACCTGGGCCTCACCCATACCTTGTGACTCAGGTCCCCACGTGGGGCTCTTGGACCTGGTGAATCTGATCCTTTCCTGGTCCTCTCCTAGACCATTGGACTCTTGTCACTACCTGGGCCTCCCCTGGACCTGGTGAATCTGGTCTCCATCTGAGACTCACCCAGTCCTGGTGATTTTGTTCCCCACCTGGACCGGATTGCTGTGGACTCCTTCTTGGCCTCACCTAGAACTGTTTACTCTGATCCTATCTGCGCGTCACCCAGACCTGGTGACTCTGGTCCTCACCTGGGCATCATTGGTACCTGCTGACTCTGTTGCACACCTGAGCCTCACCTGCACATGATGACTCTGGAACTCTCTGGGCCTCACCCTGACCTGTTGACTCTGGTCCCCATCTGGATGTCACCTGGACCAAGTGATTCTGGTACCCCTCAGGCCTCAACCAAATCTGGTGACCCTGGTCCTCAACTGGGCCTCACCTGGACCTAGTGAATATGCACCATCTGGGCCTCATTTGGACCTGGTGACTCTGGACCCTACCTGGGCATCATCGGGACATGGTTCCACTGCATGGCCTGCAGGTTGGCCTCACTTGGACCTGGTAAGTCTGGTCCCTACCTGGTCATCATCGGTACATGGTTCCTCTGAATGGCCTGCAGGTTGGCTTCACCTGGACCTGGTGAGTGGGCTTGCCACCTGGGCCTCACACATGCATAGTGACATAGGTCCCCACGTTGGCCTCACTTGGACCTGGTGAATCTTGTCCTTTCCTGGTCCTCACCCAGAACTCTAACTCTGGTCACAACCTGGGAATCACCTGGACCTGGTGAATCTGTTCCCCATCTGGG
This sequence comes from Canis aureus, assembly GCF_053574225.1. Lineage (NCBI taxonomy): Eukaryota > Metazoa > Chordata > Mammalia > Carnivora > Canidae > Canis > Canis aureus. The sequence continues at coordinate 28,304,642 of NC_135647.1, forward strand.
CCTAACCCAGTCCTGCTGACTTTGTTCCCCTCCTGGCTCTGATTGCTGTGGACTCCTTCTTGGCCTCACCTGGAACTGGTGATCCTAACTGGGCCTCACCCAGATCTGGTGACTCTGGTCCTCACCTGTGGACCATTATGACCTGGATACTCTGTTCTACACCTGAGCCTCACCTGGACATGATGACTCTGGATCTACCTGGGCCTCACTCTGATATGGTGACTCTGGTCCCCATCTGTATGTCACCTAGACCAGGTGAATCTGGTACTCATCGAGGCCTCAACTATACCTGGTGACTCTGGTCCTCAACTGGGCCTCACCGGGACCTAGTGAATATGCTCCCCACCTGCGCCTCATCTCGACCTGGTGACTCTGGTTCTACCTGGGCATCATCGGGACATGGTTACTCTATTCCCCACTGGGACTGACCTGATCCTGGTAACTCTGGTCATGACTTTGGCCTCTTCTGTACCAGGTGACTCTGGCTCCACATGGGCCTCACCTGTAACTGGTGACTCTGATCCTAAGCATGGCCTCAGCTGACCTGGTGACTGTGGTTCCCATCGGGAACTAAACTGGACCTCATTTCTCCGGTCCCACCTGGGCCTCACCTGGACCTGGTGTCTCTGGTACCTCCCTGGGTAGCATCAGCATATGGTTACACTGTTCACTAACAGTGACCCAGCCGGACCTATTAACTCTGGTCTTCACCTGGGCCACACCTGGACAAGGTGACACTGGTTCCCACCTGGGTCTCACCTGGACGTGGTGAGTCGGATCCCCACATGGTGCTCACCTGTAACTGGTGATTCTCGTTCCCACATGGTCATCATGTGCACCTGGTTGCTGCAGTATTTCTAGCTTCTCATGTACTTCGTGACTCTGGTCCCCAGCAGGACCTCACCGGGTGCTGGTGAGTGTGGTTGCCACCTGCACCTCACCTGGACCTGGTGATTCTGGTCTGCACCTGAGACTACCCTGGATCTGGTGACTGTGGTCCCCACCTGGGCTTCACCTGGATTTGGGGACTCCGGTCCCCATCTCGGCCTCACCTGGTCCTGTTGACCATGGTCCTCAAGTGTGTAAATTGGGACCCGGTGACTTTGTTCCACAACTGGACCTCACCTGGACCAGGTGACTCTGGTCCCCTTCTGGGTCTCACCGTGTCCTAGTGACTGTGAACCCCACTTTGGCCTGACTAGGACCTGCTGACCCTGGTTGCCACCTGCGCCTGACCTCGAACTGTTGACTCAGGTACTTTCAAGGGCCTTTCCTGTACCTGGTGATTCTGGTCCCCACCTTGGCCTCACCTGGACGTGGTGACTCTTGTCACCACCGGGGACTCACCTGGACCTGCTTACTGTGTTCCACAACTGGGCCTCCAGTAGACCTGTTTACCATGGTCCCCAAGCCGGCCTCACATGGACCTGTTGCCTCTGATCCCCACCGAGGCCTGACGTGTACCTGGTATCTCTGGTCCTCACCTGGGCCTCATCTGGACCTAGTGACTCTGGTCCCCACCTGGGCTTCACTGGATCTGGTGACTCTGGTCTCCACCTGGAGTTCACCTTGATCTGGTGACTCTGGTCCCCAACTGGACCTCTCCTGAACCTGGTGACTCACTTTCCAACATGGACCTCACCTGGATCTGGTGACTCTGGTCCCCACCTGGACTTCACCTGGATCTGGTGACTCTGGTCCCCACCGGGACCTCTCCTGGACCTGGTGACTCTCTTTGAACATGGACCTCACCTGGATCGGGTGCCTCTGGTCCCCACCTGGAGCTCACTTGCATCTGGTGACTCTGGCCTGCAGGTTGGCCTCACTTGGACCTGGGGAGTGGGGTTGCCACTTGGGCCTCACACATAGCTGGTTACTCAGGTCCCCACGTGGGCCTCATTTGGACCTGTTGAATCTGGTCCTTAGCTGGTCTTCTCCCAGACCCGAGGACTCTGGTAACCACCTGGGAATAAACTGGACCTGGTGAATCTGGTCCAAATCTGGGCCTCACCAAGTCCTGGTGACTTTCTTCACCACTTGGACCTGATTGCTCTGGACGCCTTCTTGGCGTCACCTGGAACTGGTGACTCTGAAACTATCTGCGTGTCACCCAGATCTGGTGACTCTGGTCCTCACCTGGGCATCACTGGTACCTGGTGATTCTGTTCCACACCTGAGCCTCATCTGGACCCGATGACTCTGGAACCACTCTGGGCCTCACCCTGACCTGGTGACTCTGGTCCCCATCTGGATATCGCCTCGATCAGGAGATTCTGTTACCCTTCTAAGCCGAACCAGATATGGTGAAACTGGTCCTCAACTGGGCCTCACCTGGACCAGGTGACTCTGGACCCCCTCTGGGTCTCACCGTGCCCTAGTGACTGTGAACCCCACTTTGGCCTGACTTCGACCTGCTGACCCCGGTTGCCACCTGCTCCTGACCTCGAACTGTTTTTGTTTTTTTTTTTTTTTTTTTTTATGATAGTCACACAGAGAGAGAGAGAGACGCAGAGACACAGGCAGAGGGAGAAGCAGGCTCCATGCACCGGGAGCCCGACGCGGGATTCGATCCTGGGTCTCCAGGATCGCGCCCTGGGCCAAAGGCAGGCGCCAAACCGCTGCGCCACCCAGGGATCCCCTGACCTCGAACTGTTGACTCTGGTTCTTTCAAGGCCTTCCCCTGGACCTGATGACCCTGGTCCCCACCTGGGTCTCACCTGGACGTGGTCACTCTTGTCACCACTGGGGACTCACCTGGACCTGCTTACGGTGTTCCACACCTGGGCCTCAAGTAGATCTGTTGACCATGGTCCCCAAGCCGGCCTCACATGGACCTGTGGCCTCTGATCCCCACCGGGGCCTCACGTGTACCTGGTAACTCTGGTCCTCACCTGGGCCTCATCTGGACCTAGTGACCTTGGTCCCCACCTGGACTTCACCTGGATCTGGTGACTCTAGTCCCCACCTGGAGCTCTCCTGGACCTGGTGACTCTCTTTCCAACATGGACCTCAACTGGATATGTTGAATCTGGTGTTCAGTTTGGCCTCACCTGGACCTGGCGTCTCTCGTCCCCACTTTGACCTAACTCAGAACTGCTGAATCTTGCCCCACCTAGGCCGCACCCAGTCCTGGTGACTCTTGTCCCCAGCTATGCCTCATTTCGACCTGATGAATATGTTACTCACGTGGGTCTCCCATGGACCTGGGACTCAGCTGGATAGAGTGGCTCTGGTTTCCACAAGGGGCTCACCTGATACTGCTGACTTTGGTCTTATTCTATGACTCATCAGGACCTAGTGATTCTGTTCCCCATCTGGGCCTGCATGGGCCTAGTGACTCTGGTCCTCACTCAGCCATCATTGGGACCTGGATACTCTATTTCACACCTGGGCTTCACTTTGACCAGGGACCTCTGGTCCAATTCGGGGCCTCAAACTAAACTGGTTACTCTGGTTTCCCCTCTGGGCCTCACCCTTACCTGGTGACTCTGGTCACCCCTTGGGCTTCACTTGGGCCTGGTGAATCTGGTCCTTAGATGGTCCGAACCTGGATCTGGTGACTGGTCGCCACCTGGGCCTCTCCTGGACTTGTTGAATCCTGTTGCCACCTGCGCGTCTCCGGGACCTTGTGACTGTGGTCTCACCTGGACCTCACCTGGATCTGGTGGCTCTGGTTCCCATATGGGGCTCTCCTGGTCCTGGTTCCTGTGGTCTCCATCTGGCTTCACCTGGAACACAATGACTCTGTTCCATATTTGGGCCTCTCCTGGACCTGTTGACTCTGGTACTTACCTGGGCATCATAGGTTCCTGGGTACAATCTTATATACCTGGGCCTCACCTGGACCTGGTGACTGTGGTCCCACCTGGGCCTCACCTGGATGAGGTGACTGGTTCCCACAGGGACCTCACATGGACCTGGTGACTCAGTTCCTCATATGGGCATTATGGGACCTGGTTTTTCAGTTCCCCATCGGGGCCTCCCCTGGACCTAGTGATTCTCGTCCCATTCTGGGCCTCACTCTGACGTGCTGACTCTGGTCCCCACCTGGATATCACCAGAACCGGGTAACTCTGGTCCCCCTCTGGGACTCACCCGGAGCTTGGGACACTGGCACTCAAGTGGGCCTCAACATGACCTGGTGAATCTACTCCTCACTTAGGCCTCGTCTGGAACTTGTGACTCTTTTCCCACCTGGCATCAATGGGACTTGGTTACTCTATTCCCCACCTGGGCCTCACCTGGACATGATAACTTTGCTCCACACTTTGGCCTCAACTGGTACTGATGACTCTGGCTCCCCACCTAGGCCTCAATCTGGACCTGGTGACTGTGGTCCCCACCTGGGTCTCACCTGGACCTGGTGACTCTCGTTCCCACATGAATCACACCTGGACCTGATGACTGTGGTGTTCTTGTAGACTCACTTTTACCTTGTGACTCCGGTCCCCAATAAGGTCTCACCTGTATCTGGTGACTCTGGCCTGCAGCTTGGCCTCACCTGGACCTGGTGAGTGGGGTTGCCACCTGGGCCTCACCCATACCTGGTGACTCCAGTCCCCACAGGGGCCTCTTGGACCTGGTGAATCTTCTCCTTACCTGGTCCTCCCCCAGACCCGGGGACTCTGGTCACCACGTGGGACTCACCTGGACCTGGTGAATCTGTTCCCCAACTGGGCCTTACCCAGTCCTGTTGACTTTGTTCCCCACCTGGACCTGATTGCTGTGGACTCTTTCTTGGCCTCACCTGGAACTGGTGACTCTGATCCTATCTGGGCGACACCCAGACCTGGTGACTCTGGTCCTCACCTGGGCATCCTTGGTACCTGGTGACTCTGTTCCACACCTGAGCCTCACCTGAACATGATTACTGTTGAACCTGTCTGGGCCTCACCCTGACCTGGTGACTCTGGTCCCCATCTGGATGTCACCTGGACCAGGTGATCCTGGTATCCTTCTACGCCTCAACAATATCTGGTAACTATGGTCCTCAACTGGGCCTCACCTGGACCTAGTGAATATGCTCCCTCTGGGCCTCATTTGCACCTGGTGACTCTGGTCCCTGCCTGGGCATCATCGTAACATGGTTCCACAGAATGGCCTGCAGGTTGGCCTCACCTGGACCTGGGGAGTGGGGTTGCCACCTGGGCCTCACCCATACCTGGTGACACAGGTCCCCACGTGGGCCTCACGTTGACCCGTTGAATCTTGGCCTTACCTGGTCCCCACCCGGAACTGGTAAGTCTGGTCAGAACCTGGAAGTCACCTGGACCTGGTGACTCTGGTCCCCAACTGGGCCTCACCCAGTCCTGGTGAATTTGTTGCCCACCTGGACCTGATTGCTGTGGACTCCTTCTTGGCCTCACCTGGAACTTGTGACTTTGATCCTAACTGGGCCTCACCCAGATCTGGTGACTCTGGTCCTCACCTGAGGACCATTATGATCTGGATACTAGGTTCCACACCAGAGCCTCACCTGGACATGATGACTCTTAATCCCCTCTGGGCCTCAGCCTGACATGGTGAATCTGGTACCCATCTGGATGTCACCTAGACCAGGTGAATCTGGTACCACTCTAGAATCAATCGAATTGAAAACAATCGAATTGAAAAATATCGAATTGAAAAGAATCGAATCGAATCGAAAAGACTCGAATCGAATTAAAAATATCAAATCGAATCGAATCGCAAAGATTCGAATTGAAAAGACTCGAATTGAAACGAATCGATTTGAAACGAAAAGAATCGAACGAATCGAATCGAATTGAAAGAATCGAATTGAATAGAAAAAAATCGAATAGAAAAGAATCGAACCGGAAAGAAAAGAATCAAATTGAATCAGTCGATTAAATTCTAGTCGAATCGAATCAAAAAGCATGAAATCGAGTCGAATCGAATCGAAAAGAATCGAATCGAATCGAAAAGAATCGAATTGCATCTAATCAAAAAGAATCGAATCGTATCGACTCGAATCGAAAAGAATCCAATTGCATCATCGAATGGAAACTAATCGAATTGAATAGAATAGAAAAGAATCGAATCGAATCAAATCGAAAACAATCAAATTGAATTGATCGAAAAGAATCGAATTGAATCAAATCGAATCGAAATGAAAAGAATCGATCGATTCAAATAGAAAAGAATCGAATCGAAAAGAATCAAATCAAAAAAAAAAAGAAAAGAATCAAATCGACACGAAAAGAATCGAATCGAATCAAAACGTATCGAATTGATTCGAAAACATTCGAATCGAAAAGAATCGAATTGAAATGAATCCGATCGAAATGAAAAGAATCTACTCGATTCGAATCCAAAAGAATCGAATCCAAAGGAATCGAATCGAATCCAAAAGAATCGAATTGAATCGAATCAAAAGAAATGAATTGAATTGAATCAAAAAGGAACTAATCGAATCAAATCGAAAAAACTCGAATAGAATCAAATCGAATCAAAAAGAATCGAATAGATTCGAATAAAAAAGAATCGAATTGAGGGATCCCTGGGTGGCGCAGCGGTTTAGCGCCTGCCTTTGGCCCAGGGCGCGATCCTGGAGACCCGGGATCGAATCCCACATCGGGCTCCTGGTGCATGGAGCCTGCTTCTCCCTCTGCCTGTGTCTCTGCCTCTCTGTGTCTCTCTGTGACTATCATAAAAAAAGAATCGAATTGAATCGCGTTGAAAAAAATCATAAAGAATCAAATCGAAAAGAATCGAATTCCATGTAACGAAAAGATTCGAATTGAAAAGAATCGAATCGAAACAAAAGAATCGAATCGAATCGACATGAATCAAAAAGAATCGAATCAAAACGAATCGAAAAGAAACAAATCAAGTAGAATCTAAAAGAATCGAATCGAATCAAATCGAAAAAATTCGAATAGAATTGAATCGAAAAGAATCCAAACGAATCGAACCGAAGAGAATCGATTCAAATCAAAATAAAAAGTATCGTATCAAATCGAATCGAAAAGAATCATATCAGATAGAATCGAAAGAATGGAATGAAATCTAAAACAATCGAATCGAATCGAAAAGAATCGGATTGAATGGAATCGAATCGAAAAGAATAGAATAGAATCGAAAGAAATCGAATAGAATCAAATCAAATCAAAAAGAATCGAATTGAATTGATCCTAACCAAAATAAGCGAAATGAATCGACTCGAACCGAAAAAAATCAAATCGAAAAGAATCTAATCTCAACGAAAATAATCGAAATGAATAGAATCGAATGGAATCAAATCGAAAAGAATCGAATGGAATCAAATGGAATCCAATCGAAAAGAATCAAATTGATTCGAATCGAAACAAATTGAATCCAATCGAAAAGAATCTAATTGAATCGAATCGAAAAGAATCGAATTCAATCAAAACGAATCGATTCGAATGGAATAGGAAAGAAAAGAATAGAATAGAATCGAAAAGAATCAAATCGAATCGAAAAGAATCGAATCGAAAAGAATTGAATCGAATCGAAAAGAAACGAATCGAACCGAATCAAAAAGAAAACAATCGAATCGAATCAAATACAAAAGAATCGCTTTGAATAGCATAGAATTGAAAAGAATCGAATCAATCGAATTGAAAACAATCGAATAGAAAAGAATCGAATCAAAAAAAGTCGAATCGAAACGAAAACAATCGAATCAAATCGAATCTAAAAGAATCATATTGAATTGAATCGAGTCGAAAAGACTCGAATCAAAAAGACTCGAATCGAATTGAATCAAATCGAAAAGAATCTAATAGAAACCACTCGAACAGAATCAAATTGAAATGATTCAAAATGAATCGAATAGAATAGAATCGAAAAAAATCGAATAGAATCGAAACGAATCTAAACGAAATGAATCGAAGAGAATCGATTAGAATCGAAATGAAAAGAATCGTATTGAATCGAATCGAAAAGAATCAAATCAAATCGAATCGAAAGAATTGAATCAAATCGAAAAGAATCCAATCGAATCGAAAAGAATCGAACTGAATGGAATCAAATCGAAAAGAATCGAATCAAATCGAAAAGAATCGAATCAAATTTAATGGAATCGAAAAGAATCGAATTGAATCGAAAAGAATCGAAATGAAACAAATCAGATCAAATGGAAAAGCATCAAATCGAATTGAAAAGAATCGAATCGAATCGAAATGAATCGAATCAAAAAGAATCGAATCGAAAAGAATCGAATTGGGGATCCCTGGGTGGCGCAGCGGTTTAGCGCCTGCCTTTGGCCCAGGGCGCGATCCTGGAGACCCGGGATCGAATCCCACGTCGGGCTCCCGGTGCATGGAGCCTGCTTCTCCCTCTGACTGTGTCTCTGCCTCTCTCTCTCTCACTGTGTGCCTATCATAAATAAATAAAAAATTAAAAAAAAAAAAAAGATTTAAAAAAAAAAAAAGAAAAGAATCGAATTGAAAAGAATCGAATCGAATCGAAAAGACTCGAATCGAATTAAAAATATCAAATCGAATCGAATCGCAAAGAATCGAATTGAAAAGACTTGAAACGAATCGATTTGAAACGAAAAGAATCGAATCGAATCGAATCGAATCGAATTGAATAGAAAAAAATCGAATGAAAAGAATCGAACCGATAGAGGAGCAAGATGGCGGAAGAGTAGGGTCTCCAAATCACCTGTCTCCACCAAACTACCTAGAAAACCTTCGAATTATCCTGAAAATCTATGAATTCGGCCTGAGATTTAAAGAGAGACCAGCTGGAATGCAACAGTGAGAAGAGTTCGCGCTTCTATCAAGGTAGGAAGACGGGGAAAAAGAAATAAAGGAACAAAGGCCTCCAAGGGGGAGGAGCCCCGCGAGGAGCCGGGCTGAGGCCGGGGCGAGTGTCCCCAGGACAGGAGAGCCCCGTCCCGGAGGAGCAGGAGCTGCACCAACCTTCCCGGGCGGAAAGGGGCTCGCGGGGAGTTGGAGCAGGACCCAGGAGGGCGGGGATGCCCTCGGGCTCCCGGGGACAGTAACAGCAACTGCGCGCCCAGGAGAGTGCGCCGAGCTCCCTAAGGGCTGCAGTGCGCACGGCGGGACCCGGCGGGACCCGGAGCAGCTGAAGGGGCTCGGGCGGCGGCTCCGCGGAGGGGGCTGCGCGGCCCCGGGAGCAGCTCGGAGGGGCTCGGGCAGAGGAAGAGGCTCCGTGCGGAGGGGCCTGCGCGGTTCCAGGAGCAGCTCGGAGGGGCTCGGGCGGCGGCTCCGCGGAGGGGGCTGCGCGGCTCGGGAGCGCGAATCCAACAGCGCAGGCTCCGGAGCACAGGGCGCCGGGACACAGCCCAGGATCCGGCCTCCCCCGGGACAGGCAGAGGCCGGGAGGGCCCAGGACAGCAAGGACGCTCCTGCCCCAGCTGAGCAGATCAGCGGCCCCGCCCCGGAGCCTCCAGGCCCTGCAGACGGAGTTCCTGCCTGAGCTGAATCCAGGTTTCCAGAGCTGCCCCGCCACTGGGGCTGTTCCTCCTGCGGCCTCACGGGGTAAACAACCCCCACCGAGCCCTGCACCAGGCAGGGGCACAGCAGCTCCCCCAACTGCTAACACCTGAAAATCAGCACAACAGGCCCCTCCCCCAGAACACCAGCTAGACGGACAACTTCCAGGAGAAGCCAAGGGACTTAAAGTACACAGAATCAGAAGATACTCCCCGGTGGTTCTTTTTTTGTTTGTTTGTTTTTGTTTTTGTTTTGTTTTGCTTTTTGATTTGTTTCCTTCCCCCACCCCCTTTTTTTCTCCTTTCTTTTTCTTTCTCTTTTTCTTCTTTTTTTTCGTTTTTTTTTCTTTTTCTTCCCTTTTTTTTCTCTTTCTCTTTTCTTTCCTTCTTTCTCTCCTCTCTTTTTCTCTTTTTCCCAATACAACTTGCTTTTGGCCACTCTGCACTGAGCAAAATGACTAGAAGGAAAACCTCACCTCAAAAGAAAGAATCAGAAACAGTCCTCTCTCCCACAGAGTTACAAAATCTGGATTACAATTCAATGTCAGAGGGGCAATTCAGAAGCACTATTATACAGGTACTGGTGGCTCTAGAAAAAAGTATAAAGGACTCAAGAGACTTCATGACTGCAGAATTTAGAGCTAATCAGGCAGAAATTAAAAATCAATTGAATGAGATGCAATCCAAACTAGAAGTCCTAACGACAAGGGTTAACGAGGTGGAAGAACGAGTGAGTGACCTAGAAGACAAGTTGATAGCAAAGAGGGAAACTGAGGAAAAAAGAGACAAACAATTAAAAGACCATGAAGATAGATTAAGGGAAATAAACGACAGCCTGAGGAAGAAAAACCTACGTTTAATTGGGGTTCCCGAGGGCGCCGAAAGGGACAGAGGGCCAGAATATGTATTTGAACAAATTCTAGCTGAAAACTTTCCTAATCTGGGAAGGGAAACAGGCATTCAGATCCAGGAAATAGAGAGATCCCCCCCTAAAATCAATAAAAACCGTTCAACACCTCGACATTTAATTGTGAAGCTTGCAAATTCCAAAGATAAGGAGAAGATCCTTAAAGCAGCAAGAGACAAGAAATCCCTGACTTTTATGGGGAGGAGTATTAGGGTAACAGCAGACCTCTCCACAGAGACCTGGCAGGCCAGAAAGTGCTGGCAGGATATATTCAGGGTCCTAAATGAGAAGAACATGCAACCAAGAATACTTTATCCAGCAAGGCTCTCATTCAAAATGGAAGGAGAGATAAAGAGCTTCCAAGACAGGCAGCAACTAAAAGAATATGTGACCTCCAAACCAGCTCTGCAAAAAATTTTAAGGGGGCCTCTTAAAATTCCCCTTTAAGAAGAAGTTCAGTGGAACAGTCCACAAAAACAAAGACTGAATAGATATCATGATGACACTAAACTCATATCTCTCAATAGTAACTCTGAATGTGAACGGGCTTAATGACCCCATCAAAAGGCGCAGGGTTTCAGACAGGATAAAAAAGCAGGACCCATCTATTTGCTGTCTACAAGAGACTCATTTTAGACAGAAGGACACCTACAGCCTGAAAATAAAAGGTTAGAGAACCATTTACCATTCGAATGGTCCTCAAAAGAAAGCAGGGGTAGCCATCCTTATATCAGATAAACTAAAATTTACCCCAAAGACTGTAGTGAGAGATGAAGAGGGACACTATATCATACTTAAAGGATCTATTCAACAAGAGGACTTAACAATCCTCAATATATATGCTCTGAATGTGGGAGCTGCCAAATATATAAATCAATTATTAACCAAAGTGAAGAAATACTTAGATAATAATACACTTATACTTGGTGACTTCAATCTAGCTCTTTCTATACTCGATAGGTCTTCTAAGCAAAACATCTCCAAAGAAACGAGAGCTTTAAATGATACACTGGACCAGATGGATTTCACAGATATCTACAGAACTTTACATCCAAACTCAACTGAATACACATTCTTCTCAAGCGCACATGGAACTTTCTCCAGAATAGACCACATATTGGGTCACAAATCGGGTCTGAACGGATACCAAAAGATTGGGATTGTCCCCTGCATATTCTCGGACCATAATGCCTTGAAATTAGAACTAAATCACAACAAGAAGTTTGGAAGGACCTCAAACACATGGAGGTTAAGGACCATCCTGCTAAAAGATAAAAGGGTCAACCAGGAAATTAAGGAAGAATTAAAAAGATTCATGGAAACTAATGAGAATGAAGATACAACCGTTCAAAATCTTTGGGATGCAGCAAAAGCAGTCCTAAGGGGGAAATACATCGCAATACAAACATCCATTCAAAAACTGGAAAGAACTCAAATACAAAAGCTAACCTTACACATAAAGGAGCTAGAGAAAAAACAGCAAATAGATCCTACACCCAAGAGAAGAAGGGAGTTAATAAAGATTCGAGCAGAACTCAACGAAATCGAGACCAGAAGAACTGTGGAACAGATCAACAGAACCAGGAGTTGGTTCTTTGAAAGAATTAATAAGATAGATAAACCATTAGCCAGCCTTATTAAAAAGAAGAGAGAGAAGACTCAAATTAATAAAATCATGAATGAGAAAGGAGAGATCACTACCAACACCAAGGAAATACAAACGATTTTAAAAACCTATTATGAACAGCTATACGCCAATAAATTAGGCAATCTAGAAGAAATGGACGCATTCCTGGAAAGCCACAAACTACCAAAACTGGAACAGGAAGAAATAGAAAACCTGAACAGGCCAATAACCAGGGAGGAAATTGAAGCAGTCATCAAAAACCTCCCAAGACACAAGAGTCCAGGGCCAGATGGCTTCCCAGGAGAATTTTATCAAACGTTTAAAGAAGAAATCATACCTATTCTCCTAAAGCTGTTTGGAAAGATAGAAAGAGATGGAGTACTTCCAAATTCGTTCTATGAAGCCAGCATCACCTTAATTCCAAAGCCAGACAAAGACCCCGCCAAAAAGGAGAATTACAGACCAATATCCCTGATGAACATGGATGCAAAAATTCTCAACAAGATACTGGCCAATAGGATCCAACAGTACATTAAGAAAATTATTCACCATGACCAAGTAGGATTTATCCCTGGGACACAAGGCTGGATCAACACCTGTAAAACAATCAATGTGATTCATCATATCAGCAAGAGAAAAACCAAGAACCATATGATCCTCTCATTGGATGCAGAGAAAGCATTTGACAAAATACAGCATCCATTCCTGATTAAAACTCTTCAGAGTGTAGGGATAGAGGGAACATTCCTCGACATCTTAAAAGCCATCTATGAAAAGCCCACAGCAAATATCATTCTCAATGGGGAAGCACTGGGAGACTTTCCCCTAAGATCAGGAACAAGACAGGGATGTCCACTCTCACCACTGCTATTCAACATAGTACTGGAAGTCCTAGCCTCAGCAATCAGACAACAAAAAGACATTAAAGGCATTCAAATTGGCAAAGAAGAAGTCAAACTCTCTCTCTTCGCCGATGACATGATACTCTACATAGAAAACCCAAAAGTCTCCACCCCAAGATTGCTAGAACTCATACAGCAATTCGGTAGCGTGGCAGGATACAAAATCAATGCCCAGAAGTCAGTGGCATTTCTATACACTAACAATGAGACTGAAGAAAGAGAAATTAAGGAGTCAATCCCATTTACAATTGCACCCAAAAGCATAAGATACCTAGGAATAAACCTCACCAAAGATGTAAAGGATCTATACCCTCAAAACTATAGAACACTTCTGAAAGAAATTGAGGAAGACACAAAGAGATGGAAAAATATTCCATGCTCATGGATTGGCAGAATTAATATTGTGAAAATGTCAATGTTACCCAGGGCAATATACACGTTTAATGCAATCCCTATCAAAATACCATGGACTTTCTTCAGAGAGTTAGAACAAATTATTTTAAGATTTGTGTGGAATCAGAAAAGACCCCGAATAGCCAGGGGAATTTTAAAAAAGAAAACCATATCTGGGGGCATCACAATGCCAGATTTCAGGTTGTACTACAAAGCTGTGGTCATCAAGACAGTGTGGTACTGGCACAAAAACAGACACATAGATCAGTGGAACAGAATAGAGAATCCAGAAGTGGACCCTGAACTTTATGGGCAACTAATATTCGATAAAGGAGGAAAGACTATCCATTGGAAGAAAGTCTCTTCAATAAATGGTGCTGGGAAAATTGGACATCCACATGCAGAAGAATGAAACTAGACCACTCTCTTTCACCATACACAAAGATAAACTCAAAATGGATGAAAGATCTAAATGTGAGACAAGATTCCATCAAAATCCTAAAGAAGAACACAGGCAACACCCTTTTTGAACTCGGCCATAGTAACTTCTTGCAAGATACATCCACGAAGGCAAAAGAAACAAAAGCAAAAATGAACTATTGGGACTTCATCAAGATAAGAAGCTTTTGCACAGCAAAGGATACAGTCAACAAAACTCAAAGACAACCTACAGAATGGGAGAAGATATTTGCAAATGACATATCAGATAAAGGGCTAGTTTCCAAGATCTATAAAGAACTGATTAAACTCAACACCAAAGAAACAAACAATCCAATCATGAAATGGGCAAAAGACATGAACAGAAATCTCACAGAGGAAGACATAGACATGGCCAACATGCATATGAGAAAATGCTCTGCATCACTTGCCATCAGGGAAATACAAATCAAAACTACAATGAGATACCTCCTCACACCAGTGAGAATGGGGAAAATTAACAAGACAGGAAACAACAAATGTTGGAGAGGATGCGGAGAAAAGGGAACCCTCTTACACTGTTGGTGGGAATGTGAACTGGTGCAGCCACGCTGGAAAACTGTGTGGAGGTTCCTCAAACAGTTAAAAATATACCTGCCCTACGACCCAGCAATTGCACTGTTGGGGATTTTCCCCAAAGAGACAAATGCAATGAAACGCCGGGACACCTGCACCCCGATGTTTCTAGCAGCAATGGCCACTATAGCCAAACTGTGGAAGGAGCCTCGGTGTCCAACGAAAGATGAATGGATAAAGAAGATGTGGTTTATGTATACAATGGAATATTACTCAGCTATTAGAAATGACAAATACCCACCATTTGCTTCAACGTGGATGGAACTGGAGGGTATTATGCTGAGTGAAGTAAGCCAGTCGGAGAAGGACAAACATTATATGTTCTCATTCATTTGGGGAATATAAATAATAGTGAAAGGGAAAATAAGGGAAGGGAGAAGAAATGTGTGGGAAATATCAGAAAGGGAGACAGAACGTAAAGACTGCTAACTCTGGTAAACGAACTAGGGGTGGTAGAAGGGGAGGAGGGCGGGGGGTGGGAGTGAATGGTGACGGGCACTGGGTGTTATTCTGTATGTTAGTAAATTGAACACCAATTAAAAAAAAGAAAAGAATCGAACCGAAAAGAATCAAATTGAATTCAGTCGATTAAATTCTAGTCGAATCGAATAAAAAAGAATGAAATCGAGTCGAATCGAATCGAAAAGAATCGAATCGAATCGAAAAGAATCGAATTGAAAAGACTCGAATTGAAACGAATCGATGTGAAACGAAAAGAATCGAATCGAATCGAATTGAATTGAATTGAAAGAATCGAATTGAATAGAAAAAAATCGAATAGAAAAGAATCGAACCGAAAAGAAAAGAATCAAATTGAATCAGTCGAATAAATTCTTGTCGAATCGAATCAAAAAGAATGAAATCGAGTCGAATCGAATCCAAAAGAATCGAATCGAATCGAAAAGAATCGAATTGTATCTAATCAAAAAGAATCGAATCGTATCGACTCGAATCGAAAAGAATCCAATTGCATCATCGAATGGAAACTAATCGAATTGAATAGAATAGAAAAGAATCGAATCGAATCAAATCGAAAACAATCAAATTGAATTGATCGAAAAGAATCGAATTGAATCAAATCGAATCGAAATGAAAAGAATCGATTCAAATAGAAAAGAATCGAAAAGAATCAAATCGACACGAAAAGAATCGAATCGAATCAAAAAGTATCGAATTGATTCGAAAACATTCGAATCGAAAAGAATCGAATTGAAATGATTCTGATCGAAATGAAAAGAATCTACTCGATTCGAATTCAAAAGAATCGAATCCAAAAGAATCGAATCGAATCCAAAAGAATCGAATTGAATTGAATCAAAAGAAATGAATTGAATTGAATCAAAAAGGAACTAATCGAATCAAATCGAAAAAACTCGAATAGAATCCAATCGAATCAAAAAGAATCGAATAGATTCAAATAAAAAAGAATCTAAATGAGGGATCCCTGGGTGGCACAGCGGTTTAGCGCCTGCCTTTGGCCCAGGGCGCGATCCTGGAGACCCGGGATCGAATCCCACATCGGGCTCCTGGTGCATGGAGCCTGCTTCTCCCTCTGCCTGTGTCTCTGCCTCTCTGTCTCTCTCTGTGACTATCATAAAAAAAAAAGAATCGAATTGAATCGCGTTGAAAAAAATCATAAAGAATCAAATCGAAAAGAATCGAATTCCATGTAACGAAAAGATTCGAATTGAACGAAACGAATCGAAACAAAAGAATCGAATCGAATCGACATGAATCAAAAAGAATCGAATCAAAACGAATCGAAAAGAAACAAATCAAGTAGAATCTAAAAGAATCGAATCGAATCAAATCGAAAAAATTCGAATACAATTGAATCGAAAAGAATCAAAACGAATCGAACCGAAGAGAATCGATTCGAATCAAAATAAAAAGTATCGTATCAAATCGAATCGAAAAGAATCATATCAAATAGAATCGAAAGAATGGAATCAAATCTAAAACAATCGAATCGAATCGAAAAGAATCGGATTGAATGGAATAGAATCGAAAAGAATAGAATAGAATCGAAAGAAATCGAATAGAATCAAATCAAATCAAAAAGAATCGAATTGAATTGATCCTAACCAAAATAAGCGAAATGAATCGACTCGAACCGAAAAAAATCAAATCGAAAAGAATCTAACCTCAACGAAAATCAACGAAATGAATAGAATCGAATTGAATCAAATCGAAAAGAATCGAAAAGAATCGAATGGAATCCAATCGAAAAGAATCAAATTGATTCGAATCGAAACAAATTGAATCCAATCGAAAAGAATCTAATTGAATCGAATCGAAAAGAATCGAATTCAATCAAAACGAATCGATTCGAATGGAATAGAAAAGAAAAGAATAGAATAGAATCGAAAAGAATCAAATCGAATCGAAAAGAATCGAATCGAAAAGAATTGAATCGAATCGAAAAGAAACGAATCGAACCGAATCAAAAAGAAAACAATCGAATCGAATCAAATACAAAAGAATCGCTTTGAATAGCATAGAATTGAAAAGAATCGAATCAATCGAATTGAAAACAATCGAATCGAAAAGAATCGAATCAAAAAAAGTCGAATCGAAACGAAAACAATCGAATCGAATCGAATCTAAAAGAATCGTATTGAATTGCATCGAGTCGAAAAGACTCGAATCAAAAAGACTCGAATCGAATTGAATCAAATCGAAAAGAATCTAATAGAAACCACTCGAACAGAATCAAATTGAAATGATTCAAAATGAATCGAATAGAATAGAATCGAAAAAAATCGAATAGAATCGAAACGAATCTAAACGAAATGAATCGAAGAGAATCGATTAGAATCGAAATGAAAAGAATCGTATTGAATCGAATCGAAAAGAATCAAATCAAATCGAATCGAAAGAATTGAATCAAATCGAAAAGAATCCAATCGAATCGAAAAGAATCGAACTGAATGGAATCAAATCGAAAAGAATCGAATCAAATCGAAAAGAATCGAATCAAATTTAATGGAATCGAAAAGAATCGAATTGAATCGGAAAGAACCGAAATGAAACAAATCAGATCAAATGGAAAAGCATCAAATCGAATTGAAAAGAATCGAATCGAATCGAAATGAATCGAATCAAAAAGTATCGAATCGAAAAGAATCGAATTGAAAAGAATCGAATCGAATCGAAAAGACTCGAATTAAAAATATCAAATCGAATCGAATCGCAAAGAGTCGAATTGAAAAGACTTGACTTGAAACGAATCGATTTGAAACGAAAAGAATCGAATCGAATCGAATCGAATTGAATTGAAAGAATCGAATTGAATAGAAAAAATTCGAATAGAAAAGAATCGAACCGAAAAGAAAAGAATCAAATTGAATTCAGTCGATTAAATTCTAGTCGAATCGAATAAAAAAGAATGAAATCGAGTCGAATCGAATGGAAAAGAATCGAATCGAATCGAAAAGAAGCGAATTGAAAATACTCGAATTGAAACGAATCGATTTGAAACGAAAAGAATCGAATCGAATCGAATCGAATTGAATTGAAAGAATCGAATTGAATAGAAAAAAATCGAATAGAAAAGAATCGAACCGAAAAGAAAAGAATCAAATTGAATCAGTCGATTAAATTCTTGTCGAATCGAATCAAAAAGAATGAAATCGAGTCGAATCGAATCCAAAAGAATCGAATCGAATCGAAAAGAATCGAATTGTATCTAATCAAAAAGAATCGAATCGTATCGACTCGAATCGAAAAGAATCCAATTGCATCATCGAATGGAAACTAATCGAATTGAATAGAATAGAAAAGAATCGAATCGAATCAAATCGAAAACAATCAAATTGAATTGATCGAAAAGAATCGAATTGAATCAAATCGAATCGAAATGAAAAGAATCGATTCAAATAGAAAAGAATCGAATCGAAAAGAATCAAATCGACACGAAAAGAATCGAATCGAATCAAAAAGTATCAAATTGATTCGAAAACATTCGAATCGAAAAGAATCGAATTGAAATGAATCCGATCGAAATGAAAAGAATCTACTCGATTCGAATCCAAAAGAATCGAATCCAAAAGAATCGAATTGAATTGAATCAAAAGAAATGAATTGAATTGAATCAAAAAGGAACTAATCGAATCAAATCGAAAAAACTCGAATAGAATCAAATCGAATCAAAAAGAATCGAATAGATTCGAATAAAAAAGAATCGAATTGAGGGATCCCTGGGTGGCGCAGCGGTTTAGCGCCTGTCTTTGGCCCAGGGCGCGATCCTGGAGAGGCGGGATCGAATCCCACATCGGGCTCCTGGTGCATGGAGCCTGCTTCTCCCTCTGCCTGTGTCTCTGCCTCTCTGTGTCTCTCTGTGACTATCATAAAAAAAGAATCGAATTGAATCACGTTGAAAAAAATCATAAAGAATCAAATCGAAAAGAATCGAATTCCATGTAACGAAAAGATTCGAATTGAACGAACGAATCGAAACAAAAGAATCGAATCGAATCGACATGAATCAAAAAGAATCGAATCAAAACGAATCGAAAAGAAACAAATCAAGTAGAATCTAAAAGAATCGAATCGAATCAAATCGAAAAAATTCGAATAGAATTGAATCGAAAAGAATCAAAAGGAATCGAACCGAAGAGAATCGATAAAATCAAAACAAAAAGTATCGTATCAAATCGAATCGAAAAGAATCATATCGGGATCCCTGGGTGGCGCAGCGGTTTGGCGCCTGCCTTTGGCACAGGGCGCGATCCTGGAGACCCGGGATCGATCCCACGTCAGGCTCCCGGTGCATGGAGCCTGCTTCTCCCTCTGCCTGTGTCTCTGCTTCTCTCTCTCTCTCTGTGACTATCATAAATAAATAAAAATTTAAAAAAAAAAAAGAAAAGAATCATATCAAATACAATCGAAAGAATGGAATCAAATCTAAAACAATCGAATCGAATCGAAAAGAATCGAATTGAACGGAATGGAATCGAAAAGAATACAATGGAATAAAATCTAAAGAAATCGAATAGAATCAAATCAAATCAAAAAGAATCGAATTGAATTGATCCTAACCAAAATAAGCGAAATGAATCGACTCGAACCGAAAAAATTCAAATCGAAAAGAATCTAACCTCAACGAAAATAATCGAAATGAATAGAATCGAATTGAATCAAATCGAAAATAATCGAATGGAATCGAATGGAATCCAATCGAAAAGAATCAAATTGATTCGAATCGAAACAAATTGAATCCAATCGAAAAGAATCTAATTGAATCGAATCGAAAAGAATCGAATTCAATCAAAACGAATCGATTCGAATGGAATAGAAAAGAAAAGAATAGAATAGAATCGAAAAGAATCAAATCGAATCGAAAAGAATCGAATCGAAAAGAATTGAATCGAATCGAAAAGAAACGAATCGAACCGAATCAAAAAGAAAACAATCGAATCGAATCAAATACAAAAGAATCGCTTTGAATAGCATAGAATTGAAAAGAATCGAATCAATCGAATTGAAAACAATCGAATCGAAAAGAATCGAATCAAAAAAAGTCGAATCGAAACGAAAACAATCGAATCGAATCGAATCTAAAAGAATCGTATTGAATTGAATCGAGTCGAAAAGACTCGAATCAAAAAGACTCGAATCGAATTGAATCAAATCGAAAAGAATCTAATAGAAACCACTCGAACAGAATCAAATCGAAATGATTCAAAATGAATCGAATAGAATAGAATCGAAAAAAATCGAAACGAATCGCAACGAATTGAATCGAAGAGAATCGATTAGAATCGAAATGAAAAGAATCGTATTGAATCGAATCGAAAAGAATCAAATCAAATCGAATCGAAAGAATTGAATCAAATCGAAAAGAATCCAATCGAATCGAAAAGAATCGAACTGAATGGAATCAAATCGAAAAGAATCGAATCGAATCGAAAAGAATCGAATCAAATTTAATGGAATCGAAAAGAATCGAATTGAATCGGAAAGAACCGAAATGAAACAAATCAGATCAAATGGAAAAGCATCAAATCGAATTGAAAAGAATCGAATCGAATCGAAATGAATCGAATGAAAAAGTATCGAATCGAAAAGAATCGAACTGAAAAGAATCGAATCGAATCGAAAAGACTCGAATCGAATTAAAAATATCAAATCGAATCGAATCGAAAAGAATCGAATTGAAAAGACTCGAATTGAAACGAATCGATTTGAAACGAAAAGAATCGAATCGAATCGAATCGAATTGAATTGAAAGAATCGAATTGAATAGAAAAAAATCGAATAGAAAAGAATCGAACCAAAAAGAAAAGAATCAAATTGAATCAGTCGATTAAATTCTAGTCGAATCGAATCAAAACGAATGAAACCGAGTCGAATCGAATTGAAAAGAATCGAAACGAATCGAAAAGTATCGAATTGTATCTAATCAAAAAGAATCGAATCGTATCGACTCGAATCGAAAAGAATCCAATTGCATCATTGAATGGAAAGTAATCGAATTGAATAGAATAGAAAAGAATCGAATCGAATCAAATCGAAAACAATCAAATTGAATGGATTGAAAAGAATCGAATTGAATCAAATCGAATCGAAATGAAAAGAATCGAATCGATTCAAATAGAAAAGAATCGAATCGAAAAGAATCAAATCGACACGAAAAGAATCGAATCGAATCAAAAAGTATCGAATTGATTCGAAAACATTCGAATCGAAAAGAATCGAATTGAAATGAATCCGATCGAAATGAAAAGAATCTACTCGATTCGAATCCAAAAGAATCGAATCCAAAAGAATCGAATCGAATCCAAAAGAATCGAATTGAATCGAATCAAAAGAAATGAATTGAATTGAATCAAAAAGGAACTAATCGAATCAAATCGAAAAAACTCGAATAGAATCAAATCGAATCAAAATAATCGAAGAGATTCGAATAAAAAAGAATCGAATTGAGGGATCCCTGGGTGGCGCAGCGGTTTAGCGCCTGCCTTTGGCCCAGGGCGTGATCCTGGAGACGCGGGATCGAATCCCACATCGGGCTCCTGGTGTATGGAGCCTGCTTCTCCGTCTGCCTGTGTCTCTGCCTCTCTGTCTCTCTCTGTGACTATCATAAAAAAAAGAATCGAATTGAATCGCGTTGAAAAAATCATAAAGAATCAAATCGAAAAGAATCGAATTCCATGTAACGAAAAGAATCGAATTGAAAAGAATCGAATCGAAACAAAAGAATCGAATCGAATCGACATGAAGCAAAAAGAATCGAATCAAAACGAATCGAAAAGAAACAAATCAAGTAGAATCTAAAAGAATCGAATCGAATCAAATCGAAAAAATTCGAATAGAATTGAATCGAAAAGAATCAAAACGAATCGAACCGAAGAGAATCGATTCGAATCAAAATAAAAAGTATCGTATCAAATCGAATCGAAAAGAATCATATCAAATAGAATCGAAAGAATGGAATCAAATCTAAAACAATCGAATGGAATCGAAAAGAATCGAATTGAACGGAATGGAATCGAAAAGAATACAATAGAATAGAATCGAAAGAAATCGACTAGAATCAAATCAAATCAAAAAGAATCGAATTGAATTGATCCTAACCAAAATAAGCGAAATAAATCGACTCGAACCGAAAAAATCAAATCGAAAAGAATCTAATCTCAACGAAAATCATCGAAATGAATAGAATCGAAAAGAATCGAATTGAATCAAATCGAAAAGAATCGAATCGAATCCAATCGAAAAGAATCAAATTGATTCGACTCGAAACAAATTGAATCCAATCGAAAAGAATCTAATTGAATCGAATCGAAAAGAATCGAATTCAATCAAAACGAATCGATTCGAATGGAATAGAATAGAATAGAATAGAATAGAATAGAATAGAATCGAAAAGAATCAAATCGAATCGAAAAGAATCGAATCGAAAAGAATTGAATCGAATCGAAAAGAAACGAATCGAACCGAATCAAAAAGAAAACAATCGAATCGAATCAAATACAAAAGAATCGCTTTGAATAGCATAGAATTGAAAAGAATCGAATCAATCGAATTGAAAACAATCGAATCGAAAAGAATGGAATCAAAAAAAGTCGAATCGAAACAAAAACAATCGAATCGAATCGAATCTAAAAAATCGTATTGAATTGAATCGAGTCGAAAAGACTCGAATCAAAAAGACTCGAATCGAATTGAATCAAATCGAAAAGAATCTAATAGAAACCACTCGAACAGAATCAAATCGAAACGATTCAAAATGAATCGAATAGAATAGAATCGAAAAAAATCGAATAGAATCGAAACGAAATGAATCGAAGAGAATCGATTAATCGAAATGAAAAGAATCGTATTGAATCGAATCGAAAAGAATCAAATCAAATCGAATCGAAAGAATTGAATCAAATCGAAAAGAATCCAATCGAATCGAAAAGAATCGAACTGAATGGAATCAAATCGAAAAGAATCGAATCGAATCGAAAAGAATCGAATCAAATTTAATGGAATCGAAAAGAATCGAATTGAATCGAAAAGAATCGAAATGAAACAAATCAGATCCAATGGAAAAGCATGAAATCGAATTGAAAAGAATCGAATCGAATCGAAAAGACTCGAATCGAATTAAAAATATCAAATCGAATCGAATCGCAAAGATTCGAATTGAAAAGACTCGAATTGAAACGAATCGATTTGAAACGAAAAGAATCGAATCGAATCGAATCGAATTGAAAGAATCGAATTGAATAGAAAAAAATCGAATAGAAAAGAATCGAACCGAAAAGAAAAGAATCAAATTGAATCAGTCGATTAAATTCTAGTCGAATCGAATCAAAAAGAATGAAATCGAGTCGAATCGAATCGAAAAGAATCGAATCGAAAAGAATCGAATTGTATCTAATCAAAAAGAATCGAATCGTATCGACTCGAATCGAAAAGAATCCAATTGCATCATCGAATGGAAACTAATCGAATTGAATAGAATAGAAAAGAATCGAATCGAATCAAATCGAAAACAATCAAATTGAATTGATCGAAAAGAATCGAATTGAATCAAATCGAATCGAAATGAAAAGAATCGAATCGATTCAAATAGAAAAGAATCGAATCGAAAAGAATCAAATCGACACGAAAAGAATCGAATCGAATCACAAAGTATCGAATGGATTCGAAAATATTCGAATCGAAAAGAATCGAATTGAAATGAATCCGATCGAAATGAAAAGAATCTACTCGATTCGAATCCAAAAGAATCGAATCCAAAAGACTCGAATCGAATCCAAAAGAATCGAATTGAATTGAATCAAAAGAAATGAAGTGAAATGAATCAAAAAGGAACTAATCGAATCAAATCGAAAAAAATCGAATAGAATCAAATCGAATCAAAAAGAATCGAATAGATTCGAATAAAGAAGAATCGAATTGAGGGATCCCTGGGTGGCACAGCGGTTTAGCGCCTGCCTTTGGGCCTGGGCGCGATCCTGGAGACCCGGGATCGAATCCCACATCGGTCTGCCGCTGCATGGAGCCTGCTTCTCCCTCTGCCTGTGTCTCTGCCTCTCTCACTCTCTCTGTGACTATTATAAAAAAAAGAATCGAATTGAATCCAGTTGAAAAAAATCATAAAGAATCAAATCGAAGAGAATCAAATTCCATGTAACGAAAAGATTCGAATTGAAAAGAATCGAATCGAAACAAAAGAATCGAATCGAATCGACATGAATCAAAAAGAATCGAATCAAAACGAATCGAAAAGAAACAAATCAAGTAGAATCTAAAAGAATCGAATCGAATCAAATCGAAACAATTCGAATAGAATTGAATCGAAAAGAATCAAAACGAATCGAACCAAAGAGAATCGAATCGAATCAAAATAAAAAGTATCGTATCAAATCGAATCGAAAAGAATCATATCAAATAGAATCGAAAGAATGGAATCAAATCTAAAACAATCGAATCGAATCGAAAAGAATCAGATTGAATGGAATAGAATCGAAAAGAATAGAATAGAATCGAAAGAAATCGAATAGAATCAAATCAAATCAAAATAATCGAACTGAATTGATCCTAACCAAGATAAGCGAAATGAATCGACTCGAACCGAAAAAAATCAAATCGAAGAGAATCTAATCTCAACGAAATTCATCGAAATGAATAGAATCGAAAAGAATCGAATTGAATCAAATCGTAAAGAATCGAATGGAATCCAATCGAAAAGAATCAAATTGATTCGAATCGAAACAAATTGAATCCAATCGAAAAGAATCTAATTGAATCGAATCGAAAAGAATCGAATTCAATCAAAACGAATCGATTCGAATGGAATAGAATAGAATAGAATAGAATAGAATCGAAAAGAATCAAATCGAATCGAAAAGAATCGAATCGAAAAGAATTGAATCGAATCGAAAAGAAACGAATCGAACCGAATCAAAAAGAAAACCATCGAATCGAATCAAATACAAAAGAATCGCTTTGAATAGCATAGAATTGAAAAGAATCGAATCAATCGAATTGAAAACAATCGAATCGAAAAGAATCGAATCAAAAAAAGTCGAATCGAAACAAAAACAGTCGAATCGAATCGAATCTAAAAAATCGTATTGAATTGAATCGAGTCGAAAAGACTCGAATCAAAAAGACTCGAATCGAATTGAATCAAATCGAAAAGAATCTAATAGAAACCACTCGAACAGAATCAAATCGAAACGATTCAAAATGAATCGAATAGAATAGAATCGAAAAAAATCGAATAGAATCGAAACGAAATGAATCGAAGAGAATCGATTAATCGAAATGAAAAGAATCGTATTGAATCGAATCGAAAAGAATCAAATCAAATCGAATCGAAAGAATTGAATCAAATCGAAAAGAATCCAATCGAATCGAAAAGAATCGAACTGAATGGAATCAAATCGAAAAGAATCGAATCGAATCAAATCGAAAACAATCAAATTGAATGGATTGAAAAGAATCGAATTGAATCAAATCGAATCGAAATGAAAAGAATCGAATCGATTCAAATAGAAAAGAATCGAATCGAAAAGAATCAAATCGACACGAAAAGAATCGAATCGAATCAAAAAGTATCGAATTGATTCGAAAACATTCGAATCGAAAAGAATCGAATTGAAATGAATCCGATCGAAATGAAAAGAATCTACTCGATTCGAATCCAAAAGAATCGAATCCAAAAGAATCGAATCGAATCCAAAAGAATCGAATTGAATCGAATCAAAAGAAATGAATTGAATTGAATCAAAAAGGAACTAATCGAATCAAATCAAAAAAACTCGAATAGAATCAAATCGAATCAAAAAGAATCGAAGAGATTCGAATAAAAAAGAATCGAATTGAGGGATCCCTGGGTGGCGCAGCGGTTTAGCGCCTGCCTTTGGCCCAGGGCGTGATCCTGGAGACGCGGGATCGAATCCCACATCGGGCTCCTGGTGTATGGAGCCTGCTTCTCCGTCTGCCTGTGTCTCTGCCTCTCTGTCTCTCTCTGTGACTATCATAAAAAAAAGAATCGAATTGAATCGCGTTGAAAAAATCATAAAGAATCAAATCGAAAAGAATCGAATTCCATGTAACGAAAAGAATCGAATTGAAAAGAATCGAATCGAAAAAAAAGAATCGAATCGAATCGACATGAAGCAAAAAGAATCGAATCAAAACGAATCGAAAAGAAACAAATCAAGTAGAATCTAAAAGAATCGAATCGAATCAAATCGATACAATTCGAATAGAATTGAATCGAAAAGAATCAAAACGAATCGAACCGAAGAGAATCGATTCGAATCAAAATAAAAAGTATCGTATCAAATCGAATCGAAAAGAATCATATCAAATAGAATCGAAAGAATGGAATCAAATCTAAAACAATCGAATGGAATCGAAAAGAATCGAATTGAACGGAATGGAATCGAAAAGAATACAATAGAATAGAATCGAAAGAAATCGACTAGAATCAAATCAAATCAAAAAGAATCGAATTGAATTGATCCTAACCAAAATAAGCGAAATGAATCGACTCGAACCGAAAAAATCAAATCGAAAAGAATCTAATCTCAACGAAAATCATCGAAATGAATAGAATCGAAAAGAATCGAATTGAATCAAATCGAAAAGAATCGAATCGAATCCTATCGAAAAGAATCAAATTGATTCGACTCGAAACAAATTGAATCCAATCGAAAAGAATCTAATTGAATCGAATCGAAAAGAATCGAATTCAATCAAAACGAATCGATTCGAATGGAATAGAAAAGAATAGAATAGAATAGAATCGAAAAGAATCAAATCGAATCGAAAAGAATCGAATCGAAAAGAATTGAATCGAATCGAAAAGAAACGAATCGAACCGAATCAAAAAGAAAACAATCGAATCGAATCAAATACAAAAGAATCGCTTTGAATAGCATAGAATTGAAAAGAATCGAATCAATCGAATTGAAAACAATCGAATCGAAAAGAATGGAATCAAAAAAAGTCGAATCGAAACAAAAACAATCGAATCGAATCGAATCTAAAAAATCGTATTGAATTGAATCGAGTCGAAAAGACTCGAATCAAAAAGACTCGAATCGAATTGAATCAAATCGAAAAGAATCTAATAGAAACCACTCGAACAGAATCAAATCGAAACGATTCAAAATGAATCGAATAGAATAGAATCGAAAAAAATCGAATAGAATCGAAACGAAATGAATCGAAGAGAATCGATTAATCGAAATGAAAAGAATCGTATTGAATCGAATAGAAAAGAATCAAATCAAATCGAATCGAAAGAATTGAATCAAATCGAGAAGAATCCAATCGAATCGAAAAGAATCGAACTGAATGGAATCAAACCGAAAAGAATCGAATCGAATCGAAAAGAATCGAATCAAATTTAATGGAATCGAAAAGAATCGAATTGAATCGAAAAGAATCGAAATGAAACAAATCAGTTCCAATGGAAAAGCATCAAATCTAATTGAAAAGAATCGAATCGAATCGAAATGAATCGAATCAAAAAGAATCGAGTCGAAAAGATTCGAATTGAAAAGAATCGAATCGAATCGAAAAGACTCGAATCGAATTAAAAATATCAAATCGAATCGAATCGCAAAGATTCGAATTGAAAAGACTCGAATTGAAACGAATCGATTTGAAACGAAAAGAATCGAATCGAATCGAATCGAATTGAAAGAATCGAATTGAATAGAAAAAAATCGAATAGAAAAGAATCGAACCGAAAAGAAAAGAATCAAAATGAATCAGTCGATTAAATTCTAGTCGAATCGAATCAAATGAATGAAATCGAGTCGAATCGAATCGAAAAGAATCGAATCGAATCGAAAAGAATCGAATCGAATCGACTCGAATCGAAAAGAATCCAATTGCATCATCGAATGGAAACTAATCGAATTGAATAGAATAGAAAAGAATCGAATCGATTCAAATCGAAAACAATCAAATTGAATTGATCGAAAAGAATCGAATTGAATCAAATCGAATCAAAATGAAAAGAATCGAATCGATTCAAATAGAAAAGAATCGAATCGAAAAGAATCAAATCGACACGAAAAGAATCGAATCGAATCAAAAAGTATCGAATGGATTCGAAAACATTCGAATCGAAAAGAATCGAATTGAAATGAATCCGATCGAAATGAAAAGAATCTACTCGATTCGAATCCAAAAGAATCGAATCCAAAAGACTCGAATCGAATCCAAAAGAATCGAATTGAATTGAATCAAAAGAAATGAATTGAATTGAATCAAAAAGGAACTAATCGAATCAAATCGAAAAAACTCGAATAGAATCCAATCGAATCAAAAAGAATCGAATAGATTCGAATAAAACAGAATCGAATTGAGGGATCCCTGGCTGGCGCAGCGGTTTAGCGCCTGCCTTTGGCCCAGGGCGCGATCCTGGAGACCCGGGATCGAATCCCACATCGGGCTCCTGGTGCATGGAGCTTGCTTCTCCCTCTGCCTGTGTCTCTGCCTCTCTCTCTTTCTCTGTGACTATCATAAAAAAAGAATCGAATTGAATCGCGTTGAAAAAAATCATAAAGAATCAAATCGAAAAGAATCGAATTCCATGTAACGAAAAGATTCGAATTGAAAAGAATCGAATCAAAACAAAAGAATCGAAAAGAAACGACATGAATCAAAAAGAATCGAATCAAAACCAATCGAAAAGAAACAAATCAAGTAGAATCTAAAAGAATTGAATCGAATCAAATCGAAAAAATTCGAATAGAATTGAATCGAAAAGAATCAAAACGAATCGAACCGAAGAGAATCGATTCGAATCAAAATAAAAAGTATCGTATCAAATCGAATCGAAAAGAATCATATCAAATAGAATCGAAAGAATGGAATCAAATCTAAAACAATCGAATCGAATCGAAAAGAATCAGATTGAATGGAATAGAATCGAAAAGAATAGAATAGAATCGAAAGAAATCGAATAGAATCAAATCAAATAAAAAAGAATCGAATTGAATTGATACTAACCAAGATAAGCGAAATGAATCGACTCGAACCGAAAAAAATCAAATCGAAGAGAATCTAATCTCAACGAAATTCATCGAAATGAATAGAATCGAAAAGAATCGAATTGAATCAAATCGTAAAGAATCGAATGGAATCCAATCGAAAAGAATCAAATTGATTCGAATCGAAACAAATTGAATCCAATCGAAAAGAATCTAATTGAATCGAATCGAAAAGAATCGAATTCAATCAAAACGAATCGATTCGAATGGAATAGAAAAGAATAGAATAGAATAGAATCGAAAAGAATCAAATCGAATCGAAAAGAATCGAACCGAAAAGAATTGAATCGAATCGAAAAGAAACGAATCGAACCGAATCAAAAAGAAAACAATCGAATCGAATCAAATACAAAAGAATCGCTTTGAATAGCATAGAATTGAAAAGAATCGAATCAATCGAATTGAAAACAATCGAATCGAAAAGAATGGAATCAAAAAAAGTCGAATCGAAACAAAAACAATCGAATCGAATCGAATCTAAAAAATCGTATTGAATTGAATCGAGTCGAAAAGACTCGAATCAAAAAGACTCGAATCGAATTGAATCAAATCGAAAAGAATCTAATAGAAACCACTCGAACAGAATCAAATCGAAACGATTCAAAATGAATCGAATAGAATAGAATCGAAAAAAATCGAATAGAATCGAAACGAAATGAATCGAAGAGAATCGATTAATCGAAATGAAAAGAATCGTATTGAATCGAATCGAAAAGAATCAAATCAAATCGAATCGAAAGAATTGAATCAAATCGAAAAGAATCCAATCGAATCGAAAAGAATCGAACTGAATGGAATCAAATCGAAAAGAATCGAATCGAATCGAAAAGAATCGAATCAAATTTAATGGAATCGAAAAGAATCGAATTGAATCGAAAAGAATCGAAATGAAACAAATCAGATCCAATGGAAAAGCATGAAATCGAATTGAAAAGAATCGAATCGAATCGAAAAGACTCGAATCGAATTAAAAATATCAAATCGAATCGAATCGCAAAGATTCGAATTGAAAAGACTCGAATTGAAACGAATCGATTTGAAACGAAAAGAATCGAATCGAATCGAATCGAATTGAAAGAATCGAATTGAATAGAAAAAAATCGAATAGAAAAGAATCGAACCGAAAAGAAAAGAATCAAATTGAATCAGTCGATTAAATTCTAGTCGAATCGAATCAAAAAGAATGAAATCGAGTCGAATCGAATCGAAAAGAATCGAATCGAAAAGAATCGAATTGTATCTAATCAAAAAGAATCGAATCGTATCGACTCGAATCGAAAAGAATCCAATTGCATCATCGAATGGAAACTAATCGAATTGAATAGAATAGAAAAGAATCGAATCGAATCAAATCGAAAACAATCAAATTGAATTGATCGAAAAGAATCGAATTGAATCAAATCGAATCGAAATGAAAAGAATCGAATCGATTCAAATAGAAAAGAATCGAATCGAAAAGAATCAAATCGACACGAAAAGAATCGAATCGAATCACAAAGTATCGAATGGATTCGAAAATATTCGAATCGAAAAGAATCGAATTGAAATGAATCCGATCGAAATGAAAAGAATCTACTCGATTCGAATCCAAAAGAATCGAATCCAAAAGACTCGAATCGAATCCAAAAGAATCGAATTGAATTGAATCAAAAGAAATGAAGTGAATTGAATCAAAAAGGAACTAATCGAATCAAATCGAAAAAAATCGAATAGAATCAAATCGAATCAAAAAGAATCGAATAGATTCGAATAAAGAAGAATCGAATTGAGGGATCCCTGGGTGGCACAGCGGTTTAGCGCCTGCCTTTGGGCCTGGGCGCGATCCTGGAGACCCGGGATCGAATCCCACATCGGTCTGCCGCTGCATGGAGCCTGCTTCTCCCTCTGCCTGTGTCTCTGCCTCTCTCACTCTCTCTGTGACTATTATAAAAAAAAGAATCGAATTGAATCCAGTTGAAAAAAATCATAAAGAATCAAATCGAACAGAATCAAATTCCATGTAACGAAAAGATTCGAATTGAAAAGAATCGAATCGAAACAAAAGAATCGAATCGAATCGACATGAATCAAAAAGAATCGAATCAAAACGAATCGAAAAGAAACAAATCAAGTAGAATCTAAAAGAATCGAATCGAATCAAATCGAAACAATTCGAATAGAATTGAATCGAAAAGAATCAAAACGAATCGAACCGAAGAGAATCGATTCGAATCAAAATAAAAAGTATCGTATCAAATCGAATCGAAAGAATCATACCAAATAGAATCGAAAGAATGGAATCAAATCTAAAACAATCGAATGGAATCGAAAAGAATCGAACTGAACGGAATGGAATCGAAAAGAATACAATAGAATAGAATCGAAAGAAATCGAATAGAATCAAAACAAATCAAAAAGAATCGAATTGAATTGATCCTAACCAAAATAAGCGAAATGAATCGACTCGAACCGAAAAAAATCAAATCGAAAAGAATCTAATCTCAACGAAAATCATCGAAATGAATAGAATCTAAAAGAATCGAATTGAATCAAATCAAAAAGAATCGAATGGAATCCAATCGAAAAGAATCAAATTGATTCGAATCGAAACAAATTGAAACCAATCGAAAAGAATCTAATTGAATCGAATCGAAAAGAATCGAATTCAATCAAAACGAATCGATTCGAATGGAATAGAAAAGAATAGAATAGAATAGAATCGAAAAGAATCAAATCGAATCGAAAAGAATCGAATCGAAAAGAATTGAATCGAATCGAAAAGAAACGAATCGAACCGAATCAAAAAGAAAACAATCGAATCGAATCAAATACAAAAGAATCGCTTTGAATAGCATAGAATTGAAAAGAATCGAATCAATCGAATTGAAAACAATCGAATCGAAAAGAATCGAATCAAAAAAAGTCGATCCAAACGAAAACAATCGAATCGAATCGAATCTAAAAGAATCGTATTGAATTGCATCGAGTCGAAAAGACTCGAATCAAAAAGAGTCGAATCGAATTGAATCAAATCGAAAAGAATCTAATAGAAACCACTCGAACAGAATCAAATCGAAATGATTCAAAATGAATCGAATAGAATTGAATCGAAAAAAATCGAAACGAATCGAAACGAATCGAAACGAATTGAATCGAAGAGAATCGATTAGAATCGAAATGAAAAGAATCGTATTGAATCGAATCGAAAAGAATCAAATCAAATCGAATCGAAAGAATTGAATCAAATCGAAAAGATCCAATCGAATCGAAAAGAATCGAACTGAATGGAATCAAATCGAAAAGAATCTAATCGAATCGAAAAGAATCGAATCAAATTTAATGGAATCGAAAAGAATCGAATTGATTCGAAAAGAATCGAAATGAAACAAATCAGATCAAATGGAAAAGCATAAAATCGAATTGAAAACAATCGAATCGAATCGAAAAGACTCGAATCGAATTAAAACTATCAAATCGAATCGAATCGAAAAGAATCCAATTGAAAATACTCGAATTGAAACGAATCGATTTGAAACGAAAAGAATCGAATCGAATCGAATTGAATTGAAAGAATCGAATTGAATAGAAAAAAATCGAATAGAAAAGAATCGAACCGAAAAGAATCAAAATGAATCAGTCGATTAAATTCTAGTCGAATCGAATCAAAAAATGAAATAGAGTCGAATCGAATCGAAAAGAATCGAATAAAATCGAAAAGAATCGAATTGTATCTAATCAAAAAGAATCGATTCGTATCGACTCGAATCGAAAAGAATCCAATTGCATCATCGAATGGAAAATAAACGAATTGAATAGAATAGAAAAGAATCGAATCGAATCAAATCGAAAACAATCAAATTGAATTGATCGAAAAGAAACGAATTGAATCAAATCGAATCGAAATGAAAAGAATCGAATCGATTCAAATAGAAAAGAATCCAAATGAAAAGGATCAAATCGACACGAAAAGAATCGAATCGAATCGAAAAGTATCGAATTGATTTGAAAACATTCGAATCGAAAAGAATCGAATTGAAATGAATCCGATCGAAATGAAAAGAATCTACTCGATTCGAATCCAAAAGAATCGAATCGAATCCAAAAGAATCGAAATGAATTGAATCAAAAGAAATGAAGTGAATTGAATCAAAAAGGAACTAATCGAATCAAATCGAAAAAAATCGAATAGAATCAAATCGAATAAAAAAGAATCGAATAGATTCGAATAAAGAAGAATCGAATTGAGGGATCCCTGGGTGGCGCAGCGGTTTAGCGCCTGCCTTTGGCCCAGGGCGCGATCCTGGAGACCCGGGATCGAAACCCACATCGGTCTGCCGCTGCATGGAGCCTGCTTCTCCCTCTGCCTGTGTCTCTGCCTCTCTCACTCTCTCTGTGACTATTATAAAAAAAAGAATCGAATTGAATCCAGTTGAAAAAAATCATAAAGAATCAAATCGAACAGAATCAAATTCCATGTAACGAAAAGATTCGAATTGAAAAGAATCGAATCGAAACAAAAGAATCGAATCGAATCGACATGAATCAAAAAGAATCGAATCAAAACGAATCGAAAAGAAACAAATCAAGTAGAATCTAAAAGAATCGAATCGAATCAAATCGAAACAATTCGAATAGAATTGAATCGAAAAGAATCAAAACGAATCGAACCGAAGAGAATCGATTCGAATCAAAATAAAAAGTATCGTATCAAATCGAATCGAAAAGAATCATATCAAATAGAATCGAAAGAATGGAATCAAATCTAAAACAATCGAATGGAATCGAAAAGAATCGAATTGAACGGAATGGATTCGAAAAGAATACAATAGAATAGAATCGAAAGACATCGAATATAATCAAATCAAATCAAAATGAATCGAATTGAATTGATCCAAACCAAAATAAGCGAAATGAATCGACTCGAACCGAAAAAAATCAAATCGAAAAGAATCTGATCTCAACGAAAATCATCGAAATGAATAGAATCGAAAAGAATCGAATTGAATCAAATCGAAAAGAATCGAATGGAATCCAATCGAAAAGAATCAAATTGATTCGAATCGAAACAAATTGAATCCAATCGAAAAGAATCTAATTGAATCGAATCGAAAAGAATCGAATTCAATCAAAACGAATCGATTCGAATGGAATAGAAAAGAATAGAATAGAATAGAATCGAAAAGAATCAAATCGAATCGAAAAGAATCGAATCGAAAAGAATTGAATCGAATCGAAAAGAAACGAATCGAACCGAATCAAAAAGAAAACAATCGAATCGAATCAAATACAAAAGAATCGCTTTGAATAGCATAGAATTGAAAAGAATCGAATCAATCGAATTGAAAACAATCGAATCGAAAAGACTCGAATCAAAAAGACTCGAATCGAATTGAATCAAATAGAAAAGAATCTAATAGAAACCACTCGAACAGAATCAAATCGAAATGATTCAAAATGAATCGAATAGAATAGAATCGAAAAAAATCGAAACGAATGGAAACGAAATGAATCGAAGAGAATCGATTAGAATCGAAATGAAAAGAATCGTATTGAATCGAATCGAAAAGAATCAAATCGAATCGAATCGAAAGAATTGAATCAAATCGAAAAGAATCCAATCGAATTGAAAAGAATCGAACTGAATGGAATCAAATCGAAAAGAATCTAATCGAATCGAAAAGATACGAATCAAATTTAATGGAATCGAAAAGAATCGAATTGATTCGAAAAGATTCGAAATGAAACAAATCAGATCAAATGGAAAAGAATCAAATCGAATTGAAAAGAATCGAAACGAATCGAAATGAATTGAATCAAAAAGAATCGAATTGAAAAGAATCGAATTGAAAAGAATCGAATCGAATCGAAAAGACTCGAATTAAAAATATCAAATCGAATCGAATCGCAAAGAATCGAATTGAAAAGACTCGAATTGAAACGAATCGATTTGAAACGAAAAGAATCGAATCGAATCGAATTGAATTGAAAGAATCGAATTGAATAGAAAAAAATCGAATAGAAAAGAATCGAACCGAAAAGAAAAGAATCAAATTGAATCAGTCGATTAAATTCTAGTCGAATCGAATCAAAAAATGAAATAGAGTCGAATCGAATCGAAAAGAATCGAATCAAATCGAAATGAATCGAATTGTATCTAATCAAAAAGAATCGAATCGTATCGACTCGAATCGAAAAGAATCCAATTGCATCATCGAATGGAAAATAATCGAATTGAATAGAATAGAAAAGAATCGAATCGAATCAAATCGAAAACAATCAAATTGAATTGATCGAAAAGAATCGAATTGAATCAAATCGAATCGAAATGAAAAGAATCGAATCGATTCAAATAGAAAAAAATCGAATCGAAAAGAATCAAATCGACACGAAAAGAATCGAATCGAATCAAAAAGTATCGAATTGATTCGAAAACATTCGAATCGAAAAGAATCGAATTGAAATGAATCCGATCGAAATGAAAAGAATCTACTCGATTCGAATCCAAAAGAATCGAATCCAAAAGAATCGAATCGAATCCAAAAGAATCGAATTGAATTGAATCAAAAGACATGAATTGAATTGAATCAAAAAGGAACTAATCGAATCAAATCGAAAAAACTCGAATAGAGTCAAATCGAATCAAAAAGAATCGAATAGATTCGAATAAAACAGAATCGAATTGAGGGATCCCTGGGTGGCGCAGCGGTTTAGCGCCTGCCTTTGGCCCAGGGCGTGATCCTGGAGACCCGGGATCGAATCCCACATCGGGCTCCCGGTGCATGGAGCCTGCTTCTCCCTCTGCCTGTGTCTCTGCCTCTTTCAATCTCTCCGTGACTATCATAAAAAAAAGAATCGAATTGAATCCAGTTGAAAAAAATCATAAAGAATCAAATCGAACAGAATCGAATTCCATGTAACGAAAAGATTCGAATTGAAAAGAATCGAATCGAAACAAAAGAATCGAATCGAATCGACATGAATCAAAAAGAATCGAATCAAAACGAATCGAAAAGAAACAAATCAAGTAGAATCTAAAAGAATCGAATCGAATCAAATCGATACAATTCGAATAGAATTGAATCGAAAAGAATCAAAACGAATCGAACCGAAGAGAATCGATTCGAATCAAAATAAAAAGTATCGTATCAAATCGAATCGAAAAGAATCATATCAAATAGAATCGAAAGAACGGAATCAAATCTAAAACAATCGAATGGAATCGAAAAGAATCGAATTGAACGGAATGGAATCGAAAAGAATACAATAGAACAGAATCGAAAGACATCGAATAGAATCAAATCAAATCAAAATGAATCGAATTGAATTGATCCTAACCAAAATAAGCGAAATGAATCGACTCGAACCGAAAAAAATCAAATCGAAAAGAATCTGATCTCAACGAAAATCATCGAAATGAATAGAATCGAAAAGAATCGAATTGAATCAAATCGAAAAGAATCGAATGGAATCCAATCGAAAAGAATCAAATTGATTCGAATCGAAACAAATTGAATCCAATCGAAAAGAATCTAATGGAATCGAATCGAAAAGAATCGAATTCAATCAAAACGAATCGATTCGAATGGAATAGAAAAGAATAGAATAGAATAGAATAGAATCGAAAAGAATCAAATCGAATCGAAAAGAATCGAATCGAAAAGAATTGAATCGAATCGAAAAGAAATGAATCGAACCGAATCAAATGAAAACCATCGAATCGAATCAAATACAAAAGAATCGCTTTGAATAGCATAGAATTGAAAAGAATCGAATCAATCGAATTGAAAACAATCGAATCGAAAAGAATCGAACCAAAAAAAGTCGAATCGAAACGAAAACAATCGAATCGAATGGAATCTAAAAGAATCGTATTGAATTGCATCGAGTCGAAAAGACTCGAATCAAAAAGACTCGAATCGAATTGAATCAAATCGAAAAGAATCTAATAGAAACCATTCGAACAGAATCAAATCGAAATGATTCTAAATGAATCGAATAGAATAGAATCGAAAAAAATCGAAACGAATGGAAAATCGAAATGAATCGAAGAGAATCGATTAGAATCGAAATGAAAAGAATCGTATTGAATCGAATCGAAAAGAATCAACTCAAATCGAATCGAAAGAATTGAATCAAATCGAAAAGAATCCAATCGAATCGAAAAGAATCGAACTGAATGGAATCAAATCGAAAAGAATCTAATCGAATTGAAAAGAATCGAATCAAATTTAATGGAATCATAAAGAATCGAATTGATTCGAAAAGAATCGAAATGAAACAAATCAGATCAAATGGAAAAGAATCAAATCGAATTGAAAAGAATCGAATCGATTCGAAATGAATCGAATCAAAAAGAATCGAATCGAAAAGAATCGAATTGAAAAGAATCGAATCGAATCGAAAAGACTCGAATTAAAAATATCAAATCGAATCGAATCGCAAAGAATCGAATTGAAAAGACTCGAATTGAAACGAATCGATTTGAAACGAAAAGAATCGAATCGAATCGAATCGAATTGAAAGAATCGAATTGAATAGAAAAAAATCGAATAGAAAAGAATCGAACCGAAAAGAAAAGAATCAAATTGAATCAGTCGATTAAATTCTAGTCGAATCGAATCAAAAAATGAAATAGAGTCGAATCGAATCGAAAAGAATCGAATCGAATCGAATTGTATCTAATCAAAAAGAATCGAATCGTATCGACTCGATTTGAAAAGAATCCAATTGCATCATCGAATGGAAACTAATCGAATTGAATAGAATAGAAAAGAATCGAATCGAAAAAAATCGAAAACAAATTGAATTGATCGAAAAGAATCGAATTGAATCAAATCGAATCGAAATGAAAAGAATCGAATCGATTCAAATAGAAAAGAATCGAATCGAAAAGAATCAAATCGATACGAAAAGAATCGAATCGAATCAAAAAGTATCGAATTGATTCGAAAACATTCGAATCGAAAAGAATCGAATTGAAATGAATCCGATCGAAATGAAAAGAATCTACTCGATTCGAATCCAAAAGAATCGAATCCAAAAGAATCGAATTGAATCCAAAAGAATCGAATTGAATTGAATCAAAAGAAATGAATTGAATTGAATCAAAAAGGAACTAATCGAATCAAATCGAAAAAAATCGAATAGAATCAAATCGAATCAAAAAGAATCGAATAGATTCGAATAAAGAAGAATCGAACTGAGGGATCCCTGGGTGGCGCAGCGGTTTAGCGCCTGCCTTTGGCCCAGGGTGCGATCCTGGAGACACGGGATCGAATCCCACATCGGGCTCCCGGTGCATGGAGCCTGCTTCTCCCTCTGCCTGTGTCTCTGCCTCTCTCACTCTCTCCGTGACTATCATAAAAAAAAGAATCGAATTAAATCCAGTTGAAAAAAATCATAAAGAATCAAATCGAACAGAATCAAATTCCATGTAACGAAAAGATTCGAATTGAAAAGAATCGAATCGAAACAAAAGAATCGAATCGAATCGATATGAATCAAAAAGAATCGAATCAAAACCAATCGAAAAGAAACAAATCAAGTAGAATCTAAAAGAATCGAATCGAATCAAATCGATACAATTCGAATAGAATTGAATCGAAAAGAATCAAAACGAATCGAACCGAAGAGAATCGATTCGAATCAAAATAAAAAGTATCGTATCAAATCGAATCGAAAAGAATCATATCAAATAGAATCGAAAGAATGGAATCAAATCTAAAACAATCGAATGGAATCGAAAAGAATAGAATTGAACGGAATGGAATCGAAAAGAATACAATAGAATAGAATCGAAAGAAATCGACTAGAATCAAATCAAATCAAAAAGAATCGAATTGAATTGATCCTAACCAAAATAAGCGAAATGAATCGACTCGAACCGAAAAAATCAAATCGAAAAGAATCTAATCTCAACGAAAATCATCGAAATGAATAGAATCGAAAAGAATTGAATTGAATCAAATCGAAAAGAATCGAATCGAATCCAATCGAAAAGAATCAAATTGATTCGACTCGAAACAAATTGAATCCAATCGAAAAGAATCTAATTGAATCGAATCGAAAAGAATCGAATTCAATCAAAACGAATCGATTCGAATGGAATAGAAAAGAATAGAATAGAATAGAATCGAAAAGAATCAAATCGAATCGAAAAGAATCGAATCGAAAAGAATTGAATCGAATCGAAAAGAAACGAATCGAACCGAATCAAAAAGAAAACAATCGAATCGAATCAAATACAAAAGAATCGCTTTGAATAGCATAGAATTGAAAAGAATCGAATCAATCGAATTGGAAACAATCGAATCGAAAAGACTCGAATCAAAAAGACTCGAATCGAATTGAATCAAATCGAAAAGAATCTAATAGAAACCACTCGAACAGAATCAAATCGAAATGATTCAAAATGAATCGAATAGAATAGAATCGAAAAAAATCGAATAGAATCGAAACGAATTGAATCGAAGAGAATCGATTAGAATCGAAATGAAAAGAATCGTATTGAATCGAATCGAAAAGAATCAACTCAAATCGAATCGAAAGAATTGAATCAAATCGAAAAGAATCCAATCGAATCGAAAAGAATCAAACTGAATGGAATCAAATCGAAAAGAATCTAATCGAATTGAAAAGAATCGAAACAAATTTAATGGAATCGAAAAGAATCGAATTGATTCGAAAAGAATCGAAATGAAACAAATCAGATCAAATGGAAAAGAATCAAATCGAATTGAAAAGAATCGAATCGAATCAAAAAGAATCGAATCGAAAAGAATCGAATTGAAAAGAATCGAATTGAATCGAAAAGATTCGAATCGAATTAAAAATATCACATCGAATCGAATCGAAAAGAATCAAATTGAAAAGACTCGAATTGAAACGAATCGATTTGAAACGAAAAGAATCGAATCGAATCGAATCGAATTGAATTGAAAGAATCGAATTGCATAGAAAAAAATCGAATAGAAAAGAATCGAACCGAAAAGAAAAGAATCAAATTGAATCAGTCGATTAAATTCTAGTCGAATCGAATCAAAAAATGAAATAGAGTCGAATCGAATCGAAAAGAATCGAATCGAATCGAATTGTATCTAATCAAAAAGAATCGAATCGTATCGACTCGATTCGAAAAGAATCCAATTGCATCATCGAATGGAAACTAATCGAATTGAATAGAATAGAAAAGAATCGAATCGAATCAAATCGAAAACAAATTGAATTGATCGAAAAGAATCGAATTGAATCAAATCGAATCGAAATGAAAAGAATCGAATCGATTCAAATACAAAAGAATCGAATCGAAAAGAATCAAATCGATACGAAAAGAATCGAATCGAATCAAAAAGTATCGAATTGATTCGAAAACATTCGAATCGAAAAGAATCGAATTGAAATGAATCCGATCGAAATGAAAAGAATCTACTCGATTCGAATCCAAAAGAATCGAATCCAAAAGAATCGAATTGAATCCAAAAGAATCGAATTGAATTGAATCAAAAGAAATGAATTGAATTGAATCAAAAAGGAACTAATCGAATCAAATCGAAAAAAATCGAATAGAATCAAATCGAATCAAAAAGAATCGAATAGATTCGAATAAAAAAAGGCGAATTGAGGGATCCCTGGGTGGCGCAGCGGTTTAGCGCCTGCCT
This sequence comes from Canis aureus, assembly GCF_053574225.1. Classification (NCBI taxonomy): domain Eukaryota; kingdom Metazoa; phylum Chordata; class Mammalia; order Carnivora; family Canidae; genus Canis; species Canis aureus. The sequence goes on from NC_135647.1 coordinate 28,345,106, forward strand.
TTGGCCCAGGGCGCGATCCTGGAGACACGGGATCGAATCCCACATCGGGCTCCCGGTGCATGGAGCCTGCTTCTCCCTCTGCCTGTCTCTGCCTCTCTCACTCTCTCCGTGACTATCATAAAAAAAAGAATCGAATTGAATCCAGTTGAAAAAAATCATAAAGAATCAAATCGAAAAGAATCGAATTCCATGTAACGAAAAGATTCGAATTGAAAAGAATCGAATCGAAACAAAAGAATCGAATCTAATCGACATGAATCAAAAAGAATCGAATCAAAACGAATTGAAAAGAAACAAATCAAGTAGAATCTAAAAGAATCGAATCGAATCAAATCGAAAAAATTCGAATAGAATTGAATCGAAAAGAATCAAAACGAATCGAACCGAAGAGAATCGATTCGAATCAAAATAAAAAGTATCGTATCAAATCGAATCGAAAAGAATCATATCAAATAGAATCGAAAGAATGGAATCAAATCTAAAACAATCGAATGGAATCGAAAAGAATAGAATTGAACGGAATGGAATCGAAAAGAATACAATAGAATAGAATCGAAAGAAATCGAATAGAATCAAATCAAATCAAAAAGAATCGAATTGAATTGATCCTAACCAAAATAAGCGAAATGAATCGACTCGAACCGAAAAAATCAAATCGAAAAGAATCTAATCTCAACGAAAATCATCGAAATGAATAGAATCGAAAAGAATCGAATTGAATCAAATCGAAAATAATCAAATAAAATTGATCGAAAAGAATCGAATTGAATCAAATCGAATCGAAATGCAAAGAATCGAATCAATACAAATAGAAAAAAATCGAAAAGAATCAAATCGACACGAAAAGAATCGAATCGAATCAAAAAGTATCGAATTGATTCGAAAACATTCGAATCGAAAAGAATCGAATTGAAATGAATCCGATCGAAATGAAAAGAATCTACTCGACTCGAATCCAAAATAATCGAATCCAAAAGAATTGAATCGAATCCAAAAGAATCGAATTGAATTGAATCAAAAGAAATGAATTGAATTGAATCAAAAAGGAACTAATCGAATCAAATCGAAAAAAATCGAATAGAATCAAATCGAATAAAAAAGAATCGAATTGAGGGATCCCTGGGTGGCTCTGCGGTTTAGCGCCTGCCTTTGGCCCAGGGCGCGAACCTGGAGACCCGGGATCGAATCCCACATTGGGCTCCTGGTGCATGGAGCCTGCTTCTCCCTCTGCCTGTGTCTCTGCTTCTCTCTCTCTCTGTGACTATCATAAAAAAAAGAATCGAATTGAATCGCTTTGAAAAAAATCAAAAAGAATCAAATCGAAAAGAATCGAATTCCATGTAACGAAAAGATTCGAATGGAAAAGAATCGAATCGAAACAAAAGAATCGAATCGAATCAACATGAATAAAAAGAATCGAATTAAAACGAATCGAAAAGAAACAAATCAAGTAGAATCTAAAAGAAACGAATCGAATCAAATCGAAAAAATTCGAATACAATTGAATCGAAAAGAATCAAAGCGAATCGAACCGAAGAGAATCGATTCGAATCAAAATAAAAAGTATCGTATCAAATCGAATCGAAAAGAATCATATCAAATAGAATCGAAAGAATGGAATCAAATCTAAAACAATCAAATCGAATCGAAAAGAATCGGATTGAATGGAATAGAATCTAAAAGAATAGAATAGAATCGAAAGAAATCGAATAGAATCAAATCAAATCAAAAAGAATCGAATTGAATTGATCCTAACCAAAATAAGCGAAATGAATCGACTCGAACCGAAAAAAATCAAATCGAAAAGAATCTAATCTCAACGAAAATCATCGAAATGAATAGAATCGAAAAGAATCGAATTGAATCAAATCGAAAAGAATCCAATGGAATCCAATCGAAAAGAATCAAATTGATTCGAATCGAAACAAATTGAATCCAATCGAAAAGAATCGAATGGAATCGAATCGAAAAGAATCGAATTCAATCAAAACGAATCGATTCGAATGGAATAGAAAAGAATAGAATAGAATAGAATTGAAAAGAATCAAATCGAATCGAAAAGAATCGAATCGAAAAGAATTGAATCGAATCGTAAAGAAACGAATCGAACCAAATCAAAAAGAAAACAATCGAATCGAATCAAATACAAAAGAATCGCTTTGAAAGGCATAGAATTGAAAAGAATCGAATCAATCGAATTGAAAACAATCGAATCGAAAAGAATCGAGTCAAAAAAAGTCGAATCGAAACGAAAACAATCGAATCGAATCGAATCTAAAAGAATCGTATTGAATTGAATCGAGTCGAAAAGACTCGAATCAAAAAGACTCGAATCGCATTGAATCAAATCGAAAAGAATCTAATAGAAACCACTCGAACAGAATCAAATCGAAATGATTCTAAATAAATCGAATAGAATAGAATCGAAAAAAATCGAAACGAATCGAAACGAATCGAAACAAAATGAATCGAAGAGAATCGATTAGAATCGAAATGAAAAGAATCGTATTGAATCGAATCGAAAAGAATCAAATCAAATCGAATCGAAAGAATTGAATCAAATCGAAAAGAATCCAATCGAATCGAAAAGAATCGAACTGAGTGGAATCAAATCGAAAAGAATCGAATCGAATCGAAAAGAATCGAATCAAATTTAATGTAATCGAAAAGAATCGAATTGAATCGAAAAGAATCGAAATGAAACAAATCAGATCAAATGGAAAAGCATCAAATCGAATTGAAAAGAATCGAATCGAATCGAAATGAATCGAATCAAAAAGACTCGAATCGAAAAGAATCGAATTGAAAAGAATCGAATCGAATCGAAAAGACTCGAATCGAATTAAAAATATCAAATCGAATCGAATCGAAAAGAATCGAATTGAAAAGACTCGAATTGAAACGAATCGATTTGAAACGAAAAGAATCGAATCGAATCGAATCGAATTGAAAGAATCGAATTGAATAGAAAAAAATCGAATAGAAAAGAATCGAACCGAAAAGAAAAGAATCAAATTGAATCAGTCGATTAAATTCTAGTCGAATCGAATCAAAAAGCATGAAATCGAGTCGAACCGAATCGAAAAGAATCGAATCGAATCGAAAAGAATCGAATTGTATCTAATCAAAAAGAATCGAATCGTATCGACTCAAATCGAAAAGAATCCAATTGCATCATCGAATGGAAAATAATCGAATAGAATAGAATAGAATAGAATAGAATAGAATCGAAAACAATCAAATTGAATTGATCGAAAAGAATCGAATTGAATCAAATCGAATCGAAATGAAAAGAATCGATTCGATTCAAATAGAAAAGAATCGAATCGAAAAGAATCAAATCGACACGAAAAGAATCGAATCGAATCAAAAAGTATCGAATTGATTCGAAAACATTCGAATCGAAAAGAATCGAAATGAAATGAATCCGATCGAAATGAAAAGAATCTACTCGATTCGAATCCAAAAGAATCGAATCCAAAAGAATCGAATCGAATCCAAAAGAATCGAATTGAATTGAATCAAAAGAAATGAATTGAATTGAATCAAAAAGGAACTAATCGAATCAAATCGAAAAAACTCGAATAGAATCAAATCGAATTAAAAAGAATCGAATAGATTCAGATAAAAAAGAATCGAATTGAGGGATCCCTGGGTGGCGCAGCGGTTTAGCGCCTGCCTTTGGCCCAGGGCGCGAACCTGGAGACCCGGGATCGAATCCCACATCGGGCTCCTGGTGCATGGAGCCTGCTTCTCCCTCTGCCTGTGTCTCTGCCTCTCTGTCTCTCTCTGTGACAATCATAAAAAAAAGAATCGAATTGAATCGAGTTGAAAAAAATCATAAAGAATCAAATCGAAAAGAATCGAATTCCATGTAACGAAAAGATTCGAATTGAAAAGAATCGAATCGAAACAAAAGAATCGAATCGAATCGACATGAATCAAAAAGAATCGAATCAAAACGAATCGAAAAGAAACAAATCAAGTAGAATCTAAAAGAATCGAATCGAATCAAATCGAAAAAATTCGAATACAATTGAATCGAAAAGAATCAAAACGAATCGAACCGAAGAGAATCGATTCGAATCAAAATAAAAAGTATCGTATCAAATCGAATCGAAAAGAATCATATCAAATAGAATCGAAAGAATGGAATCAAATCTAAAACAATCGAATCGAATCGAAAAGAATCGGATTGAACGGAATAGAATCGAAAAGAATAGAATAGAATCGAAAGAAATCGAATAGAATCAAATCAAATCAAAAGGAATAGAATTGAATTGATCCTAACCAAAATAAGCGAAATGAATCGACTCGAACCGATAAAAATCAAATCGAAAAGAATCTAATCTCAACGAAAATAATCGAAATGAATAGAATCGAATTGAATCAAATCGAAAAGAATAGAATGGAATCGAATCGAAAAGAATCAAATTGATTCGAATCGAAACAAATTGAATCCAATCGAAAAGAATCTAATTGAATCGAATCGAAAAGAATCGAATTCAATCAAAACGAATCGATTCGAATGGAATAGAAAAGAATAGAATAGAATAGAATCGAAAAGAATCAAATCGAATCGAAAAGAATCGAATCGAAAAGAATTGAATCGAATCGAAAAGAAACGAATCAAACCGAATCAAAAAGAAAACAATCGAATCGAATCAAATACAAAAGAATCGCTTTGAATAGCATAGAATTGAAAAGAATCGAATCAATCGAATTGAAAACAATCGAATCGAAAAGAATCGAATCAAAAAAAGTCGAATCGAAACGAAAACAATCGAATCGAATCGAATCTAAAAGAACCGTATTGAATTGAATCGAGTCGAAAAGACTCGGATCAAAAACACTCGAATCGAATTGAATCAAATCGAAAAGAATCTAATAGAAACCACTCGAACAGAATCAAATCGAAATGATTCAAAATGAATCGAATAGAATAGAATCGAAAAAAATCGAATAGAATCGAAACGAATCGAAACGAATTGAATCGAAGAGAATCGATTAGAATCGAAATGAAAAGAATCGTATTGAATCGAATCGAAAAGAATCAAATCAAATCGAATCGAAAGAATTGAATCAAATCGAAAAGAATCGAATTCCATGTTTCCCCACCGGGACATGATTGCTGTGGACTCCTTCTTGGCCTCACCTGGAACTGGTGACTCTGATCCTCACTGGGGCTCACCCGATCTGGTGACTCTGGTTCTCACCTGTGGACCATTATGACCTGGATACTCTGGTCGACCACTGAGCCTTACCTGGACATGATGACTCTGGAACCCTTCTGGGCGTCACTCTGACATGGTGACTCTGGTCCCCATCTGGATGTCACCTAGACCAGGTGAATCTGGAACCCCTCTAACCCTCAACTAGACCTGGTGACTCTGGTCCTCAAGTGGGCGTCACCAGGACCTAGTGAATATGCTCCCCACCTGCACCTCATCTGGACCTGGTGACTCTGGTTCTACCTGGGCATCATCGGGACATGGTTACTCTATTCCCCACTGGGATTAACCTGATCCTGGTAACTCTGGTCCTGAATTTGGCCTCTTCTGTACCAGGTTACTCTGGCTCCACCTGGGCCTCACCTGTAACTGGTGACTCTGATCCTAAGCATCGCCTCACCTGACCTGGTGACGGTGGTTCCCATCGTGACCTCACCTGGACCTCATGTCTCCAGTCCCACCTGGTCCTCACCACGACCTGGTGTCTCTGGTACCCACCTGGGTAGCATCAGGATATGGTTACACTCTTCACTAACAGTGACCCAGCCGGACCTATTAACTCTGGTCTTCAGCTGGGCCACACCTGGACATGGTGACACTGGTACCCACCTGGGTCTCACCTGGACATGTTGAGTCAGATCCCCACCTGGTCCTCACCTGTAACTGGGGATTCTCGTTCCCACATGGACATCATGTGGACCTGGTGGCTGCAGTGTTTCAAGCTTCTCATGTACCTCGTGACCCTGATCCCCACCAGGGCCTCACCGGGACCTGTTGAGTGTGGTTGCCCCCGGAACCTCACCTGGACCTGGTGATTCTGGTCTGCATCTGAGACTACCCTGGATCTGGTGAATGTGGTCCGCACCTGGGCTTCACCTGGATTTGGGGACTCCTGTCTCCATCTGGGCCTCACCTGGCCCTGTTGACCATGGTCCTCAACTGCGCAAAATTGGGACCCGGTGACTGTGTTCCACAACTGGACCTCACCTGGACTAGGTGACTCTGGTCCAACTTTGGGTCTCACCGTGCCCTAGTGACTGTGAACCCCACTTTGGCCTGACTTGGACCTGCTGACCCTGGTTGCCACCTGCGCCTGACCTTGAACTGTTGACTATGGTTCTTTCAAGGGACTCCTCTGGACCTGGTGATCCTGGTCCCCACCTGGGCCTCACTTGGACGTGGTGACTCTTGTCACCACCGGGGACTCACCTGGACCTGCTTACTGTGTTCCACACTTGGGCCTCATGTAGACCTGTTGACCATGGTCCCCATGCCGGCCTCACATGGACCTGTTGCCTCTGATCCCCACCGGGGCCTCACGTGTACCTGGTAACTCTGGTCCTCACCTGGGCCTCAATTGGACCTAGTGACTCTGGTCCCCACCTGGGCTTCACCTGGATCTGGTGACTCTGGTCCCCACCTGGACTTCACTTGGATCTGGTGACTCTGGTCCCCACCTGGACCTCTCCTGGACCTGGTGACTCTCTTTCCAACATGGATCTCACCTGGATCTGGTGACTCTCTTTCCAACATGGACCTCACCTGGATCTGGTGACTCTGGTCCCCACCAGGACCTCTCCTGCACCTGGTGACTCCTTTCCAACATGGACCTCACCTGGATCTGGTGACTCTGGTCCTCAGTTTGGCCTCACCTGGACCTGGTGTCTCTCGTCCCCATTTTGACCTAACTCAGAACTGCTGAATCTTGTCCCACCTAGACCGCATCCCGACCTGGTGACTCTTGTCCCCAGCTATGCCTCAATTCGACCTGATGAATCTGGTTTTCACGTGGGCCTCACATGGACCTGGGACTCAACTGGATAGAGTGGCTCTGGTTCCCACAAGGGGCTCACCGGATACTGCTGACTGTGGTCTTATTCTATGCCTCACCAACACCTAGTGATTCTGTTCCCCATCTGGGCCTGCATGGCCCTAGTGACTCTGGTCCTCACCCAGGCATCATTGGGACCTGGATACTCTATTCCACACCTGGGCCTCACTTTGACCAGGGACCTCTGGTCCCATTCTGGGCCTGAAACTAAACTGGTTACTCTGGTTACCACTCTGGGTCTCACCTTTACCTGGTGATTCTGATCACTGCTTGGGCTTCACTTGGGCCTGGTGAATCTGGTCCTTAGCTGGTCCGCACCTGGATCTCGTGACTGCTCGCCACCTGTGCCTCACCGGGACTTGGTGAATCCTCTTGCCACCTGTGCCTCACCTGGTCCTCGTGACTGTAGTCCCACCTGGACCTCACCTGGATCTGGTGTCTCTGGTTCCCATATGGGGCTCTCCTGGAACTGGTTCCTGTGGTCTCCATCTGGCGTCACCTGGAACACGATGACTCTGATCCATATTTGGGCCTCTCCTGGACCTGTTGACTCTGGTCCATACCTGGGCATCATTGAGACCTGGATACTCTCTTATATACCTGGGCCTCACGTGGACATGGTGACTGTGGTCCCACCTGGGCCTCACCTGGACGAGGTGAATGGTTCCCACAGGGACCTCGCCTGGACCTCTTGACTCAGGTCCTCATATAGGCATCATGGGACCTGGTTTCTCAGTTCCACATCGGGGCCTCCCCTGGACCTAGTGATTCTCGTCCCCTTCTGGGCCTCACCCTGACGTGGTGACTCTGGTCCGCACCTGGAAATCACCAGAACCGGGTGACTCTGGTCCCCGTCTGGGACTCACCCGGAGCTTGGGACACTGGTCCTCAACCAGGCCTCAGCAGGACCTGGTGAATCTACTCCTCACTTAGGCTTCGACTGGACCTGTGACTCTTTTCCCACCTGGCATCAATGGGACATGGTTACTCTGTTCCCCACCTGGGCCTCACCTGGACATGATAACTTTGCTCCGCACTTTGTCCTCAACTGCTGCTGATGACTCTGGACCCACCACCTAGGCCTCAATCTGGACCTGGTGACTGTGGTCCCCACCTGGGTCTCTAATGGACCTGGTGACTCTCGTTCCCACATGAATCACAGCTGGACCTGGTGACTGTGGTGTTCTTGTAGACTCAATTTTACCTGGTGACTCTGGTCCCCACTAGGGCCTCTCCTGGATTTGGTGACTCTGGCCTGCTGGTTGGCCTCACCTGGACCTGGTGAGTGGGGTTGCCACCTGGCCCTGACACATACCTGGTGACTCAGGTCCCCACGTGGGCCTCTTGGGCCTGGTGAATCTGGTCCTTACCTGGTCCTCTCCCAGACCCGGGGACTCTGGTCACCACCTGGGCCTCACCTGGACCTGGTGAATCTGGTCCCCACCTGGGCCTCACCCAGTCCTGGTGACTTTGTTCCCCACTGGACCTGATTGCTGTGGACTTTTTCTTGGCCTCACCTGGAACTGGTGACTCTGATCCTATCTGGGCGTCACCCAGACCTGGTGACTCTGGTCCTCACATGGGCATCCTTTGTACCTGGTGACTCTGCTCCACACCTGAGCCTCTCCTGAACATGATGACTCTTGAACCTCTCTGGGCCTCACCCTGACCTGGTGACTCTGGTCCCCATCTGGATGTCACCTGGACCAGGTGGTTCTGGTATCCCTCTAGGGCTCAACCAGATCTGGTGATTCTGGTCCTCAACTGGGCCTCACCTGGACCTAGTGAATATGCTCCATCTGGGCCTCATTTGGACCTGGTGACTATGGTCCCTCTCTGGGCATCATCGGGACATGGTTCCACAAATGACCTGCAGTTTGGCCTCACCTGGACCTGGTGAGTGGGGTTGACACCTGGGCCTCACACATACGTGGTGACACAGGTCCCCATGTGGGCTTCACTTGGACCTGGTGAATCTGGTCCTTACCTGGTCCTCACCCAGAACTGGTATGTCTGGTCACCACCTGTTAATCACATGGGCCTGGTGAATCTGGTCCCAATCTGGGCCTCACCCTGTCCTGGTGACTTTGTTCCCAACCTGGACCTGATTGCTGTAGACTCCTTCTTGGCCTCACCTGGAACTGGTGACTCTGATCCTAACTGGGCCTCACCCAGATCTGGTGACTCTGGTCCTCACCTGTGGACCATTATGATCTGGATACTTTGTTCCAAACCTCAGCCTCACCTGGACATGATGGCTCTGGAACCCCTCTAGGCCTCACCCTGACCTGGTGAGGCTGGTCCCCATCTGGATGTCACCTGGACCAGGTGATTCTGTACCGCGATAGTCCTCAACCAGATCTGGTGCCTCTGGTCTTCAACTGGGCCTCACCTGGACCTAGTGAATAGCTCCATCTGGGCCTCATTTGCACCTGGTTACTCTGGTCCCTACCTGGGCATCATCGGGTCATGGTTCCACAGCATGGCCCGCAGGTTGGCCTCACCTGGACATGGTAAGTCCTGTCCCTACCTGGGCATCATCGGGACATGGTTCCTCTGCATGGCCTGCATGTGGCCTCACCTGGACCTGTTGAGTGGCGTTGCCACCTGGGCCTCACCCATACCTGGTGACTCAGGTTCCCACGTGGGCCTCACTTGGACCTTGGTAATCTGGTCCTTACCTGGTGCTCACCCGGAACTGGTAACTCTGGTCACCACCTGGGAATCACCTGGACCTGGTGAATCTGGTCCCCATCTGGGCCTCACCCAGTCCTGGTGACTTTGTTCCCCACATGGACCTGATTGCTGTGGACTCCTTCTTGGCCTCACCTAGAACTGGTGACTCTGATCCTAACTGGGCCTCACCCAGATCTGGTGACTCTGGTCCTCACCTGTGGACCATTATGACCTGGATACTCTGTTCCACACCTGAGCCTCACCTGGACCTGATGACTCTTAAACCTCTCTTGTCCTCAGCCTGACATGGTGACGCTGGTCCCCATCTGGATGTCACCTAGAACAGGTGAACCTTGTACCCCTCCAGGTCTCAAGTAGACCTGGTGACTCTGGTGCTCAACTGGGCCTCATCAGGACCGAGTGAAAATGCTCCCCACCTGCGCCTCAATTGGACCTGTTGACTCTGGTTCTACCTAGGCATCATCGGGACATGGTTACTCTATTCCCCACTGGGACTGACCTGATCCTGGTAACTCTGGTCCTGACTTTGGCGTCTTCTGTACCAGATGACTCTGGCTCCACCTGGGCCTCACCTGTAACTGGTGAGTCTGATCCTAAGCATGGCCTAACCTGACCTGGTGACTGTGGTTCCCAATGGGACCTCATCTGGACCTCATGTCTCCGGTCCCACCTGGGCCTCACCAGGACCTAGTGTCTCTGGTACCCACCTGGGTAGCATCAGGATATGGTTACACTGTTCACTAACAGTGACCCAGCCGGACCTATTAACTCTGGTCTTCACCTGGGCCACACCTGGACATGGTGACACAGGTCCCCACGTGGACCTCACGTGGAACTGTTGAATCTTGTCCTTACCTGGTCCTCACCCGGAACTGGTAAGTCTGGTCAAGACCTGTAAGTCACCTGGACCTGGTGAATCTGGTCCCCATCTGGGCCTCACACAGTCCTGGTGAATTTGTTGCCCACCTGGACCTGATTGCTGTGGACTCCTTCTTCGCCTCAACTGGAACTTGTGACTCTGCTCCTAACTGGGCCTCACCCAGATCTGGTGACTCTGGTCCTCACCTGAGGACAATTATGATCTGGATACTCGGTTCCACACCTGAGCCTCACCTGGACATGATGACTCTTAATCCCCTCTGGGCCTCACCCTGACAAGGTGACTCTGGTCCCATCTGGATGTCACCTAGACCAGGTGAATCTGGTACCCCTCTAGGTCTCAACTAGACCTGGTGACTCTGGTCCTAAACTGGGACTCACTGGGACCTAGTGAAGATGCTCCCTCCTGCGCCTCATCTCGATCTGGTGACTGGTTCTAAGTGGGCATCATCGGGACATGGTTACTCTATTCCACACTGGGACTGACCTGATCCTGGTAACTCTGGTCCTGACTTTGGCCTATTCTGTACCAGGTGACTCTGGCTCCACCTGGGCCTCACCTGTAACTGGTGACTCTGATCCTAATCATGGTCTCACCTGACCTGGTGACTGTGGTTCCCATCGGGATCTCACCTGGCCCTCATGTCTCTGGTCCGACCTGGTCCTCACCAGGACCTAGTGTCTCTGGTACCCACCTGGGTAGCATCAGGATATGGTTACACTGTTCACTAACAGTGACCCAGCCGGACCTATTAACTCTGCTCTTCACCTGGGCCACACCTGGACTTGGTGATTCTGGTCTGCACCTGAGACTGCCCTTGAACTGGTGACTGTGGTCCCCACCTACGCTTCACCTGGATTTGGGGACTCCGGTACCCATCTGGGCCTCACCTGGTCCTGTTGACCATGGTCCTCAACTGGGCAAAATTGGTACCCGGTGACTGTGTTCCACAACTGGACCTCACCTGGACCAGGTGACTCTGGTCCCCCTCTGGGTGTCAATGTGCCCTAGTGACTGTGAAACCCACTTTGGCCTGACTTGGACCTGCAGACCCTGGTTGCCACCTGCGCCTGACCTCGAAATGTTGACTCTGGTTCTTGCAAGGTCCTGCCCTAGACCTGGTGATCCTGGTACCCACCTGGGCCTCACCTGGACGTGGTAACACTTGTCACCACCGGGGACTCACCTGGACCTGCTTACTGTGTTCCACACCTGGGCCTCAAGTAGATCTGTTTACCATGATCCCCAAGCCGGCCTCACATCGACCTGTTGCCTCTGATCATCATCGGGGACTCACGTGTACCTGGTAACTCTCGTCCTCACCTGGGCCTCATCTGGACCTAGTGACTCTGGTACCCACCTGGGCTTCACCTGGATCTGGGGACTCTGGTCCCCACCTGGACCTCTCCCGGACCTGGTGACTCACTTTCCAACATGGACCTCACCTGGATCTGGTAACTCTGGTCCTCAGTTTGGCCTCACCTGGACCTGGTGTCTCTCGTCCCCACTTTGACCTAACTCAGAACTGCTGAATCATGCCCCACCTAGACCGCACCCAGACCTGGTGACTCTTGTCCCCAGCTATGCCTCAATTCCACCTGATGAATCTGGTCCTCACGTGGGCCTCACATGGACCTGGGACTCAGCTGGATAGAGTGGCTCTGGTTCCCACAAGGGGCTCACCTGATACTGCTGACTGTGGTCTTATTCTATGCCTCACCAGGACCTAGTGATTCTGTTCCCCATCTGGGCCTGCATGGCCCTCGGCACTCTGGTCCTCACCCAGGCATCATTGGGTCCTGGATACTCTATTCCGCATCTGGGACTCACACTGTACAGGGACCTGTGTTCCCATTCTGGACCTCAAACAAAACTGGTTACTCTGGTTCCTAATCTGGGCCTCACCCTTACCTGGTGACACTGGTCACCCCTTGGGCTTCATTGGGCCTGGTGAATCTGGTCCTTAGCTTGTCCTCACTTGGATCTGGTGACTGGTCGCAACCTGGGCCTCACCTGGACTCGGTGAATCCTGATTCCACCTGCGCCTCACCTGGATCTTGTGACTGTGGTCCCACCTGGTTCTCACCTGGATCTGGTGGCTCTGGTTCCCATATGGGGCTCTCCTGGACCTGGTTCCTGTGTTCTCCATCTGGCCTCACCTGGAACACAATGACTCTGATCCATATTTGGGCCTCTCCTGCACCTGTTGACTCTGGTCCTTACCTGGGCATCATTGGGACCTGGATACTCTCTTATATACCTGGGCCTCACCTGGACCTGGTGACTGTGGTCACACCTGATCCTCACCTGGACGAGATGTCTGGTTCCCACAGGGACCTCACCTGGACCTGGTGACTCAGGTCATCATATGGGCATCATGGGACTTGGTTTCTCAGTTCCACATCGGGGCCTCACCTGGACCTAGTTATTCTCGTCCCGCTCTGGGCCTCACCCTGACGTGGTGACTCTGGTCACCACCTGGATATCACCAGAACCAGTGACTCGGGTCCCCCACTGGGACTCACCCGGAGCTGGGGACACTGGTCCTAAACTGGGTTTCTTTTTTTTTTTTTTTTTTTTTAAATTTTTTATTTATTTATGATAGTCACACAGAGAGAGAGAGAGAGGCAGAGACATAGGCAGAAGGAGAAGCAGGCTCCATGCACCGGGAGCCCGATGTGGGATTCGATCCCGGGTCTCCAGGATCGCGCCCTGGGCCAAAGGCAGGCGCCAAACCGCTGCGCCACCCAGGGATCCCCCTAAACTGGGTTTCAACAGGACCTGGTGAATCTACTCCTCACTTAGGCCTCGTCTGGACCTTGTGACTCTTTTCCCACCTGGCATCAATGGGACATGGTTACTCTGTTCCCCAACTGGGCCTCACCTGGACATGATAACTTTGCTCCGCACTTTGGCCTCAACTGGTCCTGATGACTCTGGTCCCCCCACCTAGGCCTCTATCTGGACCTGGTGACCGTTGTCCCCACCTGGGTCTCACCTGGACCTGGTGACTCTCGTACCGACATGAACCACACTTGGACCTGGTGACTGTGGTGTTCTTGTAGACTCACATTTACCTGGTGACTCCGGTCCCCAATAGGGCCTCACCTGGATCTGGGGACTCTGGCCTGCAGGTTGGCCTCACATAGACCTTGTGAGTGGGGTGGCCACCTGGGCCTCACCCATACATGGTGACTCAGGTCCCCACGTGGGCCTCTTGGACCTGGTGAATCTGGTCCTTACCTCGTCCTCTCCCAGACCCGGGGACTCTGGTCACCACCTGGGCCTCACCTGGACCTGGTGAATCTGGTCCCCATCTGGGCGTCACCCAGTCCTGGGGACTTTGTTACCCACCTGGACCTGCTTGCTGTGGACATTTTCTTCGCCTCACCTAGATCTGGTGACTCTGATCCTATCTGCGCATCACCCATATCTGGTGACTCTGGTCCTCACCTGGGCATTATAGGTACCTGGTGACTCTGTTCCACACCTGAGCCTCATCTGGACATGATGACTGTGGATCCTCTCTGGGCCTCACCCTGACCTGGTGACTCTGGTCCCCATCTGGATGTCACCTGGACCAGGTGATTCTGGTACCCCTCTAGGCCTCAACCAGATCTGGTGACTCTGGTCCCACTTGGCCCTCACCAGGACCTGGTGTCTCTGGTACCCATCTGGTTAGCATCAGGATATGGTACTCTGTTAACTAACAGTGACCCAGCGGGATCTATTAACTCTGGTCTTCACCTGGGCCACACCTGGACATGATGACGCTTGTTTCCACCTTGGTCTCACCTGGACATGGGGAGTCGGATCCCCACCTGGTCCTCACCTGTAACTGGTGATTCTTGTTCCCACATGGACATCATGTGGACCTGGTGGCTGCAGTGTTTCTAGCTTCTCATGTACCTCGTGTCTCTGGTACCTACCAGGGCCTCACCGGGATCTGGTGAGTGTGGTTGCCACCTGCACCTCACCTGGACCTGGTGATTCTGATCTGCACATGAGACTACCGTGGATCTGGTGACTGTGGTACCCACCTGGGCTTCACCTGGATTTGGGTCTCCGGTCCCCTCTGTACTCACCTGGCCCTGTTGACCATGGCACTCAACTGGGCAAAATTGGGACCCGGTGACTGTGTTCCACAACTGAACCTCACCTGGACCAGGTGACTCTGGTCTCCCTCTGGGTCTCACCGTGCCCTAGTGACTGTGAACCCCACTTTGGCCTGACTTGGACCTCCTGACCCTGGTTGCCACCTGCGCTTGACTTCGACCTGTTGACTCTGGTTCTTTCAAGGGTCTCCCCTGTACCTGGTGATCCTGGTCCCCACCTGGGACCTACCTGGACGTGGTGACTCTTGTCACCACCGGGGACTCACCGGAACCTGCTTACTGTGTTCCACACCAGGGCCTCAAGTAGACCTGTTGACCATGGTCCCCAAGCCGGCCTCACATGGACCTCTTGCCTCTGATCCCCACCGGGGCCTCACGTGTACCTGGTAACTCTGGTCCTCACCTGGACCTCATCTGGACTTAGTGACTCTGGTCCCCACCTGGGCTTCACCTGGATCTGGTGACTCTGGTCCCCACCTGGAATTCACCCAGATCTGGTGACTCTGGTCCCCACCTGGACCTCTCTTGGACCTGGTGACTCTCTTTCCAACATGGACCTCACATGGATCTGGTGACTCTGGTCCTCAGTTTGGCCTCACCTGGACCTGGCGTCTCTCGTCCCTACTTTGACCTAACTCAAAACTGCTGAATCTTGCCCCACCTAGGCCACAACCAGATCTGGTGACTCTTGTCCCCAGCTATGCCTCATTTCGACCTAATGAATCTGGTCCTCACGTGAGCCTCACATGGACCTGGGACTCAGCTGGATAGAGTGGCTCTGGTTCCCGCAAGGGGCTCAAATGATACTGCTGACTGTGGTCTTACTCTATGCCTCACCAGGACCTAGTGATTCTGTTCCCCATCTGGGCCTGCATGGCCCTAGTGACTCTGGTCTTCACAGGCATCATTGGGACCTGGATACACTATTCCACACCTGGGCTTCACTCTGACTAGGGACCTCTGGTCCCATTCTGGGCCTCAAACTAAACTGGTTACTCTGGTTCCCCCTCTGGGCCTAACCCTGACGTGGTGACTCTGGTTCCCAGCTGGATATCACCAGAACCGGGTGACTCTGGTCCCCGTCTGTGACTTACCCGGAGCTGGGGACACTGGTCCTCAACTGGGCCTCAACAGGACCTGTTGAATCTACTCCTCACTTAGGCCTCGTCTGGACCTTGTGACTCTTTTCCCACCTGGCATCAATGGGACATGGTTACTCTATTCCACACCTGGGCCTCACTTGGACATGATAACTTTGCTCCGCACTTTGGCCTCAACTGGTCTTGATGACTCTTGTCCCCCCATTAGGCCTCAATCTGGACCTGGTGACAGTGGTCCACACCTGGGTCTCACCTGGACCTGGTGACTCTCCTTCCCACCTGAACCACACCTGGACCTGGTGACTGTGGTTTTCTTGTAGACTCACATTTAGCTGGTGACTCCGGTCCCCACTAGAGCCTCACCTGGATCTGGTGACTCTGGCCTGCTGGTTGGCCTCACCTGGACCTGGTCAGTGCGGTTGCCACCTGGGCCTCACCCGTACCTGGTGACTCAGGTCCCTACGTGGGCCTCTTGGACCTGGTGAATCTGATCCTTATCTGGTCCTATCCCAGACCCGGGGACTCTGGTCACCACCTGGTCCTCACCTGGAATTGGTGAATCTGGTTCCCATCTGGGCCTCACCCAGTCCTTGTGACTTTGTTCCCCACCTGGACCTGATTGCTCTGGACACTTTCTTGGCCTCACCTGGAACTGGTGACTCTGAACCTTTCTGCGCGTCACCCAGATCTGGTGACTCTGGTCCTCACCTGGGCATCATTGGTACCTGGTGACTCTGTTCCTCACCTGAGCCTCACCTGGACATGATGACTCTGGAACCTCTCTGGGCCTTTTCGTGACCTGGTGACTCTGGTCCCCATGTGGATGTCACCTGGACCAGGTGATTCTGGTACCCCTCTAGGCATCAAGAAGATCTGGTGACTTTGGTCCTGAACTGGGCCTCACCTGGACCTAGTGAATTTGTTCCATCTGGGCCTCATTTGGACCTGGTGACTCTGGTCCCTACCTGGGCATCATCGGGACATGGTTCCACTGCATGGCCTGTAGGTTGTCATCACCTGGAACTGGTAACTCTGATGTCTACCTGGGCATCATCGAGACATGTTTCCTCTGCATGGCCTGCAGGTTGGCCTCACCTGGAACTGGTGACTCTGATCCTATCTGTGCCTCACACAGACCTGGTGACTCTGGTCCCCACCAGGGCCTTACCTGGGCCTGGTGAGTGTGGTTGTCACCTGCAACTCACCTGGACCTGGTGATTCTGGTCTGCACCTGAGACTACCCTGGATCCGGTGACTGTGGTCCCCACCAGGGCTTCACCTGGATTTGGGGACTCCGGTCCTCATCTGGGCTTAACCTGGGCCTGTTGACCATGGTCCTCAACTGGGCAAAATTGGGACCCGGTGTCTGTGTTCCACAACTGGACCTCACCTGGACCAGGTGACTCTGGTCCCCCTCTGGGTCTCACCGTGCCCTAGTGATTGTCGAACACACTTTGGCCTGACTTGGACCTCCTGACCCTGGTTGCCACCTGCGCCTGACCTCGAACTGTTGACTCTGCATCTTTCAAGGTCCTCCCCTGTACCTTGTGATCCTGATACACACCTGGGACTCACCTGGACGTGGTGACTCTTGTCGGCACCGAGGACTCACCTGGTCCTGCTTACTGTGTTCCACACCTGGGCCTCATGTAGATCTGTTGACCATGGTCCCCAAGCCGGCCTCACATGGACCTGTTGCCTCTAATACCCACGGGGCCTCACGTGTACCTGGTAACTCTGGTCCTCACCTGGGCCTCATCTGGACCTAGTGACTCTGGTCCCCACCTGGGCTTCACCAGAATCTGGTGACTCTGGTCCCCACCTGGACTCACCTGGATCTGGTGGCTCTGGTTCCCACCTGGACTTCACCTGGGTCTGGTGACTCTGTTCCCCACCTGGACCTCTCCAGGACCTGGTGACTCTCTTTCCAACATGGACCTCACCTGGATCTGGTGACTCTGGTCCTCAGTTTGGCCTCAACTGGACCTGGTGTTTCTCGTCCCCACTTTGACCTAACTCAGAACTGCTGAATCTTGCCCCACCTAGGCCGCACCCAGACCTGGTGACTCTTGTCCCCAGCTATGCCTCAATTCGTCTTAATGAATCTGGTCCTCACGTGGGCCTCACATGGACCTGGGACTCAGGTGGATAGAGTGGCCCTGGTTCCCACAAGTGGCTCACCTGATACTGCTGACTGTGGTCTTATTCTATGCCTCACCAGGACCTAGTGATTCTGGTCCACTTCTGGGCCTGCATGGCCCTAGTGACTCTGGTCGTCACCCTGGATCATTGGGACCTGGATACTCTATTCCACACCTGAGCCTCAATTTGACCAGGGACCTCTGGTCCCATTCTGGGCTTCAAAATAAACTGGTTACTCTGGTTCCCCCTCTGGGCCACACCCTTACCTGGTGACTCTGGTCACCCCTTGGGCTTCACTTGGGCCTGGTGAATCTGGTCCTTAGCTGGTCTGCACCTGGATGTGTTGACTGTTCGCCACCTGGTCCTCACCTGGACTTGGTGAATCCTGTTGTCACCTGCGCCTCACCAGGACCTTGTGACTGTGGTCCCACCTGGACCTCACCTTGATCTGGTGGCTCTGGTTCCCATATGGGGCTCTCCTGGACCTGGTTCCTGTGGTCTCCATCTGGCCTCACCTGAAACACAATGACTCTGATCCATATTTGAACCTCTACTGGACCTGTTGACTCTGGTCCTTACCTGGGCATCTTTGGGAGCTGGATACTCTCTTATATAACTGGGCCTCACCTGGACCTGGTGACTGTGGTCCCACCTGGCCCGCACCGGGACGAGGTGACTCGTTCCCACAGGGATCTCACCTGGACCTGGTAACTCAGGTCCTCATATGGGCATCATGGGACCTGGTTTCTCAGTTCCACATCAGGGCCTCACCTGGACCTAGTGATTCTCGTCCCCCTCTGGGCCTAACCCTGACGTGGTGACTCTGGTCCCCACCTGGATATCACCAGAATCGGGTGACTCTGTTCCCCCTCTGGGACTCACCCAGAGCTGGGGACATTGGTCCTCAACTGGGCCTCAACAGGACCTGGTGAATCTACTCCTCACTTAGGCCTCGTTGGGACCTTGTGACTCTTTTCCCACCTTTCATCAATGGGACATGGTTACTCTGTTCCCCACCGGCGCCTCACCTGGACATGATAACTTTGCTCCACACTTTGGCCTCAACTGGTCCTGATGACTCTGGTCTCCCCACCTAGGCCTCAATCTAGACCTGGTGACTGTGGTCCCCACCTGGGTCTCTCCTGGACCTGGTGACTCTTGTTCCCACATGAACCACACCTGGACCTGGTGACTGTGGTGTTCTGGTAGACTCACATTTACCTGGTGACTCCGGTCCCCACTAGGGCCTCACGTGGATCTGGTGACTCTGACCTGCAGGTTGGCCTCACCGGGACCTGGTGAGTGAGTTGCCACCAGGGCCTCACCCATACCTTGTGACTCAGGTCCCAACGTGGGCCTCTTGGACCTGGTGACTCTGGTCCTCACCTGGGCATCATTGGTACCCGGTGACTCTGTTCGAAACCTGAGCCTCACCTGGACATGATGACTCTGGAACTTCTCTGGGCCTCACCCTGACCTGGAGACTCTGGTCCCCATCTCGATGTCACCTTGACCAGGTGATTCTGGTACCCCTCTAGTACTCAACCAGATCTGGTGACTCTGGTCCTCAACTGGGCCTCACCGGGACCTAGTGAATATGCTCCATCTGGGCCTCATTCGAACCTGGTGACTCTGTTCCCTACGTGGGCATCATTGGGACATGGTTCCACTGCATAGCCTGAAGGTTGGCCTCACCTGGACCTGGTAAGTCTGGTCCCTACGTGGGCATCATCGGGACATGGTTCCTCTGCATGGCCTGCACGTTGGTCTCACCTGGACCTGGTGAGTGGGATTTCCACCTGGGCCTCACCCATACCTGGAGACACAAGTCCCCACGTGGGCCTCACTTAGCCCTGGTGAATCTGGTCCTTACCTGGTCCTCACCTGGAACTGGTAACTCTGGTCACCACCTGGGAATCACCTGGACCTGGTGAATCTGGTCCCCATTTGGGCCTCACCCAGTCTTGGTGACTTTGTTCCCAACCTGGACCTGATTGCTGTGGACTCCTTCTTGGCCTCACCTGGAACTGGTGACTCTGATCCTAACTGGACCTCACCCAGATATGGTGATTTTGGTCCTCACCTGTGGAACAATACGACCTGGATACTCTGTTCCACACCTGAGCCTCACCTGAACATGATGACTCTGGATCCCCTCTGGGCCTCAACCTTACATGGTGACTCTGGTCCCCATCTGGATGTCACCTAGACCAGGTGAATCTGGTACCCCTCTAGGCCTCAACTTGACCTGGTGACTCTAGTCCTCAACTGGGCCTCACTGGGACATAGTGAACATACTCCTCACCTGCGCCTCATCTGGACCTGGTGACTCTGGTTTTACCAGGGCATCATCAGGAAATGGTTACCCTATTCCCCACTTGGAGTGAACTGATCCTGGTAACTCAGGTCCTGACTTTAGCCTCTTCTGTACCAGGTGAGTCTGGCTCCTCCTGGGCCTCACCTGTAACTGGTGACACTGATCCTAAGCATGGCCTCACCTGACCTGGTGACTGTGGTTCTCATGGGACCTCACCTGGACCTCATGTCTCTGGTCCCACCTGGGCCTCACCAGTACCTGGTGTATCTGGTACCCACCGGGGTAGCATCAGGATATGGTTACACAGTTCACTAACAGTGACCCAGCTGGAACTCTTAACTCTGGTCTTCACCTGGGCCACACCTGGACATGGTGACACTGGTTCCCACCTGGGTCTCACCTGGACATGGTGAGTCGGATCCCCACCAGATCCTCACGTGTAACTGTTGATTCTCGTTCCCACGTGGACATCACGTGGAAATAGTGGCTGCATTGTTTTTAGCTTCTCATGTACCTCGTGACTCTCGTCCCCACCAAAGCCTCACCGGGATCTGGTGAGTGTGGTTGCCACCTGCAACTCACCTGGACCTGGTGAATCTGGTCTGACATGAGACTATCCTGGATCTGGTGACTGTGGTCCCACCTGGTCTTCACCTAGATTTGGGGACTCCAATCCGCATCTGGACCTCACCTGGTCCTGGTGACCATGGTCCTCAACTGGGCAAAATTGGGACCCGATGACTGTGTTCTACAACTGGACCTCAACTGGACCAGGTGACTCTGGTCCCCCTCTGGGTCTCACCGTGCCCTAGTGACTGTGAAACCCACTTTGCCCTGACTTGGACCTGCTGACCCTGGTTGCTCCCTGCGCCTGACCTCGAACTGTTGACTCCGGTCCTTTCAAGGGCCGCCCCTCGACCTGGTGATCCTGGTCCCCACCTCGGCTTCACCTCGACGTGGTGACTCTTGTAACCACCGGGAACTCACCTGGATCTGCTTACTGTGTTCCACATCTGGGCCTCAAGTAGACCTGTTGACCATGGTCCCCAAGCCGGCCTCACATGGACCTGTTGCTTCTGATCCCCACCGGGGCCTCACGTGTACCTGGTAACTCTGGTCCTCACCTGGGCCTCATCTGGACCTAGTGACTCTGGTCCCCACCTGGGCTTCACCCGGATCTGGTGACTCTGGTCCCCACCTGGACCTCTCCTGGACCTGGTGACTCTCTTTCCAACATGGACCACACCTGGATCTGGTGACTCTGGTCCTCAATTTTGCCTCATCTGGACCTGGTGTCTCTCGTCCCCACTTTGACCTAACTCAGAACTGCTGAATCTTACCCCACCTAGGCCGCACCCAGACCTGGTGACTCTTGTCCCCAGCTATGCCTCAATTCGACCTGATGAATCTGGTCCTCACGTGGGCCTCACGGGGACCTGGGACTCAGCTGGATAGAGTGGCTCTGGTTCCCACAAGGGGCTCACCTGATACTGCTGACTGTGGTCTTATTCTATGCCTCACCAGGACCTAGTGATTCTGTTCCCCATCTGGGCCTGCATGGCCCTAGTGACTCTGGTCTTCACCCAGGCATCATGGGACCTAGATACTCTATTCCACGCCTGGACCTCACTCTGACCAGGGACCTCTGGTCCCATTCTGGGCCTCAAATTGAACTGGTTACTCTAGTTCCCCCTCTGGGCCTCACCCTTACCTGGTGACTCTGGTCACCCCTTGGGCTTCACTTGGGCGTGGTGAATCTGGTCCTTACCTGGTCCTCTCCCAAGCCCGGGGACTCTGGTCAACACCTGGGCCTCACCTGGACTTGATGACTCTGGATCCCCTCTGGGCCTCACCCTGACCTGGTGACTCTGGTCCCCATCTGGATGTCACCTGGACCAGGTGATTCTGGTACCCCTCTAGGCCTCAACAAGTTCTGGGAACCTGGTCCTCAACTGGGCCTCACCTGGACCTAGTGAATATGCTCCATCTGGGCCTCATTTGTACCTGGTGACTCTGGTCACTACCTGGGCAACATCGGGACATGATACCACTGCATGGCCGGCAGGTTGGACTCACCTAGACCTGGTAACTCTGGACCCTCCCTGTGCATCATCGGGACACGGTTCTTCTGCATGGCCTGCACGTATGCCTCACCTGGCCCTGGTGAGTGAGTTTGCCACCTGGGCCTCACCGATACCTGGTGACACAGGTCCCGACGTGGGCCTCACTTAGACCTGGTGAATCTTGTCCTTACCTGGTCCTCACCGGAACTGGTAACTCTGGTCACCACTTGGGAATCACCTGGACCAGTGAATCTGGTCCCCATCTGGGCCTCACCCAGTCCTGGTGACTTTGTTCCCCACCTGGACCTCATTGCTGTGGACTCTTTCTTGGCCTCACCTGGAACTGGTGACTCTGATCCTATCTGCGCGTCACCTAGATCTGGTGACTCTGGTCCTCACCTGGGCATCATTGGTACCTGGTTACTCTGTTCCACACCTGAGCCTCACCTGGACATGATGACTCTGGAACCTCTCTGGGACTCACTCTGACCTGGAGACTCTGGTTCCCATCTCGATGTCACCTGAACCAGGTGATACTGGTATCCCTCTAGGCCTAAACCAGATCTGGTTACTCTTGTCCTCAAATGGGCCTCACCTGGACCTAGTGAATTTGTTCCATCTGGGCCTCATTTGGACCTGGTGACTCTGGTCCCTACCTGGGCATCATCGGGACATGGTTCCACAGCATCGCCTGTAGGTTGGCCTCACCTGGACCTGGTAAATCTAGTCCCTACCTGGGCATCATCGGGACATGGTTCCTCTGCATGGCCTGTAGGTTGGCCTCACCTGGACCTGGGGAGTGGGGTTGCCACCTGGGCCTCACACATGCATAGTGACATAGGTCCCCACGTTGGCCTCACTTGGACCTGGTGAATCTTGTCCTTTCCTGGTCCTCACCCAGAACTGGTAACTCTGGTCACAACCTGGGAATCACCTGGACCTGGTGAATCTGTTCCCCATCTGGGCCTCACCCATTCCTGCTGACTTTGTTCCCCACCTGGATCTGATTGCTGTGGACTCCTTCTTGGCCTCACCTGGAACTGGTGACTGTGATCCTAACTGGGCCTCACCCAGATCTGGTGACTCTGGTCCTCACCTGTGGACCATTATGACCTGGATACTCTGTTCCACACCTTACCTCACCTGGACATGATGACTCTGGATCCCCTCTGGGCCACAGCCTGACATGGTAACTCTGGACCCCATCTGGATGTCACCTAGACCAGGTGAATCTGGTACCCCTCTAGGCCTAAACTAGCCCGGGGGAATCTGTTCCTCAAGTGGGCCTCACCGGGACCTAGTGAATATGCTCCCCACCTGCGCCTCATCTGGACGTGGTGACTCGGGTTCTACATGGGCATCATCGGGACATGGTTACTCTATTCCCCACTGGGACTGACCTGATCCTGGTAACTCTGGTCCTGACTCTGGCCTCTTCTCTACCAGGTGACTCTGGCTCCACATGGGCCTCACCTGTAACTGGTGACTCTGATCCTAAGCATGGCCTCACCTGACCTGGTGACTGTGGTTCCCATCGGGACTTCAACTGGACGTCATTTCTCCGGTCCCACCTGGGCTTCACCTGGACCTGGTGTCTCTGGTACCCCCCTGGGTAGCATCAGCATATGGTTACACTGTTCACTAACAGTGACCTAGCCGGACCTATTAACTCTGGTCTTCACCTGGGCCACACTTGGACAAGGTGACACTGGTTCCCACCTGGGTCTCACCTGGACATGGTGAGTCGGATCCCCACCTGGTCCTCACCTGTAACTGGTGATTCTCGTTCCCACATGGTCATCATGTGGACCTGGTGGCTGCAGTATTTATAGCTTCTCATGTACTTCGTGACTCTGGTCCCCACCAGGAACTCACCGGGTCCTGGTGACTGTGGTTGCCACCTGCACCTCACCTGGACCTGGTGATTCTGGTCTGCACCTGAGACTACCCTGGATCTGGTGACTGTGGTCCCCACCTGGTCTTCACCTGGATTTGGGGACTCCGGTCCCCATCTGGGCCTCACCTGGCACTGTTGAAAATGGTCCTCAACTGGGTAAATTGGGACCCGGTGACTTTGTTCCACAACTGGACCTCACCTGACTAGGTGACTCTGGTCCCCCTCTGGGTCTCACCGTGTCCTAGTGACTGTGAACCCCACTTTGGCCTGACTAGGACCTGCTGACCCTGGTTGCCACCTGCGCCTGACCTCGAACTGTTGACTCAGGTTCTTTCAAGGGCCTTTCCTGTACCTGGTGATTCTGGTCCCCACCTCGGCCTCACCTGGACGTGGTGACACTTGTCACCACCGGGGACTCACCTGGGCCTGCTTACTGTGTTCCACACCTTGCCCTCCAGTAGACCTGTTTACCATGGTCCCCAAGACGGCCTCACATGGACATGATGACTCTGGAACCTCTCTGGGCCTCACCCTGACCTGGTGACTCTGGTCTCCATCTGGATGTCACCTGTACCAGGTGATTCTGGTACCCCTCTGGGCCTCAACCAGATCTGGTGACTCTGGTCCTCAACTGGGCCTCAACGGGACCTAGTGAATATGCTCCATCTGGGCCTCATTTGGACCTTTTGACTTTGATCCCTCCCTGGGGATCATCGGGACATGGTTACACTGCATGGCCTACAGGTTGGACTCACCAGGACCTGGTAAATCTGGTCCCTGCATGGGCATCATCGGGACACGGTTCCTCTGTATGGCCCAAGGGTTGGCCTCACGTGGACCTGGTGAGTGGGATTTCCACACGGGCCTCACCCATACCTGGAGACACAAGTACCCACGTGGGCCTCACTTGGCCCTGGTGAATCTGGTCCTTACCTGGTCTTCACCTGGAACTGGTAACTCTGGTCACCACCTGCGAATCACCTGGACCTGGTGAATCTGGTCCCCATCTGGGCCTCACCTGCACGTGGTGACTCTTGTCACCACCGGGGACTCACCTGGACCTGCATACTGTGTTCCACACCTGGGCCTCAAGTAGCCCTGTTGAACATGGTCCCCAAGCCGGCCTCACATGGACCTGTTGCCTCTGATCCCCACCGGGGCCTCACGTGTACCTGGTAACTGTGGTCCTCACCTGGGCCAATTTGGATCTGGTGACTCTGGTCCCAACCTGGACTTCAACTGGATCTGGTGACTCTGGTCCCCCCTGGACCTCTCCTGGACCTGGTGACTCTCTTTCCAACATGGACCTCACCTGAATCTGGTGACCTTGGTCCTCAGTTTGGCCTCACCTGGACCTGGTGTCTCTCGTCCCCACTTTGACCTACCTCAGCACTGCTGAATCTTGCCCCACCTAGGCCGCACCCAGACCTGGTGACTCTTGTCCCCAGCTATGCCTCAATACGACCTGATGAATCTGGTCCTCACGTGGGCCTCACATGGACCTGGGACTCAGCTGGATAGAGTTGCTCTGGTTCCCACAAGGGCCTCACCTGATACTGCTGACTCTGGTCTTATTCTATGCCTCACCAGGACCTAGTGATTCTGTTCCCCATCTGGGTCTGCATGGCCCTAGTGACTATGGTCCTCACCCAGGCATCATTGGGACCTGGATACTCTATTCCACACCTGGGCCTCACTTTGACCAGGCACCTCTGGTCCCATTCTGGGCCTCAAACTTAACTGGTTACTCTGGTTCCCCCTCTGGGCCTCACCATTACCTGGTGACTCTGGTCACCCCTTGGGCTTCACTTGGGCCTGGTGAATAAGTTCCTTAGCTGGTCCGCACGTGGATCTGGTGACTGGTCGCCACCTGGGCCTCAGCTGGACATGGTGAATCTGGTCCCCATCTGGGCCTCACCCAGTCTTGGTTACTTTGTTCCCAACCTGGACCTGATTGCTGTGTACTGCTTCCTGGCCTCACCTGGAAATGGTGACTATGATCCTAACTGGACCTCACCCAGATATGGTGATTCTGGTACTCACATTTGGACCAATACGACCTGGATACTCTGTTCCACACCTGAGTCTCACCTGGACATGATGACTCTGTATCCCCTCTGAGCCTCACCCTGACATGGTGATTCTGGTCCCCATCTGGATGTCACCTAGACCAGGTGAAATTTGTACCCCTCTAGGCCTCAACAAGACCTGGTGACTCTGGCCCTCACCTGGGCCTCACCGGGACCTAGTGAATATGCTCCACACCTGCGCCTCATCTGGACCTGGTGACTCTGGTTCTACCTGGGGATCATCGGGATATGGTTACTCTATTCCCCACTGGGACTGACCTGATCTTGTTCCTCTGGTCCTGACTTTGGCCTCTTCAGAACCAGGTGACTGTGGCTCCAACTGGGCATCACCTGTAACTGGTGACTCTGATTCTAAGCATGGCCTCACCTGACCTGGTGACTGGTTCCCATTGGGACCTCACCTGGAACTCATGTCTCTGGTCCCACCTGGGCCTCACCAGGACCTGGTGTCTCTGGTACCCACCTGGGTAGCATCAGGATATGGTTACACTGTTCACTAACAGTGACCCAGCCGGACCTTTTTACTCTGGTCTTCACCTGGACATGGTGACACTGGTTCCCACCTGGGTCTCACCTGGACATGGTGAGTCGGATCCCCACCTGGTTGATTCTCGTTCCCACGTGGACATCATGAGGACCTGGTGGCTGCAGTGTTTCTATCTTCTCATGTACCTCGTGACTCGGGTCCCCACCAGGGCCTCACCGGGACCTGGTGTGTGTGGTTGCCACCTGCACCTCACCTGGACCTGGGATTCTCGTCTACACCTGAGACTACCCTGGATCTGGTGACTGTGGTACCCACCTGGGCTTCACCTGGATTTGGGTCTCCGGTCCCCTCTGTACTCATCTGGCCCTGTTGACCATGGCACTCAACTGGGCAAAATTGGGACCCGATGACTGTGTTCCACAACTGGACCTCACCTGTACCAGGTGACTCTAATCCCCCTCGGGGTCTCCCCGTGCCCTAGTGACTGTGAACCCCACTTTGGCCTGACTTGGACCTGCTGACCCTGGTTGCCACCTGCGCCTGACCTCGAAATAATGACTCTGGTTCTTTCAAGGGCCTCCCGTGTACCTGGTGATCCTGGTGCCCACATGGGCCTCACCTGCACGTGGTGACTCTTGTCACCACCGGAGACTCACCTGGACCTGCATACTGTGTTCCATACCTGGGCCTCAATTAGCCCTGTTGAACATGGTCCCAAGCCGGCCTCACATGGAACTGTTGCCTCTGATCCCCACCGAGGCCTCACGTGTACCTTGTAACTCTGGTCCTCACCTGGGCATCATCTGGATCTGGTGACTCTGGTCCCAACCTGGACTTCAACCGGATCTGGTGACTCTGGTCCCCCCTGGACCTCTCCTGGACCTGGTGACTCTCTTTCCAACATGGACCTCACTTGGATCTGGTGACTTTGGTCCTCAGTTAGGACTCACCTGTTCCTGGTGTCTTTCTTCCCCACTTTGACCTAACTCAGAACTGCTGAATCTTGCCCACCTAGGCCGCACCCAGACCAGGTGACTCTTGTCCACAGCTATGCCTCAATTCGACCTGATGAATCTGGTCCTCACGTGGGCCTCAAATCACCTGGGACTCATCTGCATAGACTGGCTCTGGTTCCCACAAGGGGCTCACCTGATACTGGTGACTGTGGTCTTATTCTATGCTTCACCAGGACCTAGAGGTTCTGTTCCTGATCTGGGCCTGCATGGCCCTAGTGACTCTGGTCCTCACCCAGGCATCATTGGGACCTGGATACTCTATTCCATACCTGTGCCTCACTTTGACCAGGGACCTCTGGTCCCATTCTGGACCTCAAACTAAACTGGTTACTCTGGTTCCCCTCTGGGCCTCACCCTTACCTGGTGACAATGGTCAACCCTTGGGCTTCACTTGGGCCTGGTGATTCTGGTCCTTACAGGTCCGCACCTGGATCTGGTCCCCACCTGGGCCTCACCTGGACTTGGTGAATCCTGTTGCCACCTGCGCCTCATCTGAACTTTGTGACTGTGGACACACCTGGAACTCACCTGGATCTGGTGACTCTGGTTCCCATATGGGACTCTCCTGGACCTGATTCCAGTGGTCTCCATCAGGCCTCACCTGGAACACAATGACTCTGATCCATATTTGGGCCTCTCCTGGACCTGTTGACTCTGGTTCTTACCTGGGCATCATTGGGACCTGGATACTCTCTTATATATCTGGGCCTTACCTGGACCTGGTGACTGTGGTCCCACCTGGGCCTCACCTGGATGAGGTGACCGGTTCCCACAGGGACCTCACCGGGACCTGGGGACTCAGGTCTTCATATTGACATCGTGGGACATGGTTTCTCAGTTCCACATTGGGGCCTCACCTGGAGCTAGTGATTCTCGACCCCCTCTGGGCCTCACCCTGATGTGGTGACTCTGTTCCCCACGTGGATATCACCAGAACCAGGTGAATCTGGTCCCCCTCTGGGACTCATCCGGAGCTGGGGACACTGGTCCTCAACTGGGCCTCAACAGGACCTGGTGAATCTACTCCTCACTTAGGCCTCGTCTGGAACTTGTGACTCTTTTCCCACCTGGCATCAATGGGACATGGTTACACTGTTCCCCACCTGGGCCTCACCTGGACATGATAACTTTGATCCGCACTTTGGCCTCAACTGGTCCTGATGACTCTGGTCCCGCCACCTAGGCGTCAATCTGGACTTGATGACTGTGGTCCCAACCTGGGTCTCACCTGGACCTGGTGACTCTCGTTTCCACATGAACCACACCTGGACCTGGTGACTGTGGTGTTCTTGTAGACTCACATTTACCTGGTGACTCTGGTCCCCACTAGGGCCTCACCTGGATCTAGTGACTCTGGCCTGCTGGTTGGCCTCACCTGGACCTGGTGAGTAGGGTTTGCCACCAGGGCCTCACCCATACCTGGTGACTCAGGTCCCCACGTGGGCCTCTTGGACCTGGTGAATCTGAACCTTACCTGGTCCTCTCCCAGACCCGGGGACTCTGGTCACCACCTGGGCCTCACCTGGACCTGGTGAATCTCGTTCCCACATGAACGACACCTGGACCTGGTGACCGGGGTGTTCTTGTAGACTCACATTTTCCTGGTGACACCGGTCCCCACTAGGGCCTCACCTGGATCTAGTGACTCTGGCCTGCAGGTTGGCCTCACCTGGACCTCGTGAGTAGGGTTTGCCCCCAGGGCCTCACCGATACCTGGTGACTCAGGTCCCCACGTGGACCTCTTGGACCTGGTGAATCTGGACCTTACCTGGTCCTCTCCCAGACCCGGGGACTCTGGTCACCACCTGTTCCTCACCTGGACCTGGTGAATCTGGTCCCTATCTGGGCCTCACCCAGTCCTGGTGACTTTGTTCCCAACCTGGACCTGATTGCTGTGGACTCTATCTTGGCCTCACCTGGAACTGGTGACTCTGATTCTATCTGCGCGTCACCCAGACCTGGTTACTCTGGTCCTCACCTGGGCATCATTGGTACCTGGTGACTCTGTTCCACACCTGAGCCTCACCTGGACATGATGACTCTGGAACCTCTCTGGGCCTCACCCTGACCTGGAGACTCTGGTCCCCATCTGGATGTCACCTTGACCAGGTGATTCTGGTACCCCTCTAGTGCTCAACCAGATCTGGTGAATCTGGTCCTCAACTGGGCCTCACCTGGACCTAGTGAATATGATCCATCTGGGCCTCATTCGGACCTGGTGACTCTAGTTCTACCTGGGCATCATCGGGGCATGGTTACTCTATTCCCCACTGGGACTGACCTGATCCTGGTAACTCTGGTCCTGACTTTGGCCTCTTCTGTACCAGGTGACTCTGGCTCAACATGGGCCTCACCTGACTTGTGACTCTGATCCTAAGCATGGCCTCACCTGACCTGTTGACTGTGGTTCCCATCGGGACCTCACCTGGACCACATGTCTCTGGGCCCACCTGGGCCTCACCAGGACCTGGTGTCTCTGGTACCCACCTGGGTAGCATTAGGATATGGTTACACTGTTCACTAACAGTGACCCAACCGGACCTATTAACTCTCGTCTTCACCTGGGCCACACCTGGACATGGTGACACTGGTTCCACCTGGGTCTCACCTGGACATGGTGAGTCGGATCCCCACCTGGTCCTCACCTGTAACTGGTGATTTTCGTTCCCACATGGACATCCTGTGGACCTAGTGGCTGCAGTGTTTCTAGCTACTCATGTACCTCGTGACTCTGGTCCCCACCAGGGCCTCACCGGGACCTGGTGTGTATGGTTGCCACCTGCACCTCACCTGGACATGGTGATTCTGGTCTGCACCTGAGAATACCCTGGATCTGGTGACTGTGGTCCCCACCTGGGCTTCACCTGGATTTGGGGACTCCGGTCCCCATCTGGGACTCACCTGGCCCAGTTGACCATGGTCCTCAACTGGGCGAAATTGGGACCCAGTGACTGTGGTCCACACCTGGACCTCACCTGGACCAAGTGACTCTGGTCCCCCTCTGGGTCTCACCGTGCCCTAATGACTGTGAACCCCACTTTGACCTGACTTGGGCTTGCTGACCCTGGTTCCCACCTGCTCCTGACCTCGAACTCTTGACTCTGGTTCTTTCAAGGGCCTCCCCTGGACCTGGTGATCCTGGTCCCCACCTGGGCCTCACCTGGACGTGGAGACTCTTTTCACCACCGGGGACTCACCTGGACCTGGTTACTGTGTTCCACACCTGGGCCTCAAGTAGACCTGTTGACCATGGTCCCCAAGCCGGCCTCACATGGATCTGTTGCCTCTGATCCCCACCGGGGCCTGACGTGTACCTGGTATCTCTGGTCCTCAGCTGGGCCTCATCTGGACCTAGTGACTCTGGTCCCCACCTGGGCTTCACTGGATCTGGTGACTCTGGTCCCCACCTGGAGTTCACCTCGATCTGGTGACTCTGGTCCCCAACTGGACCTCTCCTGAACCTGGTGACTCTCTTTCCAACATGGACTACACCTGGATCTGGTGACTCTGGTCCTCAGTTTGGCCTCACCTGGACCTGCTGTCTCTCGTCCTCACTTTGACCTAACTCAGAACTGCTGACTCTTGCCCCACCTAGGCCGCACCCAGACCTGGTGACTCTTGTCCCCAGCTTTGCCTCAATTCGATCTGATGAATATGGTCCTCACGTGGGCCTCACTTGAACCTGGGACTCAGCTGGATAGAGTGGCTCTGGTTCCCACAAGGGGCTCAACTGATACTGCTGACTGTGGTCTTATTCTATGCCTCACCAGGACCTAGTGATTCTGTTAACCATCAGGGCCTGCATGGCCCTAGTGACTCTGGTCCTCACCCAGGCATCATTGGGACCTGGATACTCTATTCCACACCTGGGCCTCACTTTGACCAGGCACCTCTGGTCCCATTCTGGGCTTGAAACTAAACTGGTTACTCTGGTTCCCCCTCTGGGCCTCACCATTACCTGGTGACTCTGGTCACCCCTTGGGCTTCACTTGGACCTGGTGAATCTGGTCCTTATCTGGTCCGCACCTGGATCTGGTGACTGGTCGCCACCTGGGCCTCACCTGGACATGGTGAATCCTGTTGCCACCTGCGCCTCACCTGGACCTTGTGACTGTGGTCCCACCTGGTCCTCACCTGGATCAGGTGGCTCTGGTTCCCCTATGGGGCTTTCCTGGTCCTGGTTCCTGTGGTCTCCATCTGGCTTCACCTGGACCAAAATGACTCTGATCCATATTTGGGCCTCTCCTGGAACTGTAGACTCTGGTCCTTACTTGGGCATCATTGGGACCTGGATACTCTCTTATATACCTGGGCCTCACCTGGACCTGCTGACTGTGGTCCCACCTGGGCCTCACCTGGACGAGGTGAGTGGTTCCCACAGGGACCTCACATGGACCTGGTGACTCAGGTCCTCATATGGGAATCATGGGACCTGGTTTCTCAGTTCCACATCGGGGACTCACCTGGACCGAGTGATTCTCTTCCCCCTCTGGGCCTCACCCTGACGTGGTGACTCTGGTCTCCACCTGGATATCACCAGAACCGGGTGACACTGGTCCCTGTTTGGGACTCAACCAGAGCTGGGGACACTGGTCCTCAACTTGGTCTCAACAGGATCTGGTGAATCCACTCCTCACTTAGGCCTCGTCTGGACCTTGTGACTCTTTACCCACCTGGGCATCAATGGGACATGGTTACTCTGTTCCCCACCTGGGCCTCACCTGGACATGATAACTGTGCTCCGCACTTCGGCCTCAAATGGTCCAGATGACTCTGGTCCCCCCAGCAGGCCTCAATCTGGACCTGGTGACTGTGGTCCCCACATGGGTCTCACCTGGACCTGGTGACTCTCGTTCCCACATGAACCACACCTGGACCTGATGACTGTAGTGTTCTGATAGACTCACATTTACCTGGTGACTCTGGTCCCACTTGGGCCTCACCTGGATCTGGTGACTCTGGCATGCAGGTTGGCCTCACCTTGACCTGGTGAGTGGGGTTGCCACCTGGGCCTCACCCATACCTGGTGACTCAGGTCCCCACGTGGGCCTCTTGGACCTGGTGAATCTGGTCCTTACCTGGTCCTCTCCCAGACCCGGAGACTCTGGTCACAACCTGGGCCTCACCTGGACCTGGTGAATCTGGTCCCCATCTGGGCCTCACCCAGTCCTGGTGACTTTGTTCCCCACCTGGACCTGATTGCTGTGGACTCTTTTTTGGCCTCACCTGGAACTGGTGACTCTGATCCTATTTGCGCGTCACCCGGACCTGGTGACTCTGATCCTACACTTGGCGTCATTGGTACCTGGTGACTCTGTTACACACCTGAGCCTCACCTGGATATGATGACTCTGGAACCTCTCTGTGCCTCACCCTGACCTGGTGACTCTGGTCCCCATCTGGATGTGACCTGGACCAGGTGATTCTGGTACCGCTCTAGGCCTCAACCAGATCTGGTGACACTGGTCCTCAACTGGGCCTCACCTGGACCTAGTGAATATGCTCCATTTGGGCCTCATTTGGACCTGGCGACTCTGGTAACTCCCTGGGCATCATCGGGACATGGTTCCACAGCATGGCCTGTAGGTTGGCCTCACCTGGACCTGGTAACTCTGGACCCTACATGGGCATCATCAGACACGGTTCCTCTGCATGGCCTGCAGGTTGGCCTCACCTGGACCTGGTGAGTGGGGTTGCCACCTGGGCCTCACCCATACCTGGTGACTCAGGGTCCCACGTGGGCCTCACTTGGACCTTGTGAATCTGGTCCTTAACTGGTGCTCACCCAGAACTGGTAACTCTGGTCACCACCTGGGAATCGCCTGGACCTGGTGAATTTGGTCCACATCTGGGCCTCACCCAGTCATGGTGACTTGTTTCCCCACCTGGACCTGATTGCTGTGGACTCCTTCTTGGCCTCACCTAGAACTGGTGACTCTGATCCTAACTGGGCCTCACCCAGATCCGGTGACTCTGGTCCTCACCTGTGGACCATTATGACCTGGATTCTCTGTTCCACACCTGAGCCTCACCTGGACATGATGATTCTGGATCCCCTCTGAGCCTCACCCTGACATGGTGACTCTGGTCCCCATCTGGATGTCACCTAGACCAGGTGAATCTGGTACCCCTCTAGGCCTAAAATAGCCCGGTGGCCTCTTGTCCTCATCTGGGCCTCACCGGGACCTAGAGAATATGCTCCCCACCTGCGCCTCATCTGGACGTTGTGACTCGGGTTCTTCCTGGACATCATCGGGACATGGTTACTCTCTTCCCCACTGGGACTGTCATGATCCTGGTAATTCTGGTCCTGACTTTGACCTCCTCTGTACCAGGTGACTCTGGCTCCACCTGGGCCTCACCTGTAACTGTTGACTCTGATCCTAAGCATGGCCTCACCTGACCTGGTGACTGTGGTTCCCATCGGGACCTCAACTGGACCTCATGTCTCTGGTCCCACCTGGGCCTCACCGGGACCTGGTGTCTCTGGTACCCACCTGGGTAGCATCAGGTTATGGTTACACTGTTCTCTAACAGTGACCCACCCGGACCTATTAACTCTGGTCTTCACCTGGGCCACACCTGGACATGGTTACACTGGATCCCAATTGTGTCTCACCTGGACATGGTGAGTCAGATCCCCGCCTGGTCCTCACCTGTAACTGGTGATTCTCGTTCCCACATGGGCGTCATGTGGACCTGGTGGCTGCAGTGTTTCTAGCTTCTCATATACCTCGTGACTCTGGTCCCCACCAGGGCCTCACCTGGACCTGGTGTGTGTGTTTGCCACCTGCATCTCACCTGGCCCTGGTGATTCTGGTCTGCACCTGAGACTACCCTGGATCTGGTGACTGTGGTCCCCACCTGGGCTTCACCTGGATTTGGGGACTCCGGTCCCCATCTGGGCCTCACCTGGCCCTGTTGACCATGGTCCACAACTGGGCAAAATTGGGACCCGGTCACTGTGTTCCACAACTGTACCTCACCTGGAACAAGTGACTCTGGTCCCCCTCTGGATCTCACCATGCCCTAGTGACTGTGAACCCCACTTTGGCCTGACTTGGACCTGCTGACCCTGGTTGCCACCTGCGCCTGACCTCGAAATGTTGACTCTGGTACTTTCAAGGGCCTCCCCTGGACATGGTGATCCTGGTGCCCACATGGGCCTCACCGGGACCTGGTGACTCTTGTCACCACAGGGCACTCACCTGGACCTGGTTACTGTGTTCCACACCTGGGCCTCAATAGACCTTTTGACGATGGTCCTCGCCGGCCTCACATGGACCTGTTGCCTCTGACCCCACCGGGGCCTCACTTGTACCTGGTAACACTGGTCCTCACCTGGGTCTCATCTCGACCTAGTGATTCTGGTCCCCACCTTGGCTTCACCTGGGTCTGGTGACTCTGGTACCCACCTGGACTTCACCTGGACCTGGTGACTCTGGTCCCGACCTGGGCCTCTCCTGGACCTGTTGACTCTCTTTCCAACTTGGAACTCTCATGGATCTGGTGACTCTGGTACTCAGTTTGGCCTCACCTGGACCTGGCGTCTCTCGTCCCCATTTTGACCTAACTCAGAACTGATGAATCTTGCCCCAACTAGGCTGCACCCAGACCTGGTGACTCTTGTCCCCAGCTATGCCTCAATTCGACCTGATGAATCTGGTCCTCAAGAGAGCCTCACATGGACCTGGGACTCAGCTGGATAGAGTGGCTCTGGTTCCGGTAAGGGGCTCAAATGATACTGCTGACTGTGCTCTTATTCTATGCCTCAACAACACCTAGTGATTCTGTTCCCCATCTGGGCCTGCATGGCCCTAGTGACTCTGGTCCTCACCCAGGCATCATTGGGACCTGGATACTGTATTCCACACCTGGGCCTCACTCTGAACAGGGACCTCTGGTCCCATTCTGAGCCACAAACTAAACTAGTTACTCTGGTTCCCCCCTCGGGGTCTCACCCTTACCTGGTGACTCTGGTCACCCCTTGGGCTTCATTTGGGCCTTGTGAATCTGGTCTTTAGATTGTCCTCACTTGGATCTGGTGACAGCTCACCACCTGGGCCTCACCTGGACATGGTGAATCCTGTTGCCACCTGCGCCTCACCTGGACCTTGTGACTGTGGTCCCACCTGGACCTCTCCTGGATCTCGTGGCTCTGGTTCCCATATGGGGCTCTCCTGGACCTGATTCCTGTGGTCTCCATCAGACCTCACCTGGAACACAATGACTCTGAACCATATTTGAACCTCTCCTGGACCTGTTGACTCTGGTCCTTACCTGGGCGTCGTTGGGACCTGGATACTCTCTTATATACCTGGGCCTCACCTGGACCTGGTGACTCTGATCCCACCTGGGCCTCACCTGGACGAAGTGTCTGGTTCCCTCAGGGACCTCACCTGGACCTGGTGACTCAGGTCCTCATATGGGCATCATGGGACCTGGTTTCAGTTCCACATCGGGGCCTCTCCTGGACCTAGTGATTCTCGCCCCCTCTGGGCCTCACCCTGACGTGGTGACTCTGGTCCCCACCTGGATATCACCAGAACCGGGTGACTCTGGTCCCCCTCTGGGACTCACCCGGAGCTGGGGACACTGGTCCTCAACTGGGCCTCAGCAGGACCTGGTGAATCTACTCCTCACTTAGGCCTCGACTGGACCTGTGACTCTTTTCCCACCTAGGATCAATGGGACATGGTTACTCTGTTCCCCACTTGGGCCTCACCTGGACATGATAACTTTGCTCCGCACTTTGGCCTCAACTGGTACTGATGACCCTGGACCCACCACCAAGGCCTCAATCTGGAGCTGGTGACTGTGGTCCCCACCTGGGTTTCACCTGGACCTGGTGACTCTCGTTCCCAAATGAATCACACCTGGACCTGGTGACTGTGGTGTTCTTGTAGACTCAATTTTACCTGGTGACTGGTCACCACTAAGGCCTCACCTGGAACTGGTGACTCTGGCCTGCAGGTGGGACTCACCTGGACCTGGTGAGTGGGGTTGCCACCTGGGCCTCACCCTTACCTGGTGACTCAGGTCCCCACGTGGGCCTCTTGGACCTGGTGAATCTGGTCCTTACCTGGTCCTCTTCCAGACCCGGGGACTCTGGTCACCACCTGGGCCTCATCTGGACCTGGTGAATCTGGTCCCCATCTGGGCCTCACCCAGTTCTGCTGACTTTGTTCCCCACCTGGACCTGATTGCTGTGGACTCTTTCTTGGCCTCACCTGGAACTGGTGACTCTGATCCTATCTAGGCGCCAGCCAGACCTGGTGATTCTGGTCCTCACCTGGGCATCCTTGGTACCTAGTGACTCTGTTCCACACCTGAGGCTCACTTGAACATGATGACTCTTGAACCACTCTGGGCCTCACCCTGAACTAGTGACTCTGGTACCCATCTGGATGTCACCTGGACCAGGTGATTCTGGTATCCCTCTACGCCTCAACAAGATCTGGTGACTATGGTCCTCAACTGGGCTTCACCTGGACCTAGTGAATATGCTCCATCTGGGCCTCATTTGGACCTGGTGACTCTGGTCCCTACCTGGGAATCATCGGGACATGGTTCCACAGCATGGCCTGCAGGTTGGCCTCACCTGGACCCGGTAAGTGGGATTGCCAACTGGGCCTCACCCATATCTGGTGACACAGATCCCCACGTGGGCCTCACTTGGACCTGGTGAATCTGGTCCTTACCTGGTCCTCAACCGGAACTGGTATCTCTGGTCACCACATGGGAATCACATGGGCCTGGTGAATCTTGTCCCCATCTGGGCCTCACCCAGTCCTGGTGACTTTGTTCCTCACATGGACATGATTGCTGTGGACTCCTTCTTGGCCTCACCTTGAACTTGTGACTCTGAACCTAACTGGGCCTCACCCAGATCTGGTGACTCTGGTCCTCTCCTGTGGACCATTATGACCTGGATACTGTGTTCCAAACCTCAGCCTCACCTGGACATGATGACTATGGAACCCCTCTGGGCCTCAGTTTGACATGGTGACTCTGGTCCCCATCTGGATGTCACCTAGACGAGGTGAATCTGGTACCACTCTAGGCCTCAACTTGACCTTGCGACTCTGGTCCTCAACTGGGCCTCACCGGGACCTAGTGAACATGCTCCCGACCTGTGCCTCATCTGGACCTGGTGTCTCTGGTTCTACCTGGGCATCATCGGGACATGGTTACTCTATTCCCCACTGGGACTGACCTGATCCTGGTAACTCTGGTCCTGACTTTGGCCTCTTCTGTACCAGGTGACTCTGGCTCCACCTGGGTCTCATCTGTAACTTGTGACTCTGATCCTAAGCATGGCCTCACCTGACCTGGTGACTGTGGTTCCCATCGGGACCTCACCTGGACCTCATGTCTCCGGGCCAAACTGGGCCTCACCAGGACCTTGTGTCTCTGGCACCCACCTGGAGAGCATCAGGATATGGTTACACTGTTCACTAACAGTGACCCAGGCGGACCTATTAACTCTGCTCTTCACCTGGGCCACACCTGGACATGGTGATACTGGTCTGCACCTAAGACTACCCTTGATCTGGTGACTGTGGTCCCCACCTGGGCTTCACCTGGATTTGGATACTCCGGTCCCCATCTGGGCCTCACCTGGCCCTGTTGACCATGGTTCTCAACTGGGCAAAATTGGGACTCGTTGACTGTGTTCCACAACTGGACCTCTCCTGGACCAGGTGACTCTGGTCCCCCTCTGGATGTCACCGTGCCCTAGTGACTGTGAACCCCACTTTGGCCTGACGTAGACCTGCTGACCCTGGTTGCCACCTGCGCCTGACCTCGAAGTGTTGACTCTGGTTCTTTTAATGGCCTCCCCTGTACCTGATGATCCTTGTGCCCACCTTGGCCTCACCTGGACGTGGTGACTCTTGTCACTACCGGGGACTCACATGGAACTGGTTACTGTGTTCCACACCTGGGCCTCAAGTAGATCTGTTGACCATGGTCCCCAAGACGGCCTGACATAGACCAGTTGCCTCTGATCCTCACCTGGGCCTCACGTGTACCTGGTAACTCTGGTCCTCATCTGGGAGTCATCTGAACCTAGTGACTCTGGTCCCCACCTGGGCTTCACCTGCATCTGATGACTCTGGTCCCCACCTGGACTTCACCTGGATCTGGTGACTCTGGTCCCCACCTGGACCTCTCCTGGTCCTGCTGACTCTCTTTCCATCATGGACCTCACCTGGATCTGGTGACTCTGGTCCTCAGTTTGGCCTCATCTGGAATTGGTATCTCTCGTCCACTCTTTGACCTAACTCAGAACTGCTGAATCTTACCCCACCTAGTCCGCACCCTGACCTGGAGACTCTTGTCCCCCCTATGCCTCAATTCAACCTGATGAATCTGGTCCTCATGTGGGCCTCACATGGACCTGAGACTCAGCTGGATAGAGTGGCTCTGGTTCCCACAAGGGGCTCACCTGATACTGGTGACTGTGGTCTTATTCTATGCCTCACCAGGACCTAGTGATTCTATTCCCCATCTGGGCCTGCATGGCCCTAGTGACTCTGGTCCTCACCCAGGCATCATTGGGACTTGGATACTCTATTCCACACCTGGGCTTCAATTTGAACAGGGATCTCTGGTCCCATTCTGGGCCTCAAACTAAACTGGTTACTCTGGTTCCCCCTCTGGGCCTCACCCTTTCCTGGTGACCCTGGTCACCCTTTGGGCTTCACTTGGGCCTGTTTAATCTGGCGCTTAGCTGGTCCGCACTTCGATGTGGTGAATGGTCGCCACCT
This sequence comes from Canis aureus, assembly GCF_053574225.1. Taxonomy (NCBI): domain Eukaryota; kingdom Metazoa; phylum Chordata; class Mammalia; order Carnivora; family Canidae; genus Canis; species Canis aureus. The sequence goes on from NC_135647.1 coordinate 28,384,743, forward strand.
GGTCTTCACCTGGACTTGGTAATCCTGTTGCCACCTGCGCCTCACCTGGACCTTGTGACTGTGTTCCCACCTGGAACTCACCTGGATCTGGTGGCTCTGGTTCCCATATGGGGCTCTCCAGGACCTGGTTCCTGTGGTCTCCATCTGGCCTTACCTGGAACACAATGACTCTGATCCATATTTGGGCCTCTCCTGGACCTGTTGACTCTGGTCCTTACCTTGGCATCATTGGGACCTGAACACTCTCTTATAAACCTGTGCCTAACCTGGACCTGGTGACTCTGGTCCCACCTGGGCCTCACCTGGACGAGGTGACTGGTTCCCACAGGGAACTCTCCTGGTTCTGGTGACTCAGGTCCTCATATGGGCATCATGGGACTTGGTTTCTCAGTTCCACCTTGGGGCCTCCCCTGGACCTAGTGATTCTCGTCCCACTCTGAGTCTCACCCTGACGTGGTTACTCTGGTCCCCCATCCGGATATCACCAGAACCGGCTGATTCTGGTCCCCCTCTAGGACTCACCCGGAGCTGGGGACACTGGTCTTCACCCGGCCTCAACAGGACCTGGTGAATCTACTCACTTAGGCCTCGTCTGGACCTTGTGACTCTTTTCCCACCTGGCATCAATGGGACATGGGTAGACTGTTCCCCACCTGGGCCTCACCTGGACACGATAACTTTGCTTCACACTTTGGCCGCAACTAGTCCTGATGACTCTGGTCCCCCCACCTAGGCCTCAATCTGGACCTGGTGACTGTGGTCCCCACCTGGGTCTCACCTGGACCTGGTGACTCTCGTTCCCACATGAACCACACCTGGACCTGGTGACTGTGGTGTTTTTGTAGACTCACGTTTAACTGGTGACTCCGGTCCCCACTAGGGCCTCACCTGGATCTGGTGACTCTGACCTGCAGGTTGGCCTCACCTGTACCTTGTGAGTGGGGTTGCCACCTGGGCCTCACCCATACCTGGTGACTCAGGTCCCCACGTGGGCCTCTTGGATCTGGTGAATCTGGTCCTTACCTGGTCCTCTCCCAGACCCGGCGACTCTGGTCACCACCTGGGCCTCACCTGGATCTGGTGAATCTGGTCCCCATGTGCGTCTCACCCAGTCCTGGTGATTTTGTTCCCCACCTGGACCTGATTGCTGTGCACGCTTTCTTGGCCTCACCTGGAATTGGTGACTCTGATCCTATCTGCGTGACAACCAGACCTGGTGACTCTGGTCCTCACCTGGGCATCATTGGTACCTGGTGACTCCGTTCCACACCTGAGGCTCACATGGACATGATGACTCTGGAACCTCTCTGGGCCTCACCCTGACCTGGTGACTCTGGTCCCCAACTGGATGTCACCTGGACCAGGTGATTCTGGTACCACTCTAGGCCTCAACCAGATCTGGTGACTCTGGTCCTCAACTAGGCCTCACCTTGACCCAGTGAATATGCTCCATGTGGGCCTCTTTTGGACCTGGTGCCTCTGGTCCCTACCTGAGCATCATCGGGACTTGGCTCCACTGCATGGCCGGCAGGTTGGCCTCACCTGGACCTGGTAACTCTGGTCCCTACCTGGGCGTCATCAGGACACGGTTCCTCTGCATGGCCTGCAGGTTGGCCTCACCTGGCCCTGGTGAGTGGGGTTGCCACCTGGGCCTCACCCATGCCTGGTGACTCCGGTCCCCACGTGGGACTCTTGGACCTGATGAATCTGGTTCTTACCTGGTCCTCTCCCAGACCCGGGGACTCTGGTCACCACATGGACCTGATTGCTGTGGACACCTTCTTGGCCTCACCTGGAACTGATGACTCTGATCCTAACTGGGCCTCACCCAGATCTCCTGACTCTGGTCCTCACCTGTGGACCATTATGACCTGGATACTATGTTCCACACCTGAGCCTCACCTGGACCTGATGACTCTTAATCCTCTCTGGGCCTCAGCCTGATATGGTGACTCTGGTCCCCATCTGGATCTCACCTAGACCAGGTGAATCTTGTACCCCTCCAGGCCTCAACTAGACCTGATGACTCTGGTGCTCAAATGGGCCTCATCGGGACCGAGTGAAAATGCTCCCCCCTGCGCCACAATTGGACCTGTTGACTCTGGTTCTACCTAGGCATCATCGGGACATGGTTACTCTATACCCCACTGGGACTAATCTGATCCTTGTAACTCTGGTCCTGACTTTGGCCTCTTCTGTACCAGGTGACTCTGGCTCCACCTGGGCCTCACCTGTAACTGGTGACTCTGATTCTAAGCATGGCCTAACCTGACCTGGTGACTGTGGTTCCCAATGGTATCTCACCTGGACCTCATGTCTCTGGTCCCACCTGGGCCTCACCAGGACATAGTGTCTATGGTACCCACCTGGGTAGCATCAGGATATAGTTACACTGTTCATTAACAGTGACCCAGCCAGACCTATTAACTCCGGTCTTCACCTGGGCCACACCTGGACATGGTGACCCTCGTTCCCACCTGGGTCTCACCTGGACATGGTGAGTCGGATCCCCACCTGGTCCTCACCTGTAACTGGTGATTCTCGTTCCCAACTGGACATCATGTGGACTTGGTGGCTGCAGGGTTTCTAGCTTCTCATATACCTCGTGACTCTGGTCCCCACCAGGGCCTCACCGGGACTTGGTGAGTGTGTTTGCCACTTGCACCTCACCTTGACCTGATGAATCTGGTCTGCACCTGAGACTGCCCAGGATCTGGTGACTGTGGTCCCACCTGTGCCTCACCTGGACGAGGAGACTGGTTCCCGCAGGGACCTCACCTGGACCTCGTGGCTCAGGTCCTCATATGGGCATCATGGGACCGGTTTTCTCAGTTCCACATCGGTGCCTCACCTGGACCTAGAGATTCTCGTCCCGCTCTGGGCCTCACCCTGACGTGGTGACTCTGGTCCCCACCTGGATATCACCAGAACTGGGTGACTCTGGTCCCCCTCTGGGACTCACCCGGAGCTGAGGACACTGCTCCTCAACTGGGCCTCAACAGGACCTGGTGAATCTCCTCCTCACTTAGGCCTCGACTGGACCCGGTGACTCTTTTCCCACCTGGCATCAATGGGACTTGGTTACTCTGTTCCCCACCTGGGCCTCACCTGGACATGATAACTTTGCTCCGTACTTTGGCCTCAAATGTTCCTCATGACTCTGGCCCCCCACCTAGGCCTCAATCTGGACCTGGTGACTGTGGTCCCCACCTGGGTCTCACCTGGACCTGGTGACTCTTGTTCCCACATGAACCACACCAGGACCTGGTGACTGTGGTGTTCTTGTAGACTCACATTTACCTGGTGACTCCGGTCCCCACTAGGGCCTCACCTGGATCTGGAGACTCTGGCCTGCAGGTTGGCCTCACCTGGACCTGGTGAGTGGGGTTGCCACCTGGGCCTCACCCTTACCTGGTGACTCAGTTCACCACGTGGGCCTCTTGGACCTGGTGAATCTGGTCATTACCTGGTCCTCTCCCGGACCCGGGGACTCTGGTCACCACCTGGGACTCACCTGGACTTGGTGAATCTGGTCCCCATCTGGGTCTCACCCAGTCCTGGTGATTTCTTCCCCACTATGGACCTGATTGCTGTGGACTCTTTCTTGGCCTCACCTGGAACTGGTGACTCTGATTCAATCTGCGCATCACCCAGACCTGGTGACTCTGGTCCTCACCTGGGCATCGTTGGTACCTGGTGACTCTGTTCCACCCCTGAGCCTCACCTGGACATGATGTATCTGCAAAATCTCTGGGCCTCACCGTGACCTTGGGTCTTTGGTCCCCATCTGGATATCACCTAGACCAGGTGATTCTGGTACCCCTCTAGGCCTCAACCGGATCTGGAAACTCTGGTCCTCAACTGGGCCTCATCTGGACCTAGTGAATATGCTCCATCTGGGCCTCATTTGGACCTGGTGACTCTGGTCCCTACCTGAGAATCAACGGGACATGGTTCCACTGCATGGCCTGCAGGTTGGCCTCACCTGGATCTGATAAGTCTGGTCCCAACCAGGGCATCATCGTGACATGTTTCCTCTGCATGGCCTGCATGTTGGCCTCACCTGGACCTGGGGAGTGGTGTTGCCACCTGGGCCTCACCCATACCTGGTGACACAGGTCCCCACGTGGGCCTCACGTGGACCTGTTGAATCTTGTCCTTACCTGGTCCTCACCCGGAAGTGGTAAGTCTGGTCACCACCTGGAAGTCACCTGGACCTGGTGAATCTGGTCCCCATCTGGGACTCACCCAGTCCTGGTGAGTTTGTTGCCCACCTGGACCTGATTGCTGTGGACTCCTTCTTGGGCTCACCTGGAACTGGTGACTCTGATCCTAACTGGGCCTCACCTAGATCAGCTGAGTCTGGTCCTAACCTGTGTCCATTGTGACCTGGATACTCTGTTCCACACCTGAGCCTTACCTGAACATGATGACTCTGGATCCCCTCTGGACCTCACCCTGACATGCTGACTCTGGTCCTCATCTGGATGTCACCTAGACCAGGTGAATCTGGTACCCCTCTAGGCCTCAACTAGACCTGATGACTCTGTTCCTCAACTGGCCCTCACCGGGACCTAGTGAACATGCTCCATACCTGTGCCTCATCTGGACCTGGTGACTCTGGTTCTACCTGGGCATCATCGGGACATGGTTACTCTATTCCCCACTGGGACTGACCTGATCCTGGTAACTCTCGTCCTGACTTTGGCCTCGTCTGTACCAGGTGACTCTGGCACCACTTGGGCCTCACTTTTATCTGGTGACACTGATTCTAAGCATGACCTCACCTGACCTGGTGACTGTGGTTCCCATCAGGACCTCACCTGGACCTCATGTCTCTGGACCCACCTGGGCCTCACCGAGACCTGGTGTCTCTGGTACCCACCTGGGTAGCATCAGGATATGGTTACCCTGTTCACTATCAGTGACCAAGCCGGACCTATTAACTCTGGTCTTCACCTGGGCCACACCTGCACATGGTGATACTGGTTCTCACCTGGGACTCACCTGGACATGGTGAGTCGGATCCCCACCTGGTCCTCACCTGTAACTGGTGATTCTCGTTCCCGCATGGACATCATGTGGACCTGGTGGCTGCAGTGTTTCTAGCTTCTCATGTACCTCGTGACTCTGATCCCCACCAGGGCCTCACCGGGTCCTGGTGAGTTTGGTTTCACCTGCACCTCACCTGGACCTTGTGATTCTGGTCTGCACCTGAGACTACCCTGGATCTGGTGACTGTGGTCCCCACCTGGGATTCACCTGGATTTCGGGACTCCGGTCCCCATCTGGGCCTCACCTGGCCCTGTTGACTCTCGTTCCCACATGAACCACACCAGGACCTGGTGACTGTGGTGTTCTTGTAGACACATTTACCTGGTGACTCCGGTCCCCACTAGGGCCTCAGCTGGATCTGTTGACTCTGGCCTGCAGGTTGGCCTCACCTGGACCTGGTGAGTGGGGTTGCCACCTGGGCGTCACCCATTCCTGGTGACTCAGGTCCCCACGTGGGCCTCTTGGACCTGGTGAATCTGGTCCTTATATGGTCCTCTCCCAGACGTGGGACTCTGGTCACCACCTGGGCCTCAACTGGACCTGGTGAATCTGGTCCCCATCTGGGCGTCACCCAGTCCTGGTGACTTTGTTCCCCTCCTGGACCTGATTGTTGTGGACTCCTTTTGGGCCTCACCTGGAACTGGTGACTCTGATCCTAACTGGGCCTCACCCAGATCTGGTGACTCTGGGTCTCACCTGGGCATCATGGTACCTGGTGACTCTGTTCCTCACCTGAGCCTCACCTGAACATGATTACTCTTGAACATCTATGGGCCTCTCTCTGACCTGGTGACTCTGGTCCCCATCTGCATGTCACCTGGACCAGGTGATTCTGGTACCCCTCTAGGCATCAACCAAATCTGGTGACTCTGCTCCTCAACTGGGCCTCAACTGGACCTAGTGAATTTGCACCATCTGGACCTCATTTGGACCTGGTGTCTCTGGTCCCTACCTGGGCATCATCGGGACATGGTTCCACTGCATGGCCTGCAGGTTGTCTTCACCTGGACCTGGTAACTCTGTTCCCTACTAGGGCATCATCGGGACATGGTTCCTCTTCATGGCCTGCAGGTTGGCCTCACCTGGACCTGGTTAGTGGGGTGGTAATCTGGGCCTCACACATACATTGTGACACAGGTCCCCACCTGGGTCTCACTTGGACCTGGTGAATCTCATCCTTAACTGGTCCTCACCCGGAACTGGTAACTCTGGTCCCCACCTGGGAATAACCGGGACCTTGTGAATCTGGTCCCCATCTTGGCCTCACACAGTCCTGGTGACTTTGTTCCCCACCTGGACCTGATTGCTGTGGACACCTCTTGGCCTCACCTGGAACTGGTGACTCTGATCATAACTGGGCCTCATCCAGATCTGGTGACTCTGGTCCTCACCTGTGGACCATTATGACCTGGATACTCTTTTCCACACCTGAGACTCACTTGGACATGATGACTCTGGATCCTCTCTGGGCCTCACCCTGACCTGGTGACTCTGGTCCCCATCTGGAATTCACCTAGACCTTGTGAATCTGGTACTCCTCTAGGCCTCAACTAGACTGGGGGAATCTGGTCCTCAACTGGGCCTCACCGGGACCTAGTGAATATACTCCCCACCTGCGCTTCATCTGGACGTTGTGACTCGGGTTCTACCTGGGCATCATCGGGACATGGTTACTCTATTCCCCACTGGGACTGACCTGATCCTGGTAACTCTGGTCCTGACTTTTGCGTCTTCTCTACTTGGTGACTCTGGCTCCACCTGGGCCTCACCTGTAACTGGTGACTCTGATCCTAAGCATGGCCTCACCTGACCTGGTGACTGTGGTTCCCATCGGGACCTCACCTGGACCTCATGTCTCTGGTCCCTCCTGGGCCTCACCAGGACCTGGTGTCTCTGGTACCCACCTGGTAGCATCAGGATATGGTTACACTCTTCACTAACAGTGACCCAGCCAGACCTATTAACTCTGGTCTTCACCTGGGCCACACCTGGACATGGTGGCACTGGTTCCCTCTTGGGTCTCACGTGGACATGTTGTATCGGATCCCTGCCTGGTCCTCACCTGTAACTGGTGATTCTCGTTCCCACATGGACATCATGTGGATCTGGTGGCTGCAGTGTTTTTAGCTTCTCATGTACCTCGTGACTCTGGTCTCCACCAGGGCCTCACCGGGACCTGTTGAGTGTGGTTGCCACCTGCACCTCACCTGGACCTGGTGATTCTGGTCTGCACCTGAGACTACCCTGGATCTTGTGACTGTGGTCCCCACCTGGGTCTCACCTGGACCTGGTGGTCTCGTTCCTACATGAACCACGACTGGACCTGCTGACTCTGGCGTTCTTGTAGACTCACTTTTACCTGGTGAATACGGTCCCCACTAGGGACTCACGTGGATCTGGTGACTCTGGCCTGCAGGTTGGTCTCACCAGGACCTGGTGAGTGGGGTTGCCACCTGGGCCTCACCCATACCTGGTGACTCAAGTCCCTACGTGGGCCTCTTGGACCTGGTGAATCTTGTCCTTACCCGGTCCTCTCCTAGACCCGGGGACTCTTGTCACCACCTTGGCCTCACCTGGACCTGGTGAATCTGGTCCCCATCTGGGCCTCACCCAGTCCTGGTGACATTGTTCCCCACCTGGTCCTGATTGCTGTGCCTTTTCTTGGCCTCACCTGGACTGGTGAGTCTGATCCTATCTGTGCGTCACCCAGACCGGGTGACTCTTGTCCTCACCTGGGCATCATTGGTACCTGGTGACTCTGTACCACACCTGAGCCTCACCTGGAAATGTTGACTCTGGAACCGCTCTGGGCCTCACCCTGACCTAGTGACTCTGGTCCCCATCTGGATGTCACATGGACAAGGTGATTCTCGTACCCCCTAGGCCTCAAACAGATCTGGTGACTCTGGTCTTCAAAGGGGACTCACCTGTACCTAGTGAATATGCTCCATCTGGGCCTCATTTGGACCTGTTGACTCTGGTACATACCTGGGCATCATCGGGATATGGTTCCACTGCATGGCCTGCAGGTTGGCCTCACCTGGACCTGGTAAGTCTGTCTCTACCTGGGCATCATCTGGATATGTTTCCTCTGCATGGCATGCAGGTTGGCCTCACCTGGACCTGGTAACTCTTCTCCCTAACTGGGCATCATCGGGATATGGTTCCACTGCATGGCCTGCAGGTTGGCCTCAACTGGACCTGGTGAGTGTTATTGCCACCTGGGCCTCACCCATACCTGGTGACTCAGGTCCCCACGTGGGCCTCTTGGACCTGGTGAATCTGGTCCTTACCTGGTCCTTTCCCAGAACGGGGACTCTGGTCACCACCTTTGCCTCACCTGGACCTGGTGAATCTGGTACCCCTCTAGGCCTCAACAAGATCTGGTGACTCTGATCCAATCTGCGCGTCACCCAGACCACGTGACTCTGTTCCTCACCTGGGCATCATTGGGACCTGGTGACTCTGTTCCACACCTGAGCCTCACCTGGACATGATGACTCTAGAACCTCTCTGGGCCTCACCCTGACCTGATGACTCTGGTCCCCATGTGGATGTCACCTGGACCAGATGATTCTGGTACCCTTCTAGGCCTCAACCAGATCTGGTGACTCTGGTCCTCAACTGGGCCTCACATGGACGTGGTGAATATGCACCATCTGGGCCTCTTTTGGACCTGGTGACTCTGGTCCCTACCTGGGCATCATCGGGACATGGTTCCACTGCATGGCCTGCAGGTTGGCCTCACCTGGACCTGGTCAGTGGGGTTGCCACCTGGGCCTCACGCATGCCTGGTGACACAGGTCCCCACGTGGGCCTCACTTGGACCTGGTGAATCTTGTCCTTACCTGGTCCTCACCCGGAACTGTAAGTCTGGTCACCACCTGGATATCACCTGGACCTTGTGTATCTGGTCCCCATCTAGGCCTCACTCAGTCCTGGTGACTTTGTTCCCCACCTGGACCTGATTTCTGTGGACTCCTTCTTGGCCTCACCTGGAACTGGTGACTCTGGTCCCCACCTGGACCTCTCCCGGACCTGGTGACTTTCTTTCAAACATGGACCTCACATGGATCTGGTGACTCTGGTACTCAGTTTGGCCTCACCTGGAACTGGCGTCTCTCGTCCCCACTTTGACCTAAATCAGAACTGCTGAATCTAGCCCAACTTAGGCTGCATCTCGACCTGGTGACTCTTGTCCCCAGCTATGCCTCAATTCGACCTAATGAATCTGGTCCTCACGGGAGACTCACCTGGACCTGGGACTCAGCTGGATAGAGTGGCTCTGGTTCCCGCAAGGGGCTCAGCTGATACTGCTGACTGTGGTCTTATTGTATGCCTCACCAGGACCTAGTGATTCTGTTCCCCATCTGGGCCTGCATGGCCACAGTGACTCTGGTCCTCACCCAGGCTTCAATGGGTGATGGACCCATTGATCCTCACCCTGGATACTCTATTCCACACCTGGGCCTCACTTTGACCAGGGACCTCTGGTCCCATTCTGGGCCTGAAACTAAACTGGTTACTCTGGTCCCCCTCTGGGGCTCACCCTTACCTGGTGACTCTGGTCACCCTTTGGGCTTCACTTCGGCCTGGTGAATCTGGTCCTTAGCTGGTCCGCGCCTGGATGTGGTGACTGGTCGCCACCTGGGCCTCACCTGGACTTGGGGAATCCTGTTGCCACCTGTGCCTCACCTGGACCTTGTGACTGTGGTCCCACCTGGAACTCACCTGGATCTCGTGGCTCTGGTTCCCATATGGGGCTCTCCTGGTCCTGGTTCCTGTGGTCTCTATCTGGCCTCACCTGGAACACAATGACTTTCATCCGTATTTGGGCCTCTCCTGAACCCGTGGACTCTGGTCCTTACCTGGGCATCATTGGGACCTCGATACTCTCTTATATAACTGGGCCTCACCTGGACCTGGTGACTGTGGTCCCACCTGTGCCTCACCTGGACGAGGTGACTGGTTCCCACAGGGACCTCACCTGGACCTGCTGACTCAGGTCCTCACATGGGCATCATGGGACCTGGTTTATCAGTTCAACATCGGGCCTCACCTGGACCTAGTGATTCTCGTCCCCCTCTGGGCCTCATCCTGACGTGGCGACTCTGGTCCCCACCTGGATATCACCAGAACCGGGTGACTCTGGTCCCCCTCTGAGACTCACCGGAGCTGTGGACACTGGTCCTCAACTGGGCCTCCACAGGACCTGATGAATCTACTCTTCACATAGGCCTCGTCTGGAACTTGTGACTCTTTTCCCACCTGCATTCAATGGGACATGGTTACTCTGTTCCCCACCTGGGCCTCACGTGGACATGAAAACTTTGCTCCACACTTTGGCCTCACCTGGTCCTGATGACTCTGGTCCCCCCACCTAGGCCTCAATCTGGACCTGGTGACTGTGGACCCCACCTGGGTCTCACCTGGACCTGGTGACTCTTGTTCCCACATGAACCACACCTGGACCTGGTGACTGTGGTGTTCTTGTAGATTCACATTTACCTGGTGACTCCGGTCCCCACTAGGGCCTCACCTGGATCTGGTGACTCTGGCCTGCAGGTTGGCCTCACCTGGACCTGGTGAGTGGGGTTACCACCTGGGCGTCACCCATACCTGGTGACTCAGGTCCCCACGTGGGCCTCTTGGACCTGGTGAATCTGGTCCTTACATGGTCCTTTCCCAGACGTGGGACTCTGGTCACCACCTGGGCCTCAACTGGACCTGGTGAATCTGGTCCCCATCTGGGCCTCACCCAGTCCTGGTGACTTTGTTCCCCACCTGGACCTGATTTCTGTGGACTCCTTTTGGGCCTCACCTGGAACTGGTGACTCTGATCCTAACTGGGCCTCACCCAGATCTGGTGACTCTGGTCCTCACCTGGGCATCATGGTACCTGGTGACTCTGTTCCTCACCTGAGCCTCACCTGGACATGATGACTCTGGAACCTCTCTGGGCCTCTCCCTGACCTGGTGACTTTGGTCCCCATCTGCATGTCACCTGGACCAGGTGATTCTGGTACCCCTCTAGGCATCAACCAAATCTGGTGACTCTGGTCCTGAACTGGGCCTCACCTGGACCTAGTGAATTTGCTCCATCTGGACCTCATTTGGACCTGGTGTCTCTGGTCCCTACCTGGGCATCATCGGGACATGGTTCCACTGCATGGCCTGCAGGTTTTCCTCACCTGGATCTGGTAACTCTGGTCCCTACTAGGGCATCATCGGGACATGGTTCCTCTTCATGGCCTGCAGGTTGGCCTCACCTGGACCTGGTGAGTGGGGTGGTAATCTGGGCCTCACACATACATTGTGACACAGGTCCCCACCTGGGTCTCACTTGGACCTGGTGAATCTCGTCCTTAACTGGTCCTCACCCGGAACTGGTAACTCTGGTAGCCACCTGGGAATAATCTGGACCTTGTGAATCTGGTCCCCGTCTTGGCCTCACCCAGTCCTGGTGACTTTGTTCCCCACCTGGACCTGATTGCTGTGGACTCCTTCTTGGCCTCAACTGGACCTGGTGAGTGAGGTTGCCATCTGGGCCTCACCCATACCTGGTGACTCGGGTCCCCACGTGGGCGTCTTGCACCTGGTGAATCTGGTTCTTACCTGGTCCTCTCCCACACCCGGGGACTCTGGTCACCACCTCGGCCTCACCTGGACCTGGTGAATCTGGTCCCCATCTGGACCTCATCCAGTCCTGGTGACTTTGTTCCCCACCTGGACCTGTTTGCTGTTGACACCTTCTTGGCCTCAGCTGGAATTGGTGACTCTGATCCTAACTGGTTCTCACCCAGATCTGGTGACTCTGGTCCTCACATGTGGACCATTATGACCTGGATACTCTCTTCCACACCTGAGCCTCACCTGGACATGATGACTCTGGATCCCCTCTGGGCCTCACCCTGACATGGTGACACTGGTCTCTATGTGGATGTCACCTAGACCAGGTGAATCTGGTACCCCTCTAGGCCTCAACTAGACCTTTTGACTCTTATCCTAAACTGGGCCTCACCGGGACCTAGTGGTTAGCTCCCCACCTGGGCCTCATATGGAACTGGTGACTCTGGTTCTACCTGGACATCATCGAGAAATGGTTATTCTATTCCCCACTGGGACTGACCTGATACTGGTATCTCTGGTCTGACTTTGGCCTATTCTGTTCCAGGTGACTCTGGCTCCACCTGGGCCTCATATGTAACTTGTGACTCTGATGCTAAGCATGGCCTCACCTGACCTGGTGACTGTGGTTCCCATCGGGACCTCACCTGGACCTCATGTCTCTGGTCCCCCGTGGGCCTCACCAGGACCTGGTGTCTGTGGTACCCACCTGGGTAGCATCAGGATATGGTTACACTGTTCACTAACAGTGACCCAGCCGGACCTATTAACTCTGGTCTTCACCTGGGCCACACCTGGACATGGTGACACTGGATCCCACCTGGGTCTCAACTTGACATGGTGAGTCGGATCCCCACCTGGTCCTCACGTGTAACTGCTGATTCTCCGGCCCACATGGACATCATGTGGACCTGGTGGCTGCAGTGTTTCTAGCTTCTCAAGTACGTTGTGACTCTGGTCCCCGCCAGGGCCTCACTGGGTACTGGGGAATGTGGTTGCCACCTGCACCTCACGTGGACCTGGTGATTATGGCCTGCACCTGAGACTACCCTGGATCTGCTGACTGTGGTCCCCACCTGGGCTTCACCTGGATATTTCGACTCCGGTCCCCATCTGGGCCTCACCTGGCCCTGTTGACCATGGTCCTCAACTGGGCAATATTGGGACCCGGTGACTGTGTTCCAAAACTGGACCTCAACTGGACCAGGTGACTCTGGTCCCCCTCTGGGTCTCACCGTCCCCTAGTGACTGTGAACCCCACTTTGGCCTGACTTGGACCTGCTGACCCTGGTTGCTACCTGCGCCTAACCTCGAACTGTTGACTCTGGTTCTTTCAAGGGCCTCCCCTGTACCTGGTGAACCTGGTACCCACCTGGGCCTCACCTGGACGTGTTGACTCTTGTCACCACCGGGGACTCACCTGGACCTGCTTACTGTGTTCCACACCTGGGCCTCAAGTAGACCTGTTGACCATGGTCCCCAAGCCGGCCTCTCATGGACCTGTTGCGTCTGATCCCCACCAGGGCCTCACGTGTACCTGGTATCTCCTGTCCTCACCTGGGCCTCATCTGGTTCTAGAGACTCTGGTCTCCACCTGGGCTTCACCTGGATCTGGTGACTCAGGTCCCCACCTGGACTTACCTGGATCCGTTGACTCTGGCCCCCACCTGGACCTCTCCTGGACCTGGTGACTCTCTTTCCAACATGGACCTCACCTGGATCTTGTGACTCTGGACCTCAGTTTGGCCTCACCTGGACCTGGTGCCTCTCATCCCCACTTGAACCTAACTCAGAACTGCTGAATCTTGCCCCACCTAGGCCGCATCCAGACCTGGTGACTCTTGCCCCCACCTATGCCGAATTCCACCGGATGAATCTGGTCCTCATGTGGGCCTCACATGGACCTGGGACTCAGCTGCATAGAGTGGCTCTGGTTCCCACAAGGGCTCACCTGATACTGGTGACTGTCGTCTTATTCTATGCCTCACCAGGACCTAGTGATTCTGTTCCCCATCTGGGCCTCCATGGCCCTAGTGACTCTGGTCCTCACCCAGGCATCATTGGGACCTGGATACTCTATTCCACATCAGGGACTCACTCTGACCTGGGACCTCTGGTCCCATTCTTGGCCTCAAACTAAACTTTTTACTCTGGATCCCTCTCTGGGCCTCACCCTTACCTGGTGACTCTGGTCTCCCCTTGGGCTTCATTGGGCTTGGTGAATCTGGTCCTTAGATTGTCCTCACTTGGATCTGGTGACTGGTCGCCACCTGGGCCTCACTTGGACTCGGTGAATCCTGTTGCCCCTGCGCCTCACCTGAACCTTGTGACTGTGGTCCCACCTGGACCTCACCTGGATCTGGTGGCTCTGGTTCCCATATGGGACTCTCCTGGACCTGGTTCCTGTGGTCTCCATCTGGCTTCACCTGGAACACAATGACTCTGATCCATATTTGGGACTCTCCTGGACCTTTTGACTCTGATCCTTACCTGGGCATCATTGGGACCTGGATACTCTCATATACCTGGGCCTCACCTGGACCTGGTGACTGTGGTCCCACCTGGGCCTCACCTGGATGAGGTGACTGGTTCCCACAGGGACCTCACCGGGACCTGGTGACTCAGGTCTTCATATGGGCATCTTGGGACCTGGTTTCTCAGTTCCACATTGGAGCCTCACCTGGAGCTAGTGATTCTCGTCCCCCTCTGGGCCTCACCCTGACGTGGTGACTCTGGTCCCCACGTGGATATCACCAGAACCGGGTGACTCAGGTCCCCCTCCGGGAATCACCCGGAGCAGGGGACACTGGTCCTCAACTGGGCCTCAACAGGACCTGTTGAATCTACTCCTCACTTAGGCCTCGTCTGGACCCGGTGACTCTTTTCCCACCTGGCATCAATGGGACATGGTTACTCTGTTCCCCACCTGGGCCTCACCTGGACATGATAACATTGCTCCGCACTTTGGCCTCAAACGGTGCTGATGACTCTGGTCGCCCCACCTAGGCCTCAATCTGGACTTGGTGACTGTGGTCCCCACCTGGGTCTCAAATGGACCAGGTGAATCTCGTTCCCACATGAACCACACCTGGACCTGGTGACTGTGGTGTTCTTGTAGACTCACATTTACCTAGTGACTCCAGTACCCACTAGGGCCTCACCTGCATCTGGTGACTCTGGCCTGCATGTTGACCTCACCTGGACCTGGTGAGTAGGGTTTGCCACCAGGGCCTCACCAATAGCTGGTGACTCAGGTCCGCACGTGGGCCTCTTGGACCTGGTGAATCTGGACCTTATCTGGTCCTCTCCCAGACCCGGGGACTCTGGTCACCACCTGGGCCTCACCTGGACCTGGTGAATCTGGTCCCTATCTGGGCCTCACCCAGTCCTGGTGACTTTGTTCCTCACCTGGACCTGATTGCTGTGGACTCTTTCTTGGCCTCACCTGGAACTGGTGACTCTGATTCTATTTGCGCGTCACCCAGATCTGGTGACTCTGTACTCTCCTGGGCATCATTGGTACCTCGTGACTCTGTTCCACACCTGGGCCTCACCTGGATATGATGACTCTGGAACCTCTCTGGGCCTCACCCTGACCTGGAGACTCTGGTCCCCATCTGGATGTCACCTTGACCAGGTGATTCTGGTACCCCTCTAGTCCTCAACCAGATCTGGTGACTCTGGTCCTCATCTGGGCCTCACCTGGACCTAGTGAATATGCTCCATCTGGGCCTCATTTGGACCTGGTGACTGTGGTTCCTACCTGGGCATCTTTGGGACATGGTTCCACTGCATGGCCTGCAGGTTGGCCTCACCTGGACCTGGTAAGTCTGGTCCCAACGTGGGCATCATCGGGACATGGTTCCACTGCATGGCCTGCACGTTGGCCTCACCTGGACCTGGTGAGTGGGATTTCCACCTGGGCCTCACCCATACCTGGAGACACAAGTCCCCACGTGGGCCTCACTTGGACCTGGTGAATCTGGACCTTATCTGGTCCTCACCTGGAACTGGTAACTCTGGTCACCACCTTGGAATCAACTGGACCTGGTGAATCTGGTCCCCATCTGGGCCTCACCCAGTCTTGGTGACTTTGTTCCCAACCTGGACCTGATTGCTGTGGACTCCTTCTTGGCCTCACCTGGAACTGCTGACTCTGATCGTAACTGGACCTCACCCAGATCTGGTGATTCTGGTCCTCACCTGTGGACCAATACGACCTGGATACTCTGTTCCACACCTGAGCCTCACCTGGACATGATGACTCTGGATCTCCTCTGGGCCTCACCCTGACATGGTGACTCTGGTCCCCATCTGGATGTCACCTAGACCAGGTGAAATTTGTACCCCTCTAGGCCTCAACTAGTCCTGGTGACTCTGGCCCTCAACTGGGCCTCACGGGGATCTAGTGAATATGCTCCCCACCTGCGCCTCATCTGGACCTGGTGACTCTGGTTCTACCTGGGCATCATCGGGACATGGTTACTCTATTCCCCACTGGGACTACCTGATCCTGGTAACTCTGGTCCTGACTTTGGCCTCTTCTGTACCAGGTGACTCTGGCTCCACCTGGGCCTCACCTGTAACTGGTGACTCTGATCCTAAGCATGGCCTCACCTGACCTGGTGACTGTGGTTCCCATGGGACCTCACCTGGAACTCATGTCTCTGGACCCACCTGGGCCTCACCAGGACCTGGTGTCTCTGGTACCCACCTGGGTAGCATCAGGATATGGTTACACTGTTCATTAACAGTGTCCCAGCCGGACCTATTAACTCTGGTCTTCACCTGGACATGGTGACACTGGTTCCCACCTGGCTCTCACCTGGACATGGTGAGTCGGATCCCCACCTGGTCCTCACGTGTAACTGGTGATTCTCGTTCCCACGTGGACATAATGTGGACCTGGTGGCTGCAGTGTTTCTACTCCTCATGTACCTCGTGACTCTGGTCCCAACCAGGGCCTCAACGGGACCTGGTGAGTGTGGTTGCCACCTGCACCTCACCTGGACCTGCTGTTTCTGGTCTGCACCTGAGACTACCCTGGAGAGGTGAATGAGGTCCCCACCTGGGCTTCACCTGGATTTGGGGACTCCAGTCCCCATCTGGGCCTCACCTGGCCCTGTTGACCATGGTCCTCAACTGGGCAAAATTGGGATCCGGTGACTGTGTTCCACAACTGGACGTCACCTGGACCAGGTGACTCTGGTCCCCCTCTGGGTCTCACCGTGCCCTAGTGACTGTGAACCCCACTTTGGCCTGCTTTGGACCTGTGACCCTGGATTCCACCTGCGCCTGACCTCGAACTGTTGACTCTGGTTCTTTCAAGGGCCTCCCCTGGACCTGGTGATCCTGGTCCCCAACTGGGCCTCAACTGGACGTGGTGACTCTTGTCACCACCTGGGACTCACCTGGACCTGGTTACTGTGTTCCACACTTGGGCATCAAGTAGACCTGTTGACCATGGTCCCAAAGCCGGCCTCACATGGACCTGTTGCCTCTGATCCTCACCGGGGCCTCACGTGTACCTGATAACTCTGGTCCTCACCTTGGCCTCATCTGGACCTAGTGACTCTGGTACCCACCTGGGCTTCACCTGGATCTGGTGACTCAGGTCCCCACGTGGGCCTCTTGGACGTGGTGAATCTGGTCCCTACCTGATCCTTCCCGGACCCGGGGACTCTGGTCACCACCTGGGACTCACCTCGACCTGGTGAATCTGGTCCCCATCTGGGTCTCACCCAGTCCTGGTGATTTCTTCCCCACCTGGACCTGAATGATGTGGACTCTTTCTTGGCCTCACCGGGAACTAGTGACTCTGATTCTATCTGCGCATCACGCAGACCTGGTGACTCTGGTCCTCACCTGGACATCTTTGTACCTGGTGACTCTGTTCCACACCTGAGCCTCACCTGGACATGATGACTCTGGAAAATCTCTGGGTCTCACCCTGACCTGGTGACTCTGGTCCCCATCTGGATGTCACCTGGACCAGGTGATTCTGGTACACCTCTAGGCCTCAACCAGATCTGGAGACTCTGGTCCTCAACCGGGCCTCACCTGGACCTAGTAAATATGCTCCATCTGGGCCTCATTTCACCTGGTGACTCTGGTCCCTACCTGGGCGTCATCCCGACATGGTTCCACTGCATGGCCTGCAGGTTGGCCTCACCTGGATCTGGTAAATCTGGTCCCAACCAGGGCATCATCGTGACATACTTCCTCTGCATGGCCTGCAGGTTGGCCTCAGCTGGACCTGGGGAGTGGGGTTGCCACCTGGGCCTCACCCATACCTGGTGACACAGGTCCCCACGTGGGCCTCACGTGGACCTGTTGAATCTTGGCCTTACCTGTTCCTCACCCGGAACTGGTAAGTCTGGTCACCACCTGGAAGTCACCTGGACCTGGTGAATCTGGTCCCCAACTGGGCCTCACCCAATCCTGGTGAATTTGTTGCCCAACTGGACCTGATTGCTGTTGACCCCTTCTTGGACTCACCTGGAACTTGTGACTTTGATCCTAACTGGGCCTAACCCAGATCTGGTGACTCTGGTCCTAACCTGAGGACCATTATGATCTGGATACGCGGTTCCACACCTGAGCCTCACCTGGACATGATGACTCTTAATCCCCTCTGGGCCTCAGCCTGACATGGTGACTCTGGTCCCCATCTGGATGTCACCTAGACGAGGTGAATCTGGTACCACTCTAGAATCAATCGAATTGAAAACAATCGAATCGAAAAGAATCGAATCAAAAAAAGTCGAATCGAAACGAAAACAATCGAATCGAATCAAAAATCGTATTGAATTGAATCGAGTCGAAAAGACTCGAATCAAAAAGACTCGAATCGAATTGAATCAAATCGAAAAGAATCTAATAGAAACCACTCGAACAGAATCAAATCGAAATGATTCAAAATGAATCGAATCGAATAGAATCGAAAAAAATCGAATAGAATCGAAACGAAATGAATCGAAGAGAATCGATTAGAATCGAAATGAAAAGAATCGTATTGAATCGAATCGAAAAGAATCAAATCAAATCGAATCGAAAGAATTGAATCAAATCGAAAAGAATCCAATCGAATCGAAAAGAATCGAACTGAATGGAATCAAATCGAAAAGAATCTCGAATTAAAAATATCAAATCGAATCGAATCGCAAAGAATCGAATTGAAAAGACACGAATTGATACGAATCGATGTGAAACAAAAAGAATCGAATCGAATCGAATCGAATTGAAAGAATCGAATTGAATAGAAAAAAATCGAATAGAAAAGAATCGAACTGAAAAGAAAAGAATCAAATTGAATCAGTCGATTAAATTCTAGTCGAATCGAATCAAAAAGAATGAAATGGAGTCGAATCGAATCGAAAAGAATCGAGTCGAATCGAAAAGAATCGAATTGGATCTAATCAAAAAGAATCGAATCGTATCGACTCGAATCGAAAAGAATCCAATTGCATCATCGAATGGAAAATAATCGAATTGAATAGAATAGAAAAGAATCGAATCGAATCAAATCGAAAACAATCAAATTGAATTGATCGAAAAGAATCGAATTGAATCAAATCGAATCGAAATGAAAAGAATCGAATCGATTCAAATAGAAAAGAATCGAATCGAAAAGAATCAAATCGACACGAAAAGAATCGAATCGAATCAAAAAGTATCGAATTGATTTGAAAACATTCGAATCGAAAAGAATCAAATTGAAATGAATCCGATCGAAATGAAAAGAATCTACTCGATTCGAATCCAAAAGAATCGAATCCAAAAGAATCGAATCGAATCCAAAAGAATCGAATTGAATTGAATCAAAAGAAATGAATTGAATTGAATCAAAAAGGAACTAATCGAATCAAATCGAAAAAACTCGAATAGAATCAAAAAGAATCGAATAGATTCGAATAAAAAAGAATCGAATTGAGGGATCCCTGGGTGGCGCAGCGGTTTAGCGCCTGCCTTTGGCCCAGGGCGCGATCCTGGAGACCCGGGATCGAATCCCACATCGGGCTCCCGGTGCATGGAGCCTGCTTCTCCCTCTGGCTGTGTCTCTGCCTCTCTGTCTCTCTCTGTGACTATCATAAAAAAAGAATCGAATTGAATCGCGTTGAAAAAAATCATAAAGAATCAAAATGAAAAGAATCGAATTCCATGTAACGAAAAGATTCGAATTGAAAAGAATCGAATCGAAACAAAAGAATCGAATCAAATCGACATGAATCAAAAAGAATCGAATCAAAACGAATCGAAAAGAAACAAATCAAGTAGAATCTAAAAGAATCGAATCGAATCAAATCGAAAAAATTGGAATAGAATTGAATCGAAAAGAATCAAAACGAATCGAACCGAAGAGAATCGATTCGAATCAAAATAAAAAGTATCGTATCAAATCGAATCGAAAAGAATCATATCAAATAGAATCGAAAGAATGGAATCAAATCTAAAACAATCGAATCGAATCGAAAAGAATCGGATTGAATGGAATAGAAACGAAAAGAAGAGAATAGAATCGAAAGAAATCGAATAGAATCAAATCAAATCAAAAAGAATCGAATTGAATTGATCCTAACCAAAATAAGCGAAATGAATCGACTCGAACCGAAAAAAATCAAAACGAAAAGAATCTAACCTCAACGAAAATAATCGAAATGAATAGAATCGAAAAGAATCGAATTGAATCAAATCGAAAAGAATCGAATGGAATCCAATCGAAAAGAATCAAATTGATTCGACTCGAAACAAATTGAATCCAATCGAAAAGAATCTAATTGAATCGAATCGAAAAGAATCGAATTCAATCAAAACGAATCGATTCGATTGGAATAGAAAATAATAGAATAGAATAGAATCGAAAAGAATCAAATCGAATCGAAAAGAATCGAATCGAAAAGAATTGAATCGAATAGAAAATAAACGAATCGAACCGAATCAAAAAGAAAACAATCGAATCGAATCAAATACAAAGGAATCGCTTTGAATAGCATAGAATTGAAAAGAATCGAATCAATCGAATTGAAAACAATCGAATCGAATAGAATCGAATCAAAAAAGTCAAATCGAAACGAAAACAATCGAATCGAATCGAATCTAAAAGAATCGTATTGAATTGAATCGAGTCGAAAAGACTCGAATCAAAAAGACTCGAATCGAATTGAATCAAATCGAAAAGAATCTAATAGAAACCACTCGAACAGAATCAAATCGAAATGATTCAAAATGAATCGAATAGAATAGAATCGAAAAAAATCGAATAGAATCGAAACGAATCGAAATGAAATGAATCGAAGAGAATCGATTAGAATCGAAATGAAAAGAATCGTATTGAATCGAATCGAAAAGAATCAAATCAAATCGAATCGAAAGAATTGAATCAAATCGAAAAGAATCCAATCGAATCGAAAAGAATCGAACTGAATGGAATCAAATCGAAAAGAATCGAATCGAATCGAAAAGAATCGAA
Source organism: Canis aureus (assembly GCF_053574225.1). Classification (NCBI taxonomy): domain Eukaryota; kingdom Metazoa; phylum Chordata; class Mammalia; order Carnivora; family Canidae; genus Canis; species Canis aureus. Next base: position 28,405,894 of record NC_135647.1, read on the forward strand.
TCAAATTTAATGGAATCGAAAAGAATCGAATTGAATCGAAAAGAATCGAAATGAAACAAATCAGATCAAATGGAAAAGCATCAAATCGAATTGAAAAGAATCGAATCGAATCGAAATGAATCGAATCAAAAAGAATCGAATCGAAAAGAATCGAATTGAAAAGAATCGAATTGAATCGAAAAGATTCGCATCGAATTAAAAATATCAAATCGAATCGAATCGAAAAGAATCGAATTGAAAAGACTCGAATTGAAACGAATCGATTTGAAACGAAAAGAATCGAATCGAATCGAATCGAATCGAATTGAAAGAATCGAATTGAATAGAAAAAAATCGAATAGAAAAGAATCGAATCGAAAAGAAAAGAATCAAAATGAATCAGTCGATTAATTCTAGTCGAATCGAATCAAAAAGAATGAAATCGAGTCGAATCGAATCGAAAAGAATCGAATCGAATCGAAAAGAATCGAATTGTACCTAATCAAAAAGAATCGAATCGTATCGACTCGAATCGAAAAGAATCCAATTGCATCATCGAATGGAAACTAATCGAATTGAATAGAATAGAAAAGAATCGAATCGAATCAAATCGAAAACAATCAAATTGAATTGATCGAAAAGAATCGAATTGAATCAAATCGAATCGAAATGAAAAGAATCGAATCGATTCAAATAGAAAAGAATCGAATCGAAAAGAATCAAATCGACACGAAAAGAATCGAATCAAAAAGTATCGAATTGATTCGAAAACATTCGAATCGAAAAGAATCGAATTGAAATGCATCCGATCGAAATGAAAAGACTCTACTCGATTCGAATCCAAAAGAATCGAATCCAAAAGAATCGAATCGAATCCAAAAGAATCGAATTGAATTGAATCAAAAGAAATGAATTGAATTGAATCAAAAAGGAACTAATCGAATCAAATCGAAAAAAATCGAATAGAATCAAATCGAATCAAAAAGAATCGAATAGATTCGAATAAAGAAGAATCGAATTGAGGGATCCCTGGGTGGCGCTGCGGTTTAGCGCCTGCCTTTGGCCCAGGGGGCGATCCTGGAGACCCGGGATCGAATCCCACATCGGGCTCCCGCGGCATGGAGCCTGCTTCTCCCTCTGCCTGTGTCTCTGCCTGTCTCACTCTCTCTGTGACTCTCAAAAATAAAAGAATCGAATTGAATCCAGTTGTAAAAAATCATAAAGAATCAAATCGAAAAGAATCGAATTCCATGTAACGAAAAGATTCGAATTGAAAAGAATCGAATCGAAACAAAAGAATCGAATCGAGTCGACATGAATCAAAAAGAATCGAATCAAAACGAATCGAAAAGAAACAAATCAAGTAGAATCTAAAAGAACCGAATCGAATCAAATCGAAACAATTCGAATAGAATTGAATCGAAAAGAATCAAAACGAATCGAACCGAAGAGAATCGATTCGAATCAAAATAAAAAGTATCGTATCAAATCGAATCGAAAAGAATCATATCAAATAGAATCGAAAGAATGGAATCAAATCTAAAACAATCGAATGGAATCGAAAAGAATCGAATTGAACGGAATGGAATCGAAAAGAATACAATAGAATAGATTCGAAAGAAATCGAATAGAATCAAATCAAATCAAAAAGAATCGAATTGAATTGATCCTAACCAAAATAAGCGAAATGAATCGACTCGAACCGAAAAAAAATCAAATCGAAAAGACTCTAATCTCAACGAAAATCATCGAAATGAATAGAATCGAAAAGAATCGAATTGAATCAAATCGAAAAGAATCGAATGGAATCCAATCGAAAAGAATCAAATTGATTCGACTCGAAACAAATTGAATCCAATCGAAAAGAATCTAATTGAATCGAATCGAAAAGAATCGAACTCAATCAAAACGAATCGATTCGAATGGAATAGAAAAGAATAGAATAGAATCGAATCGAAAAGAATCGAATCGAAAAGAATTGAATCGAATCGAAAAGAAACGAATCGAACCGAATCAAAAAGAAAACAGTCGAATCCAATCAAATACAAAAGAATCGCTTTGAATAGCATAGAATTGAAAAGAATCGAATCAATCGAATTGAAAACAATCGAATCGAAAGGAATCGAATCAAAATAAGTCGAATCGAAACGAAAACAATCGAATCGAATCGAATCTAAAAGAATCGTATTGAATTGCATCGGGTCGAAAAGACTCGAATCAAAAAGACTCGAATGGAATTGAATCAAATCGAAAAGAATCTAATAGAAACCACTCGAACAGAATCAAATCGAAATGATTCAAAATGAATCGAATAGAACAGAATCGAAAAAAATCGAATAGAATCGAAACGAATTGAATCGAAGGGAATCGATTAGAATCGAAATGAAAAGAATCAAAAAAAAAAAAAGAAATGAAAAGAATCGTATTGAATCGAATCGAAAAGAATCAACACAAATCCAATCGAAAGAATTGAATCAAATCGAAAAGAATCCAATCGAATCGAAAAGAATCGAACTGAATGGAATCAAATCGAAAAGAATCTAATCGAATTGAAAAGAATCGATCCAATTTAATGGAATCGAAAAGAATCGAATTGATTCGAAAGAATCGAAATGAAACAAATCAGATCAAATGGAAAAGAATCAAATTGAATTGAAAAGAAACGAATCGAATCGAAATGAATCGAATCAAAAAGAATCGAATCGAAAAGAATCGAATTGAAAAGAATCGAATCGAATCGAAAAGATTCGAATCGAATTAAAAATATCACATCGAATCGAATCGCAAAGAATCGAATTGAAAAGACTCGAATTGAAACGAATCGATTTGAAACGAAAAGAATCGAATCGAATCGAATCGATTTGAATTGAAAGAATCGAATTGAATAGAAAAAAACGAATAGAAAAGAATCGAACCGAAAAGAAAAGAATCAAATTGAATCAGTCGATTAAATTCTAGTCGAATCGAATCAAAAAATGAAATCGAGTCGAATCGAATCGAAAAGAATCGAATTGTATCTAGTCAAAAAGAATCGAATCGTATCGACTCGAATCATAAAGAATCCAATTGCATCATCGAATGGAAAATAATCGAATTGAATAGAATAGAAAAGAATCGAATCGAATCAAATCGAAAACAAATTGAATTGATCGAAAAGAATCGAATTGAATCAAATCGAATCGAAATGCAAAGAATCGAATCAATACAAATAGAAAAGAATCGAAAAGAATCAAATCGACACGAAAAGAATCGAATCGAATCAAAAAGTATCGAATTGATTCGAAAACATTCGAATCGAAAAGAATCGAATTGAAATGAATCCGATCGAAATGAAAAGAATCTACTCGACTCGAATCCAAAAGAATCGAATCCAAAAGAATTGAATCGAATCCAAAAGAATCGAATTGAATTGAATCAATAGAAATGAATTGAATTGAATCAAGAAGGAACTAATCGAATCAAATCGAAAAAAATCGAATAGAATCAAATCGAATCAAAAAGAATCGAATAGATTCGAATAAAGAAGAATCGAATTGAGGGATCCCTGGGTGGCGCAGCGGTTTAGCGCCTGCCTTTGGCCCAGGGCGCGATCCTGGAGACCCGGGATCGAATCCCACATCGGGCTCCCGCTGCATGGAGCCTGCTTCTCCCTCTGCCTGTGTCTCTGCCTCTCTCACTCTCTCTGTGACTATCATAAAAAAAAGAATCGAATTGAATCGAGTTGAAAAAATCATAAAGAATCAAATCGAAAAGAATCGAGTTCCATGTAACGAAAAGATTCGAATTGAAAAGAATCGAATCGAAACAAAAGAATCGAATCGAATCGACATGAATCAAAAAGAATCGAATCAAAACGAATCGAAAAGAAACAAATCAAGTAGAATCTAAAAGAACCGAATCGAATCAAATCGAAACAATTCGAATAGAATTGAATCGAAAAGAATCAAAACGAATCGAACCGAAGAGAATCGATTCGAATCAAAATAAAAAGTATCGTATCAAATCGAATCGAAAAGAATCATATCAAATAGAATCGAAAGAATGGAATCAAATCTAAAACAATCGAATGGAATCGAAAAGAATCGAATTGAACGGAATGGAATCGAAAAGAATACAATAGAATAGAATCGAAAGACATCGAATAGAATCAAATCAAATCAAAAAGAATCGAATTGAATTGATCCTAACCAAAATAAGCGAAATGAATCGACTCGAACCGAAAAAAATCAAATCGAAAAGACTCTAATCTCAACGAAAATCATCGAAATGAATAGAATCGAAAAGAATCGAATTGAATCAAATCGAAAAGAATCGAATGGAATCCAATCGAAAAGAATCAAATTGATTCGACTCGAAACAAATTGAATCCAATCGAAAAGAATCTAATTGAATCGAATCGAAAAGAATCGAATTCAATCAAAACGAATCGATTCGAATGGAATAGAAAAGAATAGAATAGAATAGAATCGAAAAGAATCAACTCGAATCGAAAAGAATCGAATCGAAAAGAATTGAATCGAATCGAAAAGAAACGAATCGAACCGAATCAAAAAGAAAACCATCGAATCGAATCAAATACAAAAGAATCGCTTTGAATAGCATAGAATTGAAAAGAATCGAATCAATCGAATTGAAAACAATCGAATCGAAAAGAATCGAATCAAAAAACGTCGAATCGAAACGAAAACAATCGAATCGAATCGAATCTAAAAGAATCGTATTGAATTGCATCGAGTCGAAAAGACTCGAATCAAAAAGACTCGAATCGAATTGAATCAAATCGAAAAGAATCTAATAGAAACCACTCGAACAGAATCAAATCGAAATGATTCAAAATGAATCGAATAGAATAGAATCGAAAAAAATCGAATAGAATCGAAACGAATTGAATCGAAGAGAATCGATTAGAATCGAAATGAAAAGAATCGTATTGAATCGAATCGAAAAGAATCAACTCAAATCGAATCGAAAGAATTGAATCAAATCGAAAAGAATCCAATCGAATCGAAAAGAATCGAACTGAATGGAATCAAATCGAAAAGAATCTAATCGAATTGAAAAGAATCGAATCAAATTTAATGGAATCGAAAAGAATCGAATTGATTCGAAAAGAATCGAAATGAAACAAATCAGATCAAATGGAAAAGAATCAAATCGAATTGAAAAGAATCGAATCGAATCGAAATGAATCGAATCAAAAAGAATCGAATCGAAAAGAATCGAATTGAAAAGAATCGAATCGAATCGTAAAGATTCGAATCGAATTAAAAATATCACATCGAATCGAATCGCAAAGAATCGAATTGAAAAGACTCGAATTGAAACGAATCGATTTGAAACGAAAAGAATCGAATCGAATCGAATCGAATTGAATTGAAAGAATCGAATTGAATAGAAAAAAATCGAATAGAAAAGAATCGAACCGAAAAGAAAAGAATCAAATTGAATCAGTCGATTAAATTCTAGTCGAATCGAATCAAAAAATGAAATCGAGTCGAATCGAATCGAAAAGAATCGAATTGTATCTAATCAAAAAGAATCGAATCGTATCGACTCGAATCGAAAAGAATCCAATTGCATCATCGAATGGAAAATAATCGAATTGAATAGAATAGAAAAGAATCGAATCGAATCAAATCGAAAACAATCAAATTGAATTGATCGAAAAGAATCGAATTGAATCAAATCGAATCGAAATGCAAAGAATCGAATCAATACAAATAGAAAAGAATCGAAAAGAATCAAATCGACACGAAAAGAATCGAATCGAATCAAAAAGTATCGAATTGATTCGAAAACATTCGAATCGAAAAGAATCGAATTGAAATGAATCCGATCGAAATGAAAAGAATCTACTCGACTCGAATCCAAAAGAATCGAATCCAAAAGAATTGAATCGAATCCAAAAGAATCGAATTGAATTGAATCAAAAGAAATGAATTGAATTGAATCAAGAAGGAACTAATCGAATCAAATCGAAAAAAATCGAATAGAATCAAATCGAATCAAAAAGAATCGAATAGATTCGAATAAAGAAGAATCGAACTGAGGGATCCCTGGGTGGCGCAGCGGTTTAGCGCCTGCCTTTGGCCCAGGGCGCGATCCTGGAGACCCGGGATCGAATCCCACATCGGGCTCCCGCTGCATGGAGCCTGCTTCTCCCTCTGCCTGTGTCTCTGCCTCTCTCACTCTCTCTGTGACTATCATAAAAAAAAGAATCGAATTGAATCGAGTTGAAAAAATCATAAAGAATCAAATCGAAAAGAATCGAGTTCCATGTAACGAAAAGATTCGAATTGAAAAGAATCGAATCGAAACAAAAGAATCGAATCGAATCGACATGAATCAAAAAGAATCGAATCAAAACGAATCGAAAAGAAACAAATCAAGTAGAATCTAAAAGAACCGAATCGAATCAAATCGAAACAATTCGAATAGAATTGAATCGAAAAGAATCAAAACGAATCGAACCGAAGAGAATCGATTCGAATCAAAATAAAAAGTATCGTATCAAATCGAATCGAAAAGAATCATATCAAATAGAATCGAAAGAATGGAATCAAATCCAAAACAATCGAATCGAATCGAAAAGAATCGAATTGAACGGAATGGAATCGAAATGAATACAATAGAATAGAATCGAAAGACATCGAATAGAATCAAATCAAATCAAAAAGAATCGAATTGAATTGATCCTAACCAAAATAAGCGAAATGAAACGACTCGAACCGAAAAAAATCAAATCGAAAAGACTCTAATCTCAACGAAAATCATCGAAATGAATAGAATCGAAAAGAATCGAATTGAATAAAATCGAAAAGAATCGAATGGAATCCAATCGAAAAGAATCAAATTGATTCGACTCGAAACAAATTGAATCCAATCGAAAAGAATCTAATTGAATCGAATCGAAAAGAATCGAATTCAATCAAAACGAATCGATTCGAATGGAATAGAAAAGAATAGAATAGAATAGAATCGAAAAGAATCAACTCGAATCGAAAAGAATCGAATCGAAAAGAATTGAATCGAATCGAAAAGAAACGAATCGAACCGAATCAAAAAGAAAACCATCGAATCGAATCAAATACAAAAGAATCGCTTTGAATAGCATAGAATTGAAAAGAATCGAATCAATCGAATTGAAAACAATCGAATCGAAAAGAATCGAATCAAAAAAAGTCGAATCGAAACGTAAACAATCGAATCGAATCGAATCTAAAAGAATCGTATTGAATTGCATCGAGTCGAAAAGACTCGAATCAAAAAGACTCGAATCGAATTGAATCAAATCGAAAAGAATCTAATAGAAACCACTCGAACAGAATCAAATCGAAATGATTCAAAATGAATCGAATAGAATAGAATCGAAAAAAATCGAATAGAATCGAAACGAATTGAATCGAAGAGAATCGATTAGAATCGAAATGAAAAGAATCGTATTGAATCGAATCGAAAAGAATCAACTCAAATCGAATCGAAAGAATTGAATCAAATCGAAAAGAATCCAATCGAATCGAAAAGAATCGAACTGAATGGAATCAAATCGAAAAGAATCTAATCGAATCGAAAAGAATCGAATCAAATTTAATGGAATCGAAAAGAATCGAATTGATTCGAAAAGAATCGAAATGAAACAAATCAGATCAAATGGAAAAGAATCAAATCGAATTGAAAAGAATCGAATCGAATCGAAATGAATCGAATCAAAAAGAATCGAATCGAAAAGAATCGAATTGAAAAGAATCGAATCGAATCGTAAAGATTCGAATCGAATTAAAAATATCACATCGAATCGAATCGCAAAGAATCGAATTGAAAAGACTCGAATTGAAACGAATCGATTTGAAACGAAAAGAATCGAATCGAATCGAATCGAATTGAATTGAAAGAATCGAATTGAATAGAAAAAAATCGAATAGAAAAGAATCGAACCGAAAAGAAAAGAATCAAATTGAATCAGTCGATTAAATTCTAGTCGAATCGAATCAAAAAATGAAATCGAGTCGAATCGAATCGAAAAGAATCGAATTGTATCTAATCAAAAAGAATCGAATCGTATCGACTCGAATCGAAAAGAATCCAATTGCATCATCGAATGGAAAATAATCGAATTGAATAGAATAGAAAAGAATCGAATCGAATCAAATCGAAAACAATCAAATTGAATTGATCGAAAAGAATCGAATTGAATCAAATCGAATCGAAATGCAAAGAATCGAATCAATACAAATAGAAAAGAATCGAAAAGAATCAAATCGACACGAAAAGAATCGAATCGAATCAAAAAGTATCGAATTGATTCGAAAACATTCGAATCGAAAAGAATCGAATTGAAATGAATCCGATCGAAATGAAAAGAATCTACTCGACTCGAATCCAAAAGAATCGAATCCAAAAGAATTGAATCGAATCCAAAAGAATCGAATTGAATTGAATCAAAAGAAATGAATTGAATTGAATCAAGAAGGAACTAATCGAATCAAATCGAAAAAAATCGAATAGAATCAAATCGAATCAAAAAGAATCGAATAGATTCGAATAAAGAAGAATCGAACTGAGGGATCCCTGGGTGGCGCAGCGGTTTAGCGCCTGCCTTTGGCCCAGGGCGCGATCCTGGAGACCCGGGATCGAATCCCACATCCGGCTCCCGCTGCATGGAGCCTGCTTCTCCCTCTGCCTGTGTCTCTGCCTCTCTCACTCTCTCTGTGACTATCATAAAAAAAAGAATCGAATTGAATCGAGTTGAAAAAATCATAAAGAATCAAATCGAAAAGAATCGAGTTCCATGTAACGAAAAGATTCGAATTGAAAAGAATCGAATCGAAACAAAAGAATCGAATCGAATCGACATGAATCAAAAAGAATCGAATCAAAACGAATCGAAAAGAAACAAATCAAGTAGAATCTAAAAGAACCGAATCGAATCAAATCGAAACAATTCGAATAGAATTGAATCGAAAAGAATCAAAACGAATCGAACCGAAGAGAATCGATTCGAATCAAAATAAAAAGTATCGTATCAAATCGAATCGAAAAGAATCATATCAAATAGAATCGAAAGAATGGAATCAAATCTAAAACAATCGAATGGAATCGAAAAGAATCGAATTGAACGGAATGGAATCGAAATGAATACAATAGAATAGAATCGAAAGACATCGAATAGAATCAAATCAAATCAAAAAGAATCGAATTGAATTGATCCTAACCAAAATAAGCGAAATGAATCGACTCGAACCGAAAAAAATCAAATCGAAAAGACTCTAATCTCAACGAAAATCATCGAAATGAATAGAATCGAAAAGAATCGAATTGAATCAAATCGAAAAGAATCGAATGGAATCCAATCGAAAAGAATCAAATTGATTCGACTCGAAACAAATTGAATCCAATCGAAAAGAATCTAATTGAATCGAATCGAAAAGAATCGAATTCAATCAAAACGAATCGATTCGAATGGAATAGAAAAGAATAGAATAGAATAGAATCGAAAAGAATCAACTCGAATCGAAAAGAATCGAATCGAAAAGAATTGAATCGAATCGAAAAGAAACGAATCGAACCGAATCAAAAAGAAAACCATCGAATCGAATCAAATACAAAAGAATCGCTTTGAATAGCATAGAATTGAAAAGAATCGAATCAATCGAATTGAAAACAATCGAATCGAAAAGAATCGAATCAAAAAAAGTCGAATCGAAACGAAAACAATCGAATCGAATCGAATCTAAAAGAATCGTATTGAATTGCATCGAGTCGAAAAGACTCGAATCAAAAAGACTCGAATCGAATTGAATCAAATCGAAAAGAATCTAATAGAAACCACTCGAACAGAATCAAATCGAAATGATTCAAAATGAATCGAATAGAATAGAATCGAAAAAAATCGAATAGAATCGAAACGAATTGAATCGAAGAGAATCGATTAGAATCGAAATGAAAAGAATCGTATTGAATCGAATCGAAAAGAATCAACTCAAATCGAATCGAAAGAATTGAATCAAATCGAAAAGAATCCAATCGAATCGAAAAGAATCGAACTGAATGGAATCAAATCGAAAAGAATCTAATCGAATTGAAAAGAATCGAATCAAATTTAATGGAATCGAAAAGAATCGAATTGATTCGAAAAGAATCGAAATGAAACAAATCAGATCAAATGGAAAAGAATCAAATCGAATTGAAAAGAATCGAATCGAATCGAAATGAATCGAATCAAAAAGAATCGAATCGAAAAGAATCGAATTGAAAAGAATCGAATCGAATCGTAAAGATTCGAATCGAATTAAAAATATCACATCGAATCGAATCGCAAAGAATCGAATTGAAAAGACTCGAATTGAAACGAATCGATTTGAAACGAAAAGAATCGAATCGAATCGAATCGAATTGAATTGAAAGAATCGAATTGAATAGAAAAAAATCGAATAGAAAAGAATCGAACCGAAAAGAAAAGAATCAAATTGAATCAGTCGATTAAATTCTAGTCGAATCGAATCAAAAAATGAAATCGAGTCGAATCGAATCGAAAAGAATCGAATTGTATCTAATCAAAAAGAATCGAATCGTATCGACTCGAATCGAAAAGAATCCAATTGCATCATCGAATGGAAAATAATCGAATTGAATAGAATAGAAAAGAATCGAATCGAATCAAATCGAAAACAATCAAATTGAATTGATCGAAAAGAATCGAATTGAATCAAATCGAATCGAAATGCAAAGAATCGAATCAATACAAATAGAAAAGAATCGAAAAGAATCAAATCGACACGAAAAGAATCGAATCGAATCAAAAAGTATCGAATTGATTCGAAAACATTCGAATCGAAAAGAATCGAATTGAAATGAATCCGATCGAAATGAAAAGAATCTACTCGACTCGAATCCAAAAGAATCGAATCCAAAAGAATTGAATCGAATCCAAAAGAATCGAATTGAATTGAATCAAAAGAAATGAATTGAATTGAATCAAGAAGGAACTAATCGAATCAAATCGAAAAAAATCGAATAGAATCAAATCGAATCAAAAAGAATCGAATAGATTCGAATAAAGAAGAATCGAACTGAGGGATCCCTGGGTGGCGCAGCGGTTTAGCGCCTGCCTTTGGCCCAGGGCGCGATCCTGGAGACCCGGGATCGAATCCCACATCGGGCTCCCGCTGCATGGAGCCTGCTTCTCCCTCTGCCTGTGTCTCTGCCTCTCTCACTCTCTCTGTGACTATCATAAAAAAAGAATCGAATTGAATCGAGTTGAAAAAATCATAAAGAATCAAATCGAAAAGAATCGAGTTCCATGTAACGAAAAGATTCGAATTGAAAAGAATCGAATCGAAACAAAAGAATCGAATCGAATCAACATGAATCAAAAAGAATCGAATCAAAACGAATCGAAAAGAAACAAATCAAGTAGAATCTAAAAGAACCGAATCGAATCAAATCGAAACAATTCGAATAGAATTGAATCGAAAAGAATCAAAACGAATCGAACCGAAGAGAATCGATTCGAATCAAAATAAAAAGTATCGTATCAAATCGAATCGAAAAGAATCATATCAAATAGAATCGAAAGAATGGAATCAAATCTAAAACAATCGAATGGAATCGAAAAGAATCGAATTGAACGGAATGGAATCGAAAAGAATACAATAGAATAGAATCGAAAGACATCGAATAGAATCAAATCAAATCAAAAAGAATCGAATTGAATTGATCCTAACCAAAATAAGCGAAATGAATCGACTCGAACCGAAAAAAATCAAATCGAAAAGACTCTAATCTCAACGAAAATCATCGAAATGAATAGAATCGAAAAGAATCGAATTGAATCAAATCGAAAAGAATCGAATGGAATCCAATCGAAAAGAATCAAATTGATTCGACTCGAAACAAATTGAATCCAATCGAAAAGAATCTAATTGAATCGAATCGAAAAGAATCGAATTCAATCAAAACGAATCGATTCGAATGGAATAGAAAAGAATAGAATAGAATCGAAAAGAATCAACTCGAATCGAAAAGAATCGAATCGAAAAGAATTGAATCGAATCGAAAAGAAACGAATCGAACCGAATCAAAAAGAAAACCATCGAATCGAATCAAATACAAAAGAATCGCTTTGAATAGCATAGAATTGAAAAGAATCGAATCAATCGAATTGAAAACAATCGAATCGAAAAGAATCGAATCAAAAAAAGTCGAATCGAAACGAAAACAATCGAATCGAATCGAATCTAAAAGAATCGTATTGAATTGCATCGAGTCGAAAAGACTCGAATCAAAAAGACTCGAATCGAATTGAATCAAATCGAAAAGAATCTAATAGAAACCACTCGAACAGAATCAAATCGAAATGATTCAAAATGAATCGAATAGAATAGAATCGAAAAAAATCGAATAGAATCGAAACGAATTGAATCGAAGAGAATCGATTAGAATCGAAATGAAAAGAATCGTATTGAATCGAATCGAAAAGAATCAACTCAAATCGAATCGAAAGAATTGAATCAAATCGAAAAGAATCCAATCGAATCGAAAAGAATCGAACTGAATGGAATCAAATCGAAAAGAATCTAATCGAATTGAAAAGAATCGAATCAAATTTAATGGAATCGAAAAGAATCGAATTGATTCGAAAAGAATCGAAATGAAACAAATCAGATCAAATGGAAAAGAATCAAATCGAATTGAAAAGAATCGAATCGAATCGAAATGAATCGAATCAAAAAGAATCGAATCGAAAAGAATCGAATTGAAAAGAATCGAATCGAATCGTAAAGATTCGAATCGAATTAAAAATATCACATCGAATCGAATCGCAAAGAATCGAATTGAAAAGACTCGAATTGAAACGAATCGATTTGAAACGAAAAGAATCGAATCGAATCGAATTGAAAGAATCGAATTGAATAGAAAAAAATCGAATAGAAAAGAATCGAACCGAAAAGAAAAGAATCAAATTGAATCAGTCGATTAAATTCTAGTCGAATCGAATCAAAAAATGAAATCGAGTCGAATCGAATCGAAAAGAATCGAATTGTATCTAATCAAAAAGAATCGAATCGTATCGACTCGAATCGAAAAGAATCCAATTGCATCATCGAATGGAAAATAATCGAATTGAATAGAATAGAAAAGGATCGAATCGAATCAAATCGAAAACAATCAAATTGAATTGATCGAAAAGAATCGAATTGAATCAAATCGAATCGAAATGCAAAGAATCGAATCAATACAAATAGAAAAGAATCGAAAAGAATCAAATCGACACGAAAAGAATCGAATCGAATCAAAAAGTATCGAATTGATTCGAAAACATTCGAATCGAAAAGAATCGAATTGAAATGAATCCGATCGAAATGAAAAGAATCTACTCGACTCGAATCCAAAAGAATCGAATCCAAAAGAATTGAATCGAATCCAAAAGAATCGAATTGAATTGAATCAAAAGAAATGAATTGAATTGAATCAAGAAGGAACTAATCGAATCAAATCGAAAAAAATCGAATAGAATCAAATCGAATCAAAAAGAATCGAATAGATTCGAATAAAGAAGAATCGAACTGAGGGATCCCTGGGTGGCGCAGCGGTTTAGCGCCTGCCTTTGGCCCAGGGCGCGATCCTGGAGACCCGGGATCGAATCCCACATCCGGCTCCCGCTGCATGGAGCCTGCTTCTCCCTCTGCCTGTGTCTCTGCCTCTCTCACTCTCTCTGTGACTATCATAAAAAAAAGAATCGAATTGAATCGAGTTGAAAAAATCATAAAGAATCAAATCGAAAAGAATCGAGTTCCATGTAACGAAAAGATTCGAATTGAAAAGAATCGAATCGAAACAAAAGAATCGAATCGAATCGACATGAATCAAAAAGAATCGAATCAAAACGAATCGAAAAGAAACAAATCAAGTAGAATCTAAAAGAACCGAATCGAATCAAATCGAAACAATTCGAATAGAATTGAATCGAAAAGAATCAAAACGAATCGAACCGAAGAGAATCGATTCGAATCAAAATAAAAAGTATCGTATCAAATCGAATCGAAAAGAATCATATCAAATAGAATCGAAAGAATGGAATCAAATCTAAAACAATCGAATGGAATCGAAAAGAATCGAATTGAACGGAATGGAATCGAAAAGAATACAATAGAATAGAATCGAAAGACATCGAATAGAATCAAATCAAATCAAAAAGAATCGAATTGAATTGATCCTAACCAAAATAAGCGAAATGAATCGACTCGAACCGAAAAGAATCAAATCGAAAAGACTCTAATCTCAACGAAAATCATCGAAATGAATAGAATCGAAAAGAATCGAATTGAATCAAATCGAAAAGAATCCAATGGAATCCAATCGAAAAGAATCAAATTGATTCGACTCGAAACAAATTGAATCCAATCGAAAAGAATCTAATTGAATCGAATCGAAAAGAATCGAATTCAATCAAAACGAATCGATTCGAATGGAATAGAAAAGAATAGAATAGAATAGAATCGAAAAGAATCAACTCGAATCGAAAAGAATCGAAACGAAAAGAAACGAATCGAACCGAATCAAAAAGAAAACCATCGAATCGAATCAAATACAAAAGAATCGCTTTGAATAGCATAGAATTGAAAAGAATCGAATCAATCGAATTGAAAACAATCGAATCGAAAAGAATCGAATCAAAAAAAGTCGAATCGAAACGAAAACAATCGAATCGAATCGAATCGAAAAGAATCGTATTGAATTGCATCGAGTCGAAAAGACTCGAATCAAAAAGACTCGAATCGAATTGAATCAAATCGAAAAGAATCTAATAGAAACCACTCGAACAGAATCAAATCGAAATGATTCAAAATGAATCGAATAGAATAGAATCGAAAAAAATCGAATAGAATCGAAACGAATTGAATCGAAGAGAATCGATTAGAATCGAAATGAAAAGAATCGTATTGAATCGAATCGAAAAGAATCAACTCAAATCGAATCGAAAGAATGGAATCAAATCGAAAAGAATCCAATCGAATCGAAAAGAATCGAACTGAATGGAATCAAATCGAAAAGAATCTAATCGAATTGAAAAGAATCGAATCAAATTTAATGGAATCGAAAAGAATCGAATTGATTCGAAAAGAATCGAAATGAAACAAATCAGATCAAATGGAAAAGAATCAAATCGAATTGAAAAGAATCGAATCGAATCGAAATGAATCGAATCAAAAAGAATCGAATCGAAAAGAATCGAATTGAAAAGAATCGAATCGAATCGTAAAGATTCGAATCGAATTAAAAATATCACATCGAATCGAATCGCAAAGAATCGAATTGAAAAGACTCGAATTGAAACGAATCGATTTGAAACGAAAAGAATCGAATCGAATCGAATCGAATTGAATTGAAAGAATCGAATTGAATAGAAAAAAATCGAATAGAAAAGAATCGAACCGAAAAGAAAAGAATCAAATTGAATCAGTCGATTAAATTCTAGTCGAATCGAATCAAAAAATGAAATCGAGTCGAATCGAATCGAAAAGAATCGAATTGTATCTAATCAAAAAGAATCGAATCGTATCGACTCGAATCGAAAAGAATCCAATTGCATCATCGAATGGAAAGTAATCGAATTGAATAGAATAGAAAAGAATCGAATCCCATCAAATCGAAAACAAATTGAATTGATCGAAAAGAATCGAATTGAATCAAATCGAATCGAAATGCAAAGAATCGAATCAATACAAATAGAAAAGAATCGAAAAGAATCAAATCGACACGAAAAGAATCGAATCGAATCAAAAAGTATCGAATTGATTCGAAAACATTCGAATCGAAAAGAATCGAATTGAAATGAATCCGATCGAAATGAAAAGAATCTACTCGACTCGAATCCAAAAGAATCGAATCCAAAAGAATTGAATCGAATCCAAAAGAACCGAATTGAATTGAATCAAAAGAAATGAATTGAATTGAATCAAGAAGGAACTAATCGAATCAAATCGAAAAAAATCGAATAGAATCAAATCGAATCAAAAAGAATCGAATAGATTCGAATAAAGAAGAATCGAACTGAGGGATCCCTGGGTGGCGCAGCGGTTTAGCGCCTGCCTTTGGCCCAGGGCGCGATCCTGGAGACCCGGGATCGAATCCCACATCGGGCTCCCGCTGCATGGAGCCTGCTTCTCCCTCTGCCTGTGTCTCTGCCTCTCTCACTCTCTCTGTGACTATCATAAAAAAAAGAATCGAATTGAATCGAGTTGAAAAAATCATAAAGAATCAAATCGAAAAGAATCGAATTCCATGTAACGAAAAGATTCGAATTAAAAAGAATCGAATCGAAACAAAAGAATCGAATCGAATCGACATGAATCAAAAAGAATCGAATCAAAACGAATCGAAAAGAAACAAATCAAGTAGAATCTAAAAGAACCGAATCGAATCAAATCGAAACAATTCGAATAGAATTGAATCGAAAAGAATCAAAACGAATCGAACCGAAGAGAATCGATTCGAATCAAAATAAAAAGTATCGTATCAAATCGAATCGAAAAGAATCATATCAAATAGAATCGAAAGAATGGAATCAAATCTAAAACAATCGAATGGAATCGAAAAGAATCGAATTGAACGGAATGGAATCGAAAAGAATACAATAGAATAGAATCGAAAGACATCGAATAGAATCAAATCAAATCAAAAAGAATCGAATTGAATTGATCCTAACCAAAATAAGCGAAATGAATCGACTCGAACCGAAAAGAATCAAATCGAAAAGACTCTAATCTCAACGAAAATCATCGAAATGAATAGAATCGAAAAGAATCGAATTGAATCAAATCGAAAAGAATCCAATGGAATCCAATCGAAAAGAATCAAATTGATTCGACTCGAAACAAATTGAATCCAATCGAAAAGAATCTAATTGAATCGAATCGAAAAGAATCGAATTCAATCAAAACGAATCGATTCGAATGGAATAGAAAAGAATAGAATAGAATCGAATCGAAAAGAAACGAATCGAACCGAATCAAAAAGAAAACCATCGAATCGAATCAAATACAAAAGAATCGCTTTGAATAGCATAGAATTGAAAAGAATCGAATCAATCGAATTGAAAACAATCGAATCGAAAAGAATCGAATCAAAAAAAGTCGAATCGAAACGAAAACAATCGAATCGAATCGAATCGAAAAGAATCGTATTGAATTGCATCGAGTCGAAAAGACTCGAATCAAAAAGACTCGAATCGAATTGAATCAAATCGAAAAGAATCTAATAGAAACCACTCGAACAGAATCAAATCGAAATGATTCAAAATGAATCGAATAGAATAGAATCGAAAAAAATCGAATAGAATCGAAACGAATTGAATCGAAGAGAATCGATTAGAATCGAAATGAAAAGAATCGTATTGAATTGAATCGAAAAGAATCAACTCAAATCGAATCGAAAGAATTGAATCAAATCGAAAAGAATCCAATCGAATCGAAAAGAATCGAACTGAATGGAATCAAATCGAAAAGAATCTAATCGAATTGAAAAGAATCGAATCAAATTTAATGGAATCGAAAAGAATCGAATTGATTCGAAAAGAATCGAAATGAAACAAATCAGATCAAATGGAAAAGAATCAAATCGAATTGAAAAGAATCGAATCGAATCGAAATGAATCGAATCAAAAAGAATCGAATCAAAAAGAATCGAATTGAAAAGAATCGAATCGAATCGTAAAGATTCGAATCGAATTAAAAATATCACATCGAATCGAATCGCAAAGAATCGAATTGAAAAGACTCGAATTGAAACGAATCGATTTGAAACGAAAAGAATCGAATCGAATCGAATCGAATTGAATTGAAAGAATCGAATTGAATAGAAAAAAATCGAATAGAAAAGAATCGAACCGAAAAGAAAAGAATCAAATTGAATCAGTCGATTAAATTCTAGTCGAATCGAATCAAAAAATGAAATCGAGTCGAATCGAATCGAAAAGAATCGAATTGTATCTAATCAAAAAGAATCGAATCGTATCGACTCGAATCGAAAAGAATCCAATTGCATCATCGAATGGAAAATAATCGAATTGAATAGAATAGAAAAGAATCGAATCGAATCAAATCGAAAACAATCAAATTGAATTGATCGAAAAGAATCGAATTGAATCAAATCGAATCGAAATGCAAAGAATCGAATCAATACAAATAGAAAAGAATCGAAAAGAATCAAATCGACACGAAAAGAATCGAATCGAATCAAAAAGTATCGAATTGATTCGAAAACATTCGAATCGAAAAGAATCGAATTGAAATGAATCCGATCGAAATGAAAAGAATCTACTCGACTCGAATCCAAAAGAATCGAATCCAAAAGAATTGAATCGAATCCAAAAGAACCGAATTGAATTGAATCAAAAGAAATGAATTGAATTGAATCAAGAAGGAACTAATCGAATCAAATCGAAAAAAATCGAATAGAATCAAATCGAATCAAAAAGAATCGAATAGATTCGAATAAAGAAGAATCGAACTGAGGGATCCCTGGGTGGCGCAGCGGTTTAGCGCCTGCCTTTGGCCCAGGGCGCGATCCTGGAGACCCGGGATCGAATCCCACATCGGGCTCCCGCTGCATGGAGCCTGCTTCTCCCTCTGCCTGTGTCTCTGCCTCTCTCACTCTCTCTGTGACTATCATAAAAAAAAGAATCGAATTGAATCGAGTTGAAAAAATCATAAAGAATCAAATCGAAAAGAATCGAATTCCATGTAACGAAAAGATTCGAATTAAAAAGAATCGAATCGAAACAAAAGAATCGAATCGAATCGACATGAATCAAAAAGAATCGAATCAAAACGAATCGAAAAGAAACAAATCAAGTAGAATCTAAAAGAACCGAATCGAATCAAATCGAAACAATTCGAATAGAATTGAATCGAAAAGAATCAAAACGAATCGAACCGAAGAGAATCGATTCGAATCAAAATAAAAAGTATCGTATCAAATCGAATCGAAAAGAATCATATCAAATAGAATCGAAAGAATGGAATCAAATCTAAAACAATCGAATGGAATCGAAAAGAATCGAA
Source organism: Canis aureus (assembly GCF_053574225.1). Lineage (NCBI taxonomy): Eukaryota > Metazoa > Chordata > Mammalia > Carnivora > Canidae > Canis > Canis aureus. Next base: position 28,424,937 of record NC_135647.1, read on the forward strand.
TTGAACGGAATGGAATCGAAAAGAATACAATAGAATAGAATCGAAAGACATCGAATAGAATCAAATCAAATCAAAAAGAATCGAATTGAATTGATCCTAACCAAAATAAGCGAAATGAATCGACTCGAACCGAAAAGAATCAAATCGAAAAGACTCTAATCTCAACGAAAATCATCGAAATGAATAGAATCGAAAAGAATCGAATTGAATCAAATCGAAAAGAATCCAATGGAATCCAATCGAAAAGAATCAAATTGATTCGACTCGAAACAAATTGAATCCAATCGAAAAGAATCTAATTGAATCGAATCGAAAAGAATCGAATTCAATCAAAACGAATCGATTCGAATGGAATAGAAAAGAATAGAATAGAATCGAATCGAAAAGAAACGAATCGAACCGAATCAAAAAGAAAACCATCGAATCGAATCAAATACAAAAGAATCGCTTTGAATAGCATAGAATTGAAAAGAATCGAATCAATCGAATTGAAAACAATCGAATCGAAAAGAATCGAATCAAAAAAAGTCGAATCGAAACGAAAACAATCGAATCGAATCGAATCTAAAAGAATCGTATTGAATTGCATCGAGTCGAAAAGACTCGAATCAAAAAGACTCGAATCGAATTGAATCAAATCGAAAAGAATCTAATAGAAACCACTCGAACAGAATCAAATCGAAATGATTCAAAATGAATCGAATAGAATAGAATCGAAAAAAATCGAATAGAATCGAAACGAATTGAATCGAAGAGAATCGATTAGAATCGAAATGAAAAGAATCGTATTGAATCGAATCGAAAAGAATCAACTCAAATCGAATCGAAAGAATGGAATCAAATCGAAAAGAATCCAATCGAATCGAAAAGAATCGAACTGAATGGAATCAAATCGAAAAGAATCTAATCGAATTGAAAAGAATCGAATCAAATTTAATGGAATCGAAAAGAATCGAATTGATTCGAAAAGAATCGAAATGAAACAAATCAGATCAAATGGAAAAGAATCAAATCGAATTGAAAAGAATCGAATCGAATCGAAATGAATCGAATCAAAAAGAATCGAATCGAAAAGAATCGAATTGAAAAGAATCGAATCGAATCGTAAAGATTCGAATCGAATTAAAAATATCACATCGAATCGAATCGCAAAGAATCGAATTGAAAAGACTCGAATTGAAACGAATCGATTTGAAACGAAAAGAATCGAATCGAATCGAATCGAATTGAATTGAAAGAATCGAATTGAATAGAAAAAAATCGAATAGAAAAGAATCGAACCGAAAAGAAAAGAATCAAATTGAATCAGTCGATTAAATTCTAGTCGAATCGAATCAAAAAATGAAATCGAGTCGAATCGAATCCAAAAGAATCGAATTGTATCTAATCAAAAAGAATCGAATCGTATCGACTCGAATCGAAAAGAATCCAATTGCATCATCGAATGGAAAATAATCGAATTGAATAGAATAGAAAAGAATCGAATCGAATCAAATCGAAAACAATCAAATTGAATTGATCGAAAAGAATCGAATTGAATCAAATCGAATCGAAATGCAAAGAATCGAATCAATACAAATAGAAAAGAATCGAAAAGAATCAAATCGACACGAAAAGAATCGAATCGAATCAAAAAGTATCGAATTGATTCGAAAACATTCGAATCGAAAAGAATCGAATTGAAATGAATCCGATCGAAATGAAAAGAATCTACTCGACTCGAATCCAAAAGAATCGAATCCAAAAGAATTGAATCGAATCCAAAAGAACCGAATTGAATTGAATCAAAAGAAATGAATTGAATTGAATCAAGAAGGAACTAATCGAATCAAATCGAAAAAAATCGAATAGAATCAAATCGAATCAAAAAGAATCGAATAGATTCGAATAAAGAAGAATCGAACTGAGGGATCCCTGGGTGGCGCAGCGGTTTAGCGCCTGCCTTTGGCCCAGGGCGCGATCCTGGAGACCCGGGATCGAATCCCACATCGGGCTCCCGCTGCATGGAGCCTGCTTCTCCCTCTGCCTGTGTCTCTGCCTCTCTCACTCTCTCTGTGACTATCATAAAAAAAAGAATCGAATTGAATCGAGTTGAAAAAATCATAAAGAATCAAATCGAAAAGAATCGAATTCCATGTAACGAAAAGATTCGAATTGAAAAGAATCGAATCGAAACAAAAGAATCGAATCGAATCGACATGAATCAAAAAGAATCGAATCAAAACGAATCGAAAAGAAACAAATCAAGTAGAATCTAAAAGAACCGAATCGAATCAAATCGAAACAATTCGAATAGAATTGAATCGAAAAGAATCAAAACGAATCGAACCGAAGAGAATCGATTCGAATCAAAATAAAAAGTATCGTATCAAATCGAATCGAAAAGAATCATATCAAATAGAATCGAAAGAATGGAATCAAATCTAAAACAATCGAATGGAATCGAAAAGAATCGAATTGAACGGAATGGAATCGAAAAGAATACAATAGAATAGAATCGAAAGACATCGAATAGAATCAAATCAAATCAAAAAGAATCGAATTGAATTGATCCTAACCAAAATAAGCGAAATGAATCGACTCGAACCGAAAAGAATCAAATCGAAAAGACTCTAATCTCAACGAAAATCATCGAAATGAATAGAATCGAAAAGAATCGAATTGAATCAAATCGAAAAGAATCCAATGGAATCCAATCGAAAAGAATCAAATTGATTCGACTCGAAACAAATTGAATCCAATCGAAAAGAATCTAATTGAATCGAATCGAAAAGAATCGAATTCAATCAAAACGAATCGATTCGAATGGAATAGAAAAGAATAGAATAGAATCGAATCGAAAAGAAACGAATCGAACCGAATCAAAAAGAAAACCATCGAATCGAATCAAATACAAAAGAATCGCTTTGAATAGCATAGAATTGAAAAGAATCGAATCAATCGAATTGAAAACAATCGAATCGAAAAGAATCGAATCAAAAAAAGTCGAATCGAAACGAAAACAATCGAATCGAATCGAATCGAAAAGAATCGTATTGAATTGCATCGAGTCGAAAAGACTCGAATCAAAAAGACTCGAATCGAATTGAATCAAATCGAAAAGAATCTAATAGAAACCACTCGAACAGAATCAAATCGAAATGATTCAAAATGAATCGAATAGAATAGAATCGAAAAAAATCGAATAGAATCGAAACGAATTGAATCGAAGAGAATCGATTAGAATCGAAATGAAAAGAATCGTATTGAATCGAATCGAAAAGAATCAACTCAAATCGAATCGAAAGAATTGAATCAAATCGAAAAGAATCCAATCGAATCGAAAAGAATCGAACTGAATGGAATCAAATCGAAAAGAATCTAATCGAATTGAAAAGAATCGAATCAAATTTAATGGAATCGAAAAGAATCGAATTGATTCGAAAAGAATCGAAATGAAACAAATCAGATCAAATGGAAAAGAATCAAATCGAATTGAAAAGAATCGAATCGAATCGAAATGAATCGAATCAAAAAGAATCGAATCGAAAAGAATCGAATTGAAAAGAATCGAATCGAATCGTAAAGATTCGAATCGAATTAAAAATATCACATCGAATCGAATCGCAAAGAATCGAATTGAAAAGACTCGAATTGAAACGAATCGATTTGAAACGAAAAGAATCGAATCGAATCGAATCGAATCGAATTGAAAGAATCGAATTGAATAGAAAAAAATCGAATAGAAAAGAATCGAACCGAAAAGAAAAGAATCAAATTGAATCAGTCGATTAAATTCTAGTCGAATCGAATCAAAAAATGAAATCGAGTCGAATCGAATCCAAAAGAATCGAATTGTATCTAATCAAAAAGAATCGAATCGTATCGACTCGAATCGAAAAGAATCCAATTGCATCATCGAATGGAAAATAATCGAATTGAATAGAATAGAAAAGAATCGAATCGAATCAAATCGAAAACAATCAAATTGAATTGATCGAAAAGAATCGAATTGAATCAAATCGAATCGAAATGCAAAGAATCGAATCAATACAAATAGAAAAGAATCGAAAAGAATCAAATCGACACGAAAAGAATCGAATCGAATCAAAAAGTATCGAATTGATTCGAAAACATTCGAATCGAAAAGAATCGAATTGAAATGAATCCGATCGAAATGAAAAGAATCTACTCGACTCGAATCCAAAAGAATCGAATCCAAAAGAATTGAATCGAATCCAAAAGAACCGAATTGAATTGAATCAAAAGAAATGAATTGAATTGAATCAAGAAGGAACTAATCGAATCAAATCGAAAAAAATCGAATAGAATCAAATCGAATCAAAAAGAATCGAATAGATTCGAATAAAGAAGAATCGAACTGAGGGATCCCTGGGTGGCGCAGCGGTTTAGCGCCTGCCTTTGGCCCAGGGCGCGATCCTGGAGACCCGGGATCGAATCCCACATCGGGCTCCCGCTGCATGGAGCCTGCTTCTCCCTCTGCCTGTGTCTCTGCCTCTCTCACTCTCTCTGTGACTATCATAAAAAAAAGAATCGAATTGAATCGAGTTGAAAAAATCATAAAGAATCAAATCGAAAAGAATCGAGTTCCATGTAACGAAAAGATTCGAATTGAAAAGAATCGAATCGAAACAAAAGAATCGAATCGAATCGACATGAATCAAAAAGAATCGAATCAAAACGAATCGAAAAGAAACAAATCAAGTAGAATCTAAAAGAACCGAATCGAATCAAATCGAAACAATTCGAATAGAATTGAATCGAAAAGAATCAAAACGAATCGAACCGAAGAGAATCGATTCGAATCAAAATAAAAAGTATCGTATCAAATCGAATCGAAAAGAATCATATCAAATAGAATCGAAAGAATGGAATCAAATCTAAAACAATCGAATGGAATCGAAAAGAATCGAATTGAACGGAATGGAATCGAAAAGAATACAATAGAATAGAATCGAAAGACATCGAATAGAATCAAATCAAATCAAAAAGAATCGAATTGAATTGATCCTAACCAAAATAAGCGAAATGAATCGACTCGAACCGAAAAGAATCAAATCGAAAAGACTCTAATCTCAACGAAAATCATCGAAATGAATAGAATCGAAAAGAATCGAATTGAATCAAATCGAAAAGAATCCAATGGAATCCAATCGAAAAGAATCAAATTGATTCGACTCGAAACAAATTGAATCCAATCGAAAAGAATCTAATTGAATCGAATCGAAAAGAATCGAATTCAATCAAAACGAATCGATTCGAATGGAATAGAAAAGAATAGAATAGAATCGAATCGAAAAGAAACGAATCGAACCGAATCAAAAAGAAAACCATCGAATCGAATCAAATACAAAAGAATCGCTTTGAATAGCATAGAATTGAAAAGAATCGAATCAATCGAATTGAAAACAATCGAATCGAAAAGAATCGAATCAAAAAAAGTCGAATCGAAACGAAAACAATCGAATCGAATCGAATCGAAAAGAATCGTATTGAATTGCATCGAGTCGAAAAGACTCGAATCAAAAAGACTCGAATCGAATTGAATCAAATCGAAAAGAATGTAATAGAAACCACTCGAACAGAATCAAATCGAAATGATTCAAAATGAATCGAATAGAATAGAATCGAAAAAAATCGAATAGAATCGAAACGAATTGAATCGAAGAGAATCGATTAGAATCGAAATGAAAAGAATCGTATTGAATTGAATCGAAAAGAATCAACTCAAATCGAATCGAAAGAATGGAATCAAATCGAAAAGAATCCAATCGAATCGAAAAGAATCGAACTGAATGGAATCAAATCGAAAAGAATCTAATCGAATTGAAAAGAATCGAATCAAATTTAATGGAATCGAAAAGAATCGAATTGATTCGAAAAGAATCGAAATGAAACAAATCAGATCAAATGGAAAAGAATCAAATCGAATTGAAAAGAATCGAATCGAATCGAAATGAATCGAATCAAAAAGAATCGAATCGAAAAGAATCGAATTGAAAAGAATCGAATCGAATCGTAAAGATTCGAATCGAATTAAAAATATCACATCGAATCGAATCGCAAAGAATCGAATTGAAAAGACTCGAATTGAAACGAATCGATTTGAAACGAAAAGAATCGAATCGAATCGAATCGAATCGAATTGAAAGAATCGAATTGAATAGAAAAAAATCGAATAGAAAAGAATCGAACCGAAAAGAAAAGAATCAAATTGAATCAGTCGATTAAATTCTAGTCGAATCGAATCAAAAAATGAAATCGAGTCGAATCGAATCGAAAAGAATCGAATTGTATCTAATCAAAAAGAATCGAATCGTATCGACTCGAATCGAAAAGAATCCAATTGCATCATCGAATGGAAAATAATCGAATTGAATAGAATAGAAAAGAATCGAATCGAATCAAATCGAAAACAATCAAATTGAATTGATCGAAAAGAATCGAATTGAATCAAATCGAATCGAAATGCAAAGAATCGAATCAATACAAATAGAAAAGAATCGAAAAGAATCAAATCGACACGAAAAGAATCGAATCGAATCAAAAAGTATCGAATTGATTCGAAAACATTCGAATCGAAAAGAATCGAATTGAAATGAATCCGATCGAAATGAAAAGAATCTACTCGACTCGAATCCAAAAGAATCGAATCCAAAAGAATTGAATCGAATCCAAAAGAACCGAATTGAATTGAATCAAAAGAAATGAATTGAATTGAATCAAGAAGGAACTAATCGAATCAAATCGAAAAAAATCGAATAGAATCAAATCGAATCAAAAAGAATCGAATAGATTCGAATAAAGAAGAATCGAACTGAGGGATCCCTGGGTGGCGCAGCGGTTTAGCGCCTGCCTTTGGCCCAGGGCGCGATCCTGGAGACCCGGGATCGAATCCCACATCGGGCTCCCGCTGCATGGAGCCTGCTTCTCCCTCTGCCTGTGTCTCTGCCTCTCTCACTCTCTCTGTGACTATCATAAAAAAAAGAATCGAATTGAATCCAGTTGAAAAAATCATAAAGAATCAAATCGAAAAGAATCGAATTCCATGTAACGAAAAGATTCGAATTAAAAAGAATCGAATCGAAACAAAAGAATCGAATCGAATCGACATGAATCAAAAAGAATCGAATCAAAACGAATCGAAAAGAAACAAATCAAGTAGAATCTAAAAGAACCGAATCGAATCAAATCGAAACAATTCGAATAGAATTGAATCGAAAAGAATCAAAACGAATCGAACCGAAGAGAATCGATTCGAATCAAAATAAAAAGTATCGTATCAAATCGAATCGAAAAGAATCATATCAAATAGAATCGAAAGAATGGAATCAAATCTAAAACAATCGAATGGAATCGAAAAGAATCGAATTGAACGGAATGGAATCGAAAAGAATACAATAGAATAGAATCGAAAGACATCGAATAGAATCAAATCAAATCAAAAAGAATCGAATTGAATTGATCCTAACCAAAATAAGCGAAATGAATCGACTCGAACCGAAAAGAATCAAATCGAAAAGACTCTAATCTCAACGAAAATCATCGAAATGAATAGAATCGAAAAGAATCGAATTGAATCAAATCGAAAAGAATCCAATGGAATCCAATCGAAAAGAATCAAATTGATTCGACTCGAAACAAATTGAATCCAATCGAAAAGAATCTAATTGAATCGAATCGAAAAGAATCGAATTCAATCAAAACGAATCGATTCGAATGGAATAGAAAAGAATAGAATAGAATCGAATCGAAAAGAAACGAATCGAACCGAATCAAAAAGAAAACCATCGAATCGAATCAAATACAAAAGAATCGCTTTGAATAGCATAGAATTGAAAAGAATCGAATCAATCGAATTGAAAACAATCGAATCGAAAAGAATCGAATCAAAAAAAGTCGAATCGAAACGAAAACAATCGAATCGAATCGAATCTAAAAGAATCGTATTGAATTGCATCGAGTCGAAAAGACTCGAATCAAAAAGACTCGAATCGAATTGAATCAAATCGAAAAGAATCTAATAGAAACCACTCGAACAGAATCAAATCGAAATGATTCAAAATGAATCGAATAGAATAGAATCGAAAAAAATCGAATAGAATCGAAACGAATTGAATCGAAGAGAATCGATTAGAATCGAAATGAAAAGAATCGTATTGAATCGAATCGAAAAGAATCAACTCAAATCGAATCGAAAGAATTGAATCAAATCGAAAAGAATCCAATCGAATCGAAAAGAATCGAACTGAATGGAATCAAATCGAAAAGAATCTAATCGAATCGAAAAGAATCGAATCAAATTTAATGGAATCGAAAAGAATCGAATTGATTCGAAAAGAATCGAAATGAAACAAATCAGATCAAATGGAAAAGAATCAAATCGAATTGAAAAGAATCGAATCGAATCGAAATGAATCGAATCAAAAAGAATCGAATCGAAAAGAATCGAATTGAAAAGAATCGAATCGAATCGTAAAGATTCGAATCGAATTAAAAATATCACATCGAATCGAATCGCAAAGAATCGAATTGAAAAGACTCGAATTGAAACGAATCGATTTGAAAGGAAAAGAATCGAATCGAATCGAATCGAATTGAATTGAAAGAATCGAATTGAATAGAAAAAAATCGAATAGAAAAGAATCGAACCGAAAAGAAAAGAATCAAATTGAATCAGTCGATTAAATTCTAGTCGAATCGAATCAAAAAATGAAATCGAGTCGAATCGAATCGAAAAGAATCGAATTGTATCTAATCAAAAAGAATCGAATCGTATCGACTCGAATCGAAAAGAATCCAATTGCATCATCGAATGGAAAATAATCGAATTGAATAGAATAGAAAAGAATCGAATCCCATCAAAATCGAAAACAAATTGAATTGATCGAAAAGAATCGAATTGAATCAAATCGAATCGAAATGCAAAGAATCGAATCAATACAAATAGAAAAGAATCGAAAAGAATCAAATCGACACGAAAAGAATCGAATCGAATCAAAAAGTATCGAATTGATTCGAAAACATTCGAATCGAAAAGAATCGAATTGAAATGAATCCGATCGAAATGAAAAGAATCTACTCGACTCGAATCCAAAAGAATCGAATCCAATAGAATTGAATCGAATCCAAAAGAATCGAATTGAATTGAATCAAAAGAAATGAATTGAATTGAATCAAGAAGGAACTAATCGAATCAAATCGAAAAAAATCGAATAGAATCAAATCGAATCAAAAAGAATCGAATAGATTCGAATAAAGAAGAATCGAATTGAGGGATCCCTGGGTGGCACTGCGGTTTAGCGCCTGCCTTTGGCCCAGGGCGCGATCCTGGAGACCCGGGATCGAATCCCACATCGGGCTCCCGCTGCATGGAGCCTGCTTCTCCCTCTGCCTGTGTCTCTGCCTCTCTCACTCTCTCTGTGACTATCATAAAAAAAGAATCGAATTGAATCGAGTTGAAAAAATCATAAAGAATCAAATCGAAAAGAATCGAATTCCATGTAACGAAAAGATTCGAATTAAAAAGAATCGAATCGAAACAAAAGAATCGAATCGAATCGACATGAATCAAAAAGAATCGAATCAAAACGAATCGAAAAGAAACAAATCAAGTAGAATCTAAAAGAACCGAATCGAATCAAATCGAAACAATTCGAATAGAATTGAATCGAAAAGAATCAAAACGAATCGAACCGAAGAGAATCGATTCGAATCAAAATAAAAAGTATCGTATCAAATCGAATCGAAAAGAATCATATCAAATAGAATCGAAAGAATGGAATCAAATCTAAAACAATCGAATGGAATCGAAAAGAATCGAATTGAACGGAATGGAATCGAAAAGAATACAATAGAATAGAATCGAAAGACATCGAATAGAATCAAATCAAATCAAAAAGAATCGAATTGAATTGATCCTAACCAAAATAAGCGAAATGAATCGACTCGAACCGAAAAGAATCAAATCGAAAAGACTCTAATCTCAACGAAAATCATCGAAATGAATAGAATCGAAAAGAATCGAATTGAATCAAATCGAAAAGAATCGAATGGAATCCAATCGAAAAGAATCAAATTGATTCGACTCGAAACACATTGAATCCAATGGAAAAGAATCTAATTGAATCGAATCGAAAAGAATCGAATTCAATCAAAACGAATCGATTCGAATGGAATAGAAAAGAATAGAATAGAATAGAATAGAATCGAAAAGAATCAACTCGAATCGAAAAGAATCGAATCGAAAAGAATTGAATCGAATCGAAAAGAAACGAATCGAACCGAATCAAAAAGAAAACCATCGAATCGAATCAAATACAAAAGAATCGCTTTGAATAGCATAGAATTGAAAAGAATCGAATCAATCGAATTGAAAACAATCGAATCGAAAAGAATCGAATCAAAAAAAGTCGAATCGAAACGAAAACAATCGAATCGAATCGAATCTAAAAGAATCGTATTGAATTGCATCGAGTCGAAAAGACTCGAATCAAAAAGACTCGAATCGAATTGAATCAAATCGAAAAGAATCTAATAGAAACCACTCGAACAGAATCAAATCGAAATGATTCAAAATGAATCGAATAGAATAGAATCGAAAAAAATCGAATAGAATCGAAACGAATTGAATCGAAGAGAATCGATTAGAATCGAAATGAAAAGAATCGTATTGAATCGAATCGAAAAGAATCAACTCAAATCGAATCGAAAGAATTGAATCAAATCGAAAAGAATCCAATCGAATCGAAAAGAATCGAACTGAATGGAATCAAATCGAAAAGAATCTAATCGAATCGAAAAGAATCGAATCAAATTTAATGGAATCGAAAAGAATCGAATTGATTCGAAAAGAATCGAAATGAAACAAATCAGATCAAATGGAAAAGAATCAAATCGAATTGAAAAGAATCGAATCGAATCGAAATGAATCGAATCAAAAAGAATCGAATCGAAAAGAATCGAATTGAAAAGAATCGAATCGAATCGTAAAGATTCGAATCGAATTAAAAATATCACATCGAATCGAATCGCAAAGAATCGAATTGAAAAGACTCGAATTGAAACGAATCGATTTGAAACGAAAAGAATCGAATCGAATCGAATCGAATTGAATTGAAAGAATCGAATTGAATAGAAAAAAATCGAATAGAAAAGAATCGAACCGAAAAGAAAAGAATCAAATTGAATCAGTCGATTAAATTCTAGTCGAATCGAATCAAAAAATGAAATCGAGTCGAATCGAATCGAAAAGAATCGAATTGTATCTAATCAAAAAGAATCGAATCGTATCGACTCGAATCGAAAAGAATCCAATTGCATCATCGAATGGAAAATAATCGAATTGAATAGAATAGAAAAGAATCGAATCGAATCAAATCGAAAACAATCAAATTGAATTGATCGAAAAGAATCGAATTGAATCAAATCGAATCGAAATGCAAAGAATCGAATCAATACAAATAGAAAAGAATCGAAAAGAATCAAATCGACACGAAAAGAATCGAATCGAATCAAAAAGTATCGAATTGATTCGAAAACATTCGAATCGAAAAGAATCGAATTGAAATGAATCCGATCGAAATGAAAAGAATCTACTCGACTCGAATCCAAAAGAATCGAATCCAAAAGAATTGAATCGAATCCAAAAGAACCGAATTGAATTGAATCAAAAGAAATGAATTGAATTGAATCAAGAAGGAACTAATCGAATCAAATCGAAAAAAATCGAATAGAATCAAATCGAATCAAAAAGAATCGAATAGATTCGAATAAAGAAGAATCGAACTGAGGGATCCCTGGGTGGCGCAGCGGTTTAGCGCCTGCCTTTGGCCCAGGGCGCGATCCTGGAGACCCGGGATCGAATCCCACATCGGGCTCCCGCTGCATGGAGCCTGCTTCTCCCTCTGCCTGTGTCTCTGCCTCTCTCACTCTCTCTGTGACTATCATAAAAAAAAGAATCGAATTGAATCGAGTTGAAAAAATCATAAAGAATCAAATCGAAAAGAATCGAATTCCATGTAACGAAAAGATTCGAATTAAAAAGAATCGAATCGAAACAAAAGAATCGAATCGAATCGACATGAATCAAAAAGAATCGAATCAAAACGAATCGAAAAGAAACAAATCAAGTAGAATCTAAAAGAACCGAATCGAATCAAATCGAAACAATTCGAATAGAATTGAATCGAAAAGAATCAAAACGAATCGAACCGAAGAGAATCGATTCGAATCAAAATAAAAAGTATCGTATCAAATCGAATCGAAAAGAATCATATCAAATAGAATCGAAAGAATGGAATCAAATCTAAAACAATCGAATGGAATCGAAAAGAATCGAATTGAACGGAATGGAATCGAAAAGAATACAATAGAATAGAATCGAAAGACATCGAATAGAATCAAATCAAATCAAAAAGAATCGAATTGAATTGATCCTAACCAAAATAAGCGAAATGAATCGACTCGAACCGAAAAGAATCAAATCGAAAAGACTCTAATCTCAACGAAAATCATCGAAATGAATAGAATCGAAAAGAATCGAATTGAATCAAATCGAAAAGAATCCAATGGAATCCAATCGAAAAGAATCAAATTGATTCGACTCGAAACAAATTGAATCCAATCGAAAAGAATCTAATTGAATCGAATCGAAAAGAATCGAATTCAATCAAAACGAATCGATTCGAATGGAATAGAAAAGAATAGAATAGAATCGAATCGAAAAGAATCAACTCGAATCGAAAAGAATCGAATCGAAAAGAATTGAATCGAATCGAAAAGAAACGAATCGAACCGAATCAAAAAGAAAACCATCGAATCGAATCAAATACAAAAGAATCGCTTTGAATAGCATAGAATTGAAAAGAATCGAATCAATCGAATTGAAAACAATCGAATCGAAAAGAATCGAATCAAAAAAAGTCGAATCGAAACGAAAACAATCGAATCGAATCGAATCTAAAAGAATCGTATTGAATTGCATCGAGTCGAAAAGACTCGAATCAAAAAGACTCGAATCGAATTGAATCAAATCGAAAAGAATCTAATAGAAACCACTCGAACAGAATCAAATCGAAATGATTCAAAATGAATCGAATAGAATAGAATCGAAAAAAATCGAATAGAATCGAAACGAATTGAATCGAAGAGAATCGATTAGAATCGAAATGAAAAGAATCGTATTGAATCGAATCGAAAAGAATCAACTCAAATCGAATCGAAAGAATTGAATCAAATCGAAAAGAATCCAATCGAATCGAAAAGAATCGAACTGAATGGAATCAAATCGAAAAGAATCTAATCGAATCGAAAAGAATCGAATCAAATTTAATGGAATCGAAAAGAATCGAATTGATTCGAAAAGAATCGAAATGAAACAAATCAGATCAAATGGAAAAGAATCAAATCGAATTGAAAAGAATCGAATCGAATCGAAATGAATCGAATCAAAAAGAATCGAATCGAAAAGAATCGAATTGAAAAGAATCGAATCGAATCGTAAAGATTCGAATCGAATTAAAAATATCACATCGAATCGAATCGCAAAGAATCGAATTGAAAAGACTCGAATTGAAACGAATCGATTTGAAAGGAAAAGAATCGAATCGAATCGAATCGAATTGAATTGAAAGAATCGAATTGAATAGAAAAAAATCGAATAGAAAAGAATCGAACCGAAAAGAAAAGAATCAAATTGAATCAGTCGATTAAATTCTAGTCGAATCGAATCAAAAAATGAAATCGAGTCGAATCGAATCCAAAAGAATCGAATTGTATCTAATCAAAAAGAATCGAATCGTATCGACTCGAATCGAAAAGAATCCAATTGCATCATCGAATGGAAAATAATCGAATTGAATAGAATAGAAAAGAATCGAATCGAATCAAATCGAAAACAATCAAATTGAATTGATCGAAAAGAATCGAATTGAATCAAATCGAATCGAAATGCAAAGAATCGAATCAATACAAATAGAAAAGAATCGAAAAGAATCAAATCGACACGAAAAGAATCGAATCGAATCAAAAAGTATCGAATTGATTCGAAAACATTCGAATCGAAAAGAATCGAATTGAAATGAATCCGATCGAAATGAAAAGAATCTACTCGACTCGAATCCAAAAGAATCGAATCCAAAAGAATTGAATCGAATCCAAAAGAATCGAATTGAATTGAATCAAAAGAAATGAATTGAATTGAATCAAGAAGGAACTAATCGAATCAAATCGAAAAAAATCGAATAGAATCAAATCGAATCAAAAAGAATCGAATAGATTCGAATAAAGAAGAATCGAATTGAGGGATCCCTGGGTGGCACTGCGGTTTAGCGCCTGCCTTTGGCCCAGGGCGCGATCCTGGAGACCCGGGATCGAATCCCACATCGGGCTCCCGCTGCATGGAGCCTGCTTCTCCCTCTGCCTGTGTCTCTGCCTCTCTCACTCTCTCTGTGACTATCATAAAAAAAGAATCGAATTGAATCGAGTTGAAAAAATCATAAAGAATCAAATCGAAAAGAATCGAATTCCATGTAACGAAAAGATTCGAATTAAAAAGAATCGAATCGAAACAAAAGAATCGAATCGAATCGACATGAATCAAAAAGAATCGAATCAAAACGAATCGAAAAGAAACAAATCAAGTAGAATCTAAAAGAACCGAATCGAATCAAATCGAAACAATTCGAATAGAATTGAATCGAAAAGAATCAAAACGAATCGAACCGAAGAGAATCGATTCGAATCAAAATAAAAAGTATCGTATCAAATCGAATCGAAAAGAATCATATCAAATAGAATCGAAAGAATGGAATCAAATCTAAAACAATCGAATGGAATCGAAAAGAATCGAATTGAACGGAATGGAATCGAAAAGAATACAATAGAATAGAATCGAAAGACATCGAATAGAATCAAATCAAATCAAAAAGAATCGAATTGAATTGATCCTAACCAAAATAAGCGAAATGAATCGACTCGAACCGAAAAGAATCAAATCGAAAAGACTCTAATCTCAACGAAAATCATCGAAATGAATAGAATCGAAAAGAATCGAATTGAATCAAATCGAAAAGAATCCAATGGAATCCAATCGAAAAGAATCAAATTGATTCGACTCGAAACAAATTGAATCCAATCGAAAAGAATCTAATTGAATCGAATCGAAAAGAATCGAATTCAATCAAAACGAATCGATTCGAATGGAATAGAAAAGAATAGAATAGAATCGAATCGAAAAGAATCAACTCGAATCGAAAAGAATCGAATCGAAAAGAATTGAATCGAATCGAAAAGAAACGAATCGAACCGAATCAAAAAGAAAACCATCGAATCGAATCAAATACAAAAGAATCGCTTTGAATAGCATAGAATTGAAAAGAATCGAATCAATCGAATTGAAAACAATCGAATCGAAAAGAATCGAATCAAAAAAAGTCGAATCGAAACGAAAACAATCGAATCGAATCGAATCTAAAAGAATCGTATTGAATTGCATCGAGTCGAAAAGACTCGAATCAAAAAGACTCGAATCGAATTGAATCAAATCGAAAAGAATCTAATAGAAACCACTCGAACAGAATCAAATCGAAATGATTCAAAATGAATCGAATAGAATAGAATCGAAAAAAATCGAATAGAATCGAAACGAATTGAATCGAAGAGAATCGATTAGAATCGAAATGAAAAGAATCGTATTGAATCGAATCGAAAAGAATCAACTCAAATCGAATCGAAAGAATTGAATCAAATCGAAAAGAATCCAATCGAATCGAAAAGAATCGAACTGAATGGAATCAAATCGAAAAGAATCTAATCGAATTGAAAAGAATCGAATCAAATTTAATGGAATCGAAAAGAATCGAATTGATTCGAAAAGAATCGAAATGAAACAAATCAGATCAAATGGAAAAGAATCAAATCGAATTGAAAAGAATCGAATCGAATCGAAATGAATCGAATCAAAAAGAATCGAATCGAAAAGAATCGAATTGAAAAGAATCGAATCGAATCGTAAAGATTCGAATCGAATTAAAAATATCACATCGAATCGAATCGCAAAGAATCGAATTGAAAAGACTCGAATTGAAACGAATCGATTTGAAACGAAAAGAATCGAATCGAATCGAATCGAATTGAATTGAAAGAATCGAATTGAATAGAAAAAAATCGAATAGAAAAGAATCGAACCGAAAAGAAAAGAATCAAATTGAATCAGTTGATTAAATTCTAGTCGAATCGAATCAAAAAATGAAATCGAGTCGAATCGAATCGAAAAGAATCGAATTGTATCTAATCAAAAAGAATCGAATCGTATCGACTCGAATCGGAAAGAATCAAATTGCATCATCGAATGGAAAATAATCGAATTGAATAGAATAGAAAAGAATCGAATCCCATCAAAATCGAAAACAAATTGAATTGATCGAAAAGAATCGAATTGAATCAAATCGAATCGAAATGCAAAGAATCGAATCAATACAAATAGAAAAGAATCGAAAAGAATCAAATCGACACGAAAAGAATCGAATCGAATCAAAAAGTATCGAATTGATTCGAAAACATTCGAATCGAAAAGAATCGAATTGAAATGAATCCGATCGAAATGAAAAGAATCTACTCGACTCGAATCCAAAAGAATCGAATCCAAAAGAATTGAATCGAATCCAAAAGAACCGAATTGAATTGAATCAAAAGAAATGAATTGAATTGAATCAAGAAGGAACTAATCGAATCAAATCGAAAAAAATCGAATAGAATCAAATCGAATCAAAAAGAATCGAATAGATTCGAATAAAGAAGAATCGAACTGAGGGATCCCTGGGTGGCGCAGCGGTTTAGCGCCTGCCTTTGGCCCAGGGCGCGATCCTGGAGACCCGGGATCGAATCCCACATCGGGCTCCCGCTGCATGGAGCCTGCTTCTCCCTCTGCCTGTGTCTCTGCCTCTCTCACTCTCTCTGTGACTATCATAAAAAAAAGAATCGAATTGAATCGAGTTGAAAAAATCATAAAGAATCAAATCGAAAAGAATCGAATTCCATGTAACGAAAAGATTCGAATTAAAAAGAATCGAATCGAAACAAAAGAATCGAATCGAATCGACATGAATCAAAAAGAATCGAATCAAAACGAATCGAAAAGAAACAAATCAAGTAGAATCTAAAAGAACCGAATCGAATCAAATCGAAACAATTCGAATAGAATTGAATCGAAAAGAATCAAAACGAATCGAACCGAAGAGAATCGATTCGAATCAAAATAAAAAGTATCGTATCAAATCGAATCGAAAAGAATCATATCAAATAGAATCGAAAGAATGGAATCAAATCTAAAACAATCGAATGGAATCGAAAAGAATCGAATTGAACGGAATGGAATCGAAAAGAATACAATAGAATAGAATCGAAAGACATCGAATAGAATCAAATCAAATCAAAAAGAATCGAATTGAATTGATCCTAACCAAAATAAGCGAAATGAATCGACTCGAACCGAAAAGAATCAAATCGAAAAGACTCTAATCTCAACGAAAATCATCGAAATGAATAGAATCGAAAAGAATCGAATTGAATCAAATCGAAAAGAATCCAATGGAATCCAATCGAAAAGAATCAAATTGATTCGACTCGAAACAAATTGAATCCAATCGAAAAGAATCTAATTGAATCGAATCGAAAAGAATCGAATTCAATCAAAACGAATCGATTCGAATGGAATAGAAAAGAATAGAATAGAATCGAATCGAAAAGAAACGAATCGAACCGAATCAAAAAGAAAACCATCGAATCGAATCAAATACAAAAGAATCGCTTTGAATAGCATAGAATTGAAAAGAATCAAATCAATCGAATTGAAAACAATCGAATCGAAAAGAATCGAATCAAAAAAAGTCGAATCGAAACGAAAACAATCGAATCGAATCGAATCTAAAAGAATCGTATTGAATTGCATCGAGTCGAAAAGACTCGAATCAAAAAGACTCGAATCGAATTGAATCAAATCGAAAAGAATCTAATAGAAACCACTCGAACAGAATCAAATCGAAATGATTCAAAATGAATCGAATAGAATAGAATCGAAAAAAATCGAATAGAATCGAAACGAATTGAATCGAAGAGAATCGATTAGAATCGAAATGAAAAGAATCGTATTGAATCGAATCGAAAAGAATCAACTCAAATCGAATCGAAAGAATGGAATCAAATCGAAAAGAATCCAATCGAATCGAAAAGAATCGAACTGAATGGAATCAAATCGAAAAGAATCTAATCGAATTGAAAAGAATCGAATCAAATTTAATGGAATCGAAAAGAATCGAATTGATTCGAAAAGAATCGAAATGAAACAAATCAGATCAAATGGAAAAGAATCAAATCGAATTGAAAAGAATCGAATCGAATCGAAATGAATCGAATCAAAAAGAATCGAATCGAAAAGAATCGAATTGAAAAGAATCGAATCGAATCGTAAAGATTCGAATCGAATTAAAAATATCACATCGAATCGAATCGCAAAGAATCGAATTGAAAAGACTCGAATTGAAACGAATCGATTTGAAACGAAAAGAATCGAATCGAATCGAATCGAATCGAATTGAAAGAATCGAATTGAATAGAAAAAAATCGAATAGAAAAGAATCGAACCGAAAAGAAAAGAATCAAATTGAATCAGTCGATTAAATTCTAGTCGAATCGAATCAAAAAATGAAATCGAGTCGAATCGAATCGAAAAGAATCGAATTATATCTAATCAAAAAGAATCGAATCGTATCGACTCGAATCGAAAAGAATCCAATTGCATCATCGAATGGAAAATAATCGAATTGAATAGAATAGAAAAGAATCGAATCGAATCAAATCGAAAACAATCAAATTGAATTGATCGAAAAGAATCGAATTGAATCAAATCGAATCGAAATGCAAAGAATCGAATCAATACAAATAGAAAAGAATCGAAAAGAATCAAATCGACACGAAAAGAATCGAATCGAATCAAAAAGTATCGAATTGATTCGAAAACATTCGAATCGAAAAGAATCGAATTGAAATGAATCCGATCGAAATGAAAAGAATCTACTCGACTCGAATCCAAAAGAATCGAATCCAAAAGAATTGAATCGAATCCAAAAGAACCGAATTGAATTGAATCAAAAGAAATGAATTGAATTGAATCAAGAAGGAACTAATCGAATCAAATCGAAAAAAATCGAATAGAATCAAATCGAATCAAAAAGAATCGAATAGATTCGAATAAAGAAGAATCGAACTGAGGGATCCCTGGGTGGCGCAGCGGTTTAGCGCCTGCCTTTGGCCCAGGGCGCGATCCTGGAGACCCGGGATCGAATCCCACATCGGGCTCCCGCTGCATGGAGCCTGCTTCTCCCTCTGCCTGTGTCTCTGCCTCTCTCACTCTCTCTGTGACTATCATAAAAAAAAGAATCGAATTGAATCGAGTTGAAAAAATCATAAAGAATCAAATCGAAAAGAATCGAATTCCATGTAACGAAAAGATTCGAATTGAAAAGAATCGAATCGAAACAAAAGAATCGAATCGAATCGACATGAATCAAAAAGAATCGAATCAAAACGAATCGAAAAGAAACAAATCAAGTAGAATCTAAAAGAACCGAATCGAATCAAATCGAAACAATTCGAATAGAATTGAATCGAAAAGAATCAAAACGAATCGAACCGAAGAGAATCGATTCGAATCAAAATAAAAAGTATCGTATCAAATCGAATCGAAAAGAATCATATCAAATAGAATCGAAAGAATGGAATCAAATCTAAAACAATCGAATGGAATCGAAAAGAATCGAATTGAACGGAATGGAATCGAAAAGAATACAATAGAATAGAATCGAAAGACATCGAATAGAATCAAATCAAATCAAAAAGAATCGAATTGAATTGATCCTAACCAAAATAAGCGAAATGAATCGACTCGAACCGAAAAGAATCAAATCGAAAAGACTCTAATCTCAACGAAAATCATCGAAATGAATAGAATCGAAAAGAATCGAATTGAATCAAATCGAAAAGAATCCAATGGAATCCAATCGAAAAGAATCAAATTGATTCGACTCGAAACAAATTGAATCCAATCGAAAAGAATCTAATTGAATCGAATCGAAAAGAATCGAATTCAATCAAAACGAATCGATTCGAATGGAATAGAAAAGAATAGAATAGAATCGAATCGAAAAGAAACGAATCGAACCGAATCAAAAAGAAAACCATCGAATCGAATCAAATACAAAAGAATCGCTTTGAATAGCATAGAATTGAAAAGAATCGAATCAATCGAATTGAAAACAATCGAATCGAAAAGAATCGAATCAAAAAAAGTCGAATCGAAACGAAAACAATCGAATCGAATCGAATCTAAAAGAATCGTATTGAATTGCATCGAGTCGAAAAGACTCGAATCAAAAAGACTCGAATCGAATTGAATCAAATCGAAAAGAATCTAATAGAAACCACTCGAACAGAATCAAATCGAAATGATTCAAAATGAATCGAATAGAATAGAATCGAAAAAAATCGAATAGAATCGAAACGAATTGAATCGAAGAGAATCGATTAGAATCGAAATGAAAAGAATCGTATTGAATCGAATCGAAAAGAATCAACTCAAATCGAATCGAAAGAATTGAATCAAATCGAAAAGAATCCAATCGAATCGAAAAGAATCGAACTGAATGGAATCAAATCGAAAAGAATCTAATCGAATTGAAAAGAATCGAATCAAATTTAATGGAATCGAAAAGAATCGAATTGATTCGAAAAGAATCGAAATGAAACAAATCAGATCAAATGGAAAAGAATCAAATCGAATTGAAAAGAATCGAATCGAATCGAAATGAATCGAATCAAAAAGAATCGAATCGAAAAGAATCGAATTGAAAAGAATCGAATCGAATCGTAAAGATTCGAATCGAATTAAAAATATCACATCGAATCGAATCGCAAAGAATCGAATTGAAAAGACTCGAATTGAAACGAATCGATTTGAAACGAAAAGAATCGAATCGAATCGAATCGAATTGAAAGAATCGAATTGAATAGAAAAAAATCGAATAGAAAAGAATCGAACCGAAAAGAAAAGAATCAAATTGAATCAGTCGATTAAATTCTAGTCGAATCGAATCAAAAAATGAAATCGAGTCGAATCGAATCGAAAAGAATCGAATTGTATCTAATCAAAAAGAATCGAATCGTATCGACTCGAATCGAAAAGAATCCAATTGCATCATCGAATGGAAAATAATCGAATTGAATAGAATAGAAAAGAATCGAATCGAATCAAATCGAAAACAATCAAATTGAATTGATCGAAAAGAATCGAATTGAATCAAATCGAATCGAAATGCAAAGAATCGAATCAATACAAATAGAAAAGAATCGAAAAGAATCAAATCGACACGAAAAGAATCGAATCGAATCAAAAAGTATCGAATTGATTCGAAAACATTCGAATCGAAAAGAATCGAATTGAAATGAATCCGATCGAAATGAAAAGAATCTACTCGACTCGAATCCAAAAGAATCGAATCCAAAAGAATTGAATCGAATCCAAAAGAACCGAATTGAATTGAATCAAAAGAAATGAATTGAATTGAATCAAGAAGGAACTAATCGAATCAAATCGAAAAAAATCGAATAGAATCAAATCGAATCAAAAAGAATCGAATAGATTCGAATAAAGAAGAATCGAACTGAGGGATCCCTGGGTGGCGCAGCGGTTTAGCGCCTGCCTTTGGCCCAGGGCGCGATCCTGGAGACCCGGGATCGAATCCCACATCGGGCTCCCGCTGCATGGAGCCTGCTTCTCCCTCTGCCTGTGTCTCTGCCTCTCTCACTCTCTCTGTGACTATCATAAAAAAAAGAATCGAATTGAATCGAGTTGAAAAAATCATAAAGAATCAAATCGAAAAGAATCGAATTCCATGTAACGAAAAGATTCGAATTGAAAAGAATCGAATCGAAACAAAAGAATCGAATCGAATCGACATGAATCAAAAAGAATCGAATCAAAACGAATCGAAAAGAAACAAATCAAGTAGAATCTAAAAGAACCGAATCGAATCAAATCGAAACAATTCGAATAGAATTGAATCGAAAAGAATCAAAACGAATCGAACCGAAGAGAATCGATTCGAATCAAAATAAAAAGTATCGTATCAAATCGAATCGAAAAGAATCATATCAAATAGAATCGAAAGAATGGAATCAAATCTAAAACAATCGAATGGAATCGAAAAGAATCGAATTGAACGGAATGGAATCGAAAAGAATACAATAGAATAGAATCGAAAGACATCGAATAGAATCAAATCAAATCAAAAAGAATCGAATTGAATTGATCCTAACCAAAATAAGCGAAATGAATCGACTCGAACCGAAAAGAATCAAATCGAAAAGACTCTAATCTCAACGAAAATCATCGAAATGAATAGAATCGAAAAGAATCGAATTGAATCAAATCGAAAAGAATCCAATGGAATCCAATCGAAAAGAATCAAATTGATTCGACTCGAAACAAATTGAATCCAATCGAAAAGAATCTAATTGAATCGAATCGAAAAGAATCGAATTCAATCAAAACGAATCGATTCGAATGGAAGAGAAAAGAATAGAATAGAATCGAATCGAAAAGAAACGAATCGAACCGAATCAAAAAGAAAACCATCGAATCGAATCAAATACAAAAGAATCGCTTTGAATAGCATAGAATTGAAAAGAATCGAATCAATCGAATTGAAAACAATCGAATCGAAAAGAATCGAATCAAAAAAAGTCGAATCGAAACGAAAACAATCGAATCGAATCGAATCGAAAAGAATCGTATTGAATTGCATCGAGTCGAAAAGACTCGAATCAAAAAGACTCGAATCGAATTGAATCAAATCGAAAAGAATCTAATAGAAACCACTCGAACAGAATCAAATCGAAATGATTCAAAATGAATCGAATAGAATAGAATCGAAAAAAATCGAATAGAATCGAAACGAATTGAATCGAAGAGAATCGATTAGAATCGAAATGAAAAGAATCGTATTGAATCGAATCGAAAAGAATCAACTCAAATCGAATCGAAAGAATTGAATCAAATCGAAAAGAATCCAATCGAATCGAAAAGAATCGAACTGAATGGAATCAAATCGAAAAGAATCTAATCGAATTGAAAAGAATCGAATCAAATTTAATGGAATCGAAAAGAATCGAATTGATTCGAAAAGAATCGAAATGAAACAAATCAGATCAAATGGAAAAGAATCAAATCGAATTGAAAAGAATCGAATCGAATCGAAATGAATCGAATCAAAAAGAATCGAATCGAAAAGAATCGAATTGAAAAGAATCGAATCGAATCGTAAAGATTCGAATCGAATTAAAAATATCACATCGAATCGAATCGCAAAGAATCGAATTGAAAAGACTCGAATTGAAACGAATCGATTTGAAACGAAAAGAATCGAATCGAATCGAATCGAATTGAAAGAATCGAATTGAATAGAAAAAAATCGAATAGAAAAGAATCGAACCGAAAAGAAAAGAATCAAATTGAATCAGTCGATTAAATTCTAGTCGAATCGAATCAAAAAATGAAATCGAGTCGAATCGAATCGAAAAGAATCGAATTGTATCTAATCAAAAAGAATCGAATCGTATCGACTCGAATCGAAAAGAATCCAATTGCATCATCGAATGGAAAATAATCGAATTGAATAGAATAGAAAAGAATCGAATCGAATCAAATCGAAAACAATCAAATTGAATTGATCGAAAAGAATCGAATTGAATCAAATCGAATCGAAATGCAAAGAATCGAATCAATACAAATAGAAAAGAATCGAAAAGAATCAAATCGACACGAAAAGAATCGAATCGAATCAAAAAGTATCGAATTGATTCGAAAACATTCGAATCGAAAAGAATCGAATTGAAATGAATCCGATCGAAATGAAAAGAATCTACTCGACTCGAATCCAAAAGAATCGAATCCAAAAGAATTGAATCGAATCCAAAAGAACCGAATTGAATTGAATCAAAAGAAATGAATTGAATTGAATCAAGAAGGAACTAATCGAATCAAATCGAAAAAAATCGAATAGAATCAAATCGAATCAAAAAGAATCGAATAGATTCGAATAAAGAAGAATCGAACTGAGGGATCCCTGGGTGGCGCAGCGGTTTAGCGCCTGCCTTTGGCCCAGGGCGCGATCCTGGAGACCCGGGATCGAATCCCACATCGGGCTCCCGCTGCATGGAGCCTGCTTCTCCCTCTGCCTGTGTCTCTGCCTCTCTCACTCTCTCTGTGACTATCATAAAAAAAAGAATCGAATTGAATCGAGTTGAAAAAATCATAAAGAATCAAATCGAAAAGAATCGAATTCCATGTAACGAAAAGATTCGAATTGAAAAGAATCGAATCGAAACAAAAGAATCGAATCGAATCGACATGAATCAAAAAGAATCGAATCAAAACGAATCGAAAAGAAACAAATCAAGTAGAATCTAAAAGAACCGAATCGAATCAAATCGAAACAATTCGAATAGAATTGAATCGAAAAGAATCAAAACGAATCGAACCGAAGAGAATCGATTCGAATCAAAATAAAAAGTATCGTATCAAATCGAATCGAAAAGAATCATATCAAATAGAATCGAAAGAATGGAATCAAATCTAAAACAATCGAATGGAATCGAAAAGAATCGAATTGAACGGAATGGAATCGAAAAGAATACAATAGAATAGAATCGAAAGACATCGAATAGAATCAAATCAAATCAAAAAGAATCGAATTGAATTGATCCTAACCAAAATAAGCGAAATGAATCGACTCGAACCGAAAAGAATCAAATCGAAAAGACTCTAATCTCAACGAAAATCATCGAAATGAATAGAATCGAAAAGAATCGAATTGAATCAAATCGAAAAGAATCCAATGGAATCCAATCGAAAAGAATCAAATTGATTCGACTCGAAACAAATTGAATCCAATCGAAAAGAATCTAATTGAATCGAATCGAAAAGAATCGAATTCAATCAAAACGAATCGATTCGAATGGAAGAGAAAAGAATAGAATAGAATCGAATCGAAAAGAAACGAATCGAACCGAATCAAAAAGAAAACCATCGAATCGAATCAAATACAAAAGAATCGCTTTGAATAGCATAGAATTGAAAAGAATCGAATCAATCGAATTGAAAACAATCGAATCGAAAAGAATCGAATCAAAAAAAGTCGAATCGAAACGAAAACAATCGAATCGAATCGAATCGAAAAGAATCGTATTGAATTGCATCGAGTCGAAAAGACTCGAATCAAAAAGACTCGAATCGAATTGAATCAAATCGAAAAGAATCTAATAGAAACCACTCGAACAGAATCAAATCGAAATGATTCAAAATGAATCGAATAGAATAGAATCGAAAAAAATCGAATAGAATCGAAACGAATTGAATCGAAGAGAATCGATTAGAATCGAAATGAAAAGAATCGTATTGAATCGAATCGAAAAGAATCAACTCAAATCGAATCGAAAGAATTGAATCAAATCGAAAAGAATCCAATCGAATCGAAAAGAATCGAACTGAATGGAATCAAATCGAAAAGAATCTAATCGAATTGAAAAGAATCGAATCAAATTTAATGGAATCGAAAAGAATCGAATTGATTCGAAAAGAATCGAAATGAAACAAATCAGATCAAATGGAAAAGAATCAAATCGAATTGAAAAGAATCGAATCGAATCGAAATGAATCGAATCAAAAAGAATCGAATCGAAAAGAATCGAATTGAAAAGAATCGAATCGAATCGTAAAGATTCGAATCGAATTAAAAATATCACATCGAATCGAATCGCAAAGAATCGAATTGAAAAGACTCGAATTGAAACGAATCGATTTGAAACGAAAAGAATCGAATCGAATCGAATCGAATCGAATTGAAAGAATCGAATTGAATAGAAAAAAATCGAATAGAAAAGAATCGAACCGAAAAGAAAAGAATCAAATTGAATCAGTCGATTAAATTCTAGTCGAATCGAATCAAAAAATGAAATCGAGTCGAATCGAATCGAAAAGAATCGAATTGTATCTAATCAAAAAGAATCGAATCGTATCGACTCGAATCGAAAAGAATCCAATTGCATCATCGAATGGAAAATAATCGAATTGAATAGAATAGAAAAGAATCGAATCGAATCAAATCGAAAACAATCAAATTGAATTGATCGAAAAGAATCGAATTGAATCAAATCGAATCGAAATGCAAAGAATCGAATCAATACAAATAGAAAAGAATCGAAAAGAATCAAATCGACACGAAAAGAATCGAATCGAATCAAAAAGTATCGAATTGATTCGAAAACATTCGAATCGAAAAGAATCGAATTGAAATGAATCCGATCGAAATGAAAAGAATCTACTCGACTCGAATCCAAAAGAATCGAATCCAAAAGAATTGAATCGAATCCAAAAGAATCGAATTGAATTGAATCAAAAGAAATGAATTGAATTGAATCAAGAAGGAACTAATCGAATCAAATCGAAAAAAATCGAATAGAATCAAATCGAATCAAAAAGAATCGAATAGATTCGAATAAAGAAGAATCGAAATGAGGGATCCCTGGGTGGCACTGCGGTTTAGCGCCTGCCTTTGGCCCAGGGCGCGATCCTGGAGACCCGGGATCGAATCCCACATCGGGCTCCCGCTGCATGGAGCCTGCTTCTCCCTCTGCCTGTGTCTCTGCCTCTCTCACTCTCTGTGACTATCATAAAAAAAAGAATCGAATTGAATCGAGTTGAAAAAATCATAAAGAATCAAATCGAAAAGAATCGAGTTCCATGTAACGAAAAGATTCGAATTGAAAAGAATCGAATCGAAACAAAAGAATCGAATCGAATCGACATGAATCAAAAAGAATCGAATCAAAACGAATCGAAAAGAAACAAATCAAGTAGAATCTAAAAGAACCGAATCGAATCAAATCGAAACAATTCGAATAGAATTGAATCGAAAAGAATCAAAACGAATCGAACCGAAGAGAATCGATTCGAATCAAAATAAAAAGTATCGTATCAAATCGAATCGAAAAGAATCATATCAAATAGAATCGAAAGAATGGAATCAAATCTAAAACAATCGAATGGAATCGAAAAGAATCGAATTGAACGGAATGGAATCGAAAAGAATACAATAGAATAGAATCGAAAGACATCGAATAGAATCAAATCAAATCAAAAAGAATCGAATTGAATTGATCCTAACCAAAATAAGCGAAATGAATCGACTCGAACCGAAAAGAATCAAATCGAAAAGACTCTAATCTCAACGAAAATCATCGAAATGAATAGAATCGAAAAGAATCGAATTGAATCAAATCGAAAAGAATCCAATGGAATCCAATCGAAAAGAATCAAATTGATTCGACTCGAAACAAATTGAATCCAATCGAAAAGAATCTAATTGAATCGAATCGAAAAGAATCGAATTCAATCAAAACGAATCGATTCGAATGGAATAGAAAAGAATAGAATAGAATCGAATCGAAAAGAAACGAATCGAACCGAATCAAAAAGAAAACCATCGAATCGAATCAAATACAAAAGAATCGCTTTGAATAGCATAGAATTGAAAAGAATCGAATCAATCGAATTGAAAACAATCGAATCGAAAAGAATCGAATCAAAAAAAGTCGAATCGAAACGAAAACAATCGAATCGAATCGAATCTAAAAGAATCGTATTGAATTGCATCGAGTCGAAAAGACTCGAATCAAAAAGACTCGAATCGAATTGAATCAAATCGAAAAGAATCTAATAGAAACCACTCGAACAGAATCAAATCGAAATGATTCAAAATGAATCGAATAGAATAGAATCGAAAAAAATCGAATAGAATCGAAACGAATTGAATCGAAGAGAATCGATTAGAATCGAAATGAAAAGAATCGTATTGAATCGAATCGAAAAGAATCAACTCAAATCGAATCGAAAGAATGGAATCAAATCGAAAAGAATCCAATCGAATCGAAAAGAATCGAACTGAATGGAATCAAATCGAAAAGAATCTAATCGAATTGAAAAGAATCGAATCAAATTTAATGGAATCGAAAAGAATCGAATTGATTCGAAAAGAATCGAAATGAAACAAATCAGATCAAATGGAAAAGAATCAAATCGAATTGAAAAGAATCGAATCGAATCGAAATGAATCGAATCAAAAAGAATCGAATCGAAAAGAATCGAATTGAAAAGAATCGAATCGAATCGTAAAGATTCGAATCGAATTAAAAATATCACATCGAATCGAATCGCAAAGAATCGAATTGAAAAGACTCGAATTGAAACGAATCGATTTGAAACGAAAAGAATCGAATCGAATCGAATCGAATTGAATTGAAAGAATCGAATTGAATAGAAAAAAATCGAATAGAAAAGAATCGAACCGAAAAGAAAAGAATCAAATTGAATCAGTCGATTAAATTCTAGTCGAATCGAATCAAAAAATGAAATCGAGTCGAATCGAATCGAAAAGAATCGAATTGTATCTAATCAAAAAGAATCGAATCGTATCGACTCGAATCGAAAAGAATCCAATTGCATCATCGAATGGAAAATAATCGAATTGAATAGAATAGAAAAGAATCGAATCGAATCAAATCGAAAACAATCAAATTGAATTGATCGAAAAGAATCGAATTGAATCAAATCGAATCGAAATGCAAAGAATCGAATCAATACAAATAGAAAAGAATCGAAAAGAATCAAATCGACACGAAAAGAATCGAATCGAATCAAAAAGTATCGAATTGATTCGAAAACATTCGAATCGAAAAGAATCGAATTGAAATGAATCCGATCGAAATGAAAAGAATCTACTCGACTCGAATCCAAAAGAATCGAATCCAAAAGAATTGAATCGAATCCAAAAGAACCGAATTGAATTGAATCAAAAGAAATGAATTGAATTGAATCAAGAAGGAACTAATCGAATCAAATCGAAAAAAATCGAATAGAATCAAATCGAATCAAAAAGAATCGAATAGATTCGAATAAAGAAGAATCGAACTGAGGGATCCCTGGGTGGCGCAGCGGTTTAGCGCCTGCCTTTGGCCCAGGGCGCGATCCTGGAGACCCGGGATCGAATCCCACATCGGGCTCCCGCTGCATGGAGCCTGCTTCTCCCTCTGCCTGTGTCTCTGCCTCTCTCACTCTCTCTGTGACTATCATAAAAAAAAGAATCGAATTGAATCGAGTTGAAAAAATCATAAAGAATCAAATCGAAAAGAATCGAATTCCATGTAACGAAAAGATTCGAATTGAAAAGAATCGAATCGAAACAAAAGAATCGAATCGAATCGACATGAATCAAAAAGAATCGAATCAAAACGAATCGAAAAGAAACAAATCAAGTAGAATCTAAAAGAACCGAATCGAATCAAATCGAAACAATTCGAATAGAATTGAATCGAAAAGAATCAAAACGAATCGAACCGAAGAGAATCGATTCGAATCAAAATAAAAAGTATCGTATCAAATCGAATCGAAAAGAATCATATCAAATAGAATCGAAAGAATGGAATCAAATCTAAAACAATCGAATGGAATCGAAAAGAATCGAATTGAACGGAATGGAATCGAAAAGAATACAATAGAATAGAATCGAAAGACATCGAATAGAATCAAATCAAATCAAAAAGAATCGAATTGAATTGATCCTAACCAAAATAAGCGAAATGAATCGACTCGAACCGAAAAGAATCAAATCGAAAAGACTCTAATCTCAACGAAAATCATCGAAATGAATAGAATCGAAAAGAATCGAATTGAATCAAATCGAAAAGAATCCAATGGAATCCAATCGAAAAGAATCAAATTGATTCGACTCGAAACAAATTGAATCCAATCGAAAAGAATCTAATTGAATCGAATCGAAAAGAATCGAATTCAATCAAAACGAATCGATTCGAATGGAATAGAAAAGAATAGAATAGAATCGAATCGAAAAGAAACGAATCGAACCGAATCAAAAAGAAAACCATCGAATCGAATCAAATACAAAAGAATCGCTTTGAATAGCATAGAATTGAAAAGAATCGAATCAATCGAATTGAAAACAATCGAATCGAAAAGAATCGAATCAAAAAAAGTCGAATCGAAACGAAAACAATCGAATCGAATCGAATCTAAAAGAATCGTATTGAATTGCATCGAGTCGAAAAGACTCGAATCAAAAAGACTCGAATCGAATTGAATCAAATCGAAAAGAATCTAATAGAAACCACTCGAACAGAATCAAATCGAAATGATTCAAAATGAATCGAATAGAATAGAATCGAAAAAAATCGAATAGAATCGAAACGAATTGAATCGAAGAGAATCGATTAGAATCGAAATGAAAAGAATCGTATTGAATCGAATCGAAAAGAATCAACTCAAATCGAATCGAAAGAATTGAATCAAATCGAAAAGAATCCAATCGAATCGAAAAGAATCGAACTGAATGGAATCAAATCGAAAAGAATCTAATCGAATTGAAAAGAATCGAATCAAATTTAATGGAATCGAAAAGAATCGAATTGATTCGAAAAGAATCGAAATGAAACAAATCAGATCAAATGGAAAAGAATCAAATCGAATTGAAAAGAATCGAATCGAATCGAAATGAATCGAATCAAAAAGAATCGAATCGAAAAGAATCGAATTGAAAAGAATCGAATCGAATCGTAAAGATTCGAATCGAATTAAAAATATCACATCGAATCGAATCGCAAAGAATCGAATTGAAAAGACTCGAATTGAAACGAATCGATTTGAAACGAAAAGAATCGAATCGAATCGAATCGAATCGAATTGAAAGAATCGAATTGAATAGAAAAAAATCGAATAGAAAAGAATCGAACCGAAAAGAAAAGAATCAAATTGAATCAGTCGATTAAATTCTAGTCGAATCGAATCAAAAAATGAAATCGAGTCGAATCGAATCGAAAAGAATCGAATTGTATCTAATCAAAAAGAATCGAATCGTATCGACTCGAATCGAAAAGAATCCAATTGCATCATCGAATGGAAAATAATCGAATTGAATAGAATAGAAAAGAATCGAATCGAATCAAATCGAAAACAATCAAATTGAATTGATCGAAAAGAATCGAATTGAATCAAATCGAATCGAAATGCAAAGAATCGAATCAATACAAATAGAAAAGAATCGAAAAGAATCAAATCGACACGAAAAGAATCGAATCGAATCAAAAAGTATCGAATTGATTCGAAAACATTCGAATCGAAAAGAATCGAATTGAAATGAATCCGATCGAAATGAAAAGAATCTACTCGACTCGAATCCAAAAGAATCGAATCCAAAAGAATTGAATCGAATCCAAAAGAACCGAATTGAATTGAATCAAAAGAAATGAATTGAATTGAATCAAGAAGAAACTAATCGAATCAAATCGAAAAAAATCGAATAGAATCAAATCGAATCAAAAAGAATCGAATAGATTCGAATAAAGAAGAATCGAACTGAGGGATCCCTGGGTGGCGCAGCGGTTTAGCGCCTGCCTTTGGCCCAGGGCGCGATCCTGGAGACCCGGGATCGAATCCCACATCGGGCTCCCGCTGCATGGAGCCTGCTTCTCCCTCTGCCTGTGTCTCTGCCTCTCTCACTCTCTCTGTGACTATCATAAAAAAAAGAATCGAATTGAATCGAGTTGAAAAAATCATAAAGAATCAAATCGAAAAGAATCGAATTCCATGTAACGAAAAGATTCGAATTGAAAAGAATCGAATCGAAACAAAAGAATCGAATCGAATCGACATGAATCAAAAAGAATCGAATCAAAACGAATCGAAAAGAAACAAATCAAGTAGAATCTAAAAGAACCGAATCGAATCAAATCGAAACAATTCGAATAGAATTG
Source organism: Canis aureus (assembly GCF_053574225.1). Taxonomy (NCBI): domain Eukaryota; kingdom Metazoa; phylum Chordata; class Mammalia; order Carnivora; family Canidae; genus Canis; species Canis aureus. Next base: position 28,456,872 of record NC_135647.1, read on the forward strand.
AATCGAAAAGAATCAAAACGAATCGAACCGAAGAGAATCGATTCGAATCAAAATAAAAAGTATCGTATCAAATCGAATCGAAAAGAATCATATCAAATAGAATCGAAAGAATGGAATCAAATCTAAAACAATCGAATGGAATCGAAAAGAATCGAATTGAACGGAATGGAATCGAAAAGAATACAATAGAATAGAATCGAAAGACATCGAATAGAATCAAATCAAATCAAAAAGAATCGAATTGAATTGATCCTAACCAAAATAAGCGAAATGAATCGACTCGAACCGAAAAGAATCAAATCGAAAAGACTCTAATCTCAACGAAAATCATCGAAATGAATAGAATCGAAAAGAATCGAATTGAATCAAATCGAAAAGAATCCAATGGAATCCAATCGAAAAGAATCAAATTGATTCGACTCGAAACAAATTGAATCCAATCGAAAAGAATCTAATTGAATCGAATCGAAAAGAATCGAATTCAATCAAAACGAATCGATTCGAATGGAATAGAAAAGAATAGAATAGAATCGAATCGAAAAGAAACGAATCGAACCGAATCAAAAAGAAAACCATCGAATCGAATCAAATACAAAAGAATCGCTTTGAATAGCATAGAATTGAAAAGAATCGAATCAATCGAATTGAAAACAATCGAATCGAAAAGAATCGAATCAAAAAAAGTCGAATCGAAACGAAAACAATCGAATCGAATCGAATCTAAAAGAATCGTATTGAATTGCATCGAGTCGAAAAGACTCGAATCAAAAAGACTCGAATCGAATTGAATCAAATCGAAAAGAATCTAATAGAAACCACTCGAACAGAATCAAATCGAAATGATTCAAAATGAATCGAATAGAATAGAATCGAAAAAAATCGAATAGAATCGAAACGAATTGAATCGAAGAGAATCGATTAGAATCGAAATGAAAAGAATCGTATTGAATCGAATCGAAAAGAATCAACTCAAATCGAATCGAAAGAATTGAATCAAATCGAAAAGAATCCAATCGAATCGAAAAGAATCGAACTGAATGGAATCAAATCGAAAAGAATCTAATCGAATTGAAAAGAATCGAATCAAATTTAATGGAATCGAAAAGAATCGAATTGATTCGAAAAGAATCGAAATGAAACAAATCAGATCAAATGGAAAAGAATCAAATCGAATTGAAAAGAATCGAATCGAATCGAAATGAATCGAATCAAAAAGAATCGAATCGAAAAGAATCGAATTGAAAAGAATCGAATCGAATCGTAAAGATTCGAATCGAATTAAAAATATCACATCGAATCGAATCGCAAAGAATCGAATTGAAAAGACTCGAATTGAAACGAATCGATTTGAAACGAAAAGAATCGAATCGAATCGAATCGAATTGAATTGAAAGAATCGAATTGAATAGAAAAAAATCGAATAGAAAAGAATCGAACCGAAAAGAAAAGAATCAAATTGAATCAGTCGATTAAATTCTAGTCGAATCGAATCAAAAAATGAAATCGAGTCGAATCGAATCGAAAAGAATCGAATTGTATCTAATCAAAAAGAATCGAATCGTATCGACTCGAATCGAAAAGAATCCAATTGCATCATCGAATGGAAAATAATCGAATTGAATAGAATAGAAAAGAATCGAATCGAATCAAATCGAAAACAATCAAATTGAATTGATCGAAAAGAATCGAATTGAATCAAATCGAATCGAAATGCAAAGAATCGAATCAATACAAATAGAAAAGAATCGAAAAGAATCAAATCGACACGAAAAGAATCGAATCGAATCAAAAAGTATCGAATTGATTCGAAAACATTCGAATCGAAAAGAATCGAATTGAAATGAATCCGATCGAAATGAAAAGAATCTACTCGACTCGAATCCAAAAGAATCGAATCCAAAAGAATTGAATCGAATCCAAAAGAACCGAATTGAATTGAATCAAAAGAAATGAATTGAATTGAATCAAGAAGGAACTAATCGAATCAAATCGAAAAAAATCGAATAGAATCAAATCGAATCAAAAAGAATCGAATAGATTCGAATAAAGAAGAATCGAACTGAGGGATCCCTGGGTGGCGCAGCGGTTTAGCGCCTGCCTTTGGCCCAGGGCGCGATCCTGGAGACCCGGGATCGAATCCCACATCGGGCTCCCGCTGCATGGAGCCTGCTTCTCCCTCTGCCTGTGTCTCTGCCTCTCTCACTCTCTCTGTGACTATCATAAAAAAAAGAATCGAATTGAATCGAGTTGAAAAAATCATAAAGAATCAAATCGAAAAGAATCGAATTCCATGTAACGAAAAGATTCGAATTGAAAAGAATCGAATCGAAACAAAAGAATCGAATCGAATCGACATGAATCAAAAAGAATCGAATCAAAACGAATCGAAAAGAAACAAATCAAGTAGAATCTAAAAGAACCGAATCGAATCAAATCGAAACAATTCGAATAGAATTGAATCGAAAAGAATCAAAACGAATCGAACCGAAGAGAATCGATTCGAATCAAAATAAAAAGTATCGTATCAAATCGAATCGAAAAGAATCATATCAAATAGAATCGAAAGAATGGAATCAAATCTAAAACAATCGAATGGAATCGAAAAGAATCGAAATGAACGGAATGGAATCGAAAAGAATACAATAGAATAGAATCGAAAGACATCGAATAGAATCAAATCAAATCAAAAAGAATCGAATTGAATTGATCCTAACCAAAATAAGCGAAATGAATCGACTCGAACCGAAAAGAATCAAATCGAAAAGACTCTAATCTCAACGAAAATCATCGAAATGAATAGAATCGAAAAGAATCGAATTGAATCAAATCGAAAAGAATCCAATGGAATCCAATCGAAAAGAATCAAATTGATTCGACTCGAAACAAATTGAATCCAATCGAAAAGAATCTAATTGAATCGAATCGAAAAGAATCGAATTCAATCAAAACGAATCGATTCGAATGGAATAGAAAAGAATAGAATAGAATCGAATCGAAAAGAAACGAATCGAACCGAATCAAAAAGAAAACCATCGAATCGAATCAAATACAAAAGAATCGCTTTGAATAGCATAGAATTGAAAAGAATCGAATCAATCGAATTGAAAACAATCGAATCGAAAAGAATCGAATCAAAAAAAGTCGAATCGAAACGAAAACAATCGAATCGAATCGAATCTAAAAGAATCGTATTGAATTGCATCGAGTCGAAAAGACTCGAATCAAAAAGACTCGAATCGAATTGAATCAAATCGAAAAGAATCTAATAGAAACCACTCGAACAGAATCAAATCGAAATGATTCAAAATGAATCGAATAGAATAGAATCGAAAAAAATCGAATAGAATCGAAACGAATTGAATCGAAGAGAATCGATTAGAATCGAAATGAAAAGAATCGTATTGAATCGAATCGAAAAGAATCAACTCAAATCGAATCGAAAGAATTGAATCAAATCGAAAAGAATCTAATCGAATCGAAAAGAATCGAACTGAATGGAATCAAATCGAAAAGAATCTAATCGAATTGAAAAGAATCGAATCAAATTTAATGGAATCGAAAAGAATCGAATTGATTCGAAAAGAATCGAAATGAAACAAATCAGATCAAATGGAAAAGAATCAAATCGAATTGAAAAGAATCGAATCGAATCGAAATGAATCGAATCAAAAAGAATCGAATCGAAAAGAATCGAATTGAAAAGAATCGAATCGAATCGTAAAGATTCGAATCGAATTAAAAATATCACATCGAATCGAATCGCAAAGAATCGAATTGAAAAGACTCGAATTGAAACGAATCGATTTGAAACGAAAAGAATCGAATCGAATCGAATCGAATCGAATTGAAAGAATCGAATTGAATAGAAAAAAATCGAATAGAAAAGAATCGAACCGAAAAGAAAAGAATCAAATTGAATCAGTCGATTAAATTCTAGTCGAATCGAATCAAAAAATGAAATCGAGTCGAATCGAATCGAAAAGAATCGAATTGTATCTAATCAAAAAGAATCGAATCGTATCGACTCGAATCGAAAAGAATCCAATTGCATCATCGAATGGAAAATAATCGAATTGAATAGAATAGAAAAGAATCGAATCGAATCAAATCGAAAACAATCAAATTGAATTGATCGAAAAGAATCGAATTGAATCAAATCGAATCGAAATGCAAAGAATCGAATCAATACAAATAGAAAAGAATCGAAAAGAATCAAATCGACACGAAAAGAATCGAATCGAATCAAAAAGTATCGAATTGATTCGAAAACATTCGAATCGAAAAGAATCGAATTGAAATGAATCCGATCGAAATGAAAAGAATCTACTCGACTCGAATCCAAAAGAATCGAATCCAAAAGAATTGAATCGAATCCAAAAGAACCGAATTGAATTGAATCAAAAGAAATGAATTGAATTGAATCAAGAAGGAACTAATCGAATCAAATCGAAAAAAATCGAATAGAATCAAATCGAATCAAAAAGAATCGAATAGATTCGAATAAAGAAGAATCGAACTGAGGGATCCCTGGGTGGCGCAGCGGTTTAGCGCCTGCCTTTGGCCCAGGGCGCGATCCTGGAGACCCGGGATCGAATCCCACATCGGGCTCCCGCTGCATGGAGCCTGCTTCTCCCTCTGCCTGTGTCTCTGCCTCTCTCACTCTCTCTGTGACTATCATAAAAAAAGAATCGAATTGAATCGAGTTGAAAAAATCATAAAGAATCAAATCGAAAAGAATCGAGTTCCATGTAACGAAAAGATTCGAATTGAAAAGAATCGAATCGAAACAAAAGAATCGAATCGAATCGACATGAATCAAAAAGAATCGAATCAAAACGAATCGAAAAGAAACAAATCAAGTAGAATCTAAAAGAACCGAATCGAATCAAATCGAAACAATTCGAATAGAATTGAATCGAAAAGAATCAAAACGAATCGAACCGAAGAGAATCGATTCGAATCAAAATAAAAAGTATCGTATCAAATCGAATCGAAAAGAATCATATCAAATAGAATCGAAAGAATGGAATCAAATCTAAAACAATCGAATGGAATCGAAAAGAATCGAATTGAACGGAATGGAATCGAAAAGAATACAATAGAATAGAATCGAAAGACATCGAATAGAATCAAATCAAATCAAAAAGAATCGAATTGAATTGATCCTAACCAAAATAAGCGAAATGAATCGACTCGAACCGAAAAGAATCAAATCGAAAAGACTCTAATCTCAACGAAAATCATCGAAATGAATAGAATCGAAAAGAATCGAATTGAATCAAATCGAAAAGAATCCAATGGAATCCAATCGAAAAGAATCAAATTGATTCGACTCGAAACAAATTGAATCCAATCGAAAAGAATCTAATTGAATCGAATCGAAAAGAATCGAATTCAATCAAAACGAATCGATTCGAATGGAATAGAAAAGAATAGAATAGAATCGAATCGAAAAGAAACGAATCGAACCGAATCAAAAAGAAAACCATCGAATCGAATCAAATACAAAAGAATCGCTTTGAATAGCATAGAATTGAAAAGAATCGAATCAATCGAATTGAAAACAATCGAATCGAAAAGAATCGAATCAAAAAAAGTCGAATCGAAACGAAAACAATCGAATCGAATCGAATCTAAAAGAATCGTATTGAATTGCATCGAGTCGAAAAGACTCGAATCAAAAAGACTCGAATCGAATTGAATCAAATCGAAAAGAATCTAATAGAAACCACTCGAACAGAATCAAATCGAAATGATTCAAAATGAATCGAATAGAATAGAATCGAAAAAAATCGAATAGAATCGAAACGAATTGAATCGAAGAGAATCGATTAGAATCGAAATGAAAAGAATCGTATTGAATCGAATCGAAAAGAATCAACTCAAATCGAATCGAAAGAATTGAATCAAATCGAAAAGAATCCAATCGAATCGAAAAGAATCGAACTGAATGGAATCAAATCGAAAAGAATCTAATCGAATTGAAAAGAATCGAATCAAATTTAATGGAATCGAAAAGAATCGAATTGATTCGAAAAGAATCGAAATGAAACAAATCAGATCAAATGGAAAAGAATCAAATCGAATTGAAAAGAATCGAATCGAATCGAAATGAATCGAATCAAAAAGAATCGAATCGAAAAGAATCGAATTGAAAAGAATCGAATCGAATCGTAAAGATTCGAATCGAATTAAAAATATCACATCGAATCGAATCGCAAAGAATCGAATTGAAAAGACTCGAATTGAAACGAATCGATTTGAAACGAAAAGAATCGAATCGAATCGAATCGAATTGAATTGAAAGAATCGAATTGAATAGAAAAAAATCGAATAGAAAAGAATCGAACCGAAAAGAAAAGAATCAAATTGAATCAGTCGATTAAATTCTAGTCGAATCGAATCAAAAAATGAAATCGAGTCGAATCGAATCGAAAAGAATCGAATTGTATCTAATCAAAAAGAATCGAATCGTATCGACTCGAATCGAAAAGAATCCAATTGCATCATCGAATGGAAAATAATCGAATTGAATAGAATAGAAAAGAATCGAATCGAATCAAATCGAAAACAATCAAATTGAATTGATCGAAAAGAATCGAATTGAATCAAATCGAATCGAAATGCAAAGAATCGAATCAATACAAATAGAAAAGAATCGAAAAGAATCAAATCGACACGAAAAGAATCGAATCGAATCAAAAAGTATCGAATTGATTCGAAAACATTCGAATCGAAAAGAATCGAATTGAAATGAATCCGATCGAAATGAAAAGAATCTACTCGACTCGAATCCAAAAGAATCGAATCCAAAAGAATTGAATCGAATCCAAAAGAACCGAATTGAATTGAATCAAAAGAAATGAATTGAATTGAATCAAGAAGGAACTAATCGAATCAAATCGAAAAAAATCGAATAGAATCAAATCGAATCAAAAAGAATCGAATAGATTCGAATAAAGAAGAATCGAACTGAGGGATCCCTGGGTGGCGCAGCGGTTTAGCGCCTGCCTTTGGCCCAGGGCGCGATCCTGGAGACCCGGGATCGAATCCCACATCGGGCTCCCGCTGCATGGAGCCTGCTTCTCCCTCTGCCTGTGTCTCTGCCTCTCTCACTCTCTCTGTGACTATCATAAAAAAAAGAATCGAATTGAATCGAGTTGAAAAAATCATAAAGAATCAAATCGAAAAGAATCGAATTCCATGTAACGAAAAGATTCGAATTAAAAAGAATCGAATCGAAACAAAAGAATCGAATCGAATCGACATGAATCAAAAAGAATCGAATCAAAACGAATCGAAAAGAAACAAATCAAGTAGAATCTAAAAGAACCGAATCGAATCAAATCGAAACAATTCGAATAGAATTGAATCGAAAAGAATCAAAACGAATCGAACCGAAGAGAATCGATTCGAATCAAAATAAAAAGTATCGTATCAAATCGAATCGAAAAGAATCATATCAAATAGAATCGAAAGAATGGAATCAAATCTAAAACAATCGAATGGAATCGAAAAGAATCGAATTGAACGGAATGGAATCGAAAAGAATACAATAGAATAGAATCGAAAGACATCGAATAGAATCAAATCAAATCAAAAAGAATCGAATTGAATTGATCCTAACCAAAATAAGCGAAATGAATCGACTCGAACCGAAAAGAATCAAATCGAAAAGACTCTAATCTCAACGAAAATCATCGAAATGAATAGAATCGAAAAGAATCGAATTGAATCAAATCGAAAAGAATCCAATGGAATCCAATCGAAAAGAATCAAATTGATTCGACTCGAAACAAATTGAATCCAATCGAAAAGAATCTAATTGAATCGAATCGAAAAGAATCGAATTCAATCAAAACGAATCGATTCGAATGGAATAGAAAAGAATAGAATAGAATCGAATCGAAAAGAAACGAATCGAACCGAATCAAAAAGAAAACCATCGAATCGAATCAAATACAAAAGAATCGCTTTGAATAGCATAGAATTGAAAAGAATCGAATCAATCGAATTGAAAACAATCGAATCGAAAAGAATCGAATCAAAAAAAGTCGAATCGAAACGAAAACAATCGAATCGAATCGAATCTAAAAGAATCGTATTGAATTGCATCGAGTCGAAAAGACTCGAATCAAAAAGACTCGAATCGAATTGAATCAAATCGAAAAGAATCTAATAGAAACCACTCGAACAGAATCAAATCGAAATGATTCAAAATGAATCGAATAGAATAGAATCGAAAAAAATCGAATAGAATCGAAACGAATTGAATCGAAGAGAATCGATTAGAATCGAAATGAAAAGAATCGTATTGAATCGAATCGAAAAGAATCAACTCAAATCGAATCGAAAGAATTGAATCAAATCGAAAAGAATCCAATCGAATCGAAAAGAATCGAACTGAATGGAATCAAATCGAAAAGAATCTAATCGAATTGAAAAGAATCGAATCAAATTTAATGGAATCGAAAAGAATCGAATTGATTCGAAAAGAATCGAAATGAAACAAATCAGATCAAATGGAAAAGAATCAAATCGAATTGAAAAGAATCGAATCGAATCGAAATGAATCGAATCAAAAAGAATCGAATCGAAAAGAATCGAATTGAAAAGAATCGAATCGAATCGTAAAGATTCGAATCGAATTAAAAATATCACATCGAATCGAATCGCAAAGAATCGAATTGAAAAGACTCGAATTGAAACGAATCGATTTGAAACGAAAAGAATCGAATCGAATCGAATCGAATTGAATTGAAAGAATCGAATTGAATAGAAAAAAATCGAATAGAAAAGAATCGAACCGAAAAGAAAAGAATCAAATTGAATCAGTCGATTAAATTCTAGTCGAATCGAATCAAAAAATGAAATCGAGTCGAATCGAATCGAAAAGAATCGAATTGTATCTAATCAAAAAGAATCGAATCGTATCGACTCGAATCGAAAAGAATCCAATTGCATCATCGAATGGAAAATAATCGAATTGAATAGAATAGAAAAGAATCGAATCGAATCAAATCGAAAACAATCAAATTGAATTGATCGAAAAGAATCGAATTGAATCAAATCGAATCGAAATGCAAAGAATCGAATCAATACAAATAGAAAAGAATCGAAAAGAATCAAATCGACACGAAAAGAATCGAATCGAATCAAAAAGTATCGAATTGATTCGAAAACATTCGAATCGAAAAGAATCGAATTGAAATGAATCCGATCGAAATGAAAAGAATCTACTCGACTCGAATCCAAAAGAATCGAATCCAAAAGAATTGAATCGAATCCAAAAGAACCGAATTGAATTGAATCAAAAGAAATGAATTGAATTGAATCAAGAAGGAACTAATCGAATCAAATCGAAAAAAATCGAATAGAATCAAATCGAATCAAAAAGAATCGAATAGATTCGAATAAAGAAGAATCGAACTGAGGGATCCCTGGGTGGCGCAGCGGTTTAGCGCCTGCCTTTGGCCCAGGGCGCGATCCTGGAGACCCGGGATCGAATCCCACATCGGGCTCCCGCTGCATGGAGCCTGCTTCTCCCTCTGCCTGTGTCTCTGCCTCTCTCACTCTCTCTGTGACTATCATAAAAAAAGAATCGAATTGAATCGAGTTGAAAAAATCATAAAGAATCAAATCGAAAAGAATCGAATTCCATGTAACGAAAAGATTCGAATTGAAAAGAATCGAATCGAAACAAAAGAATCGAATCGAATCGACATGAATCAAAAAGAATCGAATCAAAACGAATCGAAAAGAAACAAATCAAGTAGAATCTAAAAGAACCGAATCGAATCAAATCGAAACAATTCGAATAGAATTGAATCGAAAAGAATCAAAACGAATCGAACCGAAGAGAATCGATTCGAATCAAAATAAAAAGTATCGTATCAAATCGAATCGAAAAGAATCATATCAAATAGAATCGAAAGAATGGAATCAAATCTAAAACAATCGAATGGAATCGAAAAGAATCGAAATGAACGGAATGGAATCGAAAAGAATACAATAGAATAGAATCGAAAGACATCGAATAGAATCAAATCAAATCAAAAAGAATCGAATTGAATTGATCCTAACCAAAATAAGCGAAATGAATCGACTCGAACCGAAAAGAATCAAATCGAAAAGACTCTAATCTCAACGAAAATCATCGAAATGAATAGAATCGAAAAGAATCGAATTGAATCAAATCGAAAAGAATCCAATGGAATCCAATCGAAAAGAATCAAATTGATTCGACTCGAAACAAATTGAATCCAATCGAAAAGAATCTAATTGAATCGAATCGAAAAGAATCGAATTCAATCAAAACGAATCGATTCGAATGGAATAGAAAAGAATAGAATAGAATCGAATCGAAAAGAAACGAATCGAACCGAATCAAAAAGAAAACCATCGAATCGAATCAAATACAAAAGAATCGCTTTGAATAGCATAGAATTGAAAAGAATCGAATCAATCGAATTGAAAACAATCGAATCGAAAAGAATCGAATCAAAAAAAGTCGAATCGAAACGAAAACAATCGAATCGAATCGAATCTAAAAGAATCGTATTGAATTGCATCGAGTCGAAAAGACTCGAATCAAAAAGACTCGAATCGAATTGAATCAAATCGAAAAGAATCTAATAGAAACCACTCGAACAGAATCAAATCGAAATGATTCAAAATGAATCGAATAGAATAGAATCGAAAAAAATCGAATAGAATCGAAACGAATTGAATCGAAGAGAATCGATTAGAATCGAAATGAAAAGAATCGTATTGAATCGAATCGAAAAGAATCAACTCAAATCGAATCGAAAGAATTGAATCAAATCGAAAAGAATCTAATCGAATCGAAAAGAATCGAACTGAATGGAATCAAATCGAAAAGAATCTAATCGAATTGAAAAGAATCGAATCAAATTTAATGGAATCGAAAAGAATCGAATTGATTCGAAAAGAATCGAAATGAAACAAATCAGATCAAATGGAAAAGAATCAAATCGAATTGAAAAGAATCGAATCGAATCGAAATGAATCGAATCAAAAAGAATCGAATCGAAAAGAATCGAATTGAAAAGAATCGAATCGAATCGTAAAGATTCGAATCGAATTAAAAATATCACATCGAATCGAATCGCAAAGAATCGAATTGAAAAGACTCGAATTGAAACGAATCGATTTGAAACGAAAAGAATCGAATCGAATCGAATCGAATCGAATTGAAAGAATCGAATTGAATAGAAAAAAATCGAATAGAAAAGAATCGAACCGAAAAGAAAAGAATCAAATTGAATCAGTCGATTAAATTCTAGTCGAATCGAATCAAAAAATGAAATCGAGTCGAATCGAATCGAAAAGAATCGAATTGTATCTAATCAAAAAGAATCGAATCGTATCGACTCGAATCGAAAAGAATCCAATTGCATCATCGAATGGAAAATAATCGAATTGAATAGAATAGAAAAGAATCGAATCGAATCAAATCGAAAACAATCAAATTGAATTGATCGAAAAGAATCGAATTGAATCAAATCGAATCGAAATGCAAAGAATCGAATCAATACAAATAGAAAAGAATCGAAAAGAATCAAATCGACACGAAAAGAATCGAATCGAATCAAAAAGTATCGAATTGATTCGAAAACATTCGAATCGAAAAGAATCGAATTGAAATGAATCCGATCGAAATGAAAAGAATCTACTCGACTCGAATCCAAAAGAATCGAATCCAAAAGAATTGAATCGAATCCAAAAGAACCGAATTGAATTGAATCAAAAGAAATGAATTGAATTGAATCAAGAAGGAACTAATCGAATCAAATCGAAAAAAATCGAATAGAATCAAATCGAATCAAAAAGAATCGAATAGATTCGAATAAAGAAGAATCGAACTGAGGGATCCCTGGGTGGCGCAGCGGTTTAGCGCCTGCCTTTGGCCCAGGGCGCGATCCTGGAGACCCGGGATCGAATCCCACATCGGGCTCCCGCTGCATGGAGCCTGCTTCTCCCTCTGCCTGTGTCTCTGCCTCTCTCACTCTCTCTGTGACTATCATAAAAAAAGAATCGAATTGAATCGAGTTGAAAAAATCATAAAGAATCAAATCGAAAAGAATCGAGTTCCATGTAACGAAAAGATTCGAATTGAAAAGAATCGAATCGAAACAAAAGAATCGAATCGAATCGACATGAATCAAAAAGAATCGAATCAAAACGAATCGAAAAGAAACAAATCAAGTAGAATCTAAAAGAACCGAATCGAATCAAATCGAAACAATTCGAATAGAATTGAATCGAAAAGAATCAAAACGAATCGAACCGAAGAGAATCGATTCGAATCAAAATAAAAAGTATCGTATCAAATCGAATCGAAAAGAATCATATCAAATAGAATCGAAAGAATGGAATCAAATCTAAAACAATCGAATGGAATCGAAAAGAATCGAATTGAACGGAATGGAATCGAAAAGAATACAATAGAATAGAATCGAAAGACATCGAATAGAATCAAATCAAATCAAAAAGAATCGAATTGAATTGATCCTAACCAAAATAAGCGAAATGAATCGACTCGAACCGAAAAGAATCAAATCGAAAAGACTCTAATCTCAACGAAAATCATCGAAATGAATAGAATCGAAAAGAATCGAATTGAATCAAATCGAAAAGAATCCAATGGAATCCAATCGAAAAGAATCAAATTGATTCGACTCGAAACAAATTGAATCCAATCGAAAAGAATCTAATTGAATCGAATCGAAAAGAATCGAATTCAATCAAAACGAATCGATTCGAATGGAATAGAAAAGAATAGAATAGAATCGAATCGAAAAGAAACGAATCGAACCGAATCAAAAAGAAAACCATCGAATCGAATCAAATACAAAAGAATCGCTTTGAATAGCATAGAATTGAAAAGAATCGAATCAATCGAATTGAAAACAATCGAATCGAAAAGAATCGAATCAAAAAAAGTCGAATCGAAACGAAAACAATCGAATCGAATCGAATCGAAAAGAATCGTATTGAATTGCATCGAGTCGAAAAGACTCGAATCAAAAAGACTCGAATCGAATTGAATCAAATCGAAAAGAATCTAATAGAAACCACTCGAACAGAATCAAATCGAAATGATTCAAAATGAATCGAATAGAATAGAATCGAAAAAAATCGAATAGAATCGAAACGAATTGAATCGAAGAGAATCGATTAGAATCGAAATGAAAAGAATCGTATTGAATCGAATCGAAAAGAATCAACTCAAATCGAATCGAAAGAATTGAATCAAATCGAAAAGAATCCAATCGAATCGAAAAGAATCGAACTGAATGGAATCAAATCGAAAAGAATCTAATCGAATTGAAAAGAATCGAATCAAATTTAATGGAATCGAAAAGAATCGAATTGATTCGAAAAGAATCGAAATGAAACAAATCAGATCAAATGGAAAAGAATCAAATCGAATTGAAAAGAATCGAATCGAATCGAAATGAATCGAATCAAAAAGAATCGAATCGAAAAGAATCGAATTGAAAAGAATCGAATCGAATCGTAAAGATTCGAATCGAATTAAAAATATCACATCGAATCGAATCGCAAAGAATCGAATTGAAAAGACTCGAATTGAAACGAATCGATTTGAAACGAAAAGAATCGAATCGAATCGAATCGAATTGAATTGAAAGAATCGAATTGAATAGAAAAAAATCGAATAGAAAAGAATCGAACCGAAAAGAAAAGAATCAAATTGAATCAGTCGATTAAATTCTAGTCGAATCGAATCAAAAAATGAAATCGAGTCGAATCGAATCGAAAAGAATCGAATTGTATCTAATCAAAAAGAATCGAATCGTATCGACTCGAATCGAAAAGAATCCAATTGCATCATCGAATGGAAAATAATCGAATTGAATAGAATAGAAAAGAATCGAATCGAATCAAATCGAAAACAATCAAATTGAATTGATCGAAAAGAATCGAATTGAATCAAATCGAATCGAAATGCAAAGAATCGAATCAATACAAATAGAAAAGAATCGAAAAGAATCAAATCGACACGAAAAGAATCGAATCGAATCAAAAAGTATCGAATTGATTCGAAAACATTCGAATCGAAAAGAATCGAATTGAAATGAATCCGATCGAAATGAAAAGAATCTACTCGACTCGAATCCAAAAGAATCGAATCCAAAAGAATTGAATCGAATCCAAAAGAACCGAATTGAATTGAATCAAAAGAAATGAATTGAATTGAATCAAGAAGGAACTAATCGAATCAAATCGAAAAAAATCGAATAGAATCAAATCGAATCAAAAAGAATCGAATAGATTCGAATAAAGAAGAATCGAACTGAGGGATCCCTGGGTGGCGCAGCGGTTTAGCGCCTGCCTTTGGCCCAGGGCGCGATCCTGGAGACCCGGGATCGAATCCCACATCGGGCTCCCGCTGCATGGAGCCTGCTTCTCCCTCTGCCTGTGTCTCTGCCTCTCTCACTCTCTCTGTGACTATCATAAAAAAAAGAATCGAATTGAATCGAGTTGAAAAAATCATAAAGAATCAAATCGAAAAGAATCGAATTCCATGTAACGAAAAGATTCGAATTAAAAAGAATCGAATCGAAACAAAAGAATCGAATCGAATCGACATGAATCAAAAAGAATCGAATCAAAACGAATCGAAAAGAAACAAATCAAGTAGAATCTAAAAGAACCGAATCGAATCAAATCGAAACAATTCGAATAGAATTGAATCGAAAAGAATCAAAACGAATCGAACCGAAGAGAATCGATTCGAATCAAAATAAAAAGTATCGTATCAAATCGAATCGAAAAGAATCATATCAAATAGAATCGAAAGAATGGAATCAAATCTAAAACAATCGAATGGAATCGAAAAGAATCGAATTGAACGGAATTGAATCGAAAAGAATACAATAGAATAGAATCGAAAGACATCGAATAGAATCAAATCAAATCAAAAAGAATCGAATTGAATTGATCCTAACCAAAATAAGCGAAATGAATCGACTCGAACCGAAAAAAATTCAAATCGAAAAGACTCTAATCTCAACGAAAATCATCGAAATGAATAGAATCGAAAAGAATCGAATTGAATCAAATCGAAAAGAATCCAATGGAATCCAATCGAAAAGAATCAAATTGATTCGACTCGAAACAAATTGAATCCAATCGAAAAGAATCTAATTGAATCGAATCGAAAAGAATCGAATTCAATCAAAACGAATCGATTCGAATGGAATAGAAAAGAATAGAATAGAATAGAATCGAAAAGAATCAACTCGAATCGAAAAGAATCGAATCGAAAAGAATTGAATCGAATCGAAAAGAAACGAATCGAACCGAATCAAAAAGAAAACCATCGAATCGAATCAAATACAAAAGAATCGCTTTGAATAGCATAGAATTGAAAAGAATCGAATCAATCGAATTGAAAACAATCGAATCGAAAAGAATCGAATCAAAAAAAGTCGAATCGAAACGAAAACAATCGAATCGAATCGAATCTAAAAGAATCGTATTGAATTGCATCGAGTCGAAAAGACTCGAATCAAAAAGACTCGAATCGAATTGAATCAAATCGAAAAGAATCTAATAGAAACCACTCGAACAGAATCAAATCGAAATGATTCAAAATGAATCGAATAGAATAGAATCGAAAAAAATCGAATAGAATCGAAACGAATTGAATCGAAGAGAATCGATTAGAATCGAAATGAAAAGAATCGTATTGAATCGAATCGAAAAGAATCAACTCAAATCGAATCGAAAGAATTGAATCAAATCGAAAAGAATCCAATCGAATCGAAAAGAATCGAACTGAATGGAATCAAATCGAAAAGAATCTAATCGAATTGAAAAGAATCGAATCAAATTTAATGGAATCGAAAAGAATCGAATTGATTCGAAAAGAATCGAAATGAAACAAATCAGATCAAATGGAAAAGAATCAAATCGAATTGAAAAGAATCGAATCGAATCGAAATGAATCGAATCAAAAAGAATCGAATCGAAAAGAATCGAATTGAAAAGAATCGAATCGAATCGTAAAGATTCGAATCGAATTAAAAATATCACATCGAATCGAATCGCAAAGAATCGAATTGAAAAGACTCGAATTGAAACGAATCGATTTGAAACGAAAAGAATCGAATCGAATCGAATCGAATTGAATTGAAAGAATCGAATTGAATAGAAAAAAATCGAATAGAAAAGAATCGAACCGAAAAGAAAAGAATCAAATTGAATCAGTCGATTAAATTCTAGTCGAATCGAATCAAAAAATGAAATCGAGTCGAATCGAATCGAAAAGAATCGAATTGTATCTAATCAAAAAGAATCGAATCGTATCGACTCGAATCGAAAAGAATCCAATTGCATCATCGAATGGAAAATAATCGAATTGAATAGAATAGAAAAGAATCGAATCCCATCAAAATCGAAAACAAATTGAATTGATCGAAAAGAATCGAATTGAATCAAATCGAATCGAAATGCAAAGAATCGAATCAATACAAATAGAAAAGAATCGAAAAGAATCAAATCGACACGAAAAGAATCGAATCGAATCAAAAAGTATCGAATTGATTCGAAAACATTCGAATCGAAAAGAATCGAATTGAAATGAATCCGATCGAAATGAAAAGAATCTACTCGACTCGAATCCAAAAGAATCGAATCCAAAAGAATTGAATCGAATCCAAAAGAATCGAATTGAATTGAATCAAAAGAAATGAATTGAATTGAATCAAGAAGGAACTAATCGAATCAAATCGAAAAAAATCGAATAGAATCAAATCGAATCAAAAAGAATCGAATAGATTCGAATAAAGAAGAATCGAATTGAGGGATCCCTGGGTGGCGCAGCGGTTTAGCGCCTGCCTTTGGCCCAGGGCGCGATCCTGGAGACCCGGGATCGAATCCCACATCGGGCTCCCGCTGCATGGAGCCTGCTTCTCCCTCTGCCTGTGTCTCTGCCTCTCTCACTCTCTCTGTGACTATCATAAAAAAAGAATCGAATTGAATCGAGTTGAAAAAATCATAAAGAATCAAATCGAAAAGAATCGAATTCCATGTAACGAAAAGATTCGAATTAAAAAGAATCGAATCGAAACAAAAGAATCGAATCGAATCGACATGAATCAAAAAGAATCGAATCAAAACGAATCGAAAAGAAACAAATCAAGTAGAATCTAAAAGAACCGAATCGAATCAAATCGAAACAATTCGAATAGAATTGAATCGAAAAGAATCAAAACGAATCGAACCGAAGAGAATCGATTCGAATCAAAATAAAAAGTATCGTATCAAATCGAATCGAAAAGAATCATATCAAATAGAATCGAAAGAATGGAATCAAATCTAAAACAATCGAATGGAATCGAAAAGAATCGAAATGAACGGAATGGAATCGAAAAGAATACAATAGAATAGAATCGAAAGACATCGAATAGAATCAAATCAAATCAAAAAGAATCGAATTGAATTGATCCTAACCAAAATAAGCGAAATGAATCGACTCGAACCGAAAAGAATCAAATCGAAAAGACTCTAATCTCAACGAAAATCATCGAAATGAATAGAATCGAAAAGAATCGAATTGAATCAAATCGAAAAGAATCGAATGGAATCCAATCGAAAAGAATCAAATTGATTCGACTCGAAACACATTGAATCCAATGGAAAAGAATCTAATTGAATCGAATCGAAAAGAATCGAATTCAATCAAAACGAATCGATTCGAATGGAATAGAAAAGAATAGAATAGAATAGAATAGAATCGAAAAGAATCAACTCGAATCGAAAAGAATCGAATCGAAAAGAATTGAATCGAATCGAAAAGAAACGAATCGAACCGAATCAAAAAGAAAACCATCGAATCGAATCAAATACAAAAGAATCGCTTTGAATAGCATAGAATTGAAAAGAATCGAATCAATCGAATTGAAAACAATCGAATCGAAAAGAATCGAATCAAAAAAAGTCGAATCGAAACGAAAACAATCGAATCGAATCGAATCTAAAAGAATCGTATTGAATTGCATCGAGTCGAAAAGACTCGAATCAAAAAGACTCGAATCGAATTGAATCAAATCGAAAAGAATCTAATAGAAACCACTCGAACAGAATCAAATCGAAATGATTCAAAATGAATCGAATAGAATAGAATCGAAAAAAATCGAATAGAATCGAAACGAATTGAATCGAAGAGAATCGATTAGAATCGAAATGAAAAGAATCGTATTGAATCGAATCAAAAAAAAGAATCAACTCAAATCGAATCGAAAGAATTGAATCAAATCGAAAAGAATCCAATCGAATCGAAAAGAATCGAACTGAATGGAATCAAATCGAAAAGAATCTAATCGAATCGAAAAGAATCGAATCAAATTTAATGGAATCGAAAAGAATCGAATTGATTCGAAAAGAATCGAAATGAAACAAATCAGATCAAATGGAAAAGAATCAAATCGAATTGAAAAGAATCGAATCGAATCGAAATGAATCGAATCAAAAAGAATCGAATCGAAAAGAATCGAATTGAAAAGAATCGAATCGAATCGTAAAGATTCGAATCGAATTAAAAATATCACATCGAATCGAATCGCAAAGAATCGAATTGAAAAGACTCGAATTGAAACGAATCGATTTGAAACGAAAAGAATCGAATCGAATCGAATCGAATTGAATTGAAAGAATCGAATTGAATAGAAAAAAATCGAATAGAAAAGAATCGAACCGAAAAGAAAAGAATCAAATTGAATCAGTCGATTAAATTCTAGTCGAATCGAATCAAAAAATGAAATCGAGTCGAATCGAATCGAAAAGAATCGAATTGTATCTAATCAAAAAGAATCGAATCGTATCGACTCGAATCGAAAAGAATCCAATTGCATCATCGAATGGAAAATAATCGAATTGAATAGAATAGAAAAGAATCGAATCGAATCAAATCGAAAACAATCAAATTGAATTGATCGAAAAGAATCGAATTGAATCAAATCGAATCGAAATGCAAAGAATCGAATCAATACAAATAGAAAAGAATCGAAAAGAATCAAATCGACACGAAAAGAATCGAATCGAATCAAAAAGTATCGAATTGATTCGAAAACATTCGAATCGAAAAGAATCGAATTGAAATGAATCCGATCGAAATGAAAAGAATCTACTCGACTCGAATCCAAAAGAATCGAATCCAAAAGAATTGAATCGAATCCAAAAGAACCGAATTGAATTGAATCAAAAGAAATGAATTGAATTGAATCAAGAAGGAACTAATCGAATCAAATCGAAAAAAATCGAATAGAATCAAATCGAATCAAAAAGAATCGAATAGATTCGAATAAAGAAGAATCGAACTGAGGGATCCCTGGGTGGCGCAGCGGTTTAGCGCCTGCCTTTGGCCCAGGGCGCGATCCTGGAGACCCGGGATCGAATCCCACATCGGGCTCCCGCTGCATGGAGCCTGCTTCTCCCTCTGCCTGTGTCTCTGCCTCTCTCACTCTCTCTGTGACTATCATAAAAAAAAGAATCGAATTGAATCGAGTTGAAAAAATCATAAAGAATCAAATCGAAAAGAATCGAATTCCATGTAACGAAAAGATTCGAATTAAAAAGAATCGAATCGAAACAAAAGAATCGAATCGAATCGACATGAATCAAAAAGAATCGAATCAAAACGAATCGAAAAGAAACAAATCAAGTAGAATCTAAAAGAACCGAATCGAATCAAATCGAAACAATTCGAATAGAATTGAATCGAAAAGAATCAAAACGAATCGAACCGAAGAGAATCGATTCGAATCAAAATAAAAAGTATCGTATCAAATCGAATCGAAAAGAATCATATCAAATAGAATCGAAAGAATGGAATCAAATCTAAAACAATCGAATGGAATCGAAAAGAATCGAATTGAACGGAATGGAATCGAAAAGAATACAATAGAATAGAATCGAAAGACATCGAATAGAATCAAATCAAATCAAAAAGAATCGAATTGAATTGATCCTAACCAAAATAAGCGAAATGAATCGACTCGAACCGAAAAGAATCAAATCGAAAAGACTCTAATCTCAACGAAAATCATCGAAATGAATAGAATCGAAAAGAATCGAATTGAATCAAATCGAAAAGAATCCAATGGAATCCAATCGAAAAGAATCAAATTGATTCGACTTGAAACAAATTGAATCCAATCGAAAAGAATCTAATTGAATCGAATCGAAAAGAATCGAATTCAATCAAAACGAATCGATTCGAATGGAATAGAAAAGAATAGAATAGAATCGAATCGAAAAGAAACGAATCGAACCGAATCAAAAAGAAAACCATCGAATCGAATCAAATACAAAAGAATCGCTTTGAATAGCATAGAATTGAAAAGAATCGAATCAATCGAATTGAAAACAATCGAATCGAAAAGAATCGAATCAAAAAAAGTCGAATCGAAACGAAAACAATCGAATCGAATCGAATCTAAAAGAATCGTATTGAATTGCATCGAGTCGAAAAGACTCGAATCAAAAAGACTCGAATCGAATTGAATCAAATCGAAAAGAATCTAATAGAAACCACTCGAACAGAATCAAATCGAAATGATTCAAAATGAATCGAATAGAATAGAATCGAAAAAAAATCGAATAGAATCGAAACGAATTGAATCGAAGAGAATCGATTAGAATCGAAATGAAAAGAATCGTATTGAATCGAATCGAAAAGAATCAACTCAAATCGAATCCAAAGAATTGAATCAAATCGAAAAGAATCCAATCGAATCGAAAAGAATCGAACTGAATGGAATCAAATCGAAAAGAATCTAATCGAATTGAAAAGAATCGAATCAAATTTAATGGAATCGAAAAGAATCGAATTGATTCGAAAAGAATCGAAATGAAACAAATCAGATCAAATGGAAAAGAATCAAATCGAATTGAAAAGAATCGAATCGAATCGAAATGAATCGAATCAAAAAGAATCGAATCGAAAAGAATCGAATTGAAAAGAATCGAATCGAATCATAAAGATTCGAATCGAATTAAAAATATCACATCGAATCGAATCGCAAAGAATCGAATTGAAAAGACTCGAATTGAAACGAATCGATTTGAAACGAAAAGAATCGAATCGAATCGAATCGAATCGAATTGAATTGAAAGAATCGAATTGAATAGAAAAAAATCGAATAGAAAAGAATCGAACCGAAAAGAAAAGAATCAAATTGAATCAGTCGATTAAATTCTAGTCGAATCGAATCAAAAAATGAAATCGAGTCGAATCGAATCGAAAAGAATCGAATTGTATCTAATCAAAAAGAATCGAATCGTATCGACTCGAATCGAAAAGAATCCAATTGCATCATCGAATGGAAAATAATCGAATTGAATAGAATAGAAAAGAATCGAATCGAATCAAATCGAAAACAATCAAATTGAATTGATCGAAAAGAATCGAATTGAATCAAATCGAATCGAAATGCAAAGAATCGAATCAATACAAATAGAAAAGAATCGAAAAGAATCAAATCGACACGAAAAGAATCGAATCGAATCAAAAAGTATCGAATTGATTCGAAAACATTCGAATCGAAAAGAATCGAATTGAAATGAATCCGATCGAAATGAAAAGAATCTACTCGACTCGAATCCAAAAGAATCGAATCCAAAAGAATTGAATCGAATCCAAAAGAACCGAATTGAATTGAATCAAAAGAAATGAATTGAATTGAATCAAGAAGGAACTAATCGAATCAAATCGAAAAAAATCGAATAGAATCAAATCGAATCAAAAAGAATCGAATAGATTCGAATAAAGAAGAATCGAACTGAGGGATCCCTGGGTGGCGCAGCGGTTTAGCGCCTGCCTTTGGCCCAGGGCGCGATCCTGGAGACCCGGGATCGAATCCCACATCGGGCTCCCGCTGCATGGAGCCTGCTTCTCCCTCTGCCTGTGTCTCTGCCTCTCTCACTCTCTCTGTGACTATCATAAAAAAAGAATCGAATTGAATCGAGTTGAAAAAATCATAAAGAATCAAATCGAAAAGAATCGAATTCCATGTAACGAAAAGATTCGAATTAAAAAGAATCGAATCGAAACAAAAGAATCGAATCGAATCGACATGAATCAAAAAGAATCGAATCAAAACGAATCGAAAAGAAACAAATCAAGTAGAATCTAAAAGAACCGAATCGAATCAAATCGAAACAATTCGAATAGAATTGAATCGAAAAGAATCAAAACGAATCGAACCGAAGAGAATCGATTCGAATCAAAATAAAAAGTATCGTATCAAATCGAATCGAAAAGAATCATATCAAATAGAATCGAAAGAATGGAATCAAATCTAAAACAATCGAATGGAATCGAAAAGAATCGAATTGAACGGAATGGAATCGAAAAGAATACAATAGAATAGAATCGAAAGACATCGAATAGAATCAAATCAAATCAAAAAGAATCGAATTGAATTGATCCTAACCAAAATAAGCGAAATGAATCGACTCGAACCGAAAAGAATCAAATCGAAAAGACTCTAATCTCAACGAAAATCATCGAAATGAATAGAATCGAAAAGAATCGAATTGAATCAAATCGAAAAGAATCCAATGGAATCCAATCGAAAAGAATCAAATTGATTCGACTTGAAACAAATTGAATCCAATCGAAAAGAATCTAATTGAATCGAATCGAAAAGAATCGAATTCAATCAAAACGAATCGATTCGAATGGAATAGAAAAGAATAGAATAGAATCGAATCGAAAAGAAACGAATCGAACCGAATCAAAAAGAAAACCATCGAATCGAATCAAATACAAAAGAATCGCTTTGAATAGCATAGAATTGAAAAGAATCGAATCAATCGAATTGAAAACAATCGAATCGAAAAGAATCGAATCAAAAAAAGTCGAATCGAAACGAAAACAATCGAATCGAATCGAATCTAAAAGAATCGTATTGAATTGCATCGAGTCGAAAAGACTCGAATCAAAAAGACTCGAATCGAATTGAATCAAATCGAAAAGAATCTAATAGAAACCACTCGAACAGAATCAAATCGAAATGATTCAAAATGAATCGAATAGAATAGAATCGAAAAAAATCGAATAGAATCGAAACGAATTGAATCGAAGAGAATCGATTAGAATCGAAATGAAAAGAATCGTATTGAATCGAATCGAAAAGAATCAACTCAAATCGAATCGAAAGAATTGAATCAAATCGAAAAGAATCCAATCGAATCGAAAAGAATCGAACTGAATGGAATCAAATCGAAAAGAATCTAATCGAATTGAAAAGAATCGAATCAAATTTAATGGAATCGAAAAGAATCGAATTGATTCGAAAAGAATCGAAATGAAACAAATCAGATCAAATGGAAAAGAATCAAATCGAATTGAAAAGAATCGAATCGAATCGAAATGAATCGAATCAAAAAGAATCGAATCGAAAAGAATCGAATTGAAAAGAATCGAATCGAATCGTAAAGATTCGAATCGAATTAAAAATATCACATCGAATCGAATCGCAAAGAATCGAATTGAAAAGACTCGAATTGAAACGAATCGATTTGAAACGAAAAGAATCGAATCGAATCGAATCGAATCGAATTGAAAGAATCGAATTGAATAGAAAAAAATCGAATAGAAAAGAATCGAACCGAAAAGAAAAGAATCAAATTGAATCAGTCGATTAAATTCTAGTCGAATCGAATCAAAAAATGAAATCGAGTCGAATCGAATCGAAAAGAATCGAATTGTATCTAATCAAAAAGAATCGAATCGTATCGACTCGAATCGAAAAGAATCCAACTGCATCATCGAATGGAAAATAATCGAATTGAATAGAATAGAAAAGAATCGAATCGAATCAAATCGAAAACAATCAAATTGAATTGATCGAAAAGAATCGAATTGAATCAAATCGAATCGAAATGCAAAGAATCGAATCAATACAAATAGAAAAGAATCGAAAAGAATCAAATCGACACGAAAAGAATCGAATCGAATCAAAAAGTATCGAATTGATTCGAAAACATTCGAATCGAAAAGAATCGAATTGAAATGAATCCGATCGAAATGAAAAGAATCTACTCGACTCGAATCCAAAAGAATCGAATCCAAAAGAATTGAATCGAATCCAAAAGAACCGAATTGAATTGAATCAAAAGAAATGAATTGAATTGAATCAAGAAGGAACTAATCGAATCAAATCGAAAAAAATCGAATAGAATCAAATCGAATCAAAAAGAATCGAATAGATTCGAATAAAGAAGAATCGAACTGAGGGATCCCTGGGTGGCGCAGCGGTTTAGCGCCTGCCTTTGGCCCAGGGCGCGATCCTGGAGACCCGGGATCGAATCCCACATCGGGCTCCCGCTGCATGGAGCCTGCTTCTCCCTCTGCCTGTGTCTCTGCCTCTCTCACTCTCTCTGTGACTATCATAAAAAAAAGAATCGAATTGAATCGAGTTGAAAAAATCATAAAGAATCAAATCGAAAAGAATCGAGTTCCATGTAACGAAAAGATTCGAATTGAAAAGAATCGAATCGAAACAAAAGAATCGAATCGAATCGACATGAATCAAAAAGAATCGAATCAAAACGAATCGAAAAGAAACAAATCAAGTAGAATCTAAAAGAACCGAATCGAATCAAATCGAAACAATTCGAATAGAATTGAATCGAAAAGAATCAAAACGAATCGAACCGAAGAGAATCGATTCGAATCAAAATAAAAAGTATCGTATCAAATCGAATCGAAAAGAATCATATCAAATAGAATCGAAAGAATGGAATCAAATCTAAAACAATCGAATGGAATCGAAAAGAATCGAATTGAACGGAATGGAATCGAAAAGAATACAATAGAATAGAATCGAAAGACATCGAATAGAATCAAATCAAATCAAAAAGAATCGAATTGAATTGATCCTAACCAAAATAAGCGAAATGAATCGACTCGAACCGAAAAGAATCAAATCGAAAAGACTCTAATCTCAACGAAAATCATCGAAATGAATAGAATCGAAAAGAATCGAATTGAATCAAATCGAAAAGAATCCAATGGAATCCAATCGAAAAGAATCAAATTGATTCGACTCGAAACAAATTGAATCCAATCGAAAAGAATCTAATTGAATCGAATCGAAAAGAATCGAATTCAATCAAAACGAATCGATTCGAATGGAATAGAAAAGAATAGAATAGAATCGAATCGAAAAGAAACGAATCGAACCGAATCAAAAAGAAAACCATCGAATCGAATCAAATACAAAAGAATCGCTTTGAATAGCATAGAATTGAAAAGAATCGAATCAATCGAATTGAAAACAATCGAATCGAAAAGAATCGAATCAAAAAAAGTCGAATCGAAACGAAAACAATCGAATCGAATCGAATCTAAAAGAATAGTATTGAATTGCATCGAGTCGAAAAGACTCGAATCAAAAAGACTCGAATCGAATTGAATCAAATCGAAAAGAATCTAATAGAAACCACTCGAACAGAATCAAATCGAAATGATTCAAAATGAATCGAATAGAATAGAATCGAAAAAAATCGAATAGAATCGAAACGAATTGAATCGAAGAGAATCGATTAGAATCGAAATGAAAAGAATCGTATTGAATCGAATCGAAAAGAATCAACTCAAATCGAATCGAAAGAATTGAATCAAATCGAAAAGAATCCAATCGAATCGAAAAGAATCGAACTGAATGGAATCAAATCGAAAAGAATCTAATCGAATTGAAAAGAATCGAATCAAATTTAATGGAATCGAAAAGAATCGAATTGATTCGAAAAGAATCGAAATGAAACAAATCAGATCAAATGGAAAAGAATCAAATCGAATTGAAAAGAATCGAATCGAATCGAAATGAATCGAATCAAAAAGAATCGAATCGAAAAGAATCGAATTGAAAAGAATCGAATCGAATCGTAAAGATTCGAATCGAATTAAAAATATCACATCGAATCGAATCGCAAAGAATCGAATTGAAAAGACTCGAATTGAAACGAATCGATTTGAAACGAAAAGAATCGAATCGAATCGAATCGAATTGAATTGAAAGAATCGAATTGAATAGAAAAAAATCGAATAGAAAAGAATCGAACCGAAAAGAAAAGAATCAAATTGAATCAGTCGATTAAATTCTAGTCGAATCGAATCAAAAAATGAAATCGAGTCGAATCGAATCGAAAAGAATCGAATTGTATCTAATCAAAAAGAATCGAATCGTATCGACTCGAATCGAAAAGAATCCAATTGCATCATCGAATGGAAAATAATCGAATTGAATAGAATAGAAAAGAATCGAATCCCATCAAAATCGAAAACAAATTGAATTGATCGAAAAGAATCGAATTGAATCAAATCGAATCGAAATGCAAAGAATCGAATCAATACAAATAGAAAAGAATCGAAAAGAATCAAATCGACACGAAAAGAATCGAATCGAATCAAAAAGTATCGAATTGATTCGAAAACATTCGAATCGAAAAGAATCGAATTGAAATGAATCCGATCGAAATGAAAAGAATCTACTCGACTCGAATCCAAAAGAATCGAATCCAAAAGAATTGAATCGAATCCAAAAGAATCGAATTGAACTGAATCAAAAGAAATGAATTGAATTGAATCAAGAAGGAACTAATCGAATCAAATCGAAAAAAATCAAATAGAATCAAATCGAATCAAAAAGAATCGAATAGATTCGAATAAAGAAGAATCGAATTGAGGGATCCCTGGGTGGCGCAGCGGTTTAGCGCCTGCCTTTGGCCCAGGGCGCGATCCTGGAGACCCGGGATCGAATCCCACATTGGGCTCCCGCTGCATGGAGCCTGCTTCTCCCTCTGCCTGTGTCTCTGCCTCTCTCACTCTCTCTGTGACTATCATAAAAAAAAGAATCGAGTTGAATCGAGTTGAAAAAATCATAAAGAATCAAATCGAAAAGAATCGAATTCCATGTAACGAAAAGATTCGAATTGAAAAGAATCGAATCAAAACAAAAGAATCGAATCGAATCGACATGAATCAAAAAGAATCGAATCAAAACGAATCGAAAAGAAACAAATCAAGTAGAATCTAAAAGAACCGAATCGAATCAAATCGAAACAATTCGAATAGAATTGAATCGAAAAGAATCAAAACGAATCGAACCGAAGAGAATCGATTCGAATCAAAATAAAAAGTATCGTATCAAATCGAATCGAAAAGAATCATATCAAATAGAATCGAAAGAATGGAATCAAATCTAAAACAATCGAATGGAATCGAAAAGAATCGAATTGAACGGAATGGAATCGAAAAGAATACAATAGAATAGAATCGAAAGACATCGAATAGAATCAAATCAAATCAAAAAGAATCGAATTGAATTGATCCTAACCAAAATAAGCGAAATGAATCGACTCGAACCGAAAAGAATCAAATCGAAAAGACTCTAATCTCAACGAAAATCATCGAAATGAATAGAATCGAAAAGAATCGAATTGAATCAAATCGAAAAGAATCCAATGGAATCCAATCGAAAAGAATCAAATTGATTCGACTCGAAACAAATTGAATCCAATCGAAAAGAATCTAATTGAATCGAATCGAAAAGAATCGAATTCAATCAAAACGAATCGATTCGAAAGGAATAGAAAAGAATAGAATAGAATCGAATCGAAAAGAATCAACTCGAATCGAAAAGAATCGAATCGAAAAGAATTGAATTGAATCGAAAAGAAACGAATCGAACCGAATCAAAAAGAAAACCATCGAATCGAATCAAATACAAAAGAATCGCTTTGAATAGCATAGAATTGAAAAGAATCGAATCAATCGAATTGAAAACAATCGAATCGAAAAGAATCGAATCAAAAAAAGTCGAATCGAAACGAAAACAATCGAATCGAATCGAATCGAAAAGAATCGTATTGAATTGCATCGAGTCGAAAAGACTCGAATCAAAAAGACTCGAATCGAATTGAATCAAATCGAAAAGAATCTAATAGAAACCACTCGAACAGAATCAAATCGAAATGATTCAAAATGAATCGAATAGAATAGAATCGAAAAAAATCGAATAGAATCGAAACGAATTGAATCGAAGAGAATCGATTAGAATCGAAATGAAAAGAATCGTATTGAATCGAATCGAAAAGAATCAACTCAAATCGAATCGAAAGAATTGAATCAAATCGAAAAGAATCCAATCGAATCGAAAAGAATCGAACTGAATGGAATCAAATCGAAAAGAATCTAATCGAATTGAAAAGAATCGAATCAAATTTAATGGAATCGAAAAGAATCGAATTGATTCGAAAAGAATCGAAATGAAACAAATCAGATCAAATGGAAAAGAATCAAATCGAATTGAAAAGAATCGAATCGAATCGAAATGAATCGAATCAAAAAGAATCGAATCGAAAAGAATCGAATTGAAAAGAATCGAATCGAATCGTAAAGATTCGAATCGAATTAAAAATATCACATCGAATCGAATCGCAAAGAATCGAATTGAAAAGACTCGAATTGAAACGAATCGATTTGAAACGAAAAGAATCGAATCGAATCGAATCGAATCGAATTGAAAGAATCGAATTGAATAGAAAAAAATCGAATAGAAAAGAATCGAACCGAAAAGAAAAGAATCAAATTGAATCAGTCGATTAAATTCTAGTCGAATCGAATCAAAAAATGAAATCGAGTCGAATCGAATCGAAAAGAATCGAATTGTATCTAATCAAAAAGAATCGAATCGTATCGACTCGAATCGAAAAGAATCCAATTGCATCATCGAATGGAAAATAATCGAATTGAATAGAATAGAAAAGAATCGAATCGAATCAAATCGAAAACAATCAAATTGAATTGATCGAAAAGAATCGAATTGAATCAAATCGAATCGAAATGCAAAGAATCGAATCAATACAAATAGAAAAGAATCGAAAAGAATCAAATCGACACGAAAAGAATCGAATCGAATCAAAAAGTATCGAATTGATTCGAAAACATTCGAATCGAAAAGAATCGAATTGAAATGAATCCGATCGAAATGAAAAGAATCTACTCGACTCGAATCCAAAAGAATCGAATCCAAAAGAATTGAATCGAATCCAAAAGAACCGAATTGAATTGAATCAAAAGAAATGAATTGAATTGAATCAAGAAGGAACTAATCGAATCAAATCGAAAAAAATCGAATAGAATCAAATCGAATCAAAAAGAATCGAATAGATTCGAATAAAGAAGAATCGAACTGAGGGATCCCTGGGTGGCGCAGCGGTTTAGCGCCTGCCTTTGGCCCAGGGCGCGATCCTGGAGACCCGGGATCGAATCCCACATCGGGCTCCCGCTGCATGGAGCCTGCTTCTCCCTCTGCCTGTGTCTCTGCCTCTCTCACTCTCTCTGTGACTATCATAAAAAAAAGAATCGAGTTGAATCGAGTTGAAAAAATCATAAAGAATCAAATCGAAAAGAATCGAATTCCATGTAACGAAAAGATTCGAATTGAAAAGAATCGAATCGAAACAAAAGAATCGAATCGAATCGACATGAATCAAAAAGAATCGAATCAAAACGAATCGAAAAGAAACAAATCAAGTAGAATCTAAAAGAACCGAATCGAATCAAATCGAAACAATTCGAATAGAATTGAATCGAAAAGAATCAAAACGAATCGAACCGAAGAGAATCGATTCGAATCAAAATAAAAAGTATCGTATCAAATCGAATCGAAAAGAATCATATCAAATAGAATCGAAAGAATGGAATCAAATCTAAAACAATCGAATGGAATCGAAAAGAATCGAATTGAACGGAATGGAATCGAAAAGAATACAATAGAATAGAATCGAAAGACATCGAATAGAATCAAATCAAATCAAAAAGAATCGAATTGAATTGATCCTAACCAAAATAAGCGAAATGAATCGACTCGAACCGAAAAGAATCAAATCGAAAAGACTCTAATCTCAACGAAAATCATCGAAATGAATAGAATCGAAAAGAATCGAATTGAATCAAATCGAAAAGAATCCAATGGAATCCAATCGAAAAGAATCAAATTGATTCGACTCGAAACAAATTGAATCCAATCGAAAAGAATCTAATTGAATCGAATCGAAAAGAATCGAATTCAATCAAAACGAATCGATTCGAAAGGAAT
Organism: Canis aureus; assembly: GCF_053574225.1. NCBI lineage: Eukaryota > Metazoa > Chordata > Mammalia > Carnivora > Canidae > Canis > Canis aureus. Next base: position 28,487,036 of record NC_135647.1, read on the forward strand.
AGAAAAGAATAGAATAGAATCGAATCGAAAAGAATCAACTCGAATCGAAAAGAATCGAATCGAAAAGAATTGAATCGAATCGAAAAGAAACGAATCGAACCGAATCAAAAAGAAAACCATCGAATCGAATCAAATACAAAAGAATCGCTTTGAATAGCATAGAATCGAAAAGAATCGAATCAAAAAAAGTCGAATCGAAACGAAAACAATCGAATCGAATCGAATCGAAAAGAATCGTATTGAATTGCATCGAGTCGAAAAGACTCGAATCAAAAAGACTCGAATCGAATTGAATCAAATCGAAAAGAATGTAATAGAAACCACTCGAACAGAATCAAATCGAAATGATTCAAAATGAATCGAATAGAATAGAATCGAAAAAAATCGAATAGAATCGAAACGAATTGAATCGAAGAGAATCGATTAGAATCGAAATGAAAAGAATCGTATTGAATCGAATCGAAAAGAATCAACTCAAATCGAATCGAAAGAATTGAATCAAATCGAAAAGAATCCAATCGAATCGAAAAGAATCGAACTGAATGGAATCAAATCGAAAAGAATCTAATCGAATTGAAAAGAATCGAATCAAATTTAATGGAATCGAAAAGAATCGAATTGATTCGAAAAGAATCGAAATGAAACAAATCAGATCAAATGGAAAAGAATCAAATCGAATTGAAAAGAATCGAATCGAATCGAAATGAATCGAATCAAAAAGAATCGAATCGAAAAGAATCGAATTGAAAAGAATCGAATCGAATCGTAAAGATTCGAATCGAATTAAAAATATCACATCGAATCGAATCGCAAAGAATCGAATTGAAAAGACTCGAATTGAAACGAATCGATTTGAAACGAAAAGAATCGAATCGAATCGAATCGAATCGAATTGAAAGAATCGAATTGAATAGAAAAAAATCGAATAGAAAAGAATCGAACCGAAAAGAAAAGAATCAAATTGAATCAGTCGATTAAATTCTAGTCGAATCGAATCAAAAAATGAAATCGAGTCGAATCGAATCGAAAAGAATCGAATTGTATCTAATCAAAAAGAATCGAATCGTATCGACTCGAATCGAAAAGAATCCAATTGCATCATCGAATGGAAAATAATCGAATTGAATAGAATAGAAAAGAATCGAATCGAATCAAATCGAAAACAATCAAATTGAATTGATCGAAAAGAATCGAATTGAATCAAATCGAATCGAAATGCAAAGAATCGAATCAATACAAATAGAAAAGAATCGAAAAGAATCAAATCGACACGAAAAGAATCGAATCGAATCAAAAAGTATCGAATTGATTCGAAAACATTCGAATCGAAAAGAATCGAATTGAAATGAATCCGATCGAAATGAAAAGAATCTACTCGACTCGAATCCAAAAGAATCGAATCCAAAAGAATTGAATCGAATCCAAAAGAACCGAATTGAATTGAATCAAAAGAAATGAATTGAATTGAATCAAGAAGGAACTAATCGAATCAAATCGAAAAAAATCGAATAGAATCAAATCGAATCAAAAAGAATCGAATAGATTCGAATAAAGAAGAATCGAACTGAGGGATCCCTGGGTGGCGCAGCGGTTTAGCGCCTGCCTTTGGCCCAGGGCGCGATCCTGGAGACCCGGGATCGAATCCCACATCGGGCTCCCGCTGCATGGAGCCTGCTTCTCCCTCTGCCTGTGTCTCTGCCTCTCTCACTCTCTCTGTGACTATCATAAAAAAAAGAATCGAGTTGAATCGAGTTGAAAAAATCATAAAGAATCAAATCGAAAAGAATCGAATTCCATGTAACGAAAAGATTCGAATTGAAAAGAATCGAATCGAAACAAAAGAATCGAATCGAATCGACATGAATCAAAAAGAATCGAATCAAAACGAATCGAAAAGAAACAAATCAAGTAGAATCTAAAAGAACCGAATCGAATCAAATCGAAACAATTCGAATAGAATTGAATCGAAAAGAATCAAAACGAATCGAACCGAAGAGAATCGATTCGAATCAAAATAAAAAGTATCGTATCAAATCGAATCGAAAAGAATCATATCAAATAGAATCGAAAGAATGGAATCAAATCTAAAACAATCGAATGGAATCGAAAAGAATCGAATTGAACGGAATGGAATCGAAAAGAATACAATAGAATAGAATCGAAAGACATCGAATAGAATCAAATCAAATCAAAAAGAATCGAATTGAATTGATCCTAACCAAAATAAGCGAAATGAATCGACTCGAACCGAAAAGAATCAAATCGAAAAGACTCTAATCTCAACGAAAATCATCGAAATGAATAGAATCGAAAAGAATCGAATTGAATCAAATCGAAAAGAATCCAATGGAATCCAATCGAAAAGAATCAAATTGATTCGACTCGAAACAAATTGAATCCAATCGAAAAGAATCTAATTGAATCGAATCGAAAAGAATCGAATTCAATCAAAACGAATCGATTCGAATGGAATAGAAAAGAATAGAATAGAATCGAATCGAAAAGAATCAACTCGAATCGAAAAGAATCGAATCGAAAAGAATTGAATCGAATCGAAAAGAAACGAATCGAACCGAATCAAAAAGAAAACCATCGAATCGAATCAAATACAAAAGAATCGCTTTGAATAGCATAGAATTGAAAAGAATCGAATCAATCGAATTGAAAACAATCGAATCGAAAAGAATCGAATCAAAAAAAGTCGAATCGAAACGAAAACAATCGAATCGAATCGAATCTAAAAGAATCGTATTGAATTGCATCGAGTCGAAAAGACTCGAATCAAAAAGACTCGAATCGAATTGAATCAAATCGAAAAGAATCTAATAGAAACCACTCGAACAGAATCAAATCGAAATGATTCAAAATGAATCGAATAGAATAGAATCGAAAAAAATCGAATAGAATCGAAACGAATTGAATCGAAGAGAATCGATTAGAATCGAAATGAAAAGAATCGTATTGAATCGAATCGAAAAGAATCAACTCAAATCGAATCGAAAGAATTGAATCAAATCGAAAAGAATCCAATCGAATCGAAAAGAATCGAACTGAATGGAATCAAATCGAAAAGAATCTAATCGAATTGAAAAGAATCGAATCAAATTTAATGGAATCGAAAAGAATCGAATTGATTCGAAAAGAATCGAAATGAAACAAATCAGATCAAATGGAAAAGAATCAAATCGAATTGAAAAGAATCGAATCGAATCGAAATGAATCGAATCAAAAAGAATCGAATCGAAAAGAATCGAATTGAAAAGAATCGAATCGAATCGTAAAGATTCGAATCGAATTAAAAATATCACATCGAATCGAATCGCAAAGAATCGAATTGAAAAGACTCGAATTGAAACGAATCGATTTGAAACGAAAAGAATCGAATCGAATCGAATCGAATCGAATTGAAAGAACGAATTGAATAGAAAAAAATCGAATAGAAAAGAATCGAACCGAAAAGAAAAGAATCAAATTGAATCAGTCGATTAAATTCTAGTCGAATCGAATCAAAAAATGAAATCGAGTCGAATCGAATCGAAAAGAATCGAATTGTATCTAATCAAAAAGAATCGAATCGTATCGACTCGAATCGAAAAGAATCCAATTGCATCATCGAATGGAAAATAATCGAATTGAATAGAATAGAAAAGAATCGAATCGAATCAAATCGAAAACAATCAAATTGAATTGATCGAAAAGAATCGAATTGAATCAAATCGAATCGAAATGCAAAGAATCGAATCAATACAAATAGAAAAGAATCGAAAAGAATCAAATCGACACGAAAAGAATCGAATCGAATCAAAAAGTATCGAATTGATTCGAAAACATTCGAATCGAAAAGAATCGAATTGAAATGAATCCGATCGAAATGAAAAGAATCTACTCGACTCGAATCCAAAAGAATCGAATCCAAAAGAATTGAATCGAATCCAAAAGAACCGAATTGAATTGAATCAAAAGAAATGAATTGAATTGAATCAAGAAGGAACTAATCGAATCAAATCGAAAAAAATCGAATAGAATCAAATCGAATCAAAAAGAATCGAATAGATTCGAATAAAGAAGAATCGAACTGAGGGATCCCTGGGTGGCGCAGCGGTTTAGCGCCTGCCTTTGGCCCAGGGCGCGATCCTGGAGACCCGGGATCGAATCCCACATCGGGCTCCCGCTGCATGGAGCCTGCTTCTCCCTCTGCCTGTGTCTCTGCCTCTCTCACTCTCTCTGTGACTATCATAAAAAAAAGAATCGAATTGAATCGAGTTGAAAAAATCATAAAGAATCAAATCGAAAAGAATCGAATTCCATGTAACGAAAAGATTCGAATTAAAAAGAATCGAATCGAAACAAAAGAATCGAATCGAATCGACATGAATCAAAAAGAATCGAATCAAAACGAATCGAAAAGAAACAAATCAAGTAGAATCTAAAAGAACCGAATCGAATCAAATCGAAACAATTCGAATAGAATTGAATCGAAAAGAATCAAAACGAATCGAACCGAAGAGAATCGATTCGAATCAAAATAAAAAGTATCGTATCAAATCGAATCGAAAAGAATCATATCAAATAGAATCGAAAGAATGGAATCAAATCTAAAACAATCGAATGGAATCGAAAAGAATCGAATTGAACGGAATGGAATCGAAAAGAATACAATAGAATAGAATCGAAAGACATCGAATAGAATCAAATCAAATCAAAAAGAATCGAATTGAATTGATCCTAACCAAAATAAGCGAAATGAATCGACTCGAACCGAAAAGAATCAAATCGAAAAGACTCTAATCTCAACGAAAATCATCGAAATGAATAGAATCGAAAAGAATCGAATTGAATCAAATCGAAAAGAATCCAATGGAATCCAATCGAAAAGAATCAAATTGATTCGACTCGAAACAAATTGAATCCAATCGAAAAGAATCTAATTGAATCGAATCGAAAAGAATCGAATTCAATCAAAACGAATCGATTCGAAAGGAATAGAAAAGAATAGAATAGAATCGAATCGAAAAGAATCAACTCGAATCGAAAAGAATCGAATCGAAAAGAATTGAATCGAATCGAAAAGAAACGAATCGAACCGAATCAAAAAGAAAACCATCGAATCGAATCAAATACAAAAGAATCGCTTTGAATAGCATAGAATTGAAAAGAATCGAATCAATCGAATTGAAAACAATCGAATCGAAAAGAATCGAATCAAAAAAAGTCGAATCGAAACGAAAACAATCGAATCGAATCGAATCGAAAAGAATCGTATTGAATTGCATCGAGTCGAAAAGACTCGAATCAAAAAGACTCGAATCGAATTGAATCAAATCGAAAAGAATGTAATAGAAACCACTCGAACAGAATCAAATCGAAATGATTCAAAATGAATCGAATAGAATAGAATCGAAAAAAATCGAATAGAATCGAAACGAATTGAATCGAAGAGAATCGATTAGAATCGAAATGAAAAGAATCGTATTGAATCGAATCGAAAAGAATCAACTCAAATCGAATCGAAAGAATTGAATCAAATCGAAAAGAATCCAATCGAATCGAAAAGAATCGAACTGAATGGAATCAAATCGAAAAGAATCTAATCGAATTGAAAAGAATCGAATCAAATTTAATGGAATCGAAAAGAATCGAATTGATTCGAAAAGAATCGAAATGAAACAAATCAGATCAAATGGAAAAGAATCAAATCGAATTGAAAAGAATCGAATCGAATCGAAATGAATCGAATCAAAAAGAATCGAATCGAAAAGAATCGAATTGAAAAGAATCGAATCGAATCGTAAAGATTCGAATCGAATTAAAAATATCACATCGAATCGAATCGCAAAGAATCGAATTGAAAAGACTCGAATTGAAACGAATCGATTTGAAACGAAAAGAATCGAATCGAATCGAATCGAATCGAATTGAAAGAATCGAATTGAATAGAAAAAAATCGAATAGAAAAGAATCGAACCGAAAAGAAAAGAATCAAATTGAATCAGTCGATTAAATTCTAGTCGAATCGAATCAAAAAATGAAATCGAGTCGAATCGAATCGAAAAGAATCGAATTGTATCTAATCAAAAAGAATCGAATCGTATCGACTCGAATCGAAAAGAATCCAATTGCATCATCGAATGGAAAATAATCGAATTGAATAGAATAGAAAAGAATCGAATCGAATCAAATCGAAAACAATCAAATTGAATTGATCGAAAAGAATCGAATTGAATCAAATCGAATCGAAATGCAAAGAATCGAATCAATACAAATAGAAAAGAATCGAAAAGAATCAAATCGACACGAAAAGAATCGAATCGAATCAAAAAGTATCGAATTGATTCGAAAACATTCGAATCGAAAAGAATCGAATTGAAATGAATCCGATCGAAATGAAAAGAATCTACTCGACTCGAATCCAAAAGAATCGAATCCAAAAGAATTGAATCGAATCCAAAAGAACCGAATTGAATTGAATCAAAAGAAATGAATTGAATTGAATCAAGAAGGAACTAATCGAATCAAATCGAAAAAAATCGAATAGAATCAAATCGAATCAAAAAGAATCGAATAGATTCGAATAAAGAAGAATCGAACTGAGGGATCCCTGGGTGGCGCAGCGGTTTAGCGCCTGCCTTTGGCCCAGGGCGCGATCCTGGAGACCCGGGATCGAATCCCACATCGGGCTCCCGCTGCATGGAGCCTGCTTCTCCCTCTGCCTGTGTCTCTGCCTCTCTCACTCTCTCTGTGACTATCATAAAAAAAAGAATCGAGTTGAATCGAGTTGAAAAAATCATAAAGAATCAAATCGAAAAGAATCGAATTCCATGTAACGAAAAGATTCGAATTGAAAAGAATCGAATCGAAACAAAAGAATCGAATCGAATCGACATGAATCAAAAAGAATCGAATCAAAACGAATCGAAAAGAAACAAATCAAGTAGAATCTAAAAGAACCGAATCGAATCAAATCGAAACAATTCGAATAGAATTGAATCGAAAAGAATCAAAACGAATCGAACCGAAGAGAATCGATTCGAATCAAAATAAAAAGTATCGTATCAAATCGAATCGAAAAGAATCATATCAAATAGAATCGAAAGAATGGAATCAAATCTAAAACAATCGAATGGAATCGAAAAGAATCGAATTGAACGGAATGGAATCGAAAAGAATACAATAGAATAGAATCGAAAGACATCGAATAGAATCAAATCAAATCAAAAAGAATCGAATTGAATTGATCCTAACCAAAATAAGCGAAATGAATCGACTCGAACCGAAAAGAATCAAATCGAAAAGACTCTAATCTCAACGAAAATCATCGAAATGAATAGAATCGAAAAGAATCGAATTGAATCAAATCGAAAAGAATCCAATGGAATCCAATCGAAAAGAATCAAATTGATTCGACTCGAAACAAATTGAATCCAATCGAAAAGAATCTAATTGAATCGAATCGAAAAGAATCGAATTCAATCAAAACGAATCGATTCGAAAGGAATAGAAAAGAATAGAATAGAATCGAATCGAAAAGAATCAACTCGAATCGAAAAGAATCGAATCGAAAAGAATTGAATCGAATCGAAAAGAAACGAATCGAACCGAATCAAAAAGAAAACCATCGAATCGAATCAAATACAAAAGAATCGCTTTGAATAGCATAGAATTGAAAAGAATCGAATCAATCGAATTGAAAACAATCGAATCGAAAAGAATCGAATCAAAAAAAGTCGAATCGAAACGAAAACAATCGAATCGAATCGAATCGAAAAGAATCGTATTGAATTGCATCGAGTCGAAAAGACTCGAATCAAAAAGACTCGAATCGAATTGAATCAAATCGAAAAGAATGTAATAGAAACCACTCGAACAGAATCAAATCGAAATGATTCAAAATGAATCGAATAGAATAGAATCGAAAAAAATCGAATAGAATCGAAACGAATTGAATCGAAGAGAATCGATTAGAATCGAAATGAAAAGAATCGTATTGAATCGAATCGAAAAGAATCAACTCAAATCGAATCGAAAGAATTGAATCAAATCGAAAAGAATCCAATCGAATCGAAAAGAATCGAACTGAATGGAATCAAATCGAAAAGAATCTAATCGAATTGAAAAGAATCGAATCAAATTTAATGGAATCGAAAAGAATCGAATTGATTCGAAAAGAATCGAAATGAAACAAATCAGATCAAATGGAAAAGAATCAAATCGAATTGAAAAGAATCGAATCGAATCGAAATGAATCGAATCAAAAAGAATCGAATCGAAAAGAATCGAATTGAAAAGAATCGAATCGAATCGTAAAGATTCGAATCGAATTAAAAATATCACATCGAATCGAATCGCAAAGAATCGAATTGAAAAGACTCGAATTGAAACGAATCGATTTGAAACGAAAAGAATCGAATCGAATCGAATCGAATCGAATTGAAAGAATCGAATTGAATAGAAAAAAATCGAATAGAAAAGAATCGAACCGAAAAGAAAAGAATCAAATTGAATCAGTCGATTAAATTCTAGTCGAATCGAATCAAAAAATGAAATCGAGTCGAATCGAATCGAAAAGAATCGAATTGTATCTAATCAAAAAGAATCGAATCGTATCGACTCGAATCGAAAAGAATCCAATTGCATCATCGAATGGAAAATAATCGAATTGAATAGAATAGAAAAGAATCGAATCGAATCAAATCGAAAACAATCAAATTGAATTGATCGAAAAGAATCGAATTGAATCAAATCGAATCGAAATGCAAAGAATCGAATCAATACAAATAGAAAAGAATCGAAAAGAATCAAATCGACACGAAAAGAATCGAATCGAATCAAAAAGTATCGAATTGATTCGAAAACATTCGAATCGAAAAGAATCGAATTGAAATGAATCCGATCGAAATGAAAAGAATCTACTCGACTCGAATCCAAAAGAATCGAATCCAAAAGAATTGAATCGAATCCAAAAGAACCGAATTGAATTGAATCAAAAGAAATGAATTGAATTGAATCAAGAAGGAACTAATCGAATCAAATCGAAAAAAATCGAATAGAATCAAATCGAATCAAAAAGAATCGAATAGATTCGAATAAAGAAGAATCGAACTGAGGGATCCCTGGGTGGCGCAGCGGTTTAGCGCCTGCCTTTGGCCCAGGGCGCGATCCTGGAGACCCGGGATCGAATCCCACATCGGGCTCCCGCTGCATGGAGCCTGCTTCTCCCTCTGCCTGTGTCTCTGCCTCTCTCACTCTCTCTGTGACTATCATAAAAAAAAGAATCGAATTGAATCGAGTTGAAAAAATCATAAAGAATCAAATCGAAAAGAATCGAATTCCATGTAACGAAAAGATTCGAATTAAAAAGAATCGAATCGAAACAAAAGAATCGAATCGAATCGACATGAATCAAAAAGAATCGAATCAAAACGAATCGAAAAGAAACAAATCAAGTAGAATCTAAAAGAACCGAATCGAATCAAATCGAAACAATTCGAATAGAATTGAATCGAAAAGAATCAAAACGAATCGAACCGAAGAGAATCGATTCGAATCAAAATAAAAAGTATCGTATCAAATCGAATCGAAAAGAATCATATCAAATAGAATCGAAAGAATGGAATCAAATCTAAAACAATCGAATGGAATCGAAAAGAATCGAATTGAACGGAATGGAATCGAAAAGAATACAATAGAATAGAATCGAAAGACATCGAATAGAATCAAATCAAATCAAAAAGAATCGAATTGAATTGATCCTAACCAAAATAAGCGAAATGAATCGACTCGAACCGAAAAGAATCAAATCGAAAAGACTCTAATCTCAACGAAAATCATCGAAATGAATAGAATCGAAAAGAATCGAATTGAATCAAATCGAAAAGAATCCAATGGAATCCAATCGAAAAGAATCAAATTGATTCGACTCGAAACAAATTGAATCCAATCGAAAAGAATCTAATTGAATCGAATCGAAAAGAATCGAATTCAATCAAAACGAATCGATTCGAATGGAATAGAAAAGAATAGAATAGAATCGAATCGAAAAGAATCAACTCGAATCGAAAAGAATCGAATCGAAAAGAATTGAATCGAATCGAAAAGAAACGAATCGAACCGAATCAAAAAGAAAACCATCGAATCGAATCAAATACAAAAGAATCGCTTTGAATAGCATAGAATTGAAAAGAATCGAATCAATCGAATTGAAAACAATCGAATCGAAAAGAATCGAATCAAAAAAAGTCGAATCGAAACGAAAACAATCGAATCGAATCGAATCGAAAAGAATCGTATTGAATTGCATCGAGTCGAAAAGACTCGAATCAAAAAGACTCGAATCGAATTGAATCAAATCGAAAAGAATCTAATAGAAACCACTCGAACAGAATCAAATCGAAATGATTCAAAATGAATCGAATAGAATAGAATCGAAAAAAATCGAATAGAATCGAAACGAATTGAATCGAAGAGAATCGATTAGAATCGAAATGAAAAGAATCGTATTGAATCGAATCGAAAAGAATCAACTCAAATCGAATCGAAAGAATTGAATCAAATCGAAAAGAATCCAATCGAATCGAAAAGAATCGAACTGAATGGAATCAAATCGAAAAGAATCTAATCGAATTGAAAAGAATCGAATCAAATTTAATGGAATCGAAAAGAATCGAATTGATTCGAAAAGAATCGAAATGAAACAAATCAGATCAAATGGAAAAGAATCAAATCGAATTGAAAAGAATCGAATCGAATCGAAATGAATCGAATCAAAAAGAATCGAATCGAAAAGAATCGAATTGAAAAGAATCGAATCGAATCGTAAAGATTCGAATCGAATTAAAAATATCACATCGAATCGAATCGCAAAGAATCGAATTGAAAAGACTCGAATTGAAACGAATCGATTTGAAACGAAAAGAATCGAATCGAATCGAATCGAATCGAATTGAAAGAACGAATTGAATAGAAAAAAATCGAATAGAAAAGAATCGAACCGAAAAGAAAAGAATCAAATTGAATCAGTCGATTAAATTCTAGTCGAATCGAATCAAAAAATGAAATCGAGTCGAATCGAATCGAAAAGAATCGAATTGTATCTAATCAAAAAGAATCGAATCGTATCGACTCGAATCGAAAAGAATCCAATTGCATCATCGAATGGAAAATAATCGAATTGAATAGAATAGAAAAGAATCGAATCGAATCAAATCGAAAACAATCAAATTGAATTGATCGAAAAGAATCGAATTGAATCAAATCGAATCGAAATGCAAAGAATCGAATCAATACAAATAGAAAAGAATCGAAAAGAATCAAATCGACACGAAAAGAATCGAATCGAATCAAAAAGTATCGAATTGATTCGAAAACATTCGAATCGAAAAGAATCGAATTGAAATGAATCCGATCGAAATGAAAAGAATCTACTCGACTCGAATCCAAAAGAATCGAATCCAAAAGAATTGAATCGAATCCAAAAGAACCGAATTGAATTGAATCAAAAGAAATGAATTGAATTGAATCAAGAAGGAACTAATCGAATCAAATCGAAAAAAATCGAATAGAATCAAATCGAATCAAAAAGAATCGAATAGATTCGAATAAAGAAGAATCGAACTGAGGGATCCCTGGGTGGCGCAGCGGTTTAGCGCCTGCCTTTGGCCCAGGGCGCGATCCTGGAGACCCGGGATCGAATCCCACATCGGGCTCCCGCTGCATGGAGCCTGCTTCTCCCTCTGCCTGTGTCTCTGCCTCTCTCACTCTCTCTGTGACTATCATAAAAAAAAGAATCGAATTGAATCGAGTTGAAAAAATCATAAAGAATCAAATCGAAAAGAATCGAATTCCATGTAACGAAAAGATTCGAATTAAAAAGAATCGAATCGAAACAAAAGAATCGAATCGAATCGACATGAATCAAAAAGAATCGAATCAAAACGAATCGAAAAGAAACAAATCAAGTAGAATCTAAAAGAACCGAATCGAATCAAATCGAAACAATTCGAATAGAATTGAATCGAAAAGAATCAAAACGAATCGAACCGAAGAGAATCGATTCGAATCAAAATAAAAAGTATCGTATCAAATCGAATCGAAAAGAATCATATCAAATAGAATCGAAAGAATGGAATCAAATCTAAAACAATCGAATGGAATCGAAAAGAATCGAATTGAACGGAATGGAATCGAAAAGAATACAATAGAATAGAATCGAAAGACATCGAATAGAATCAAATCAAATCAAAAAGAATCGAATTGAATTGATCCTAACCAAAATAAGCGAAATGAATCGACTCGAACCGAAAAGAATCAAATCGAAAAGACTCTAATCTCAACGAAAATCATCGAAATGAATAGAATCGAAAAGAATCGAATTGAATCAAATCGAAAAGAATCCAATGGAATCCAATCGAAAAGAATCAAATTGATTCGACTCGAAACAAATTGAATCCAATCGAAAAGAATCTAATTGAATCGAATCGAAAAGAATCGAATTCAATCAAAACGAATCGATTCGAAAGGAATAGAAAAGAATAGAATAGAATCGAATCGAAAAGAATCAACTCGAATCGAAAAGAATCGAATCGAAAAGAATTGAATCGAATCGAAAAGAAACGAATCGAACCGAATCAAAAAGAAAACCATCGAATCGAATCAAATACAAAAGAATCGCTTTGAATAGCATAGAATTGAAAAGAATCGAATCAATCGAATTGAAAACAATCGAATCGAAAAGAATCGAATCAAAAAAAGTCGAATCGAAACGAAAACAATCGAATCGAATCGAATCGAAAAGAATCGTATTGAATTGCATCGAGTCGAAAAGACTCGAATCAAAAAGACTCGAATCGAATTGAATCAAATCGAAAAGAATGTAATAGAAACCACTCGAACAGAATCAAATCGAAATGATTCAAAATGAATCGAATAGAATAGAATCGAAAAAAATCGAATAGAATCGAAACGAATTGAATCGAAGAGAATCGATTAGAATCGAAATGAAAAGAATCGTATTGAATCGAATCGAAAAGAATCAACTCAAATCGAATCGAAAGAATTGAATCAAATCGAAAAGAATCCAATCGAATCGAAAAGAATCGAACTGAATGGAATCAAATCGAAAAGAATCTAATCGAATTGAAAAGAATCGAATCAAATTTAATGGAATCGAAAAGAATCGAATTGATTCGAAAAGAATCGAAATGAAACAAATCAGATCAAATGGAAAAGAATCAAATCGAATTGAAAAGAATCGAATCGAATCGAAATGAATCGAATCAAAAAGAATCGAATCGAAAAGAATCGAATTGAAAAGAATCGAATCGAATCGTAAAGATTCGAATCGAATTAAAAATATCACATCGAATCGAATCGCAAAGAATCGAATTGAAAAGACTCGAATTGAAACGAATCGATTTGAAACGAAAAGAATCGAATCGAATCGAATCGAATCGAATTGAAAGAATCGAATTGAATAGAAAAAAATCGAATAGAAAAGAATCGAACCGAAAAGAAAAGAATCAAATTGAATCAGTCGATTAAATTCTAGTCGAATCGAATCAAAAAATGAAATCGAGTCGAATCGAATCGAAAAGAATCGAATTGTATCTAATCAAAAAGAATCGAATCGTATCGACTCGAATCGAAAAGAATCCAATTGCATCATCGAATGGAAAATAATCGAATTGAATAGAATAGAAAAGAATCGAATCGAATCAAATCGAAAACAATCAAATTGAATTGATCGAAAAGAATCGAATTGAATCAAATCGAATCGAAATGCAAAGAATCGAATCAATACAAATAGAAAAGAATCGAAAAGAATCAAATCGACACGAAAAGAATCGAATCGAATCAAAAAGTATCGAATTGATTCGAAAACATTCGAATCGAAAAGAATCGAATTGAAATGAATCCGATCGAAATGAAAAGAATCTACTCGACTCGAATCCAAAAGAATCGAATCCAAAAGAATTGAATCGAATCCAAAAGAACCGAATTGAATTGAATCAAAAGAAATGAATTGAATTGAATCAAGAAGGAACTAATCGAATCAAATCGAAAAAAATCGAATAGAATCAAATCGAATCAAAAAGAATCGAATAGATTCGAATAAAGAAGAATCGAACTGAGGGATCCCTGGGTGGCGCAGCGGTTTAGCGCCTGCCTTTGGCCCAGGGCGCGATCCTGGAGACCCGGGATCGAATCCCACATCGGGCTCCCGCTGCATGGAGCCTGCTTCTCCCTCTGCCTGTGTCTCTGCCTCTCTCACTCTCTCTGTGACTATCATAAAAAAAAGAATCGAGTTGAATCGAGTTGAAAAAATCATAAAGAATCAAATCGAAAAGAATCGAATTCCATGTAACGAAAAGATTCGAATTGAAAAGAATCGAATCGAAACAAAAGAATCGAATCGAATCGACATGAATCAAAAAGAATCGAATCAAAACGAATCGAAAAGAAACAAATCAAGTAGAATCTAAAAGAACCGAATCGAATCAAATCGAAACAATTCGAATAGAATTGAATCGAAAAGAATCAAAACGAATCGAACCGAAGAGAATCGATTCGAATCAAAATAAAAAGTATCGTATCAAATCGAATCGAAAAGAATCATATCAAATAGAATCGAAAGAATGGAATCAAATCTAAAACAATCGAATGGAATCGAAAAGAATCGAATTGAACGGAATGGAATCGAAAAGAATACAATAGAATAGAATCGAAAGACATCGAATAGAATCAAATCAAATCAAAAAGAATCGAATTGAATTGATCCTAACCAAAATAAGCGAAATGAATCGACTCGAACCGAAAAGAATCAAATCGAAAAGACTCTAATCTCAACGAAAATCATCGAAATGAATAGAATCGAAAAGAATCGAATTGAATCAAATCGAAAAGAATCCAATGGAATCCAATCGAAAAGAATCAAATTGATTCGACTCGAAACAAATTGAATCCAATCGAAAAGAATCTAATTGAATCGAATCGAAAAGAATCGAATTCAATCAAAACGAATCGATTCGAAAGGAATAGAAAAGAATAGAATAGAATCGAATCGAAAAGAATCAACTCGAATCGAAAAGAATCGAATCGAAAAGAATTGAATCGAATCGAAAAGAAACGAATCGAACCGAATCAAAAAGAAAACCATCGAATCGAATCAAATACAAAAGAATCGCTTTGAATAGCATAGAATTGAAAAGAATCGAATCAATCGAATTGAAAACAATCGAATCGAAAAGAATCGAATCAAAAAAAGTCGAATCGAAACGAAAACAATCGAATCGAATCGAATCGAAAAGAATCGTATTGAATTGCATCGAGTCGAAAAGACTCGAATCAAAAAGACTCGAATCGAATTGAATCAAATCGAAAAGAATGTAATAGAAACCACTCGAACAGAATCAAATCGAAATGATTCAAAATGAATCGAATAGAATAGAATCGAAAAAAATCGAATAGAATCGAAACGAATTGAATCGAAGAGAATCGATTAGAATCGAAATGAAAAGAATCGTATTGAATCGAATCGAAAAGAATCAACTCAAATCGAATCGAAAGAATTGAATCAAATCGAAAAGAATCCAATCGAATCGAAAAGAATCGAACTGAATGGAATCAAATCGAAAAGAATCTAATCGAATTGAAAAGAATCGAATCAAATTTAATGGAATCGAAAAGAATCGAATTGATTCGAAAAGAATCGAAATGAAACAAATCAGATCAAATGGAAAAGAATCAAATCGAATTGAAAAGAATCGAATCGAATCGAAATGAATCGAATCAAAAAGAATCGAATCGAAAAGAATCGAATTGAAAAGAATCGAATCGAATCGTAAAGATTCGAATCGAATTAAAAATATCACATCGAATCGAATCGCAAAGAATCGAATTGAAAAGACTCGAATTGAAACGAATCGATTTGAAACGAAAAGAATCGAATCGAATCGAATCGAATCGAATTGAAAGAATCGAATTGAATAGAAAAAAATCGAATAGAAAAGAATCGAACCGAAAAGAAAAGAATCAAATTGAATCAGTCGATTAAATTCTAGTCGAATCGAATCAAAAAATGAAATCGAGTCGAATCGAATCGAAAAGAATCGAATTGTATCTAATCAAAAAGAATCGAATCGTATCGACTCGAATCGAAAAGAATCCAATTGCATCATCGAATGGAAAATAATCGAATTGAATAGAATAGAAAAGAATCGAATCGAATCAAATCGAAAACAATCAAATTGAATTGATCGAAAAGAATCGAATTGAATCAAATCGAATCGAAATGCAAAGAATCGAATCAATACAAATAGAAAAGAATCGAAAAGAATCAAATCGACACGAAAAGAATCGAATCGAATCAAAAAGTATCGAATTGATTCGAAAACATTCGAATCGAAAAGAATCGAATTGAAATGAATCCGATCGAAATGAAAAGAATCTACTCGACTCGAATCCAAAAGAATCGAATCCAAAAGAATTGAATCGAATCCAAAAGAACCGAATTGAATTGAATCAAAAGAAATGAATTGAATTGAATCAAGAAGGAACTAATCGAATCAAATCGAAAAAAATCGAATAGAATCAAATCGAATCAAAAAGAATCGAATAGATTCGAATAAAGAAGAATCGAACTGAGGGATCCCTGGGTGGCGCAGCGGTTTAGCGCCTGCCTTTGGCCCAGGGCGCGATCCTGGAGACCCGGGATCGAATCCCACATCGGGCTCCCGCTGCATGGAGCCTGCTTCTCCCTCTGCCTGTGTCTCTGCCTCTCTCACTCTCTCTGTGACTATCATAAAAAAAAGAATCGAGTTGAATCGAGTTGAAAAAATCATAAAGAATCAAATCGAAAAGAATCGAATTCCATGTAACGAAAAGATTCGAATTGAAAAGAATCGAATCGAAACAAAAGAATCGAATCGAATCGACATGAATCAAAAAGAATCGAATCAAAACGAATCGAAAAGAAACAAATCAAGTAGAATCTAAAAGAACCGAATCGAATCAAATCGAAACAATTCGAATAGAATTGAATCGAAAAGAATCAAAACGAATCGAACCGAAGAGAATCGATTCGAATCAAAATAAAAAGTATCGTATCAAATCGAATCGAAAAGAATCATATCAAATAGAATCGAAAGAATGGAATCAAATCTAAAACAATCGAATGGAATCGAAAAGAATCGAATTGAACGGAATGGAATCGAAAAGAATACAATAGAATAGAATCGAAAGACATCGAATAGAATCAAATCAAATCAAAAAGAATCGAATTGAATTGATCCTAACCAAAATAAGCGAAATGAATCGACTCGAACCGAAAAGAATCAAATCGAAAAGACTCTAATCTCAACGAAAATCATCGAAATGAATAGAATCGAAAAGAATCGAATTGAATCAAATCGAAAAGAATCCAATGGAATCCAATCGAAAAGAATCAAATTGATTCGACTCGAAACAAATTGAATCCAATCGAAAAGAATCTAATTGAATCGAATCGAAAAGAATCGAATTCAATCAAAACGAATCGATTCGAAAGGAATAGAAAAGAATAGAATAGAATCGAATCGAAAAGAATCAACTCGAATCGAAAAGAATCGAATCGAAAAGAATTGAATCGAATCGAAAAGAAACGAATCGAACCGAATCAAAAAGAAAACCATCGAATCGAATCAAATACAAAAGAATCGCTTTGAATAGCATAGAATTGAAAAGAATCGAATCAATCGAATTGAAAACAATCGAATCGAAAAGAATCGAATCAAAAAAAGTCGAATCGAAACGAAAACAATCGAATCGAATCGAATCTAAAAGAATCGTATTGAATTGCATCGAGTCGAAAAGACTCGAATCAAAAAGACTCGAATCGAATTGAATCAAATCGAAAAGAATCTAATAGAAACCACTCGAACAGAATCAAATCGAAATGATTCAAAATGAATCGAATAGAATAGAATCGAAAAAAATCGAATAGAATCGAAACGAATTGAATCGAAGAGAATCGATTAGAATCGAAATGAAAAGAATCGTATTGAATCGAATCGAAAAGAATCAACTCAAATCGAATCGAAAGAATTGAATCAAATCGAAAAGAATCCAATCGAATCGAAAAGAATCGAACTGAATGGAATCAAATCGAAAAGAATCTAATCGAATTGAAAAGAATCGAATCAAATTTAATGGAATCGAAAAGAATCGAATTGATTCGAAAAGAATCGAAATGAAACAAATCAGATCAAATGGAAAAGAATCAAATCGAATTGAAAAGAATCGAATCGAATCGAAATGAATCGAATCAAAAAGAATCGAATCGAAAAGAATCGAATTGAAAAGAATCGAATCGAATCGTAAAGATTCGAATCGAATTAAAAATATCACATCGAATCGAATCGCAAAGAATCGAATTGAAAAGACTCGAATTGAAACGAATCGATTTGAAACGAAAAGAATCGAATCGAATCGAATCGAATCGAATTGAAAGAATCGAATTGAATAGAAAAAAATCGAATAGAAAAGAATCGAACCGAAAAGAAAAGAATCAAATTGAATCAGTCGATTAAATTCTAGTCGAATCGAATCAAAAAATGAAATCGAGTCGAATCGAATCGAAAAGAATCGAATTGTATCTAATCAAAAAGAATCGAATCGTATCGACTCGAATCGAAAAGAATCCAATTGCATCATCGAATGGAAAATAATCGAATTGAATAGAATAGAAAAGAATCGAATCGAATCAAATCGAAAACAATCAAATTGAATTGATCGAAAAGAATCGAATTGAATCAAATCGAATCGAAATGCAAAGAATCGAATCAATACAAATAGAAAAGAATCGAAAAGAATCAAATCGACACGAAAAGAATCGAATCGAATCAAAAAGTATCGAATTGATTCGAAAACATTCGAATCGAAAAGAATCGAATTGAAATGAATCCGATCGAAATGAAAAGAATCTACTCGACTCGAATCCAAAAGAATCGAATCCAAAAGAATTGAATCGAATCCAAAAGAACCGAATTGAATTGAATCAAAAGAAATGAATTGAATTGAATCAAGAAGGAACTAATCGAATCAAATCGAAAAAAATCGAATAGAATCAAATCGAATCAAAAAGAATCGAATAGATTCGAATAAAGAAGAATCGAACTGAGGGATCCCTGGGTGGCGCAGCGGTTTAGCGCCTGCCTTTGGCCCAGGGCGCGATCCTGGAGACCCGGGATCGAATCCCACATCGGGCTCCCGCTGCATGGAGCCTGCTTCTCCCTCTGCCTGTGTCTCTGCCTCTCTCACTCTCTCTGTGACTATCATAAAAAAAAGAATCGAGTTGAATCGAGTTGAAAAAATCATAAAGAATCAAATCGAAAAGAATCGAATTCCATGTAACGAAAAGATTCGAATTGAAAAGAATCGAATCGAAACAAAAGAATCGAATCGAATCGACATGAATCAAAAAGAATCGAATCAAAACGAATCGAAAAGAAACAAATCAAGTAGAATCTAAAAGAACCGAATCGAATCAAATCGAAACAATTCGAATAGAATTGAATCGAAAAGAATCAAAACGAATCGAACCGAAGAGAATCGATTCGAATCAAAATAAAAAGTATCGTATCAAATCGAATCGAAAAGAATCATATCAAATAGAATCGAAAGAATGGAATCAAATCTAAAACAATCGAATGGAATCGAAAAGAATCGAATTGAACGGAATGGAATCGAAAAGAATACAATAGAATAGAATCGAAAGACATCGAATAGAATCAAATCAAATCAAAAAGAATCGAATTGAATTGATCCTAACCAAAATAAGCGAAATGAATCGACTCGAACCGAAAAGAATCAAATCGAAAAGACTCTAATCTCAACGAAAATCATCGAAATGAATAGAATCGAAAAGAATCGAATTGAATCAAATCGAAAAGAATCCAATGGAATCCAATCGAAAAGAATCAAATTGATTCGACTCGAAACAAATTGAATCCAATCGAAAAGAATCTAATTGAATCGAATCGAAAAGAATCGAATTCAATCAAAACGAATCGATTCGAATGGAATAGAAAAGAATAGAATAGAATCGAATCGAAAAGAATCAACTCGAATCGAAAAGAATCGAATCGAAAAGAATTGAATCGAATCGAAAAGAAACGAATCGAACCGAATCAAAAAGAAAACCATCGAATCGAATCAAATACAAAAGAATCGCTTTGAATAGCATAGAATTGAAAAGAATCGAATCAATCGAATTGAAAACAATCGAATCGAAAAGAATCGAATCAAAAAAAGTCGAATCGAAACGAAAACAATCGAATCGAATCGAATCTAAAAGAATCGTATTGAATTGCATCGAGTCGAAAAGACTCGAATCAAAAAGACTCGAATCGAATTGAATCAAATCGAAAAGAATCTAATAGAAACCACTCGAACAGAATCAAATCGAAATGATTCAAAATGAATCGAATAGAATAGAATCGAAAAAAATCGAATAGAATCGAAACGAATTGAATCGAAGAGAATCGATTAGAATCGAAATGAAAAGAATCGTATTGAATCGAATCGAAAAGAATCAACTCAAATCGAATCGAAAGAATTGAATCAAATCGAAAAGAATCCAATCGAATCGAAAAGAATCGAACTGAATGGAATCAAATCGAAAAGAATCTAATCGAATTGAAAAGAATCGAATCAAATTTAATGGAATCGAAAAGAATCGAATTGATTCGAAAAGAATCGAAATGAAACAAATCAGATCAAATGGAAAAGAATCAAATCGAATTGAAAAGAATCGAATCGAATCGAAATGAATCGAATCAAAAAGAATCGAATCGAAAAGAATCGAATTGAAAAGAATCGAATCGAATCGTAAAGATTCGAATCGAATTAAAAATATCACATCGAATCGAATCGCAAAGAATCGAATTGAAAAGACTCGAATTGAAACGAATCGATTTGAAACGAAAAGAATCGAATCGAATCGAATCGAATCGAATTGAAAGAATCGAATTGAATAGAAAAAAATCGAATAGAAAAGAATCGAACCGAAAAGAAAAGAATCAAATTGAATCAGTCGATTAAATTCTAGTCGAATCGAATCAAAAAATGAAATCGAGTCGAATCGAATCGAAAAGAATCGAATTGTATCTAATCAAAAAGAATCGAATCGTATCGACTCGAATCGAAAAGAATCCAATTGCATCATCGAATGGAAAATAATCGAATTGAATAGAATAGAAAAGAATCGAATCGAATCAAATCGAAAACAATCAAATTGAATTGATCGAAAAGAATCGAATTGAATCAAATCGAATCGAAATGCAAAGAATCGAATCAATACAAATAGAAAAGAATCGAAAAGAATCAAATCGACACGAAAAGAATCGAATCGAATCAAAAAGTATCGAATTGATTCGAAAACATTCGAATCGAAAAGAATCGAATTGAAATGAATCCGATCGAAATGAAAAGAATCTACTCGACTCGAATCCAAAAGAATCGAATCCAAAAGAATTGAATCGAATCCAAAAGAACCGAATTGAATTGAATCAAAAGAAATGAATTGAATTGAATCAAGAAGGAACTAATCGAATCAAATCGAAAAAAATCGAATAGAATCAAATCGAATCAAAAAGAATCGAATAGATTCGAATAAAGAAGAATCGAACTGAGGGATCCCTGGGTGGCGCAGCGGTTTAGCGCCTGCCTTTGGCCCAGGGCGCGATCCTGGAGACCCGGGATCGAATCCCACATCGGGCTCCCGCTGCATGGAGCCTGCTTCTCCCTCTGCCTGTGTCTCTGCCTCTCTCACTCTCTCTGTGACTATCATAAAAAAAAGAATCGAATTGAATCGAGTTGAAAAAATCATAAAGAATCAAATCGAAAAGAATCGAATTCCATGTAACGAAAAGATTCGAATTAAAAAGAATCGAATCGAAACAAAAGAATCGAATCGAATCGACATGAATCAAAAAGAATCGAATCAAAACGAATCGAAAAGAAACAAATCAAGTAGAATCTAAAAGAACCGAATCGAATCAAATCGAAACAATTCGAATAGAATTGAATCGAAAAGAATCAAAACGAATCGAACCGAAGAGAATCGATTCGAATCAAAATAAAAAGTATCGTATCAAATCGAATCGAAAAGAATCATATCAAATAGAATCGAAAGAATGGAATCAAATCTAAAACAATCGAATGGAATCGAAAAGAATCGAATTGAACGGAATGGAATCGAAAAGAATACAATAGAATAGAATCGAAAGACATCGAATAGAATCAAATCAAATCAAAAAGAATCGAATTGAATTGATCCTAACCAAAATAAGCGAAATGAATCGACTCGAACCGAAAAGAATCAAATCGAAAAGACTCTAATCTCAACGAAAATCATCGAAATGAATAGAATCGAAAAGAATCGAATTGAATCAAATCGAAAAGAATCCAATGGAATCCAATCGAAAAGAATCAAATTGATTCGACTCGAAACAAATTGAATCCAATCGAAAAGAATCTAATTGAATCGAATCGAAAAGAATCGAATTCAATCAAAACGAATCGATTCGAAAGGAATAGAAAAGAATAGAATAGAATCGAATCGAAAAGAATCAACTCGAATCGAAAAGAATCGAATCGAAAAGAATTGAATCGAATCGAAAAGAAACGAATCGAACCGAATCAAAAAGAAAACCATCGAATCGAATCAAATACAAAAGAATCGCTTTGAATAGCATAGAATTGAAAAGAATCGAATCAATCGAATTGAAAACAATCGAATCGAAAAGAATCGAATCAAAAAAAGTCGAATCGAAACGAAAACAATCGAATCGAATCGAATCGAAAAGAATCGTATTGAATTGCATCGAGTCGAAAAGACTCGAATCAAAAAGACTCGAATCGAATTGAATCAAATCGAAAAGAATGTAATAGAAACCACTCGAACAGAATCAAATCGAAATGATTCAAAATGAATCGAATAGAATAGAATCGAAAAAAATCGAATAGAATCGAAACGAATTGAATCGAAGAGAATCGATTAGAATCGAAATGAAAAGAATCGTATTGAATCGAATCGAAAAGAATCAACTCAAATCGAATCGAAAGAATTGAATCAAATCGAAAAGAATCCAATCGAATCGAAAAGAATCGAACTGAATGGAATCAAATCGAAAAGAATCTAATCGAATTGAAAAGAATCGAATCAAATTTAATGGAATCGAAAAGAATCGAATTGATTCGAAAAGAATCGAAATGAAACAAATCAGATCAAATGGAAAAGAATCAAATCGAATTGAAAAGAATCGAATCGAATCGAAATGAATCGAATCAAAAAGAATCGAATCGAAAAGAATCGAATTGAAAAGAATCGAATCGAATCGTAAAGATTCGAATCGAATTAAAAATATCACATCGAATCGAATCGCAAAGAATCGAATTGAAAAGACTCGAATTGAAACGAATCGATTTGAAACGAAAAGAATCGAATCGAATCGAATCGAATCGAATTGAAAGAATCGAATTGAATAGAAAAAAATCGAATAGAAAAGAATCGAACCGAAAAGAAAAGAATCAAATTGAATCAGTCGATTAAATTCTAGTCGAATCGAATCAAAAAATGAAATCGAGTCGAATCGAATCGAAAAGAATCGAATTGTATCTAATCAAAAAGAATCGAATCGTATCGACTCGAATCGAAAAGAATCCAATTGCATCATCGAATGGAAAATAATCGAATTGAATAGAATAGAAAAGAATCGAATCGAATCAAATCGAAAACAATCAAATTGAATTGATCGAAAAGAATCGAATTGAATCAAATCGAATCGAAATGCAAAGAATCGAATCAATACAAATAGAAAAGAATCGAAAAGAATCAAATCGACACGAAAAGAATCGAATCGAATCAAAAAGTATCGAATTGATTCGAAAACATTCGAATCGAAAAGAATCGAATTGAAATGAATCCGATCGAAATGAAAAGAATCTACTCGACTCGAATCCAAAAGAATCGAATCCAAAAGAATTGAATCGAATCCAAAAGAACCGAATTGAATTGAATCAAAAGAAATGAATTGAATTGAATCAAGAAGGAACTAATCGAATCAAATCGAAAAAAATCGAATAGAATCAAATCGAATCAAAAAGAATCGAATAGATTCGAATAAAGAAGAATCGAACTGAGGGATCCCTGGGTGGCGCAGCGGTTTAGCGCCTGCCTTTGGCCCAGGGCGCGATCCTGGAGACCCGGGATCGAATCCCACATCGGGCTCCCGCTGCATGGAGCCTGCTTCTCCCTCTGCCTGTGTCTCTGCCTCTCTCACTCTCTCTGTGACTATCATAAAAAAAAGAATCGAATTGAATCGAGTTGAAAAAATCATAAAGAATCAAATCGAAAAGAATCGAATTCCATGTAACGAAAAGATTCGAATTGAAAAGAATCGAATCGAAACAAAAGAATCGAATCGAATCGACATGAATCAAAAAGAATCGAATCAAAACGAATCGAAAAGAAACAAATCAAGTAGAATCTAAAAGAACCGAATCGAATCAAATCGAAACAATTCGAATAGAATTGAATCGAAAAGAATCAAAACGAATCGAACCGAAGAGAATCGATTCGAATCAAAATAAAAAGTATCGTATCAAATCGAATCGAAAAGAATCATATCAAATAGAATCGAAAGAATGGAATCAAATCTAAAACAATCGAATGGAATCGAAAAGAATCGAATTGAACGGAATGGAATCGAAAAGAATACAATAGAATAGAATCGAAAGACATCGAATAGAATCAAATCAAATCAAAAAGAATCGAATTGAATTGATCCTAACCAAAATAAGCGAAATGAATCGACTCGAACCGAAAAGAATCAAATCGAAAAGACTCTAATCTCAACGAAAATCATCGAAATGAATAGAATCGAAAAGAATCGAATTGAATCAAATCGAAAAGAATCCAATGGAATCCAATCGAAAAGAATCAAATTGATTCGACTCGAAACAAATTGAATCCAATCGAAAAGAATCTAATTGAATCGAATCGAAAAGAATCGAATTCAATCAAAACGAATCGATTCGAATGGAATAGAAAAGAATAGAATAGAATCGAATCGAAAAGAATCAACTCGAATCGAAAAGAATCGAATCGAAAAGAATTGAATCGAATCGAAAAGAAACGAATCGAACCGAATCAAAAAGAAAACAATCGAATCGAATCAAATACAAAAGAATCGCTTTGAATAGCATAGAATTGAAAAGAATCGAATCAATCGAATTGAAAACAATCGAATCGAAAAGAATCGAATCAAAAAAAGTCGAATCGAAACGAAAACAATCGAATCGAATCGAATCTAAAAGAATCGTATTGAATTGCATCGAGTCGAAAAGACTCGAATCAAAAAGACTCGAATCGAATTGAATCAAATCGAAAAGAATGTAATAGAAACCACTCGAACAGAATCAAATCGAAATGATTCAAAATGAATCGAATAGAATAGAATCGAAAAAAATCGAATAGAATCGAAACGAATTGAATCGAAGAGAATCGATTAGAATCGAAATGAAAAGAATCGTATTGAATCGAATCGAAAAGAATCAACTCAAATCGAATCGAAAGAATTGAATCAAATCGAAAAGAATCCAATCGAATCGAAAAGAATCGAACTGAATGGAATCAAATCGAAAAGAATCTAATCGAATTGAAAAGAATCGAATCAAATTTAATGGAATCGAAAAGAATCGAATTGATTCGAAAAGAATCGAAATGAAACAAATCAGATCAAATGGAAAAGAATCAAATCGAATTGAAAAGAATCGAATCGAATCGAAATGAATCATATCAAATAGAATCGAAAGAATGGAATCAAATCTAAAACAATCGAATGGAATCGAAAAGAATCGAATTGAACGGAATGGAATCGAAAAGAATACAATAGAATAGAATCGAAAGACATCGAATAGAATCAAATCAAATCAAAAAGAATCGAATTGAATTGATCCTAACCAAAATAAGCGAAATGAATCGACTCGAACCGAAAAGAATCAAATCGAAAAGACTCTAATCTCAACGAAAATCATCGAAATGAATAGAATCGAAAAGAATCGAATTGAATCAAATCGAAAAGAATCCAATGGAATCCAATCGAAAAGAATCAAATTGATTCGACTCGAAACAAATTGAATCCAATCGAAAAGAATCTAATTGAATCGAATCGAAAAGAATCGAATTCAATCAAAACGAATCGATTCGAAAGGAATAGAAAAGAATAGAATAGAATCGAATCGAAAAGAATCAACTCGAATCGAAAAGAATCGAATCGAAAAGAATTGAATCGAATCGAAAAGAAACGAATCGAACCGAATCAAAAAGAAAACCATCGAATCGAATCAAATACAAAAGAATCGCTTTGAATAGCATAGAATTGAAAAGAATCGAATCAATCGAATTGAAAACAATCGAATCGAAAAGAATCGAATCAAAAAAAGTCGAATCGAAATGAAAACAATCGAATCGAATCGAATCGAAAAGAATCGTATTGAATTGCATCGAGTCGAAAAGACTCGAATCAAAAAGACTCGAATCGAATTGAATCAAATCGAAAAGAATGTAATAGAAACCACTCGAACAGAATCAAATCGAAATGATTCAAAATGAATCGAATAGAATAGAATCGAAAAAAATCGAATAGAATCGAAACGAATTGAATCGAAGAGAATCGATTAGAATCGAAATGAAAAGAATCGTATTGAATCGAATCGAAAAGAATCAACTCAAATCGAATCGAAAGAATTGAATCAAATCGAAAAGAATCCAATCGAATCGAAAAGAATCGAACTGAATGGAATCAAATCGAAAAGAATCTAATCGAATTGAAAAGAATCGAATCAAATTTAATGGAATCGAAAAGAATCGAATTGATTCGAAAAGAATCGAAATGAAACAAATCAGATCAAATGGAAAAGAATCAAATCGAATTGAAAAGAATCGAATCGAATCGAAATGAATCGAATCAAAAAGAATCGAATCGAAAAGAATCGAATTGAAAAGAATCGAATCGAATCGTAAAGATTCGAATCGAATTAAAAATATCACATCGAATCGAATCGCAAAGAATCGAATTGAAAAGACTCGAATTGAAACGAATCGATTTGAAACGAAAAGAATCGAATCGAATCGAATCGAATCGAATTGAAAGAACGAATTGAATAGAAAAAAATCGAATAGAAAAGAATCGAACCGAAAAGAAAAGAATCAAATTGAATCAGTCGATTAAATTCTAGTCGAATCGAATCAAAAAATGAAATCGAGTCGAATCGAATCGAAAAGAATCGAATTGTATCTAATCAAAAAGAATCGAATCGTATCGACTCGAATCGAAAAGAATCCAATTGCATCATCGAATGGAAAATAATCGAATTGAATAGAATAGAAAAGAATCGAATCGAATCAAATCGAAAACAATCAAATTGAATTGATCGAAAAGAATCGAATTGAATCAAATCGAATCGAAATGCAAAGAATCGAATCAATACAAATAGAAAAGAATCGAAAAGAATCAAATCGACACGAAAAGAATCGAATCGAATCAAAAAGTATCGAATTGATTCGAAAACATTCGAATCGAAAAGAATCGAATTGAAATGAATCCGATCGAAATGAAAAGAATCTACTCGACTCGAATCCAAAAGAATCGAATCCAAAAGAATTGAATCGAATCCAAAAGAACCGAATTGAATTGAATCAAAAGAAATGAATTGAATTGAATCAAGAAGGAACTAATCGAATCAAATCGAAAAAAATCGAATAGAATCAAATCGAATCAAAAAGAATCGAATAGATTCGAATAAAGAAGAATCGAACTGAGGGATCCCTGGGTGGCGCAGCGGTTTAGCGCCTGCCTTTGGCCCAGGGCGCGATCCTGGAGACCCGGGATCGAATCCCACATCGGGCTCCCGCTGCATGGAGCCTGCTTCTCCCTCTGCCTGTGTCTCTGCCTCTCTCACTCTCTCTGTGACTATCATAAAAAAAAGAATCGAATTGAATCGAGTTGAAAAAATCATAAAGAATCAAATCGAAAAGAATCGAATTCCATGTAACGAAAAGATTCGAATTAAAAAGAATCGAATCGAAACAAAAGAATCGAATCGAATCGACATGAATCAAAAAGAATCGAATCAAAACGAATCGAAAAGAAACAAATCAAGTAGAATCTAAAAGAACCGAATCGAATCAAATCGAAACAATTCGAATAGAATTGAATCGAAAAGAATCAAAACGAATCGAACCGAAGAGAATCGATTCGAATCAAAATAAAAAGTATCGTATCAAATCGAATCGAAAAGAATCATATCAAATAGAATCGAAAGAATGGAATCAAATCTAAAACAATCGAATGGAATCGAAAAGAATCGAATTGAACGGAATGGAATCGAAAAGAATACAATAGAATAGAATCGAAAGACATCGAATAGAATCAAATCAAATCAAAAAGAATCGAATTGAATTGATCCTAACCAAAATAAGCGAAATGAATCGACTCGAACCGAAAAGAATCAAATCGAAAAGACTCTAATCTCAACGAAAATCATCGAAATGAATAGAATCGAAAAGAATCGAATTGAATCAAATCGAAAAGAATCCAATGGAATCCAATCGAAAAGAATCAAATTGATTCGACTCGAAACAAATTGAATCCAATCGAAAAGAATCTAATTGAATCGAATCGAAAAGAATCGAATTCAATCAAAACGAATCGATTCGAATGGAATAGAAAAGAATAGAATAGAATCGAATCGAAAAGAAACGAATCGAACCGAATCAAAAAGAAAACCATCGAATCGAATCAAATACAAAAGAATCGCTTTGAATAGCATAGAATTGAAAAGAATCGAATCAATCGAATTGAAAACAATCGAATCGAAAAGAATCGAATCAAAAAAAGTCGAATCGAAACGAAAACAATCGAATCGAATCGAATCTAAAAGAATCGTATTGAATTGCATCGAGTCGAAAAGACTCGAATCAAAAAGACTCGAATCGAATTGAATCAAATCGAAAAGAATCTAATAGAAACCACTCGAACAGAATCAAATCGAAATGATTCAAAATGAATCGAATAGAATAGAATCGAAAAAAATCGAATAGAATCGAAACGAATTGAATCGAAGAGAATCGATTAGAATCGAAATGAAAAGAATCGTATTGAATCGAATCGAAAAGAATCAACTCAAATCGAATCGAAAGAATGGAATCAAATCGAAAAGAATCCAATCGAATCGAAAAGAATCGAACTGAATGGAATCAAATCGAAAAGAATCTAATCGAATTGAAAAGAATCGAATCAAATTTAATGGAATCGAAAAGAATCGAATTGATTCGAAAAGAATCGAAATGAAACAAATCAGATCAAATGGAAAAGAATCAAATCGAATTGAAAAGAATCGAATCGAATCGAAATGAATCGAATCAAAAAGAATCGAATCGAAAAGAATCGAATTGAAAAGAATCGAATCGAATCGTAAAGATTCGAATCGAATTAAAAATATCACATCGAATCGAATCGCAAAGAATCGAATTGAAAAGACTCGAATTGAAACGAATCGATTTGAAACGAAAAGAATCGAATCGAATCGAATCGAATTGAATTGAAAGAATCGAATTGAATAGAAAAAAATCGAATAGAAAAGAATCGAACCGAAAAGAAAAGAATCAAATTGAATCAGTCGATTAAATTCTAGTCGAATCGAATCAAAAAATGAAATCGAGTCGAATCGAATCCAAAAGAATCGAATTGTATCTAATCAAAAAGAATCGAATCGTATCGACTCGAATCGAAAAGAATCCAATTGCATCATCGAATGGAAAATAATCGAATTGAATAGAATAGAAAAGAATCGAATCGAATCAAATCGAAAACAATCAAATTGAATTGATCGAAAAGAATCGAATTGAATCAAATCGAATCGAAATGCAAAGAATCGAATCAATACAAATAGAAAAGAATCGAAAAGAATCAAATCGACACGAAAAGAATCGAATCGAATCAAAAAGTATCGAATTGATTCGAAAACATTCGAATCGAAAAGAATCGAATTGAAATGAATCCGATCGAAATGAAAAGAATCTACTCGACTCGAATCCAAAAGAATCGAATCCAAAAGAATTGAATCGAATCCAAAAGAACCGAATTGAATTGAATCAAAAGAAATGAATTGAATTGAATCAAGAAGGAACTAATCGAATCAAATCGAAAAAAATCGAATAGAATCAAATCGAATCAAAAAGAATCGAATAGATTCGAATAAAGAAGAATCGAACTGAGGGATCCCTGGGTGGCGCAGCGGTTTAGCGCCTGCCTTTGGCCCAGGGCGCGATCCTGGAGACCCGGGATCGAATCCCACATCGGGCTCCCGCTGCATGGAGCCTGCTTCTCCCTCTGCCTGTGTCTCTGCCTCTCTCACTCTCTCTGTGACTATCATAAAAAAAAGAATCGAATTGAATCGAGTTGAAAAAATCATAAAGAATCAAATCGAAAAGAATCGAATTCCATGTAACGAAAAGATTCGAATTGAAAAGAATCGAATCGAAACAAAAGAATCGAATCGAATCGACATGAATCAAAAAGAATCGAATCAAAACGAATCGAAAAGAAACAAATCAAGTAGAATCTAAAAGAACCGAATCGAATCAAATCGAAACAATTCGAATAGAATTGAATCGAAAAGAATCAAAACGAATCGAACCGAAGAGAATCGATTCGAATCAAAATAAAAAGTATCGTATCAAATCGAATCGAAAAGAATCATATCAAATAGAATCGAAAGAATGGAATCAAATCTAAAACAATCGAATGGAATCGAAAAGAATCGAATTGAACGGAATGGAATCGAAAAGAATACAATAGAATAGAATCGAAAGACATCGAATAGAATCAAATCAAATCAAAAAGAATCGAATTGAATTGATCCTAACCAAAATAAGCGAAATGAATCGACTCGAACCGAAAAGAATCAAATCGAAAAGACTCTAATCTCAACGAAAATCATCGAAATGAATAGAATCGAAAAGAATCGAATTGAATCAAATCGAAAAGAATCCAATGGAATCCAATCGAAAAGAATCAAATTGATTCGACTCGAAACAAATTGAATCCAATCGAAAAGAATCTAATTGAATCGAATCGAAAAGAATCGAATTCAATCAAAACGAATCGATTCGAATGGAATAGAAAAGAATAGAATAGAATCGAATCGAAAAGAAACGAATCGAACCGAATCAAAAAGAAAACCATCGAATCGAATCAAATACAAAAGAATCGCTTTGAATAGCATAGAATTGAAAAGAATCGAATCAATCGAATTGAAAACAATCGAATCGAAAAGAATCGAATCAAAAAAAGTCGAATCGAAACGAAAACAATCGAATCGAATCGAATCGAAAAGAATCGTATTGAATTGCATCGAGTCGAAAAGACTCGAATCAAAAAGACTCGAATCGAATTGAATCAAATCGAAAAGAATCTAATAGAAACCACTCGAACAGAATCAAATCGAAATGATTCAAAATGAATCGAATAGAATAGAATCGAAAAAAATCGAATAGAATCGAAACGAATTGAATCGAAGAGAATCGATTAGAATCGAAATGAAAAGAATCGTATTGAATCGAATCGAAAAGAATCAACTCAAATCGAATCGAAAGAATTGAATCAAATCGAAAAGAATCCAATCGAATCGAAAAGAATCGAACTGAATGGAATCAAATCGAAAAGAATCTAATCGAATTGAAAAGAATCGAATCAAATTTAATGGAATCGAAAAGAATCGAATTGATTCGAAAAGAATCGAAATGAAACAAATCAGATCAAATGGAAAAGAATCAAATCGAATTGAAAAGAATCGAATCGAATCGAAATGAATCGAATCAAAAAGAATCGAATCGAAAAGAATCGAATTGAAAAGAATCGAATCGAATCGTAAAGATTCGAATCGAATTAAAAATATCACATCGAATCGAATCGCAAAGAATCGAATTGAAAAGACTCGAATTGAAACGAATCGATTTGAAACGAAAAGAATCGAATCGAATCGAATCGAATTGAATTGAAAGAATCGAATTGAATAGAAAAAAATCGAATAGAAAAGAATCGAACCGAAAAGAAAAGAATCAAATTGAATCAGTCGATTAAATTCTAGTCGAATCGAATCAAAAAATGAAATCGAGTCGAATCGAATCCAAAAGAATCGAATTGTATCTAATCAAAAAGAATCGAATCGTATCGACTCGAATCGAAAAGAATCCAATTGCATCATCGAATGGAAAATAATCGAATTGAATAG
Source organism: Canis aureus (assembly GCF_053574225.1). NCBI lineage: Eukaryota > Metazoa > Chordata > Mammalia > Carnivora > Canidae > Canis > Canis aureus. The sequence goes on from NC_135647.1 coordinate 28,519,367, forward strand.
AATAGAAAAGAATCGAATCGAATCAAATCGAAAACAATCAAATTGAATTGATCGAAAAGAATCGAATTGAATCAAATCGAATCGAAATGCAAAGAATCGAATCAATACAAATAGAAAAGAATCGAAAAGAATCAAATCGACACGAAAAGAATCGAATCGAATCAAAAAGTATCGAATTGATTCGAAAACATTCGAATCGAAAAGAATCGAATTGAAATGAATCCGATCGAAATGAAAAGAATCTACTCGACTCGAATCCAAAAGAATCGAATCCAAAAGAATTGAATCGAATCCAAAAGAACCGAATTGAATTGAATCAAAAGAAATGAATTGAATTGAATCAAGAAGGAACTAATCGAATCAAATCGAAAAAAATCGAATAGAATCAAATCGAATCAAAAAGAATCGAATAGATTCGAATAAAGAAGAATCGAACTGAGGGATCCCTGGGTGGCGCAGCGGTTTAGCGCCTGCCTTTGGCCCAGGGCGCGATCCTGGAGACCCGGGATCGAATCCCACATCGGGCTCCCGCTGCATGGAGCCTGCTTCTCCCTCTGCCTGTGTCTCTGCCTCTCTCACTCTCTCTGTGACTATCATAAAAAAAAGAATCGAATTGAATCGAGTTGAAAAAATCATAAAGAATCAAATCGAAAAGAATCGAATTCCATGTAACGAAAAGATTCGAATTAAAAAGAATCGAATCGAAACAAAAGAATCGAATCGAATCGACATGAATCAAAAAGAATCGAATCAAAACGAATCGAAAAGAAACAAATCAAGTAGAATCTAAAAGAACCGAATCGAATCAAATCGAAACAATTCGAATAGAATTGAATCGAAAAGAATCAAAACGAATCGAACCGAAGAGAATCGATTCGAATCAAAATAAAAAGTATCGTATCAAATCGAATCGAAAAGAATCATATCAAATAGAATCGAAAGAATGGAATCAAATCTAAAACAATCGAATGGAATCGAAAAGAATCGAATTGAACGGAATGGAATCGAAAAGAATACAATAGAATAGAATCGAAAGACATCGAATAGAATCAAATCAAATCAAAAAGAATCGAATTGAATTGATCCTAACCAAAATAAGCGAAATGAATCGACTCGAACCGAAAAGAATCAAATCGAAAAGACTCTAATCTCAACGAAAATCATCGAAATGAATAGAATCGAAAAGAATCGAATTGAATCAAATCGAAAAGAATCCAATGGAATCCAATCGAAAAGAATCAAATTGATTCGACTCGAAACAAATTGAATCCAATCGAAAAGAATCTAATTGAATCGAATCGAAAAGAATCGAATTCAATCAAAACGAATCGATTCGAATGGAATAGAAAAGAATAGAATAGAATCGAATCGAAAAGAAACGAATCGAACCGAATCAAAAAGAAAACCATCGAATCGAATCAAATACAAAAGAATCGCTTTGAATAGCATAGAATTGAAAAGAATCGAATCAATCGAATTGAAAACAATCGAATCGAAAAGAATCGAATCAAAAAAAGTCGAATCGAAACGAAAACAATCGAATCGAATCGAATCGAAAAGAATCGTATTGAATTGCATCGAGTCGAAAAGACTCGAATCAAAAAGACTCGAATCGAATTGAATCAAATCGAAAAGAATGTAATAGAAACCACTCGAACAGAATCAAATCGAAATGATTCAAAATGAATCGAATAGAATAGAATCGAAAAAAATCGAATAGAATCGAAACGAATTGAATCGAAGAGAATCGATTAGAATCGAAATGAAAAGAATCGTATTGAATCGAATCGAAAAGAATCAACTCAAATCGAATCGAAAGAATTGAATCAAATCGAAAAGAATCCAATCGAATCGAAAAGAATCGAACTGAATGGAATCAAATCGAAAAGAATCTAATCGAATTGAAAAGAATCGAATCAAATTTAATGGAATCGAAAAGAATCGAATTGATTCGAAAAGAATCGAAATGAAACAAATCAGATCAAATGGAAAAGAATCAAATCGAATTGAAAAGAATCGAATCGAATCGAAATGAATCGAATCAAAAAGAATCGAATCGAAAAGAATCGAATTGAAAAGAATCGAATCGAATCGTAAAGATTCGAATCGAATTAAAAATATCACATCGAATCGAATCGCAAAGAATCGAATTGAAAAGACTCGAATTGAAACGAATCGATTTGAAACGAAAAGAATCGAATCGAATCGAATCGAATCGAATTGAAAGAATCGAATTGAATAGAAAAAAATCGAATAGAAAAGAATCGAACCGAAAAGAAAAGAATCAAATTGAATCAGTCGATTAAATTCTAGTCGAATCGAATCAAAAAATGAAATCGAGTCGAATCGAATCGAAAAGAATCGAATTGTATCTAATCAAAAAGAATCGAATCGTATCGACTCGAATCGAAAAGAATCCAATTGCATCATCGAATGGAAAATAATCGAATTGAATAGAATAGAAAAGAATCGAATCGAATCAAATCGAAAACAATCAAATTGAATTGATCGAAAAGAATCGAATTGAATCAAATCGAATCGAAATGCAAAGAATCGAATCAATACAAATAGAAAAGAATCGAAAAGAATCAAATCGACACGAAAAGAATCGAATCGAATCAAAAAGTATCGAATTGATTCGAAAACATTCGAATCGAAAAGAATCGAATTGAAATGAATCCGATCGAAATGAAAAGAATCTACTCGACTCGAATCCAAAAGAATCGAATCCAAAAGAATTGAATCGAATCCAAAAGAACCGAATTGAATTGAATCAAAAGAAATGAATTGAATTGAATCAAGAAGAAACTAATCGAATCAAATCGAAAAAAATCGAATAGAATCAAATCGAATCAAAAAGAATCGAATAGATTCGAATAAAGAAGAATCGAACTGAGGGATCCCTGGGTGGCGCAGCGGTTTAGCGCCTGCCTTTGGCCCAGGGCGCGATCCTGGAGACCCGGGATCGAATCCCACATCGGGCTCCCGCTGCATGGAGCCTGCTTCTCCCTCTGCCTGTGTCTCTGCCTCTCTCACTCTCTCTGTGACTATCATAAAAAAAAGAATCGAATTGAATCGAGTTGAAAAAATCATAAAGAATCAAATCGAAAAGAATCGAATTCCATGTAACGAAAAGATTCGAATTGAAAAGAATCGAATCGAAACAAAAGAATCGAATCGAATCGACATGAATCAAAAAGAATCGAATCAAAACGAATCGAAAAGAAACAAATCAAGTAGAATCTAAAAGAACCGAATCGAATCAAATCGAAACAATTCGAATAGAATTGAATCGAAAAGAATCAAAACGAATCGAACCGAAGAGAATCGATTCGAATCAAAATAAAAAGTATCGTATCAAATCGAATCGAAAAGAATCATATCAAATAGAATCGAAAGAATGGAATCAAATCTAAAACAATCGAATGGAATCGAAAAGAATCGAATTGAACGGAATGGAATCGAAAAGAATACAATAGAATAGAATCGAAAGACATCGAATAGAATCAAATCAAATCAAAAAGAATCGAATTGAATTGATCCTAACCAAAATAAGCGAAATGAATCGACTCGAACCGAAAAGAATCAAATCGAAAAGACTCTAATCTCAACGAAAATCATCGAAATGAATAGAATCGAAAAGAATCGAATTGAATCAAATCGAAAAGAATCCAATGGAATCCAATCGAAAAGAATCAAATTGATTCGACTCGAAACAAATTGAATCCAATCGAAAAGAATCTAATTGAATCGAATCGAAAAGAATCGAATTCAATCAAAACGAATCGATTCGAATGGAATAGAAAAGAATAGAATAGAATCGAATCGAAAAGAAACGAATCGAACCGAATCAAAAAGAAAACCATCGAATCGAATCAAATACAAAAGAATCGCTTTGAATAGCATAGAATTGAAAAGAATCGAATCAATCGAATTGAAAACAATCGAATCGAAAAGAATCGAATCAAAAAAAGTCGAATCGAAACGAAAACAATCGAATCGAATCGAATCTAAAAGAATCGTATTGAATTGCATCGAGTCGAAAAGACTCGAATCAAAAAGACTCGAATCGAATTGAATCAAATCGAAAAGAATCTAATAGAAACCACTCGAACAGAATCAAATCGAAATGATTCAAAATGAATCGAATAGAATAGAATCGAAAAAAATCGAATAGAATCGAAACGAATTGAATCGAAGAGAATCGATTAGAATCGAAATGAAAAGAATCGTATTGAATCGAATCGAAAAGAATCAACTCAAATCGAATCGAAAGAATTGAATCAAATCGAAAAGAATCCAATCGAATCGAAAAGAATCGAACTGAATGGAATCAAATCGAAAAGAATCTAATCGAATTGAAAAGAATCGAATCAAATTTAATGGAATCGAAAAGAATCGAATTGATTCGAAAAGAATCGAAATGAAACAAATCAGATCAAATGGAAAAGAATCAAATCGAATTGAAAAGAATCGAATCGAATCGAAATGAATCGAATCAAAAAGAATCGAATCGAAAAGAATCGAATTGAAAAGAATCGAATCGAATCGTAAAGATTCGAATCGAATTAAAAATATCACATCGAATCGAATCGCAAAGAATCGAATTGAAAAGACTCGAATTGAAACGAATCGATTTGAAACGAAAAGAATCGAATCGAATCGAATCGAATCGAATTGAAAGAATCGAATTGAATAGAAAAAAATCGAATAGAAAAGAATCGAACCGAAAAGAAAAGAATCAAATTGAATCAGTCGATTAAATTCTAGTCGAATCGAATCAAAAAATGAAATCGAGTCGAATCGAATCGAAAAGAATCGAATTGTATCTAATCAAAAAGAATCGAATCGTATCGACTCGAATCGAAAAGAATCCAATTGCATCATCGAATGGAAAATAATCGAATTGAATAGAATAGAAAAGAATCGAATCGAATCAAATCGAAAACAATCAAATTGAATTGATCGAAAAGAATCGAATTGAATCAAATCGAATCGAAATGCAAAGAATCGAATCAATACAAATAGAAAAGAATCGAAAAGAATCAAATCGACACGAAAAGAATCGAATCGAATCAAAAAGTATCGAATTGATTCGAAAACATTCGAATCGAAAAGAATCGAATTGAAATGAATCCGATCGAAATGAAAAGAATCTACTCGACTCGAATCCAAAAGAATCGAATCCAAAAGAATTGAATCGAATCCAAAAGAACCGAATTGAATTGAATCAAAAGAAATGAATTGAATTGAATCAAGAAGGAACTAATCGAATCAAATCGAAAAAAATCGAATAGAATCAAATCGAATCAAAAAGAATCGAATAGATTCGAATAAAGAAGAATCGAACTGAGGGATCCCTGGGTGGCGCAGCGGTTTAGCGCCTGCCTTTGGCCCAGGGCGCGATCCTGGAGACCCGGGATCGAATCCCACATCGGGCTCCCGCTGCATGGAGCCTGCTTCTCCCTCTGCCTGTGTCTCTGCCTCTCTCACTCTCTCTGTGACTATCATAAAAAAAGAATCGAATTGAATCGAGTTGAAAAAATCATAAAGAATCAAATCGAAAAGAATCGAGTTCCATGTAACGAAAAGATTCGAATTGAAAAGAATCGAATCGAAACAAAAGAATCGAATCGAATCGACATGAATCAAAAAGAATCGAATCAAAACGAATCGAAAAGAAACAAATCAAGTAGAATCTAAAAGAACCGAATCGAATCAAATCGAAACAATTCGAATAGAATTGAATCGAAAAGAATCAAAACGAATCGAACCGAAGAGAATCGATTCGAATCAAAATAAAAAGTATCGTATCAAATCGAATCGAAAAGAATCATATCAAATAGAATCGAAAGAATGGAATCAAATCTAAAACAATCGAATGGAATCGAAAAGAATCGAATTGAACGGAATGGAATCGAAAAGAATACAATAGAATAGAATCGAAAGACATCGAATAGAATCAAATCAAATCAAAAAGAATCGAATTGAATTGATCCTAACCAAAATAAGCGAAATGAATCGACTCGAACCGAAAAGAATCAAATCGAAAAGACTCTAATCTCAACGAAAATCATCGAAATGAATAGAATCGAAAAGAATCGAATTGAATCAAATCGAAAAGAATCCAATGGAATCCAATCGAAAAGAATCAAATTGATTCGACTCGAAACAAATTGAATCCAATCGAAAAGAATCTAATTGAATCGAATCGAAAAGAATCGAATTCAATCAAAACGAATCGATTCGAATGGAATAGAAAAGAATAGAATAGAATCGAATCGAAAAGAAACGAATCGAACCGAATCAAAAAGAAAACCATCGAATCGAATCAAATACAAAAGAATCGCTTTGAATAGCATAGAATTGAAAAGAATCGAATCAATCGAATTGAAAACAATCGAATCGAAAAGAATCGAATCAAAAAAAGTCGAATCGAAACGAAAACAATCGAATCGAATCGAATCGAAAAGAATCGTATTGAATTGCATCGAGTCGAAAAGACTCGAATCAAAAAGACTCGAATCGAATTGAATCAAATCGAAAAGAATCTAATAGAAACCACTCGAACAGAATCAAATCGAAATGATTCAAAATGAATCGAATAGAATAGAATCGAAAAAAATCGAATAGAATCGAAACGAATTGAATCGAAGAGAATCGATTAGAATCGAAATGAAAAGAATCGTATTGAATCGAATCGAAAAGAATCAACTCAAATCGAATCGAAAGAATTGAATCAAATCGAAAAGAATCCAATCGAATCGAAAAGAATCGAACTGAATGGAATCAAATCGAAAAGAATCTAATCGAATCGAAAAGAATCGAATCAAATTTAATGGAATCGAAAAGAATCGAATTGATTCGAAAAGAATCGAAATGAAACAAATCAGATCAAATGGAAAAGAATCAAATCGAATTGAAAAGAATCGAATCGAATCGAAATGAATCGAATCAAAAAGAATCGAATCGAAAAGAATCGAATTGAAAAGAATCGAATCGAATCGTAAAGATTCGAATCGAATTAAAAATATCACATCGAATCGAATCGCAAAGAATCGAATTGAAAAGACTCGAATTGAAACGAATCGATTTGAAACGAAAAGAATCGAATCGAATCGAATCGAATTGAATTGAAAGAATCGAATTGAATAGAAAAAAATCGAATAGAAAAGAATCGAACCGAAAAGAAAAGAATCAAATTGAATCAGTCGATTAAATTCTAGTCGAATCGAATCAAAAAATGAAATCGAGTCGAATCGAATCGAAAAGAATCGAATTGTATCTAATCAAAAAGAATCGAATCGTATCGACTCGAATCGAAAAGAATCCAATTGCATCATCGAATGGAAAATAATCGAATTGAATAGAATAGAAAAGAATCGAATCGAATCAAATCGAAAACAATCAAATTGAATTGATCGAAAAGAATCGAATTGAATCAAATCGAATCGAAATGCAAAGAATCGAATCAATACAAATAGAAAAGAATCGAAAAGAATCAAATCGACACGAAAAGAATCGAATCGAATCAAAAAGTATCGAATTGATTCGAAAACATTCGAATCGAAAAGAATCGAATTGAAATGAATCCGATCGAAATGAAAAGAATCTACTCGACTCGAATCCAAAAGAATCGAATCCAAAAGAATTGAATCGAATCCAAAAGAACCGAATTGAATTGAATCAAAAGAAATGAATTGAATTGAATCAAGAAGGAACTAATCGAATCAAATCGAAAAAAATCGAATAGAATCAAATCGAATCAAAAAGAATCGAATAGATTCGAATAAAGAAGAATCGAACTGAGGGATCCCTGGGTGGCGCAGCGGTTTAGCGCCTGCCTTTGGCCCAGGGCGCGATCCTGGAGACCCGGGATCGAATCCCACATCGGGCTCCCGCTGCATGGAGCCTGCTTCTCCCTCTGCCTGTGTCTCTGCCTCTCTCACTCTCTCTGTGACTATCATAAAAAAAAGAATCGAATTGAATCGAGTTGAAAAAATCA